>NC_092418.1:36842452-37467452 GCF_040894005.1 Engystomops pustulosus
GGGGCAGGCTGGGCTGTGCTGTATACTACTGGGGGCAGGCTGGGCTGTGCTGTATACTACTGGGGGCAGGCTGGGCAGTGCTGTATACTACTGGGGGCAGGCTGGGCTGTGCTGTATACTACTGGGGGCTGGCTGGGCTTTGCTGTATACTACTGGGGGCAGGCTGGGCTGTGCTGTATACTACTGGGGGCAGGCTGGGCTGTGCTGTATACTACTGGGGGCAGGCTGGGCAGTGCTGGACACTACTGGGGGCAGGCTGGGCAGTGCTGTATACTACTGGGGGCAGGCTGGGCTGTGCTGTATACTACTGGGGGCAGGATGGGCTGTGCTGTATACTACTGGGGGCAGGCTGGGCTGTGCTGTATACAACTGGGGGCAGGCTGGGCTGTGCTGTATACAACTGGGGGCAGGCTGGGCTGTGCTGTATACTACTGGGGGCAGGCTGGGCAGTGCTGTATACTACTGGGGGCAGGCTGGGCAGTGCTGTATACTACTGGGGGCAGGCTGGGCAGTGCTGTATTCTACTGGGGGCAGGCTGGGCTGTGCTGTATACTACTGGGGGCAGGCTGGGCTGTGCTGTATACTACTGGGGGCAGGCTGGGCAGTGCTGGACACTACAGGGGGCAGGCTGGGCAGTGCTGTACACTACTGGGGGCAGGCTGGGTAGTGCTGTTTACTACTGGGGGCAGGCTGTATACTACTGGGGGCAGGCTGGGGTGGCTGTATACTACTGGGGGCAGGCTGTATACTATAGGGGGCTGGCTATATATTGGGGGGGTCTGTGACCAATGCATTTCCCACCCTCGGCTTATACTGGAGTCAATACGTTTTCCCAGTTTTGGGGGGTAAAATTAGGGGTCTCGGCTTATACTCGAGTATATACAGTAACTGTTATAGCTGATCATTGTAGTCCAAGGCCAAAGTACAGTAAATTACCAACATCCAGAGGTCCGTTTGTAACTAGGGGTTGTCTGTAAGTCGGGTGTTTTTAAGTAGGGGACCGCCTGTAATTCTAAACATTTTTGCAAATAATTATACAATTAGTAAAGTTTTTATTAAATTCTGTTACCATCTTAATGGTGTCTTTGTCTTGTTTGGTTGCCAACGGACACGACCATGAATTCAGGTTCTTTCTATGGTCCAGCACATGGGAGAGATCCAGTTCTAATTTCCTTCTTGTGATCGGAGTAGCTTCACGAGGAGAACTCACAGAGGAAGTCAGACGTCTGCCAGACCATAGACGGTTCCTGCATTCATAGTTGTATCTGTTGACAGATGGTGATACCAATATATCAGGAAAAAGAAATGCCACCGTTAAATCAGTTGACAAGATTTTGTCTGTCAAGGCTGAACAAATCCCTGGAACATGGTCACCAATGGAACGGGAATTGTTTGCTTTTGGCTTTTCTATTGGTATCTATGGAATTTCTTTTTAGAGGGTTGATTTGGCTCATTGACGTTGTTAACAATAAGCTCACCCATAGGGTACATTGTGATAATAATATAATATAGCGACATCAAATTCTGTAGTGCTTTACAAATCATAGGGGACATATACAAATATAATATTACATTACAGAGTACAAACAGTCCTATGGAACAATAGGGTTTACATTGTGAAAAAAGATTTTTTTATAATTTCTCCAATTATCATCCAAATTTAAGAAATTGCTCAAAAATGATGATAAAAGTTTTGGAGCTCTGTGACTCCGACTTCCTCGTGGGGAAGCAATTTCCATCTCAATTAATGGGATCCAATCATGTACAGTTAGAGATACAATGTGAGCGTTCGCCTCTACATAAGTTTCGGTTATAGTCATTGCATGAATTCAACTATTTAGTAATGTTTTCAAGCCTTTAGAAATGACTAGCTTTTCATTTTGTGTTGATGCTTCCTTTGAGTGCATTAAATTGACAATAAAGCGAGAGCCAATTTTCAGTTCGCAATTAGCAATTACACATAAGTCTTTCTAGAGACAAATGGAAAAATCACATGTTGCTCTTTCATCTTGATGTGCCACTGACATTGATCAGCTGTGCTTTTCCAATGTTTTTTGTCATTTTTTTTTCAGCAAATAGACATGAATCAGAAGTAAGAGAAATGTTAATAGTAACATTTTCATTTTTATTCAAATTTGAAAGACACGATACATGAATATTCATTTTAACTTGTTGGGTCCGTTTGATAATACACTGACTAATGCAATGCCAGTATGTTACGGAGGACATTTCGTCATCACCTCCACCAACTTCTACTCTTTGTATCCTTTAATAAGCCTCTCTCTCCCATTTGCATCACAGTGAGATTTTTTCTAACCTGCCCAAGTAGCTTTTAGCCTTGGCACCCCATATGATAATTAGGCTCTCTATTGCCAAGTGGGTGGTACCTGGCTGTCTACTCTAGCTTAGCACCACCCAACTGACAGTAGGAAGCCAAAACTAGAAGCACTGATTACTGGGGAACAGTAGGAGACATAGAATAAATTTCATCTGCTCCAGTATCAGTGGAGGAACATCTATTACAGGGTACAAAGAGTTAGAGTTGGTGTAGGTAGTTTAAGGGATTAGGTAGCGGGGTAGTCGTCTCCTGTGGTAGACAGGCACTTTTCGAGACACCACAACAACACAGTTCCTTTGCTTTAACTGGCGGCAACCAGATTCATTTTCCATAAAATGTAGCAGTAGGAATAACAAAATTAAATCCTAGGTCGTCCGGCCACTAACTAGACATCAGGTCCCTGAATACCAGAGACTGCGCCTACTGTACAACCTCCCAAACAACACAGCAGTAGACTCACAGTTGTTTTCCCAGGTACAGAGCCCTGAGTGTTATCACCGGTCTCCTTAAATTAGCCCAGCACACCTGTAGACCATGTAATGAGGACAGCCAAAACCCCGACTGTCTGGATGGAGTGGGGCCCACCTTCACTTCCCCACTCCAGCATCACAGGTCCCTAGTAGGTCTCAGAAAAATGAATGCAGAGATGTAGAAGTAATATACCGTGGGCAAACATACACCCCATCTACCACTTCTCCAGACACTCTGTCACAGTAGTAAACGATCTTCTTAAAATGTAATAGCAGTAGTTGATAATCGGAGTGTTTTTTGCTGGTTGTGTCAGCATTGAGGTGGGAGAGGGATAAAAGAAATGTTTTTAGGTGAAGGTGATACATTGTGTATATCTTTAGGGGAAAAGATGAGTGATCCTGGGAGGAGATAAACAGTTTAGATGTCCTCAAAATGAGGTTAGGAGCACATGGTCTAGTGCCATATTCCATGGAGCTGGTAGAGCGGTAATTGACCAGACCATCATATACCAGATATTCTAGAAATTTAGAAGCAAGTGAGATTTTATAAACATGGTAATAGTCTACCAGAGATCTAAAAAAATATATCTCAAAAATAGGGGCGAGTTTCATAATCACAAAGCTGCATTTGTTTTCCATTTCTGCATTACTGTTACTGTTTTCTTTTTAGATGATTTCTATAAATTAATGTTTTTGGGGTACCTATGGCTTATTGTCTAAATTTTATTAACAGAAATATTATAGGTTTGTCCCTGTGCTCACTTCTAAAAAGTCATGAGATATGTGATTCCATAAGTGGTAGTTCTCACCACTCCAGAATATAGTCAGGAGAGAGGAAAATCTCAATCTAAGGTCCTCTTTGCGTCCCACAGTCCGGTGTAATGGTTACACTTCTGAAAGCGATCCACTCCCGTGCCAGGAATGCACAGTGGTTTCTTACAATAAAAAATATTTCTTATATCTACTCACAAACATTTCCATAAAAGCACACAGATAAAATCAGCCTTTGTTAGCACCACCAAACTCCTCGTATCCTTTAAATGCACCATAGTATCCTCCCTTTTCCTCCTTTCTTAACATCCTTCCTCTTTCCTTACATTTGTTAATCCATCACAAAATAGTGTACATATTGAAAGTATTACACAGGGTATTATTTTTCCAAAAGGTATATTTCTGACTTCTATATCTCTTTTATCCTTATCGGTAGAAAAGGAAAGAAGACTCTCCCTCTTTTTCTTTTTCTGTCTATCTCAATGCTCAGTTACTTACACTATACACTGCAATACAAGTGTATTGCAGTGTAAAGGCTTGAATAAGCGATCGGATGATCGCTTATTCAAGCCAAGAAGTAGAAAATGTAAAAAAGTTAAAAAAAAAGTCCCATAATCTCCCCAGTAACACATAAAATGCAAATACAGTAAATAAAACACAAAAACACGTACATATTTGGTATCACCGCGTCCGTATTAATCTGTACAATAAATCTAAATCAATATTGAACCCGCTCGGTGAACGATGAAAAAAAAAACTACGAAAAACTTCCCGTAATATACACAAAAAATGCTCTAAAAAGTGATCAAAAAAAGCTACATTCCCTAATATGATACAACTGAAAAGAACAACTCTTTTTGCAAAAAATAAGCCCTCAACCAGGTCTGACAACAGAAAAATACAGAAGTTATGGCAATAAAAATTGTCAATAGTAAAAACAATGCAATATTCTCCAATATTGGTTTTGCTCAGGAAAATTGAGCAAAGATAAGAAAAACTATATAAATGAGGTAGCACCGCAATCGTAGTGAACCAGAGAATAAAGATAAAATATAATTTTTACATTACGGTGAGCGGGGGGAAAAAAATGCTAAAAATCCAAAATAAAAATTGATGATTTTGTTTGTGTCCCCCTTGAAATAGTTAATAAAATCTCATGAATTAGCTATAGACCCCCTAAATGAATTATCTATACATTGTATCTCATTCCGTAAAAAATAAGCCCTCATATGTTTGCATTACAAAAAAAAATTAAAATGTATAGGTAGTACAATGTGACAATACAAATCTGCAGTGAATGGCGCCTCCATTCATTCTATACTCGGCCGTGCGCCTGTACAGAAGTTTACCACCACATATGGGGTATCAGTACACTCGGGAGGAATTGGGCATCAAACGTTGCAGTGCGTTTCATCATTTAATTTATTCTGAAACTGTCAGTTTGGCCTAAATGAATGTATTTTCCAAAAAAATTCCATAGTTTCTAAATCGCAGGTCCATATTGTTTTAACCCATGTGAAACACTTAAAGGGTTAATGGACTTAATAGAAGTTGTTTTACATACGTTGAGGGGTGAAGTTTCTATAGTGGGGTAATTTATGGGGTTTTACTATTATTTAGGCCTTTCAAAGTCACTTGGAAGCTGAGTTTTCCCTCAAAATGTGAGTTTTGGCAATTTTCATGAAAATGAGAAAAATCGCACCTAAAGTTCTGCACCTCATAACATCCTAGAAAAGTGAGAGGATGCATAAAATGTCATCCCAACATAAAGCAGACATTCCGTAAATGTAATTTATCAACCTTTTCAAGCTGGGTAGTTTTACTTCCTATCTGGAAAGCAGAACATTTCAAACTTGGAAAATGAAGAAATTTTACAAACTTTTGCCAAATTTTCACTTTTTTTCAGAACGAATCGCAAAACGTATCACTTAAGTTTTATAACTAACATGAAGTACAATGTTTCACGAGAAAACATTCTCAAAATCACTGGGATATGTTAAAGCGTTCTGAAATTATAACCAATTATCGTGAGACATGTCAGATTTGAAAAATCGAGTCTGGTCATTGAGCTGAAAACTAGTGTCGGTGATAAGGGGTTAAGTAGTCGCCTCTCAGCCACCAATGTTATTTGTTTTACGATCTTGGACACCCCTTTAAACCAGAAACCCACTTTGAAATGGATATCTGCAGCTGCCTCCTCAAGTTGTATCTTTTATAAAATGAAACACCAGTGGATTTGTGTACACCTTGCAAACATGTCCTCTTTGTCACTACAATTAGATATCTACAGCAAGTGAAATATATCTAAATTATCCTAAATTATCCTCTGGAGCCAAATGGATTCATCAGTCTGAGAGGCTGATTGGTCACATCAGCTATTCAGTGGTCTGTAATATATTTGCTTGTATGGACACGGTGGGGTCAAGGCCTGATCAACATGGATTGGATAATTTTAAGCATAAATGAATCATATTGACCCACATGGCCCCAATGGCCCAATTATTTTTTGTAGCTAACCTTATAGCATATATTATATAAGCACAATGAACACAACGTTGATCCATCTAATAAACCTGAATGTTCTTTTTAACAGGGAAATAACTCTCAGTATATGCTTTGTATCATGCATTTATGGCAACTGTGGTGTGGTGGGATGCTGTATCTGAGAAACAGTGGTATCACAAGCTGTTGGATCTCATTAAATGAGTAGCAAAGCAGTTCTGGCAGCTTCTTCAGACCGGGCTCAGCTCCAGACTTGTAACTTCTCATTCTTCGTTTGATTGGGGGCCCTGAGAGCGAAGCTAAGGACTTCCAAATAAGTTACGCTTGCTTAGCGTTCTGTTACTTGCACACAGAAGCGCGCTGCTTGTTTGGGAGACTACATTTGTAAAAAGATATAGGGAAGACAGTCCAACTCAATTTAGTGAAAACTGAACCATGAAAGCCCATAAATAGAGTTTGGTTATGTTCATTTGTTTGGCTGTTTGTGGAAGTCTTATGTTCATGGCTTTTGTAAACAAATTACGGAAAGATAACTGATGGGTAACAAGTCACCATCAAAGCAAGCACTGACCATGACCATTGTATACAGCTTTTCAGACTTGTGGATCCCATATTTACTTTTTATTGTAGCCAATGGTTTTGTACCAGTTTTCTCATTCTGATTGTGCAATGACTGCATATATAAAATGATTACATGGTAACACAAGTCTTCTGGAAAAAAAAATCTACCATTTGATTTGATGCATTATGAACTAAACATACCTTGAGAAAGCTGTAGCTACACTGATGCAGAAACACATCTTGGTTAATCCCTGAGCTGAGCGGTTTTGTTTGAAAAAACAACTATAACATCAGGATCTTGGGAAAACTGGGTTTCTTCAGCCTGCCGTTGATCAACACATCACACAGAGATTTCTGAACTGTCCAGACAGGACTTATCAACCTGAGCCGGATCACTCATACATAGCAGCTGGGGGATGGTGCAGCGATTGATTACTCCTGCCAGTCAGGCACAACACAGTGATTACATAATTCTCTCGAGCAGTGCATACTTAATGTAGGAAAGAAGCACCGAGTCAGTCACAGAAGCGACAGAGCCTTATCATAATTTTATAATAGTTTTTTTCAGCAAAACCACTCTGCATCAGTGTAGCTACAGCATTCTCAAGGTATGTTTGGTTCATAATGCATGAAATCAAATGGTAGAGTTCCTTTAAGACACCAGGCACACAACCATATTGGGGGCCGTGACCTAGGTGCACAGATTTCAGCAACATCAAAGCCCCAATAGAGGTCTGTTTCACCCAGTCAAGGTATGTGAGCAAACGGTAGAGCAGATCTTTGAACCGATTTGCTGTGTAGCCGCTTGGCTTTTTTCAGAAAGCCAAGCCGTCTGTTTGTTTCGGTCATGTTCTTGGAGAATTAGAGTGAGAACGATACCAAATATTTTGTGCAAAAAAATGGTCACAGTTGTGATCTGACCCATAAGCTTCACTATAAATTGGTCTCCATTGATCTTTTGATGTATGAGTATTGTAAATATTTCGATGTTATTTGTATGTCGCTATATGTTATTGAATAGGTTGTATGGAAGGAAATTAGGAGTCCTTAAAGAGAATGTCCCAAGACCGATCAAAAAAACGGGGGTTCTGTTCTCACTTACGGAACGAAGCAGGATGTGTCCTGTACTTTCGTTCAGAAATTCTCTGGGACAGTTAATGCTGTGTTAGGCTATTTCCAAGACTTCCATAGAATTGAATGGTGTGGCAGGACACATGCACAACCTGCTGTTTTGTTTAAGAAATGAGATTGGAACTGCTGTCATGATCGAAAGAGGTCCTTTCTTGTGCTTGGAGGGGGGACCCAGTAGTCAGAACCCCTCTGGATTGGGGATAACCTTCAAATGCTGGGAAACCCAAGCATGACCCATTGATATCCTACCGTGCAGCGGTATTATCCAACTACTATCTTGGGGTCAGAGCAGGAAGCGTCCATAGTGTGACGACAGAACCGTGGGTGCAATTTCCATTGACTACAGGCTGTCTGCTTCGTGCTCCATCCCTAATGTAACTGCAGAATGGCACGCAACTCATTGATGGGATGGTTGGGTGTCGCACCCTCGCAATAATGATCTATGCTATGGAAATAAGGCCCAGAAAACCTTGTTGACCAAATTGAAACTATGGCAATGGTAGACACATCTGTAGTAAACAGCAAGAGTCGTGTATTAGCTCTAGCAGGGCTGGGTCCGGAATCCATTGCTTCTTTGAAACATGTGAAAGTGTTTCCAGTTTTATCTGACGCTCATTAGGTTATGGGAAAACATACCCTAACAACATTAAATAGCATAGAGTAGCAGGAGGCTTCCCAAGTTCTAGTGGCTTATGACATATATTTTTAATGTCCACTTTTTGGAGCAATCCATCAATTCACCAGGGAATGTGTGTAAAAACCCATTATATACTTCCCCAAGCATTGCGCTCATTTACCCCCTTCCTGCCAGAGCCGCATGTCTCAGTTGTTACTTATTGAAATATGAATTTGTTGTTCACTAGCAAAATTATTGCATCCTATAATGATATTTGGCTATGGTTTTATTTTGCAAGAGAGCAGACACCACCTTGTTCGTACCATAACGTGTAGTTTCTATGAATTTGTAAAGTTCACAGTATATCACAGGCATATTTCCGTTTTCCTTCAAAAATAAGAAAATCCGTGTTGGTTAGTGTATTATTTTTAGAATATCTTTGCTTAAAGGAAATCTACCATAAGAATCCATCATGATAAACCAGGGACACTTATATTTGTTACCCTGGGTCTCCTTCCTTCTAAAATCAGTCCCTCCGTACCGTAATTTATTTTGTGCTCTTTCCCGTTGCGCTGTGTGCCAAAATTACCGCTGCTGCCATGAGATTACAGCAGGGAGAGGGAGGAGGGAAATGCTGAGGTAGCAGGAGGAGGGGCGACAGTGTAACAGCCTGTGAAGCTGGAGCATGGATGGTGGTGTTACATTATTGCTAAGCATAATTTTAAAAGTTGATTTTAGTAGGAAGGAAGACATGGGTAACAGACATGAGGATTACCCCAGTCACGGTGCCTGGGTCTATGAGTAGGTGTCCCTGGTTTATCGTGTTTACTAGCCAATAAAGGAGTGAGTCAACAAGAGCCACCAGACACAGACGTATCCAGGACATGGGCTACAAGTGTCGCATTCCATGTGTCATCCTCTCCTGAACAAATGCCAGAAGCACCTTACCTGGGCCAAAGAGAAAAAGAATTGGACTTTTGCTCAGTGGTCCAAGAGGTGGTTTTCAGATGATGGTAAATTTAGCATTTCATTTTGAGATTAATGTCCCAGAGTCTGGAAAAAGAGTGAAGAGGCCACAATCCAAGCTGCTTGAGGTCTAGTGTGAAGTTTCCACAATCAGAGATGGTTTGGGGAGCCATGTCATCTGCTGGGTTCCATTGTGGTCCATTTTGTTTTTTCAAGACCAAAGTCAGCGCTACCGTCTACCGGTAAATTATAGAGCACCTTATGCTTCCCTCTGCCGACAAACTTTTTGGAGATGGAATTTTCATTTTCCTGCAAGACTTGGCACCTGTCCACACTGCCAAAAGTACCAATACCTGGTTTAATAACCATTATCACTGTGCTTGATTGGCCCGCAAACTCACCTGACCTTAACCCCATAGAGAATCTAAGGGATATTGTCAAGAGGAAGATGGAGACACCAGACCCGACAATGCAGACGAGCTGAAGACTACTAATCCACAACCTGGGCCTTGATACCAATTTTTTTTGACAGTTTGGTCTTATATGATATTCACATTTTTTGAGATAATGAATTTCGAGTTTTGCTTAGCTGTAGTCCATAACCATCAACATTAACAGAAATGAAAACTTGAAAAAGTTTGCTCTGTTTGTAATGACTCAATACAATATATGAGTTTCACTTTTTAAATTTTTGCTGATATTCTAATTTATTAAGAGGTCGCTGATCTACCCCCCACCCCCAATGACTAGACTGTGGCTGACACCGCTGACACTCCTCGTGACTAGACTGTGGCTGACACACCCCGTGACTAGACTGTGGCTGACACACCCCGTGACTAGGCTGTGGTAGACAATAAACCCCCCCTCCCCTGTAACTAGACTTTGGCTGACACCGCTGACACCCAAACCGTGACTAGACTGTGACTGACACCCAACCCGTGACTAGACTGTGGCTGACACCCACCCCGTGACTAGACTGTGGCTGACACCCACCCCGTGACTAGACTGTGGCTGACACCCACCCCGTGACTAGACTGTGGCTGACACCCACCCCGTGACTAGACTGTGGCTGACACCCACCCCGTGACTAGACTGTGGCTGACACCCACCCCGTGACTAGACTGTGGCTGACACCCACCCCGTGACTAGACTGTGGCTGACACCCACCCCGTGACTAGACTGTGGCTGACACCCACCCCGTGACTAGACTGTGGCTGACACCCACCCCGTGACTAGACTGTGGCTGACACCCACCCCGTGACTAGACTGTGGCTGACACCCACCCCGTGACTAGACTGTGGCTGACACCCACCCCGTGACTAGACTGTGGCTGACACCCACCCCGTGACTAGACTGTGGCTGACACCCACCCCGTGACTAGACTGTGGCTGACACCCACCCCGTGACTAGACTGTGGCTGACACCCACCCCGTGACTAGACTGTGGCTGACACCCACCCCGTGACTAGACTGTGGCTGACACCCACCCCGTGACTAGACTGTGGCTGACACCCACCCCGTGACTAGACTGTGGCTGACACCCACCCCGTGACTAGACTGTGGCTGACACCCACCCCGTGACTAGACTGTGGCTGACACCCACCCCGTGACTAGACTGTGGCTGACACCCACCCCGTGACTAGACTGTGGCTGACACCCACCCCGTGACTAGACTGTGGCTGACACCCACCCCGTGACTAGACTGTGGCTGACACCCACCCCGTGACTAGACTGTGGCTGACACCCACCCCGTGACTAGACTGTGGCTGACACCCACCCCGTGACTAGACTGTGGCTGACACCCACCCCGTGACTAGACTGTGGCTGACACCCACCCCGTGACTAGACTGTGGCTGACACCCACCCCGTGACTAGACTGTGGCTGACACCCACCCCGTGACTAGACTGTGGCTGACACCCACCCCGTGACTAGACTGTGGCTGACACCCACCCCGTGACTAGACTGTGGCTGACACCCACCCCGTGACTAGACTGTGGCTGACACCCACCCCGTGACTAGACTGTGGCTGACACCCACCCCGTGACTAGACTGTGGCTGACACCCACCCCGTGACTAGACTGTGGCTGACACCCACCCCGTGACTAGACTGTGGCTGACACCCACCCCGTGACTAGACTGTGGCTGACACCCACCCCGTGACTAGACTGTGGCTGACACCCACCCCGTGACTAGACTGTGGCTGACACCCACCCCGTGACTAGACTGTGGCTGACACCCACCCCGTGACTAGACTGTGGCTGACACCCACCCCGTGACTAGACTGTGGCTGACACCCACCCCGTGACTAGACTGTGGCTGACACCCACCCCGTGACTAGACTGTGGCTGACACCCACCCCGTGACTAGACTGTGGCTGACACCCACCCCGTGACTAGACTGTGGCTGACACCCACCCCGTGACTAGACTGTGGCTGACACCCACCCCGTGACTAGACTGTGGCTGACACTAAATCCCCACCCCGTGACTAGACTGTGGCTGACACTAAATCCCCACCCCGTGACTAGACTGTGGCTGACACTAAATCCCCACCCCGTGACTAGACTGTGGCTGACACTAAATCCCCACCCCGTGACTAGACTGTGGCTGACACTAAATCCCCACCCCGTGACTAGACTGTGGCTGACACTAAATCCCCACCCCGTGACTAGACTGTGGCTGACACTAAATCCCCACCCCGTGACTAGACTGTGGCTGACACTAAATCCCCACCCCGTGACTAGACTGTGGCTGACACTAAATCCCCACCCCGTAACTAGACTGTGGCTGACACTAACCCCCCCTCCCCTGTAACTAGACTGTGGCTGACACTAACCCCCCCTCCCCTGTAACTAGACTGTGGCTGACACCCACCCCGTGACTAGACTGTGGCTGACACCCCCCGTGACTAGGCTGTGGCTGACACTAAATCCCCACCCCGTGACTAGACTGTGGATGACACCGCCGACACCCCCCTGTGACTAGACTGTGGCTGACACTAACCCCCCCTCCCCCCTCCCCTGTAACTAGACTGTGGCTGACACTAACCCCCCCTCCCCCCTCCCCTGTAACTAGACTGTGGCTGACACCGCTGACACCCCCTGTAACTAGACTGTGGCTGACACCGCTGACACCCCCTGTAACTAGACTGTGGCTGACACCGCTGACACCCCCCTGTAACTAGACTGTGGCTGACACACCCCGTGACTAGGCTGTGGCTGACAATAAACCCCCCCCCCCCTCCCCTGTAACTAGACTGTGGCTGACACCGCTGACACCCACCCCGTGACTAGACTGTGGCTGACACCGCTGACACCCCCTGTAACTAGACTGTGGCTGACACCGCTGACACCCCCTGTAACTAGACTGTGGCTGACACCGCTGACACCCCCTGTAACTAGACTGTGGCTGACACCGCTGACACCCCCTGTAACTAGACTGTGGCTGACACCGCTGTGTAACTAGACTTTGGCTGACACCGCTGACACCCACCCCGTGACTAGACTGTGGCTGACACCGCTGACACCCACCCCGTGACTAGACTGTGGCTGACACCCCCTGTAACTAGACTGTGGCTGACACCGCTCTGTAACTAGACTGTGGCTGACACCGCTGACACCCCCCTGTTACTAGACTGTGGTTGACACCGCTGACACCCCCCTGTAACTAGACTGTGGCTGACACTAACCCCCCCCCCTCCACTGTGGCTGACACCGCTGACACCCACCCCGTGACTAGACTGTGGCTGACACCCACCCCGTGACTAGACTGTGGCTGACACCCACCCCGTGACTAGACTGTGGCTGACACCCACCCCGTGACTAGACTGTGGCTGACACCCACCCCGTGACTAGACTGTGGCTGACACCCACCCCGTGACTAGACTGTGGCTGACACCCACCCCGTGACTAGACTGTGGCTGACACCCACCCCGTGACTAGACTGTGGCTGACACCCACCCCGTGACTAGACTGTGGCTGACACCCACCCCGTGACTAGACTGTGGCTGACACCCACCCCGTGACTAGACTGTGGCTGACACCCACCCCGTGACTAGACTGTGGCTGACACCCACCCCGTGACTAGACTGTGGCTGACACCCACCCCGTGACTAGACTGTGGCTGACACCCACCCCGTGACTAGACTGTGGCTGACACCCACCCCGTGACTAGACTGTGGCTGACACCCACCCCGTGACTAGACTGTGGCTGACACCCACCCCGTGACTAGACTGTGGCTGACACCCACCCCGTGACTAGACTGTGGCTGACACCCACCCCGTGACTAGACTGTGGCTGACACCCACCCCGTGACTAGACTGTGGCTGACACCCACCCCGTGACTAGACTGTGGCTGACACCCACCCCGTGACTAGACTGTGGCTGACACCCACCCCGTGACTAGACTGTGGCTGACACCCACCCCGTGACTAGACTGTGGCTGACACCCACCCCGTGACTAGACTGTGGCTGACACCCACCCCGTGACTAGACTGTGGCTGACACCCACCCCGTGACTAGACTGTGGCTGACACCCACCCCGTGACTAGACTGTGGCTGACACCCACCCCGTGACTAGACTGTGGCTGACACCCACCCCGTGACTAGACTGTGGCTGACACCCACCCCGTGACTAGACTGTGGCTGACACCCACCCCGTGACTAGACTGTGGCTGACACCCACCCCGTGACTAGACTGTGGCTGACACCCACCCCGTGACTAGACTGTGGCTGACACCCACCCCGTGACTAGACTGTGGCTGACACCCACCCCGTGACTAGACTGTGGCTGACACCCACCCCGTGACTAGACTGTGGCTGACACCCACCCCGTGACTAGACTGTGGCTGACACCCACCCCGTGACTAGACTGTGGCTGACACCCACCCCGTGACTAGACTGTGGCTGACACCCACCCCGTGACTAGACTGTGGCTGACACCCACCCCGTGACTAGACTGTGGCTGACACCCACCCCGTGACTAGACTGTGGCTGACACCCACCCCGTGACTAGACTGTGGCTGACACCCACCCCGTGACTAGACTGTGGCTGACACCCACCCCGTGACTAGACTGTGGCTGACACCCACCCCGTGACTAGACTGTGGCTGACACCCACCCCGTGACTAGACTGTGGCTGACACCCACCCCGTGACTAGACTGTGGCTGACACCCACCCCGTGACTAGACTGTGGCTGACACCCACCCCGTGACTAGACTGTGGCTGACACCCACCCCGTGACTAGACTGTGGCTGACACCCACCCCGTGACTAGACTGTGGCTGACACCCACCCCGTGACTAGACTGTGGCTGACACCCACCCCGTGACTAGACTGTGGCTGACACCCACCCCGTGACTAGACTGTGGCTGACACCCACCCCGTGACTAGACTGTGGCTGACACCCACCCCGTGACTAGACTGTGGCTGACACCCACCCCGTGACTAGACTGTGGCTGACACCCACCCCGTGACTAGACTGTGGCTGACACCCACCCCGTGACTAGACTGTGGCTGACACCCACCCCGTGACTAGACTGTGGCTGACACCCACCCCGTGACTAGACTGTGGCTGACGCCGCCGATGCAGATCATATATGACAGTGATCTTATGGTGACATCCCATATGATCACTGTTATCAGTGATCTGTATACAAACATGCAGAAAAGATGCACATTGTATCTTCTCAGAATGTATCTAACCCCACTGCTTGGGGAATCTCAGTACGGGATCCCTCTGCAGGCAGAGTCATAGACGCTTGTATAGGCGTTAATGCGATCTCTGGCCCTGGGAATAACAGAGAGCGATCGCTGTGTCGCCGCCATCCCCGGGTTCTTACTGCCAGTAGTTACATCACCTTTGAAAATTGTCCATTAATAATAGATGTGATTTACTGCTGACAATGTTCTCTCTATTCCTTTATATCCTAGTTCTATCTAATCTATTCACACCCCCTGCACGTATGTCAGTGTTACGTGAGCAAACATCAGGGTGTAGGTTTTAAAACAAGAGGTGAAATTGGCCTGGCGTCAGCTAAAATCCATGTATTGAAAGGCAAATCTATTTTACTAAACCTGTGATGCCTGAGGGCCTCATCCATTAAAAAAGAGATTACTTTGCTCTTATGTGGGAAGTTGTGGGAATTATTGTGTATGGAAAAGGGTATCGTGTGCCAAAACATTCTGCTTTGTAGAAACCTTATTTTCTCCACAGGAGCGACTGTCACGCAGCCTCACATCATGTACAAGAGCGCCTGTGGGAAACGGTGACAACAATGACTAATCATCTTACTCCATTCTTTATGCATCTGAAGAGCTTAGTTAGATAAGCTGATATCATGCATTTTCCTTTCATCGGTTTTTATTAAGTCGGTCACTAATTGTTCATTTACTCGTGAAGCTTGCCACCCAGTAATAACCTATCAGGATGTCTCTAAATCTTCCATAAAACAACACAATGTTGTCAAATCACAATGTTAATAGAACATATTGATTTATACAGAACAGAAATGAACAACTATCCTAGGAATCCTTCTCTAAGCCTTAAAGGGATTGTCTGGGATCAGGACATACCGTATTTTTAGGACTATTAGACGCTTCTTACTATAGGACGCACCCCAGATTTAGGCTTCCAAAAAAGGAATATATTTTACACCAATTAAAATATCCCTGTTGGTCGTACTAAAGCACACCACACATAAATCTGCTCCATCCATACATTTACATACACACAGCTCTGCATCATCCATACAGTTATACACACATCTCTGCATCATCCATATAGTTACAAACACAGCTCTGCATCATCCATATAGTTACACACACAGCTGTGCATCATCCATACAGTTACACACACAGATCTACATCATCCATATAGTTACACACACAGCTGTGCATCAGCCATACAGTTACACACACAGCACAGCTATACACAGAGAATCCATACCCCCCCCCCCTTCCCCTTCTTCTTACCCTGTCCCAGGGCAGCATGTCCCCATTTTCAGCAGTATGTTGTGATGTAAGAAGTAAGTGATCAGTCACATGATACTGACATCACCCCAGGTCCTGTAGGACACCTGGGAGAGGAGAGAGCAGTGCGGAGGCTTTCCTCTCTGGGAGATCGGGTGCAGCTCTATATCAGGGCATTATCCAATAGCCCTTACAGCGGTCAGAAGTGTCTGGCAGTGCTGGATCCGCCTCTTGATGTGTCCTGCAGGGGCCTGCACAGCGTTTATGAAAATTTGTTGTCGGTGTAGGCATATATTTTATATTATTTGATTTCTGTATGCATTGAACAGACCTAGAAGGACGTGTTATTACAACTGGTGACAACTATTGCTTTTGGTTAACAATGGATGGTTATTTATGCAAACTTCAATTTGCTGTTTGAAGCGTAGATGAGAGCAGGAAAGATCAGATATCTATAAGAAATGCTCTACACTTGGTGTCTAATCATTAGACAGGAAGAATTAGGTACAGAAGATTGCTATGTGGGGCTGATTGGACTGATATATATACACTCACCGACCACTTTATTAGGTACACCTGTCCAACTGCTCGTTAACACTTAATTTCTAATCAGCCAATCACAGCAATTTAGGCATGTAGACATGGTCAAGACAATCTCCTGCAGTTCAAACCGAGCATCAGTATGGGGAAGAAAGGTGATTTGAGTGCCTTTGAACATGGCATGGTTGTTGGTGCCAAAAGGGCTGGACTGAGTATTTCAGAAACTGCTGATCTACTGGGATTTTCACGCACAACCATCTCTAGGGTTTACAGAGAATGGTCCGAAAAAGAAAAAACATCCAGTGAGCGGCAGTTCTGTGGGCGGAAATGCCCTGTTGATGCTAGAGGTCAGAGGAGAATGGGCAGACTGGTTGGAGCTGATAGAAAGGCAACAGTGACTCAAATCGCCACCTGTTACAACCAAGGTAGGCAGAAGAGCATCTCTGAACGCACAGTGCGTCGAACTTTGAGGCAGATAGGCTACAGCAGCAGAAGACCACACCGGGTGCCACTCCGTTCAGCTAAGAACAGGATTGAGGCTACGATTTGCACAAGCTCATCGAAATTGGACAGTAGAAGATTGGAAAAACGTTGCCTGGTCTGATGAGTCTCGATTTCTGCTGCGACATTCGCATGGTAGGGTCAGAATTTGGCGTCAACAACATGAAAGCATGGATCCATCCTGCCTTGTATCAACGGTTCAGGCTGGTGGTGGTGGTGTCATGGTGTGGGGAATATTTTCTTGGCACTCTTTGGGCCCCTTGGTACCAATTGAGCATCGTTGCAACGCCAAAGCCTACCTGAGTATTGTTGCTGACCATGTCCATCCCTTTATGACCACAATGTACCCAACATCTGATGGCTACTTTCAGCAGGATAATGCGCCATATCATAAAGCTGGAATCATCTCAGACTGGTTTCTTGAACATGACAATGAGGTCACTGCACTCAAATGGCCTCCACAGTCACCAGATCTCAATCCAATAGAGCATCTTTGGGATGTGGTGGAACGGGAGATTCGCATCATGGATGTGCAGCCGACAAATCTGCGGCAACTGTGTGATGCCATCATGTCAATATGGACCAAAATCTCTGAGGAATGCTTCCAGCACCTTGTTGAATCTATGCCACGAAGAATTGAGGCAGTTCTGAAGGCAACCATATACACACCATTGTCAATGTCTGGTGGTCTATGGGTCTGAAATCCAATAAAAGTAAGTTTCATCTATAGACAATCAAGTCCTGGATAAATACCTGGTAAAGTGGTATAAAGTGGACTATTATTGCCATCATAACATATGTATCATACATCTATCACAACAGTCGGCACATATGAAAATTAATCAGCTACCGCGCTCCCACCCTTCCTTTAAGTTCTCCTGGCGTGGAGGTGGCTGAAAGGCTAAATAATCACAAGTGCTAACAGTAAGCTGATGTGCTGTGACGCAGAAGTCCTGATAAATACCCCCCATGGAGCATTCAGCGGGTTAATTGTACCAGCTGGCACTTGAGAGTTTTGATATTGTGCATTGAGAAACAATCGGCAGCCCCTGATGATGTTGTAACAGTTAAGGTAGGTGTCTGCTGTATTATGTGACGTGAACCTGTTAAGCCCTGTACTATACAGGTTTAACTTGAAGAGACCCTGTCACCATAGTGTACCCCAGTAAACTACTAAACCCATCACCCAAGGTATGAAATGTCCATTCTAAAATTCCCTCTATTATGGGAAATCTCACTAGTTTAACTATAAAGTCAGGTAGATATGACTCTTCTCATCCCAATTTCACATAAGATAAGTCAAGTTTAGTGGTTGCAGGGGTAATATCCATTCATAAGCCCCTATCTTTGGGTTCATAGTACCTCGATACATGCTTTTTGTACCACTGTAAAGATAAGAATCCAACTTTTTAGATTCTGTCAAGCTCTGAACTACAGAACTGGACATACAGTTTTACAAATAGGTGGGAATTGGATCTTTATCTGCAACTTGCATTTCCCATTATGTCATTAGGTGTCTGTATCTCTAGTTCTGTAGCACACAAAGCCCTAAGCCTGATGTGATCTGAAAGATGTACTATAGATCAGAAGATAGTCTTCTGAAATTACCCTCTCCCTTTAACCCCTTAACTTGACTCATCTTGTGTGAAAATGAGGTGAGAAGAGTCTTATTTGCCTGACTTTAGGGGAGATTTATTAATAGGTAAATGGGTGAGGTTTCACATAAAAGAGGGAATTCTAGAATGGACTTTTCATTTTCTACCTGAGGGGAGTAGTAGTTTACTGGGGTAAATCTGGTGAGAGATTCTCATTAACGATGACATACAGTTATGTTGTAGACAGTGCACCTAAAGGTTGAAGGATTTTTAGGTTCACTATTAAACCCTTGGGGCAAGATAAACCCTTGGGGTGGAAGATAAAAGAAATATCTTTTCATATTTTCCTTTAGCCTCTACCTTCCAGATCTCATTATCATCTGCAATGACTCACAACAGATCTTTGTTTTGGTGAAGATCAAAGAAAAATAATGACGGCCACCAGTAAAAATACACAGCGCCCCACTGATTCTCATGGCAATGTCCTTGATGGGGATCAAAGTCTATATCCGTGCCTTTGAGTTTCTCTGTTGACTTATTATATTTTTATTAATCAAAGGAACATCTTTTATTTTCTTTGAGTTATTTCCTGTATGACTCCAGGTAGAGAACATACTACTTACTACAATCAAAATCCTCTCCTGATATGTCACAGGTACATGTGCGTATGTATAGGTAGTGCGGTGGTAGAAGACCAAGCTATTTCCTGTAGGGTTTATAGATTTTACCCATCTTTTGTGTATCTGGTTTGACTTTGGACCACCATTAAGAGTGTTATCCCTGAACCTCTCCAACTCCTAAATAAGGATCTAGTTTCTGTCCCGGAGAGATTGAAAGGCCACTACCTCTTATGGTAGTCACAAATAGCAGCTGGCCCATGTGGGTCAGGAAATGCCAAGCCACAGCACCAGGAGATTATAGGTCTGCGATTCTGCAAGATCTGCTTAGCAAAGGATAATACATTTTTATGCTTCCTTTTAAAATTCCGCACCGCTGGGCAATGGCCCTCATTTACCGAAGTGTTTTTGCCAGTTTCCTGTCTGACTTTGCAGTGATAGAATGTGCAAACTGGTTGTTCATGTATCTATGTAGTGTCTGCATAACTACATGTACTGTGCCAGTATTGTGTAGTGGCTGCTCTGTCTACCGCCTGCACCTTAAGGGGCGTTTCGGTGCCGATTCACACCGTGAGACACATTTACTGTGCCGCGACAGAATTGTGTCGCATTCTCTATGTTAAAGGTGCACTAAAAAAAGGACTCAAGTATTCAATAATCTGGCACATTCTGCACATAGTACAGTTTGCACTACTTTTGATAAATGTGGGCCAATGTGTCCTGCATGGGTGTACTCTAAAAGCGAATATATTCAGATTTCTCAATAGTAATTGAAGAAATCAATGCTTTTTTATTTAAATTAGTAGTTTTAGCTGCAGAAGTTAGTGTCACAAATCTAATGCATGGGACTAAAGCCTTTTTAGTACAGGTCGTCTCCTACTTAAGGACACCCGACTTACAGACGAACCCTAGTTACAAACGGACCTCTGGATGTTGGTAATATACTGTACTTTACAGCTATAACAGTTATCAAAGGTGTCTGCAATTAAGATTTATTGTTAGTGTGACAACCTAACATTTTAAAAATCCAATAGTCATAGAGACCAAAAAGCCACAGCTCCAGGAGTAAGGCAGACTGTATTCCAGGAGAAACTAAGCATAAGGTCAGGGGCAAGCAGGTAACAATCCACGATACAAGCAAATGTTCAGGACAGGCAGATAGGGATCGGGGTCAGGAACAGGCCACACTTTTGCAGCAACAGGAAAACTACAACTCTTGGGTACCTCTGGTGGGTGTGCATAGGTTCTTCTGCGGCACATGCTGTAAGACCCAGTAACCATGGGCCTGCAGCAGCAAATGATACACAGCCAGATCACCACACTGAAGAACAAAATGGAGCAGCAGCACTGTAGCGTCCGGGGTCTGCTGGAACACGTAACAGTGGGCACGGACAACTGCCATATATTCGCCAAGAGGTGTTTTAAGTAAGTCAAGTCCAAGGTCTATGACAATGTGGGCAAACCTATGGCACAGTTGGCACAGAGTTCCCCACACAGCAATCATGGCCTCCTTTAGCTGTCCCATGGAGCCGAGGATGTGCCACATTGAGCGCTATTTAAAGATTCTGGTACTGCGGAAGTAGCAAGGAGGTGTGGACAGAATCGAATTAACATTGGATCTCCTGGTCCTGGGATTCTAGAGGGAACACAGTGTTCATCCAAATTTCTCATCATTCTTTTTACTGTATTGGTGTCCTCTGGATGCTGATACAATTAAAACCATTGACAAAGTAGGGAGCAATAAGGTCATGCATAAATTGCCATATTGGAACTTTGTGAAAAAGATGTGGATTTTAATTGTAGTTTGAGGAATTTGGTATCTAAAGGGTTCACCATCACTGTGCTATGGCATAAATAAAACTTATATTAGGAGAGATGAGTTGTTGTGGGTGGACAAATCTACCAATTTATTGCTGAATACATTGTTTGGGCTGGACAGCAAAGCAAGTGTTTGTCCTACCAGCTGTCATTGGATTGATCTCATGTCACTAATTAATTGATGATAACATAATTACTGCACGTAACAAAGTCAGCCAAATCCCCTACAAAGCCTGAGTATTTTTTTTTCCTCCAGACACCCACATAATATACACTTTACTGTGTATTTTCCCCCAGCCATTAACTCAATGATCTGTTCATTGTATTGCTGTTTTGTTTTTATGGCTTTTCCAATATCGCTTCTAACCAGCATCGGCGAGTAGTAAATTTAAGAATGCTACATCGTTAGAACCTTCCGGTATTGATTTTTCCAAGCATATGGAGTGTTAGGTGTATAAATCTCATGGACTCGCTGACAACACATCTCATTCCTCCTTGTAAAGCTGCGGCTGGTGACATTGTCTAGTTTAGGAAGCTGGATTTTCTTTAGGTTTAAACTTGATGCCATATAAAGGACAACTGTCCAATAGGCCAGAGCTTGGGAATTACATATATTCAGGCGGTCCTTGACTTAAGGACACGTGACTTAGACGACCCCTAGTTACAGACGGATCTCTTTGGCCACTGTGACCTCTGGTGAAGCTCTCTGGATGCTGGTAATTTATTGAACTTCAAACCATAAGGCGGCGATGATCAACATCACAGTCATCAAAGGTGTTTGTAATGAAGTTTTATTGTTAATACTTTTTCTGATAATTGCCCAAAGTAGGAAATTGCTATTCACAGGAACAAAAAATATACTTTGTCTGGTGTTAATCTTACAAAATATACCTCTTCCGACTTTCATACAAATTCTATGTAAGAACAAACCTACGGAACCTGGGGACTTCCTGTGTGGTATTCATTTTTTTATAATAATAGTCAATTTAGATGCCATTATTTAGGTGTTAAAGTTAGCTGATTCTTTAAGGGGAATCTGTCAGTGGTTGTGACTACACAAAGCTGTAGACAGGGTTATGTGACAGCACTGAAGATCTGTGTAACCATAACTTTGTTTGTGTTATTAGATGCACTGCGAAAATACATTTATATTCAAGGATTGTAGCTGGATATAGAGAACTTTTTGAGTGCTCTAGAGTGCTCCAACTGCTACTGTTAGTAACCGTATACACAAAGCTATGGTAACACAGATCTCCAGGACTGCTGCTAACCCTGATCACAGCTTTGTGTGGTCAAAACCACTGACAGGTTCCCTTTTATTAACACTGTCCATAGAAAAGGGCTGATTCTAATGGCCGATATCAATATTTAATAAGTTAAATAATATTATTATACTATCGGTAGCAGTTTGCTGAAAAGCAAATAGTGTACCAAATTTTCAATCTGTACTAAAAAAAAAAAATCTGTTCAAACCTGTAAAATATTATATTATGTGGATTTAAAATCACAGGTCAATTTTTCTGCAGTTTGTCAAAGAGATTTGCTTAAATTGTATCCATATTGATACAATCCTAAACTCTGCAGATTATAAGTCTGCAATTCTGCAAGATCTGCTTAGAAAAAGCATATATACATTATATATATATAAGTCATATACTGCTCGATGGAGGCATCCTTTTTGCTGCTGTGGAAAACTCAGCTTGCTATTTCTTTACCACCTTATGTCTTTCCATCCTGCTGCCTCCTGCTGAACGAGGTTTATTTTCAGCAGAGGACATTAGAGGCAATGGGCCACAGATGCTAAGTATTGCATCCCTCCCCTGGCCTCCGCCGAGTTTTATTGTCGCTCTTGCTGCCAAAGTTCATTCCTCCTCCCACTCTCAGGAGGGAAAGAGAGGAATTGGATAGCATTTGTCATTGTATGTGCATCCCGGCATATCCTTACAAAGCAGAGGTAAAACGCAATGTCAGTGCCCTTAAAGTGAAATGCGCTGCATCGCCCACATTGAGCCTGGGTAAAAGAGGGTGCTCCACCTTGGTGACAACACCCACAGATCACTTAAATACTCGTTTGCATATAATAAAAAGTAAGATTTCCCTGCATTCGGACCCAGAATTTTATTGAGAAAGACAGGAGGAGACTTTAACTATAAATCCATATGCTTTGGTCTATATGTGACCAGGTTGATGAACGGATAATTAGAAATGATAAATTAGAATTGGTTTAACAATCTGAATCCCTGCAGTTACAAAATACTGTGTATACCACAGATGTACACGCTGGTTGTATAATTGCTGCCCATTAGTTATTGGTGTAATTACAGAAGCGCCTCACGTGTGGCACCTCAACATCATATTCACCTCCCTATGGCTTTAATTTACAAGAACAGAATGTTCTCGGACCTGGAGCCTTCAGTCCGGCAATGCATTTATCCAGGGGTCATCCAGTGTACATCTTCTTGGCTGCACATGGCGCTACTTTGCCCTTGAGACTATTTTACAATCCATATTTTGTCTTTTTTTTTTTCCAGGATGCAAAGTTTGTAGAAGAGCGACGAAAGCAGCTCCAAATTTACTTAAGAAATGTCATGAACAAAGTCATCCAGACAGTGCCAGAATTTGCTGCCAAACCCAAAAAAGAATGCTTAATACAGCTAATGCCCTTTTTTACGTAAGTTGCTTCTGGTTTATAATTACCTTTTAAACTTGTGCTTGTCATATGTAACGTGAATGGCGACGGCTTGGACGGCGGTTATGCTCATGTTCTCAGTTTTATAATTAGGTGCAAAGTGGATTTCGGATGTTGAAGACGTCTTCCGGGAGGGGTTTGACCAGTTGTATTCATCAAAGTACTGCTGAATTTATATTCTATTATCTTTATGTAATGTGTGGCTAGAATGTGTGTATGAGGTTACAGCAGGAAGAATTTTGCCTGGTCATGGGGTAAATGGAAGGAAAAAAGAGATTATGTACTTGATAAACTTTGTGGTTGTACCCAATGTGACTACAGGGTCTGCGGTGTGGTAACAGGGAGACACAGAAGGGAGAGTATATTTTATTTTACCCCTGTGTGTTGTCCAGGAGTTTCCATGAAGTCGGGAAAAAACCCATTTAATTAGCAAAATGTATGAAAAAATAGTTTCCTTTGGCCTGAAAATGTCAGCTCCCTCTAGTGGTGGCACCATGCAGCCTGCATCTCTCATTTATCAGCGGAGAAATACAAAGCACAACCCATACAGATAAATTCTAAAACTTCTCACTGCACATATTTTAAAGTAACTAAGAATAGGTTGACTTAAACTTTTAATATGTTGTACATTTCCTAATGTCCATAACAGATTCTGTCTTTGCTATTCGATCCAATGATATTTGTGTAGGTCTGCGACCATGATGTCATCCGTATTGTCTGCCAAAAAATATTAGTGCATCAGTCTGCCATCAATAACTTTGTTCCCAGTGTTCAGTTACCTTACATTAACTTTCACAGTATGACACCAAGTGTATAGTAATCTGCATGTCCACCTTATTGATGTTGGTGAACACACATGCTCAATCTCTCTTTTCACAGCCTGGTGTATACATATAATACATATATATAATATGGCCTTACTTCTACTTTTTAGGGCTACAGGTTTATATCCATTCCCCACATGATCTGATTGCAGGTCACTTCTTTTCAAGTCAATTTAGGTTTCTGTGCATGGAGAGCAGTGCGGAGGTTGTGTTACTAGGGTGGTCACTAATCAGCTGATCTGTTGAGGTTGTGGGTGTTTTACAATGTATGTATGGCAGTATATGGGGATTTTTCCCCTCATTCATTAAATGTACAAATCACAAATTGTAATGAATGGGTTAAAACGAGACAGCCTCAGGTCTTAATTTTTTTGCTGCCATTTTTTTTTAAAGATCGACGTGATAACACCCGCTAGCACTGATCGCAGGTGTTACCGCTAAGTCTTTGCTGCAATATGCAGCAAATACTTACCAGCTACGGAGAGGGCTCAGCCCATGAGCCCTCTCCATGTACCCACACCCAACGCCTGCCGCCGCATGAAGGGGTTAATAAATGCCAGAATTTAATACGTTTCGCCTGATCCTGCAATCTATGGAAGATGATGACTACTCCTCTGCCATTATAACATGACCGTGCAGTACATTATACAATGCAGCTACATAGCAATTAGTACACTCCATAGGTAATGAGGTAATCAATGGCCATCACTTGATGTAAGGCTGCCTTCGACAAGATGAAGCTTGGCAGGGTCAGACGTCTGGTGAAGGATCCGCAGTGACAGGACTGTCAATATGTTTGGCAAGCGATCAGAACACTAAGTAGTATCTTGAAATGTCACCTCATTTTCCACTGTGGATATTGGACACAGTTGATAAGACGCAAGTTCTAATTACTTTCCGCTTTGATGTGAAATATGAGGATTCCCATCCCATCAATGTCACGTTATTCACCTCCTGTACTAACCCTAATGTGTGGTATAGTGGTCACTAGAAGTTCCATACTAGCTGTATGCTTCATTATTTGGAAAATATCCCTCTAATATGTTTACTTTAGTTATTACATATAGCACTGTAATGAAAATATTATTACAGATCTATGATGCTTGTTCTCTCTGCTTGTTTTTGTTACAAATGCATAAATTATAATAGCTATCTGCTCAGCTCATCTTGCTCTATAACATACTGCCTGCAGATAGGACGCTACATAAAATCTGCTCAGCTCCTCCTGCTCTATATCATGCTCCTTGCAGATAGAACGGTATGTATAATCTCCTTCAGCTAACCCTGTTCTATAACATGCTACCTGCAGATAGAACACTTTGTACAATCTGCTCACCTCCTCCTGCTCTATAATATGCTGCCAGCAGATAGGACACTATGTACAATCTGTCCATATACATACAACAATCAAGCTCCTTTTTACTTAGTGTGTACACTGGTTTAGTAACACAGGCTCTCATTGACCATGATAGTCAATTATCTTCAAACAAAACTCAGACCAAATGTGCAATCCAAACAATCTTCTTTATTTATACTTTGGAGGACAAAGACAGCAATATCATATATACATCACCAGTTCCCGGCTAGATGTGCATAAGTCCATGTAAAGACCACACTAAGGATTCCCGGCTTCCACTGAGACACCAAATGCCCAGTTTCTCCTCAGAGGAAGGAGGAACTCCCTCCGAAACCTCACAAGACCTACTGAGACGCCGAACGCCCTGTGTAAGCCGGGAATCCTTGTTTGGATTGCACATTTGGGTTTTGCACATTTGAGTTTTGTTTGAAGGCTATGTACAATCTGCTCACCTCCTCCTGCTCTATAACATGCTGAAAGCTGAAAGGACACTATGTACAATCTGCTCAGCTCCTCCTGCTCTATAACATGCTGAAAGCTGATAGGACACTATGTACAATCTGCTCACCTCATCCTGCTCTATAACATGCTGAAAGCTGATAGGACACTATGTACAATCTGCTCATCTCCTCCTGCTCCATAACATGCTGTAGATATGACACCAAAGAGGAGATTTATTAATCTGTCTACAACACAATTCTGTCATAATTTGAACTAAAAGAAAACTGTCTTCACCACATTAAGGGTTTTAGACAGTTTTCAGGCACTTCTGCGTCTGGTGCCAAAAATAATGCTAACACAGCCCAATTTTGTCCCATTGACAAAATTGAGGTGCAAAATAAAACTAGACAGTCTTCTACTACAACTTGACTCTTGTGCAGCATAAAACTGTGTAGTATAACTCTGCACTGTCTCACCTTCCACACTTTTGATAGTCTGCCCCCATTGTGTTCTGCCTGCTCTATAACAGACACTGGGGCACATTTACTAAGGGTCCAAACACCGCATTTTCGTCAGGTTTTTTCAGATTTGCCATGAATTGCCCCGGGTATTTGGCGCATGCGATCAGACATCGGACAACCCGACTGATTCGGACAAACCGTGGAATTTAAAAACCAAATTGTGTCGAAAGATCAGCACTCACATCCCCAGGGAAGAAGAAGGTGAACACCGGTGGAGCTCAGCGGGGTATGCGACACATACAGGATATCGGGCGCACGATCTCGGCAGACCCGAATCCTCGTCGGACATTCCGGATCGGCTGCGTCAACGGGACGGGTAAGTTAATGTGCCCCACTACGTTTAATCTGCTCACCTCCTCCTGCTCTATAACACTGGACCACATTTTCAACCTTACAAGTTCCCTTATATGGTTAAACACGGTAGATTTTACAAGTTTGTCCAACTTTCTTAAAGTTTAAAAAAAAAAAAAAAAACTTTTGTCTGCGGCCAGCAATGAGCAAAGGGCAGAGGCAAAGCTTTGCTCTTTTAGAAGAGGAAGCCAGATAATTACTAATGAATATTAATGTGACTCTGCTATCTTGTGTCAGATGTGTAAGCATGAATCAGAGATGCCTGGTTTTGTCGGTAGGAAGATACAGTTGAGGGCTTATTACGGGGAGAGGGGGGACTACCGGGATTACTCTTAACTTTAATTAAACTGTTTAAAAAGTCAAATTATTTTTGGAAACATAAATGAATATCTTCTGAGGTTGAGGTAAGCCGGTTAAAAATAGCTTTAATGGCATATGTTTAGCCACTCTTCTGCTGCTTTTATGAGGGGCAGCCAGAATTATGCTCAATATTTTTCTAACCGAAGATATTGACTCAGGAGTAAATCCATTTGTTACTGGCTCTGAATTCCCTTGTAAGTTCGCAATCCCTACGGTTGACAAACGGAGACTCTGAAGAATGAGAAGCGGCAATGTCCTTATTACCTTTGAAATTTCCATTTGAAAGGAAGAAGATGATCTGCTTTATTACAGATGGGCTCCCATTTATCATTGCCTTCCTTTAAAGTGGAGCATATAGTACAGGCTCTGCTGCGTTTCTGTCTATTTTTGTAACCATAAACTGAAGTGGAAGCTATAATCTACAGATAATGAGCCGTACATTCCTATAATTTGGCTTTTATATACCGTTATACTGAAACATATTCAAATGGTGGCTTTCAAGATGGCAGCCATGTTCCAGACATAGCCTAAAAGACCCCCACCCACCCATTACTAATTTTCCCTTTTGTTTCTGAAATACTTTTGACTTTTTTTTTCCCTCTACATAAAAAGTTCAGTACAGCCAGTCCCCGACTTAGAGAGGACCTGTCAGGCGAAGAACCCTCTAGCAGCACTTATTAAAGTAAGCAGATCCCTAGCCCTCCCCCAGTAATAGCAGTGTTACATCTCTAGCTTTTTCGGAACATAGCGATAAACTAGGAAACAATCCATTAAGTAGCTGTCCCATCGTCGGACCCAGCTTACAGCAGTCTGGTGTATTCATGAGGGGGTGGTCTGAGGCATTTGTGTGAGAGTGGCAAGCTCCTCAGACCGCCCCCTCATGAATACGAGACGTACGATCGTGCGGCTACTTAGTAGTTTGTTTCCTTGCTTATCGGTATGTTCAGATAAAGCTAGAGATTTAACAATGCTCTAACTGGAAGAGGGCTAGGGAGCTGCTTAGTTTAGTAAGTGCTGCTAGAGGGTCCTCTTTAAGGACACCCAACTTACAGATGGACCTCTCTGTCCTCTGTGACCTATGGTGAAGATCTCTGGATGCTTTACTTTAGTCCCAGCTGTAAGGTGTCTGTAATGAAGTTTTATTCCTAATCCTTGTTCTGTCACAGCACAAAAATTTTAAATCCAATTTTCAGAGGGACAGAAAAAAATGTTTGTCTTGATCTATAATTATAAAATCTACCAGTTCCGATATGCATTAGAATTAAACTTAAAAGGGTTTTCCCACAAAAGAAAATTCTCAAATCTCAATCCCCTAGTTATGCTTACACAATAAGCATCATTTTAACCCCTTACTTTCCAATTTTACTCAGTTTTATTGCTGTTTGAGCTCTTATCACTCCCTAGGCTGCTCAATGCAAAATCCCAGGGTGTGGGCGGTGACTCTCTAAGCAGATACATTATCACCCATCTAGTTCTATGTGGTTACATTATTAGGGTACAGGGTTTATATGTCCTTTCATCTGGCTTCTGACATTATACTAACACCCTGACACATAGAAAGAGATGAGACAGATCAGAGATGCATGAGATACCTGTTACACAGATGCATGACAGACAGAGGCTGAAAGACTTTTACACTATCAGCTCTGCTACATCTCTGTTATCACAGATATATGCCTGCCTCCCTCATCCCCCAGATCACTTATCTCCTTGTAGCTTGTAGCTTCTCTCCCCTCAAGATGTGCTGGCAGGAAGTGATCAGTGTGAGATCAGACCTGGATCCACAGCTCCATGCGGTCACACAGGAATCCAAGATGGTGGCCCCGACCCGAAGTTAGAAATTACAGGGTTGTGTCTAGGGGCAACTGAAATTGTGTACAGCAGGACTGATAGATACAGGTTAGACTTATATCTGTGAAATGCTGCATTTTTGTTAATAACAATGAATTAGAGAATGTGTTATTTTGTTATCCTGAGTACATATAAGAACCTTGTCTTCGTGGGAAAACTCCTTTAAGGGCAAATAACCCATCCTGTACTTAACCCAGGAACTGCATGTACGTGTTTTATACTGATCCTTAAGAGCAGCTTTTATCTCAGTCCTGAGCTGCAGTTTTGTGGGTTTTTCGCTGGTCAACAACCTCTTTTTTTTAGGGACAGGCAGTATGTTTATGTACAATGTGGGTTCTGTAGGTTTGTTCTTAAAGGACGTCTACCATCAGGATGAAGGATTGTAAACCAAGCACACTGTCATACCTGTGTGTGCCCCCTCTGGCAGGATCTGCTGTTCTTTTAGCTTCCTCTTTAACAAAAAAAGGCTTTAAAAATGATGCAAATGAGCCTGAGGGGCTCCAAGCTCCATTAACAGCTATGAAGTCTGAAGTTCCTCAGGATGATTTGGATTACAGGGGGTCCCCTAATTAAGAACACTCGACTTACATACCCCTAGTTACAAACGGACCACTGGATATTGGTAATTTATTGTACTTTAGTCCTAGGCTACAATGATCAGCTGTAACAGTTATCACTGGTGTCTGTAATGAAGCTTTACTGTTAATCCTGGTTCTTATGACAACCCAACATTTTTAAAATCCAATTGTCACAGAGACCAAAAAAGTTCTGGCTGGGATTACAATGATAAAATATACAGTTCCGACTTACATACAAATTCAACTTAAGAACAAACCTACAGACCCTATCCTGTATGTAACCCGGGGACTGCCTGTATTTTTAATTCCTTTTTTGGATCCTCATGACTGATGAGTAAAGCTGTCTAGTAGAGTTTCCTTGTAGAGTTTCTCAGAAAAAAATATCAGAAATGTGATAACATCCAGCCACCATGTGGTCCAAAATTCACATTTGTGCGTTTTTAGACCCCTTTTTCTGGTGCCAGCGTTACTTTGCCACTGGGAGGTAGAAGTAATGGGAAGGTCTGCTTATTTGGGGGATCATGGTAGCGGCAGATTTTGGCATGACCCTTAAGACTGAAGGATTTTAGAAATGATTTGTCAATTAATGTTTTTATCAGTATTGTTCAGCTGCTCAAATGATTCTAAAGTAAGGGAGGGTAGAAATACATTATCAAGTACTCAGGGGGGCAAAGCCTCCAGGGCAGTTGTCCTATTTTCCTAGCTGCAATAACCATAAATCAAATTTATAAGAAATTAAATATAGCAGAAACCTATAGAATGGAAATAACAAATGTAAACCGCAAATTCATCGGCAAAAGGTATCCAGGAAATTTTCACAACACAGTATATAAATATAGAGCTGATTCATCATGGAGCCAAATAGTCCGTAAAATGGATAGAAATTTTTCCATGATATGGTTGTAAATATTCAGCTAATCAAATGCTCCTGTACAGCTCTTCCCACTGATGTCAGCTCTGTGAAGGAGCAAGAGGGAGAAGCTGTACAGGAGCACAAAGCTGGGGGCTAACAGCTGAGCAGTCTGCAGTTTTTTGAAGTGCATGCAAACCAAAAGCCCAACCCCTGGGACTACACAGAGGATTCTGTCAGAGTGAAAGGTGAGTTATAGCATTTAATGTTAATGCTTAGAAAAAGGCAGAGAGGCAGATTTGCAATTCAACTGTAATGGGCTCCTGCAACCTGACTGTAGTGAAAATGAGGTCCCTGCTGACAGGTTCCCTTTAACCCCTTCACGCTCCGTGACGGATATATCCGCCACGGAGCTGTGAAGGTTGTATGAAGAAGGCTCACGGGCTGAGCCTTCTTCATACAGAGATGGGCTTTGCTGCATATCGCAGCAAAGACCCATTGCTATCACCTGCGGTCGGTGCTTGCACCGATCGCGGGTGTTAACCTTTTCTTTGCCGCCGGCAAAGTCGCCGGCGGCACTTTAAATTTGGCGGCGCGTGGGCGCCGCCATCTTACCTCCGATCGCCGCTCCCCCGAACGTCATCGGGGGGCGGCGATCGGTTGCCATGGTAGCCTCGGGTCTTCGACCCGAGGATACATGGCTTCTACATATGCATTACAATGAGCCTGTGGCTCATTGTAATGTATAGTGAGCAGAAATGCCATATACTGCGATACAGCAGTATTGCAGTATATGGCAGGAGCGATCAGACCATCTAGGGTTAATGTACCCTAGAGGGTCTAAGAAATAGTGGGAAAAAAAAGAAAAAAAAAAGTTTAAAAAATGTAAAAAAATAATAAAATATTAAAAGTTCAAATCACCCCCCTTTCCCTAGAACTGATATAAAATATAATAAATAGTAAAAATCACAGACACATTAGGTATCGCCGCGTCCCAAAATGCCCGATCTATCAAAATATAAAACCGGTTATTGACGGCGGTGACCTCTGGAACGGCAAATGGCGCCCAAATGTCCAAAACGCGACTTTTACACCTTTTTAGATGACATAAAAAATGTAATTAAAAATGATCAAAATGTTGCACAGTCCTCAAAATGGTAGCAATGAGAACGTTGGCTCATTTCGCAAAAAATTACACCTCACACAGCTCCATGCGCCAAAGTATGAAAAAGTTATTCACGTCAGAAGATGGCAAAAAATTTTTTTTCTTTTTTGTTCACATTCGTTTAATTTTTGAAAATGTATTAAAACGCAATAAAACATACATAAATTTGGTATCACCGCGATCGCACCGAACCAAAGAATAAAGTAGAGGTGTTATTTGGAGCGCAGAGTGAAAGTCGTAAAAACTGAGCCCACAAGAACATGACGCACATGCAGTTTTTTTCAATTTTTCCACATTTGGAATTTTTTTGCGGCTTCCCACTACATGACATGGAATAATAAATAACATCATGGGAAAGTAAAATTTGTTACGCACAAAATAAGCCCTCAGACAGCTCTGTACACGGAAAAATGAAAAAGTTATGGATTTTTGAAGATGGAGGGCGAGAAATTAGCGAAAATACCCTGCGTCCTTAAGGGGTTAAAGCAGGACATTTTCTTAAGTCTTGAAAAAAGGAGAGAGGTTTACAAGATAAGACTTCTTGTATGAACTAGTGATGGGAATTACGGTTCTTCTTAGTGAACTGTCTCACTAGGTTCCGCTCACCAAGCTCTCCTGGTTCCTGAACGGCTCCCTATTGTATGCATAATAGGGAGCTGCAGGCCATTCAATCACCCCATTCCACAACCCCATTTTTACTCTATTGTATTGGGTTAAAGGAGCGTGGTGAGACGGTTAGAGGCGGGGTTAAGTGAGCCATTACTAAACGTGATGGAAATGCAGTGTTATCTCAACATGTGATCACTGTTGGAACCTTGGATTTCGTTTAAAATGCAAGAAAAAAGGAAAATGTGAACGCAGTGTTCACATGCAGCGTTTGAATGGCATTTTGAAAAGCAATTGGGAGTGGCTTGAGCCAATCACATAAGCATTTACACCAAAACACATGCGACTGAAAACGAGTTTCTTGTGTTTTGTAAGTAATAACATGTGGTGCTCATTCCCGATTGGGTCAAGCCACTCCCCACAGCCTTTGAATTGCGTTTCAAAACACCATTCAAACGCTGCATGTGAACACTGCCTCTGAATTTCAGCCTCTGAATTGTGTTTCAAAACGCAATCCAAACACTGTGTTACCACAGCCTACAGCTTGAGCTATTCTTGGTTTGTTCTTTGTGCGTTTTTTAAATTTCTGGTAGTGTAAGCAGCTGTATCAATATTGTCACAGCTACTTAAACCAGCCAAACATGCAAAAACCCATGCATTTTCTATACGTTTAAAAACGCACCAAGTACGGCCCCAGAACACACCATATCAGTACCCTAAATCTTATATTAACCCCTTAATGCTCTGCGCCGTAGCTCTACGGCGCAGAGGTATAAGGGATGTATGAAGAGGGCTCACGGGCTGAGTCCTCTTCATACAAAGGTGGGGGTTGTTGCATATTGCATAAAACCCCCACCGCTAATAACCGCGGTCGGTGCTTGCACCGATCGCGGCTATTAACCCCTTCCTTGCAAAGTTGCCGGCGGCATTTAAAAGACGGCGGGGCGCGGGCGCCGCCATCTTTTTTCCATCGCCACGCCCCCGAACGTCATCGGGGGCGGCGATCGGTTGCCATGGTAGCCTCGGGTCTTCGTTTGACCCGAGACTATCTGGCATCTGCAGATTCGTTACAATGAGCCAGTGGCTCATTGTAATGAATGTGCTGCAAAAATGCCATATATTGCAATACAGAAGTATTGCAGTATATGGTAGCAGCGCTCTGACCATCTAGGGTTAATGTACCCTAAATGGTCTAAAAGATAGTGAAAAAAAAAAGAAAAAAATAGTTTCAAAAATAAAAAAAATTAATAAAATATTAAAAATTCAAATCACCCCTTTTTCCCTAGAACTGATATAAAACATAATAAACAGTAAAAATCACAAACATATTAGATATTGCCGCGTCCCAAAATGCCCGATCTATCAAAATATAAAAACGGTTACGGCCGGCGGCAACCTCCGAGGCAGGAAATGGCGCTCAAATGTCCAAAATGCGACTTTTACACCTTTTTACATAGCATAAAAAATGATCAAAATGTCACACAGACCTCAAAATGGTAGCAATGAAAACGTCGCTTCATTTCGCAAAAAATGACCCCTCACACATCTCCGTGCGCCAAAGTATGAAAAAGTTATTAGCGTCAGAAGATGGCAAAAAATTTTTTTTCTTTTTTGTACACATTAGTTTAATTTTTGAAAATGTATTAAAACACAATAAAACCTATATAAATTTGGTATCACCGCGATCGTACCGAACCAAAGAATTAAGTAGGCGTGTTATTTGGAGCGAAGAGTGAAAGTCGTAAAAACTGAGCCCACAAGAACACGTGCGCACGTGAGCACGTGCGTTTTTTTTTCAATTTTTCCACATTTGGAATTTTTTTTCAGCTTCGCAGTACACGGCATGTTAAAATAAATAGCATTACGGGAAAGTAAAATTTGTTACGCACAAAATAAGCCCTCACACAGGTCTGTACATGGAAAAATGAAAAAGTTATGGATTTTTGAAGTTGGAGAGCGAGAAACCCTCCGTCCTTAAGGGGTTAAACAACCTTTTTCTCATTTCTGGGAGGTAGAGTTTAGTTGTGTGTATGTTCATGTCTGCAGTTTTGGTAATTTTATATATGGCCCTGGGTGGAGTGAAAATAATAGTAATTTTCTCAATAGTCTGCTCCAGCGCATCACCTCCTGTTACTACCAACCTCTACTCTCATATACAGAGGCTCATCGGTGACGTCATCACCAGCGTGCACCCATTAGAGTCTGCTGTATCGGGCTACATGCACACTGCCGTGTGATGTGCCATCATCTAGCCACAAAATTTGCTTCCTATGGAAAGTGTAGGGGTAAGCAGCACTCACCCTTCCCCTATCCTCACTGCTGGCGGCTCACGGCACACGTCTGCTGCTTCGGCAGTGTGGCCTAATGCTGTAGTAAGTGCATGCTGATGATGTGCTGTCACCACTTTGAAAGGCAATTTGATGGAGCTTTGTCTGATTGCATTGTGTTTAACCCTTTAAAGACTTGGCCCTTTTTTTGTTTTTGTCATTTCCATTTTTTACTCCCCACAATCAAAAATCTATAACTTTTATTTTTTTAACATGTAAAGAGCAGTGTGATGGCTTGTTTTCTGCGTAACAAATTGCACTTCATAGTGACGGTATTTATTATTCCATGTCGTGTACTGGGAAGCAGGAAAAAAATTCCAAATGCAGGGAAATTGGTGAAAAAACTTATTTGTGCTGTATTCTTGTGGGCTTGTATATTACAGCTTTCACTGTGCACCCAAAATGACATGTCTACTTTATTCTTTGGGTTGGTGCGATCAGGGCAGGCGCTATGAGTAGGCAAAGTGGGCAATAGCCCAGGGCCCCCCTTAAGGGGGAGAATCTCTTCTTTCAAATGAATCTTGAATTTTGTTTCTAGGTGCCAGGTATCCAAAGATATTCAGGTTTAAAGTGAAAATACCAAATTTAGATTCTTATAAAAGAGGAGACTTTCTTCTTTCATAGGAAAAAGAAGTTCTATGTGTCAGAGAGCCAGAGATACAGCCCTCTGAAGTGTGCCCCCCCCCCCCCCCTCCATCAGGCTACAGGGAGAATTTGCTGCACACAGGAGCTGCAGCACCTCACAGATAATGGAAATATTCACTTTATATGTTACTACATTTTGGGATAATAGGGATAATATCCACTAATATTCATGTTTTTAACCCTTCTCTATGCAGAACTATCTAAGAGCACACTTTCTCTCTTATTGCCTTTTATTTCATGATCTTTTTTTTTTTTTTTTGCGAAAATTTACTGATACAATGAACATTCGACCCTCTTCGCCTAATGTTGCTATTATATGTTAACACCGCAACCCAGAACATGTCCATAAAGTTATATGTAATAACAACAACACACACATGTTCTGGAATAAAGTTTTTATTTCCCATCATCCTCCATTACTTACATCTATGTTATGATGTTCTCACTCTCATTCTTATAAAGCGCGGAGGGTTCTGTTATTATGTGGATAATACAATGGCGCACATCTAATAGTGACTTTTATTATCTCATTAGCTTGATTTATGGATATATAGTTATTATTTGGGTTACCATTGTTTAAGGGAACATACAATGTATGTAGAGCATGTGTCAGTAATGTGTGTGTATGTAGAGCATGTGTCAGTAATGTGTATGTATGTAGAGAATGTGTCTGTAATGTGTGTGTGTATGTAGAGCATGTGTCAGTAAGGTTTGTGTATGTAAAGCATGTGTCAGTAATATGTATTTATGTATAGCATGTGTCAGTAATGTGTATGTATGTAGAGCATGTGTCAGTAATGTGTGTATGTAGAGTGTGTCAGTAATGTGTGTGTATGTAGAGCATGTCAGTAATGTGTGTATGTAGAGTGTGTCAGTAGTGTGTATGTATGTAGAGCATGTCAGTAATGTGTGTGTATGTAGAGCATGTGTCAGTAATGTGTGTGTATGTAGAGCATGTGTCAGTAATGTGTATGTATGTAGAGAATGTGTCTGTAATGTGTGTGTGTATGTAGAGCATGTGTCAGTAATGTGTGTGTATGTAGAGCATGTGTCAGTAAGGTTTGTGTATGTAAAGCATGTGTCAGTAATATGTATTTATGTATAGCATGTGTCAGTAATGTGTATGTATGTAGAGCATGTGTCAGTAATGTGTGTATGTAGAGTGTGTCAGTAATGTGTGTGTATGTAGAGCATGTGTCAGTAATGTGTGTATGTAGAGTGTGTCAGTAGTGTGTATGTATGTAGAGCATGTCAGTAATGTGTGTGTATGTAGAGCATGTGTCAGTAATGTGTGTATATGTAGAGCATGTGTCAGTAATGTGTATGTATGTAGAGCATGTGTCAGTAATGTGTGTGTATGTATGTAGAGAAGAGAAAAGTTCAAACGGGCGGCACAGTGAAAAGAGGATTCAATCCGTTGGGTGCCCAAGACCCCAAACTTGCAATGATAATGAAGAAAGTAGCAGCACTCAGTCTTCTAACTCAAGATTTTTTTATTCACTTGTGGATACAAGGCGACGTTTCAGCTAACTCAAATGCTTGAAAATGGCTACATTGAGTTAGCTGAAACGTCGCCTTGTATCCACATGTGAATAAAAAATCTTGAGTTGGAAGACGGGGGGCTGATACTTTCTTCATTATCTATGTATGTAGAGCATGTGTCAGTAATGTGTGCGTATGTGAAGGAGCGGGTCAGTAATGTGTGTGTATTTAGAGCATGTGTCAGAAATGTGTGTGTATTTAGAGCATGTGTCAGAAATGTGTGTGTATGTAGAGTATGTGTCAGTAATGCGTGTGTATGTAGAGTATGTGTCAGTAATGCGTGTGTATGTAGTGTATGTGTCAGTAATGTGTGTGTATTTAGAGCATGTGTCAGAAATGTGTGTGTATTTAGAGCATGTGTCAGAAATGTGTGTGTATGTAGAGTATGTGTCAGTAATGCGTGTGTATGTAGAGTATGTGTCAGTAATGTGTGTGTATGTAGTGTATGTGTCAGTAATGTGTGTGTATGTAGAGCATGTGTCAGTAATGTGTGTGTATGTAGAGCATGTGTCAGTAATGTGTGTGTATGTAGAGCATGTGTCAGTAATGTGTATTTATGTAGAGTATGTGTCAGTAATGTTTGTGTATGTAGAGTATGTGTCACTAATGTGTGTATGTAGAGTATGTGTCAGTAATGTGTGTGTATGTGAAGGAGCGGGTCAGTTGTCATAGGATTAGTAAACAGCAAGCCTGAAGGGACTTACTGTATGGTTGAAGGCTCAGACTGCTCAGGGTTGTATAGGGGAGGCTGGAGGGTCTTCTGCACCTGCATATCAGTTCAGGGGGTCATATGGATACCTATGTACCCACATGTCTGTAGACTTTTTTATTAGTCCCACTATGGGACATGAACATCAGGTGATTCCTTGTAGTACTGATGTATTGCAGGGTGTTATCACTGTCACCCTGTGCAGAGGCTGATACAGAGATTGTAAGATCCATCTATGTGGGTTCTGACTATGGACAGTCCTGGGGTCCTGATTGGACCTCAGAGTTGCCATAGCAACTACTGTCACCCATCAACAGCGGAATGGGGGGCTGATCATGGGGGGACAATCCCCCAGGAGGCATTTGAATGAAGCAGACCACGGCATCTAACTGGTCAAACTCCTGCAATCTGGGCTCACACTCAGTGCGGGTGCTACACTGGGGTGTCAGCTGTTAGTAGCAGATGACACCCGGCTTCCTGATACCGGCTCAGCTCCGGTGACGGATATTTCCTTCTCTGAGCACCAATAGGTTAATGAAGTGTTTAGTTTTTATCTTATTTTCGTCTTGAGGAAATTACTTTTACTGTATATCAATTGGCAACCAATCACAGAGCAGATTTAAGTGTAAGAGAGAACGGTCAGGAATGGAAGCTGTGCTGTGATTGGTTGGTATGGGTAACCAGGACAGTTCTGGCATATGTTATGTTACCCTGGGGGTGTGTGTACATGTGATACCTGTGCAGTACATAAGGGGCAACCACTGGGGCAGATACATCCATAGGGGCAGTTACTGCACTATGTCCCCTGATGACCCTGTGAGATGTCATGTGCACAGACCTTGTATTCACCGGCCCAAGAAACCACCAAGAAAAATGAATTTAACCAAAAAAGATTCAATAAATAGACAAAAGACAAATAATTGGGAACTAAATAACCAAATATTTATTTATAATCCCATCCCATGGCAGACCCTCGACTCACGAAGAGTCACCCTTCAGCACTCAGGAGAGGAAAAACCCCCTGTGGAGGAAACCTCTAGGGAAACCATGGCTGAAGGATCGCCCTTCCTCTGGGCTTAGAGGGTTACTGCCAATACATATCTGTCACCCAGGTATCCGGGATCATGAGGTCCAGGGGTCCATGCGTCCGGGGGTCCATGCGTCCGGGGGTCCATGCGTCCGGGGGTCCATGCATCCGGGGGTCCATGCGTCCGGGGGTCCATGAGTCCGGGGGTCCATGCGTCCGGAGGTCCATGCGTCCAGGGGTCCAGGGGTCCATGCGTCCAGGGGTCCATACGTCCAGGGGTCCATAGATCCACGGTTCTTCACGTCTCGGCGTCTCATCACCCATTCCCTGCCCCTTCTGATTCAGAGGTCAATTTATCATAAGTGGGAATAGTGACATCAGCGCATCTATGAGGTCACACTCAGGATTCTGAAGGATTAACCCTTGAAGGGCTGACAATATGTCTGACTACAGGGGGAATTAAAGTGTCCTTGTCTCTTGTACTGGTAGTGACTGCATGAAACGCCCTAATATCTACATATTTATAAGTGACGCCGCACTCACAGATTTTAATCCTATTTATTGGAACATATAATCATTAAATTTTAGGGGTGAAAAATATTGTGTATTTGAATATTATATAAGGCTGCAGATTTATCAGGGACCGTGTAAAAGTTTTTTCTTGACACTGTGGGGTTTATTTTTGGGTACATGGTGTGAGCCTTTCTGTGTTTCATGAGGATAAAGGATAGTCCTATGATGAATTGCTGGGCTGATTGGGCCACCATTGTAGCCAATCCTATGTGACGTCAGGGCTCATGGACATGACACGTGTGCTAGACAGTGTATCAGCGGTTATCACACAAGCTGCTGCTGTGTGCAGAGGAGGCCGGCGGACGCATTGATATAACATCATCCCACCTCCCGGCAAGAGGAGGGAGCAGTGAGGGAAAGTTGGACACCAATATTGGGCCTCTGTGTACCAGGAAAGTGGCTCCCCTAGCCAGGGCTGGCGCTATTGGTAGGCAAAGTGGACAATTGCCCAGGGCCCCCTTAGAGGGGGCATGGATCGAAAGATATTCAGGTTTAAAGTTTAAATTTAGATTCTTATAAAAGAGGAGACTCTTTCCTTTCATAGGTAAAAAGAAGTGAGCTTCTATGTGTCACAGAGTCAGAGATACAGCCCCCTGAAGTGTAACTCCCCCCCCCCCCTACAGGGAGCATCAGCACACAGGAGATACGGCACCTCATGGAAATATTCACTTTATATGTTACTACATTTTGAGAAGGGATAATATCCACTAATATTCATGTTTTTAACCCTTCTCTTGGCAGAACTATCTAAGAACACACTTTCTCTCTTATTGCCTTTTATTTCGTGATATTTTTTTTTTTGCAAAAATTGACTGATACAATGAACATTCAATCCTCTTCGCCTAATGTTGCTTTTATATATTTCCCACCATCCTCCATTACTTACACCTATGTTATGACCTTCTCACTCTTCTTATGAAGTGCGGAGGGTTCTGTTATTGTGCTGCTAATACATTGGCGTACATCTAAAAGTGACTTTTATTCTCCCATTAGCTTGGTTTATGGATATATAGTTATTATTTGGGTTACCATTGTGTAAGGGAACATACAATGATAGATCTGTGTGACGCTCGCACAGTTTTGTGTCCCATGTGGATGTAACGTTCCCTTTGCTGTATAAGTGGATATCCACATCTGGGGTTTGTATGATCTCCTCACATCTTACGGTTTTAGGAAAGTATGTTTTCTTTATATAAGTATCAGGATTTGTAAATATATTAGAGGAAATTTTGAATGTTAATTGCCAAATGCATCGCTTGGTTGTCTGCTTTCAAAATTATATAGGTTTTATGGCGCCTTTGCTTTTTATTCAGTTTTATTGATATATTTTGCAGGTTGTAAGTGTCTTAAAGGAAACCTACCACTTGAAGTGGCAGGTATAAGGGGGAACTACCGAGCACCAGCTCAAGGTGAGCTGGTGCCGGAACTTATATCTGTTAGCTGTTAACTGGTGAGCTGGTGCCGGAGCTTATTTCTGTTAGTGTTTTAAACCGCAGTATCGCGGTTTAAAACACTTTTTAAACTTTATGGCCGAAGCTGCTTCGGCGCAGGGAAGTACGCGCTCGGCGCTTACCATGCGCGCGGCTCTCCTTCACTTCCTATGTGGTCGCGCACATGGTAAGCGCCGAGCGCGTACCTCCCTGCGCCGAAGCAGCTTCGGCCATAAAGTTTAAAAAGTGTTTTAAACCGCGATACTGCGGTTTAAAACACTAACAGAAATAAGCTCCGACACCAGCTCACCAGTTCCCTCTTATATCTGCCACTTCAAGTGGTAGGTTTCCTTTAAAATTTCTAGCTGAAAAGCAGATATTTAGTTATTACAGTTTTAGTGATATTATGTGGATTTATTCATGTGAACATATCAATATGAGGCATTTGTGAACTCTACACATGTCCATCTATTACATTTAGGAGATGTGAAGGTAAATATTTTCTGTTTTGAGCACATTTTTTGCCATCAAAGTCAATTTTAAGTATTTTTTATAAAATGTTTCAGTTTGAATCAAAATTGCATGAAGACGCCTATGTCTATAAACTCTTTAATGCAATTTTGAAAATGGGGCAAGTGTCTGCTTTCAGAAAATATACGGTTTGTTGGGTTTAGTTTAATTCTTTTTGCTATAATTTTGATTTTATTTTTAAGCGTAAAAATTGCTCTGGCCAATAATGCATCAAAATATCCAGAAATGCCGGGGAGTGAAAGGGTTCAATTCTAATCTGTGTAATTATCTATCTCCTATAATCTGACCATTTATATATCTTACTATTTCGCTATCTATTTATTAATCAATCTTCTATTTCTCTTCTACTGTATTTATCTCTCATATCCATCTACTGTATATATCATCTACTTTATAGTTCTGCATCTAGAAATCTCTATGATCTTTCATATTTATTTTCTATAATAATAATTATAATTAATAATTCCTTTATTTATATAGCGCACACAGATTACGTGGCGCTGCACAGAACTTGCCAGATCAGTCCCTGTCCCCGATGGGGCTCGCAATCTATTCAACCTACCAGTAATTTTTTGGAGTGTGGGAGTAAATGGGAGGACTCGGAGGAAACCCACACAAACACAGAGAACATACAAACTCTTTGCAGATGTTGACCAGCGCTTCAAGACTGTATTGCTAACCACTGAGCCACCGTGCTGCCCATCAATCTCCCTATCATCTATCTAGCTCCCATAAAATTCTCCCATATTACAGTGTGTTTTAGGGAGCCTTTCCCACTTTTAGTTTTGCCCAGGGCCCCACTTAGTCTAGAACCGTCCCTGTGTGCGATCACGGGGATCCAAAATTTGGATAGGTTTTATAATGTTTTCATACATTTACAAAAATTAAAACCTCCTGTACAAAAATTTTTTTTTTAGATTTTGCCGTGTCTTTTACATCACGGGTCATTAAAGGGTTAAATAGTGTCAACAAAGTGTTGACATTGTTGTCATTATGTAAATATAATTCTACATAAAGGTGTTTATGTAAATGAAATGTTAACACTTTGGATTTCATTTACATAGTTTTAACAATCCGGTCACGCTCCACCCCTGGAACTGTTATGACTTACAGTATGGTCATGCAGGGATGGTATGAGCAATGTTACCCAAAACACATCACCTCTTGTTGTTTATATTTATGTGATGACTATAATTTAACATGATTTAATAAATGATGGCTGGCTGACTATTGGCTCACTGACAGAATACACCTCCCTGGACACTGCATGTATATACGGCAGCATACGGTGCAGAACAGTATACAGCACATATTTTAAATGTTTCTATAGGGCATACAAAACAAATACTGTTAGAAAATAGGACATGCTGTATATATTTTTTTTATGTCTCTAAATTTTTTAAGGCTTACGGTACGGTATGGAACGGTAGGGTAGGGTGCAGAATACGGCCATGTAAATGGGTGGCCGTATTACCCAATGAAGTGAATGTGGCCGTATGCTACCCATATAAAACTGTACTTTACGGGTAGCATACGGCCGTTGTAATACATTTGTGTGAATGAGGCCTATGTGATATTATGATTGGGGGCACTGTTAATGTTTAGAATAATTAGAAGAAGTTTGTTATTCCCGCTTCCTCGCCCATTGTTAGCATGACCAGTGTGCTAGTTCCCTGGTGTTATATGGGTTATATGTTGCTGGTTGACCATATCGTAGCAGTCACCCATTAAATTTGATTTGGTACAAGGACTATGCATGTGCCCAGGGGTCTCCACCTACATTTTAACCTCCTGACTCCGTTTACAGGACCTTCTATGGCAGATAGTTTGTTTGTGGAGACCCAGTGTATTTAGTATGGATTATTGTGCCCTTCTGACCTTCCCTAATTATTTAGCTAAATCTTCAATCTATTTACTGAATGAATTGCATTCCCAGTGATTCGGCGCTCCGTTTATTGTAGAATAGTTTACCTGGCGAAACACCCGGTGATCCCAGTATCGACATGATGAAATATGGGTCATTTAAAGCACGGTCCAGAAATCAATGGCTGCTGAGGCAGAGTGGAGGTTGTGTATTAGATTTTATTGAACTGAATATTACAAGAAGTTACTTGCTTCTACCACCTATAAAAAGTATTGAATTACTGAAGGGTAACATGGATGGATCGCAGCCTCTGTATCATATTTCCATCAGCTGTATGCACGCATTAGCTAGGCGAGTCATTTTATCATCATTTCAGGAAGGTCCAGAATTGGTGGTTTTTAATCTTTTTTTTATTAAAGTTTTTCAGAAATAACAAAAACAATGCACTCGGAATACAGAATGATTCTGATAGACTAATCTAATGAGTAACAACTTACTAAACTTTCTGCCCACTCACCCCCAGACCTATGACTTCACAATGAACCGTCTAGAACTGAGGTCAAGTACCTTGTAGATTTGAACAGCTCCTTTGTATCCAAAACATAATGATGAATCACACTTTTTAAAGAATTTTTTTCCATTAGACTTTGGGGCACATTTATCAAGGCTTGTATAACCTTTTCCTGAAGTACAGGCCCTGAAATAATCGAAATTCTTTCAGAACTGGCAGGGATTGCGCTTATTTCTCCCTTTATGCCACCTCCACGCCAATTGGGCATGTAGGGGTTTGAAGGGTGGCGTGCTTGGTGGCAGAGTTGGCCGCCACAGGGCTTTCTTGCCTTACATCTGCACGCTCACTATAGCGTGCAGGTTCACATAGCATTGGCATATGATAAATGTCCCATTTTGCTTATTTTCTGACCTATCAATGAGCAAAATATATTTTAGATGGGACAATTCATGTGGGAAGACTAATTAACTCTGAATTAACTCTGGAACTCCTAATCCAGAGGTAATAGGTTCCTTTGACATTATAATAATGTCCCACACTCATATGAAGGAGAAAATATCTCCCCAAGAGTTCTGGGTACCTCTACATGACTACAGATGAAAAAAGAAGAAAAATTCAGGTTACCTTTAATAGTCTTCACATGGTTGAATGTCTGTGTTCAACAAATAAACAGGCTGGTCTTGGCCCAGGAAAAGGCATAGAAACAACAACTGGCACAGGCTAAAAATATAAATACAACAGTTTATTAAATTATGTTAAAGGGTATTCCCACGAAGACAAGATTCTTATATGTACCCAGGATAACAAAATAACACATTCTCAACAAAAATACAGCATTTTTCACAGATATAAGTCCAACTTGTCTCTATCGGTCCTGGTATATGCAATTTCAGTTGCCCCTAGACACGACCCTGTAACTTCTTACTCTAGGGTTGGGGCGCCATCTTTGATTTCTGTGTGACAGCCATGCTTGCCGAGTTTCTGTGTCTTTCTGCTCTGCCTGTAGCCACACCCCCCTGCAGTCTAGCACGGAGCTCCTACAAGGAGATAAATGATCCGGGGGAAGGCGGAGGCAGGTACATATCTGTGAGATTTAGCAGAGCTGACCGTGTTAAAGTCTTTTAGCCTCTGTCTGTCATGCCTCTGTGTAACAGGTATCTCATGCCTGTCTCATCTCTCTCCTTCTATGTCTCAGGGTGTTAGTACAATGTCTGTAGCCAGATGAAAGTGTATATACACCTGTACTCTGCTAATCTAACCACCTTGTCACCCCACAGAACTAGAGGGTTCATAATGTGTCTGCTTAGATAGTCCCTGCCCACACCCTGGGATTTTGCACTGAGCAGCCTAGGGAGTGATAGGAGCTAAAACAGCAATAACACTATATAATTGTAAAGTAAGGGGTTAAAATGATCTTCATTGTGTTCAATCACTAGGGCAGTGATGGCAAACCTTTTAGAGACCGAGTGCCCAAACTACAACAAAGACCCGCTTATTTATCGCAAAGTGCCATCACAGAAATTTAATTTGTGATTTATACTCACAGTTTTCATTGATACCAGCACCCTGAGGACACCAATAAAGCAGAAAATAGTCCCAGGTAGAGCTGTCACTTTAAAATACCTCTGTGCACAGCAAGTCCTGGGCTGTCTGGGACTGCAGGAAGATATCTGGTGTCATCTCTGGTGATGGCCTGAGTGCCCACAGAAAGGACTCAGAGTGCCACCTCTGGCACCAGTGCCATAGGTTAGCCATCACTGCACTAGGGGATTGAAATGTGAGAATTTTCTTTTGTGTGGAAACCCCTTTAAATTATAGTGATTACATACATAGAACAACAAGAGGTGATGTTTTTTGGGTCACTTTGCTCATACCATCCCTGCATGATAATACTGTGGGTCAAAACAGTTCCAGGAAGTTTGCATTTTGGGGAAGCTGTTAATCTACCCAGGTGATTTGGGGGAGGGCGATATTAAAGCCAAAGATTGCATGTGATTCTCTCCAATACTAATTGAACAATAACATTTGCTAGTCTCACAGAAAACCAAAACACTTTGCACCAACACAAACAATACTGCGATACCAAACACAATTACTTTGCAAAGTAAGGCACTTGTCCATTGTTTTTTAATGGAATAAGTTTATATACAGCTTAAAGGACACCTGTCATCAGGTCTGTGTCACTAGTCCTGTCACCTCTACCTGTTGGAGCAGCTCACAAGGATCCCATCCCAGCCTTTATCTAGTTATTTCATACATTAATCATTGTAAAATCATCTTTTCTTTATTATGTAAATGAGGCTGGTCACATGGTCAGAGGCAGTGATGTCACCCCTGTTCTCCCTCCCCTCTCCTCCCCCTGCTCATGTCTGTGTGCAATGTATAGTAAAGCATTGCTAGTGTGTGTGCTGCATCTGCTGACATGCTGCATCCTCCTAATGCACATGTGTCAGACACAGACATCAGCTACACAAGTGCCTGACATGTTCTGCTATATCATGGCTGCCTGGATCTTTCACATACACACACACTGGCTGCAGGAGGCGTGGCCACCAGCAAGCACATGGAGCAGCCATTACACCATTATACAGGCTGTCAGTCAAGCACTGGGGGTGTGGCTGTGCCTCCCACTCATGAATAAGCTGGACAGCTTAAATATGCTAATGACTCATTGGACATTTCACAGGTCATTTGCATACAGCTTTAGGACCTCATTGCTTGGGTTTACAGGCATGTAGAGGGACAATGAAGGGATAGAAACAATTCTCTCTAATGGCAGTTGATGAAAATCTATTTAGATTAGGGGGTTATTTTGCATGACGGGTTCTCTTTAAATTACTTGAGAGGTTATTCTGGCACAAAGCACATAAACCTCTTCAGATGATTGACTCACAAATTTCTGTTAGAAATCCACCCTTTGTGACCTTACCATAATTTTTTATTTAGTTTAAAGGAAACCTACCACTTACAAGTGGTAGGTTTAGACACATATACATGGCACCAGCTCAGGGTGAGCTGGTGCCAGAGCATATTTTTGTTAGGGGAACAAAGCCCCTATCGCCGTTTTATAAGTTATATTAACTTATAACTCGGCGCACCGCACTTGGGCACGGCGCACCATGCGCGTGCCCGTGCGTGCGCCGGATTCTAACGTGCTGGAGAGCCGGTGACGTCACCGAGCTCTCCGGCACACGGGCGCCTGCGCAACTTAGCACGGGGAAACTTATATAACTTATAAAACGGAGATAGGGGCTTTGTTCTCCTAACAAAAATATGCTCTGGCACCAGCTCACCCTGAGCTGGTGCCATGTATATGTGTCTAAACCTACCACTTTTAAGTGGTAGGTTTCCTTTAAGTGGTCCAAAGACTACATTCACATGCAGGAAGTAAGATAGAGTTGTCCACACAATCTCTGGTATGGCACAACACTGGGCCACCATCTGAATGTCCAACAGTCCCTTTTCACATGCCTCCGTTAAAAAGAACCCTCTAAGCGCAGTAGTTCTGCCACCACCTCTCGTTAGAATACCTGGCCCAGAAGTCACCCAAGTAGCGTCCACACACGGACAAAATTTAGGTTTACTGAAACTTTTAATTTTTTTTTTTTTTTTTATGTTGAAGCATGGGCGAAAAGCAATGTCTGCCATTCACTTGTTCATTTTCATAGAAACTTCATTTATTTTTTACTTTTGTCAGATTCAAGTGACATTACTGTGACCATTGTCTGTTTTTTTTTTTTCTTTCATTAAGGGGCACCAACCATCTTTTCCATGTGTATAACTGAGTCACAAACATGGGAATTTGTGGATCAAGATAAAAGAATGGATGAAATTTATATATTTCATTGCCTTAAGATTAAACTAGAAAATCGAATATACATAACAGAAACGTATGTACAGTAGACAGAGTAGAAGTTACAAGTAAGCAATGAAAATCAATTACCCTGTGCTGCACCGATGGGAAGGGATGGCTTGCTCTTCCAGATTCTTTCTGTCTTTGATGTGGTCTTGTGGTTGTAATAATTTCCAAAGAACAATAGCCACAGGGTTAACTTGCTTTCATGGGTTGTGTACACACACCATCCACCTCCAGGCAGGTACAAGAACCCCCCCTACCTGGGTCAACTCCAGAACCTCAGATGAATTCTTACTTCTCGATGGAAAGTCCTAGGACTACGGTTCTGGAGACATCAGACCCATCTGGACCTCCAGTATCTTTTAAGAATGAACATGACTCACTTTGCTCCCATTGGAGCATATCTCCTCATCTGAGGCTTCCAGAATAGACTGAGACCCAGTTGTGCATTTGCCCCCGTTTCCTCGATCTCAGAAATGTATGTGGCTGGGGTGTGGTATAATTCCATAACTGGTATATAAAAGTATTGGCCATATTCCCCTTTGAAGTTATGATGGGAACTCTTTGAAGACTTTGCCCTATTCAGCTTGTATTCAAGATAAGGTTGGGAGAGGTAAGGGATTGTTCTGTTCTATGTACGTGAAAAGACTTGACATGCGACCCCCTTGCTGTACTCCCTCTATTAAAAATCTAGATACTTTTACAAAATTATAGATGGTTAGGGATATTTAAGGCAAGTGTAATATTCATGGTGTTCTCCTTAAATAAAGGGTGAAGATTATGCCAAAGCAACAGAATTTTTGCTATGACGTCCACAACCAAACTTCACATTTCCACCAGCAGCTGCAGCATTTCTGTCTCCTGGGAACATTTCCTAAACCTGACAACTCTGCTTATAGACAATCTCCCTGTAATGACTATGTAAATGGGGTTAATAAAATGTCAGAAGTTCCCTTTAAATATTGCACCCACCAGAAAATCCTGCACATTTATCTACTGCGGGAGATGTCATATTCTCACCTCAATGTTACTGTGTCAGCTGCTGCTGCTGTGTGTTATAAATGGAAAAAAAGTGTCTGTCTCCAAAAAGTGGCTTCACCATAGGGATGTGACCAACTGTACCGCTCTCATGACATGATTAATGCAATTGCATTAGCATTAGCTCTACCTGACACTTTATCCATTATCTCACTCCGACCTCTTCCAAGTCAGAGTTATGTGATACAAATGTGAATGTCTAGTAGGCCAAAAATATATTAGCAGGTGTTTTCTAAAGCAGCAAAAATGTGGGATTATTGAATCTGGTTAAAATGAATAAATAAAATGACTCACTTCTAGGAAGGTTAGAGAATTTTAAGGATTTACCAACAGTGGCGTGTAAAAAGAATTCTAGCAAATTGTCCAGCGCACCAGACCTATCTTTTTCACGCTGTTTGTAGCATATATTCAGGCCTGTTTTTTCCAGCATGCGGGACGGACGCCACCTGGTGTAAAAAAGTTGGACACCTGCCTCCGCACACTACCCCCACTACATAAAAAAATAAAATCTATACTGTCTTTCCAGCGCTCCTGTTGTCCCCTGTCTGCCCACGTGCACAATATGATGTGGTGGTGTCGCTGCCTCATGACATCACAGAGTGTGTGCGGGCAGAACGCGGAGACTTGGCTTTACCTGTGCTACTGCTGTAGAATCTCAAGTAGAAAAGGAGCTGTAGGGAGTGCCGGAAAGAGAGTACTAAGTTTAATATATGGGGTTTTTTTATGCACTGGGAACTGTGTTCTGGGGCTGTCTATATACTGGGGAGGGGGTGCCGTGTGCTGCATCTCTATATACTGTGTGGGCAGTGTGCTGTCTATCTATATACTGGGGTGGCAGTTTGCCGAATACCTATTCCCAGGGGGTGGGGGTAGTGTGCTGGCTACCTATATACTGGGGGCAGCAGTGTTCTGGCTACACATATATTAAGGAAAACAGTGTGCTGGATACACAGTGGGGAATTGTGCTGTATACCTCTATACTGGGTATGCAGTGTGCTGGATCCCTATATACTGGGGGGACAGTTTCTGGCTACCTATAAACTGGGGGCAGCAGTGTTCTGGCTATCTATATACTAAGGAAAACAGTGTGCTGGATACACAGTGGGGAATTGTGCTGTATACCTCTATACTGGGTATGCAGTGTGCTGGATCCCTATATACTGGGGGAGCAGTGTGTTGCATCCCTATATACTGGGGAGAGGGCAGTGTGCTGACCTTTTTTATTGGGAGGGGCTGTGTGTTGGGAGGGGCTATATATTAGGGAGGGGGCAGTGTGTTTGTTCCATATGTATATTGGAAGGGCAGTGTACTGGATACCTTTATACTGTGCGGCAGTGTGCTGGATACCTATATATTGGGTGAGCGGTGTGCTGGATCCCTATATACTGGGGGGGGGGGAGTGTGCTGAATCCCTATATACTGGGGAGAGGGCAGTGTGCTGACCCCTAAATATTGGGGGGGGGGGGCAGTGTACTGTATGCTTTTATAGTTGGGGGAATTGTGCTGGGTACCTATGTGTCATAGGTATGTGAGGACTGCATGTATTCAATCATTATGGGGGTTTGTAAAAATGTAAATTGAATGTTGTATGGCGTGCCGCCATTTTGTCCCTCTTTCCCTTTCACAAATGTTGGGAGGTATGCCATAGGGAAGAAGGTAGCAATGTATACAATTACAGTACATCAGCATTATATGTGGTGAGAACTTTAGACATAATGGGGCAGATTTACTTACCCGGTCTATTCGCAATCCAGTTGCGCGTTCTCTGCGGTGGATTCGGGTCCGGCCGGGATTCACTAAGGTAGTTCCTCTGGCGTCCACCAGGTGGCACTGTGCGCTAAAGTCCGCCGAGGCCCGCCGGAATGCACTGAAGTTCACCGGCCTATTCCTGGTGAAGGGAAGCGCGAGTCCCGCGACATTTTATTTTTTTTTAATGCGGCGGTTTTTCCGAATCCATCGGGTTTTCGTTCGGCCACGCCCCCCGATTTCCGTTGCGTGCATGCCAGCGCCGATGCGCCACAATCCGATCACGAGCACCAAAATTTAGGGAAAATCGGCGCAAATCGAAAATATTTGGGTAACACGTCGGGAAAACGCGAATCGGGCCCTTAGTAAATGACCCCCTATATGGCTATATCATAAAAATGCACAGGGTCCTTAAACAACTACAAAATAGATAATATTATATATAAATATTATTCGGTGGACCATATAATGTTACAGAAAGTTGACTTTCCTTTGATGTTTGTTTGGAATTTGCTTCTGTAAGTAAAATGTAAATTGAGATCACGGCAGGAACTTACTTTGCCAATTTTTTTTTAAATCTCTGACCTTGTTCTGTTACCGCATGCACAAGGTCTCTTCCATAGCTTATAGCAGCAGCATAATATACCACGTCTCCATCCTAGTGCCTCCTCTTATCTAATACTGAAGTACTCAGCCATCCATTACCAAGTCATTATCAAACTGCGATCTCTATGCTCAGGTGAAATCTTGCGATTGTGTACTCTTCCCCTGGCTTTGGAAATAAGCAAGGAAAACTTCAGGCTTCACTGCCTCACTGGGTGTGTTCTGTTTTCCCCAGGAGATCCCCATGCACTGTGCTAGGTACCCAACCCATGCGCAGTGACATGGTGAAGGCAAGGGGAAGCCTCGAATGCTGACTGCAAATGACCAAAGCCGTGAAAAAATGTGCAAGTACACAATGAAAGGCTGACTATGTGTCGAGAAGGGAGTGAAGAGGAACTCTTTCACTCAGCCAGCCACCTACATGACTCTAAGGGCTAGGCCAACCACCTACATGACTTGGAGGACTGAGCCAAACACCTACATGATTCAGAGGACTCAGAGCAACCACCTACATGACTGGGAGGACTAGGTCAACCATCTACATGACTCTAAGGGCTGGGCCAACCACCTACATGACTGGGAGGACTGTCTCAACTATCTACATGACTCGGAGGACTAGGCCAACCACCTACATGACTCGGACGCCTCGGCCAACCACCTAAATGATTCAGAGGACTCAGGCAACCACCTACATGACTCTGATGGCTGGGCCAACCACCTACATGACTGGGAGGACTTGGCCAACCACCTACATGACTCGGAGGACTGGGCCAACCACCTACATGACTCGGAAGACTGGGCCAACCACCTACATGACTTGGAGGACTCAGCCAACCACTTACATGATTCAGAGGACTCAGGCAACCACCTACATGGAATCGGACCACCACCTACATGACTTGGAGGACTGGGCCAATCACCTACATGACTCGGAGGACTGGGTCAACCACCTACATGACTGGGAGGACTGGGTCAACCACCTACATGACTGGGAGGACTGGGTCAACTATCTACATGACTCGGAGGACTAGGCCAACCACTTATATTTTTAAATGAGCTACTTGACTGAATGGAGCTAAGACATTTTTTTTTTTTTTAAGAAAAACAGATTTGTGTTCTGTGACTAGTAAGCTACAGGAACCTGTCATTTGGTTGATATGTCAATACTAGGTTTAATTTAACCATTTAACCTCTGTTTCTATAAGAATCCCCTTTCCATATTAATAATAACAGTCCCTTTTACTCCATAGGAAAACATTGTGCATTTCACAGGCGTCACATGAACTGTGCGCGGGGGTATATTCCATAACCTCCACTGCTAATCTATACACATACTGTTACTTAGTACTGTATATATGAATGGGTATACAGTGTCCCTTACATGGGCTGGAAATAGATTCTAGAATCTTCACTTTTTATAATATGTGAACAACGTCCAATATTTAGTTGGATGTACACATAAAATGGGAACAGTAAATCTGCAGCACTATAACTTATATTCATATAGTAAAGCATCATTTACAAATCTCTACCATTTCATTTTTTATAGTAGGTTACTTATACTCTCCTGTAGCTTATAGTTACAACCCCCATCCTCTCCCCATACATTGATATGTACAATGATTTGGTAGCGGGTATTGCTCCAGGGGACGGCCCAGGACCTCGTATCCAGCGCTGACAGCACCGCAAATCTGTGTTATTCCCCTTGGATACAACGCTGCATGCCATAAAATGAACAGATTTTATCCAGGCAGATAAAGTGATATCATTTATGCAGGTTGCAGGGGGTACGTTCAGGTGATGGACAGCCTGTTCTGAGGGTTTTACCGAGGATCCAAATCAATTGACTGGAAAAGCCATGAACAAAGGGCAATAGAGACGCCTACTGTGCATATACAATAAAGTACTCCACTATTTATAGGTCTACCTTTGTCACAGATACTTGGGGGCATTTATCATATATACGGTAAAGGTCCCTCCCCTCCGGACTTACCACATGTATCTGGCGGGCAGCTTCACTGGCGGACAATTCTACCCCAAACTTTGCCTTGCCTAGGAACACCCTGCACCAGCCTACTCCCTCTAACCTCCTTCATGCCCTCCATGCCTCCCTGGTGTGATTGGGGAAAATCACTAGTGTTGTTGGTTCGCTAGTTATTTCAAACATAAATACAGAACAGCTGGAAAAATTTTAATTCTGCTCAATTCCATTGAGATGGAAAATCAGTGCTTGTACATCTTTTCTTAGCAGTCCCTAGTATAGTCTTTTCCTTTGTTTCCTTACTCCTTGTTATAGGGGTGTGTTACTACACAGTGTGGTGTTGTCAGTATATTTATACATTTCTAGTAGAATGATTAACCATGTACATCCAGGAGAAGGTACATGCTGTGACCTGTTTCATAGACTGACCACAGTGCAGAGGATGGGACTCCGACCAGCATATAAATATATGTAATCATGCTTGTTACTGCAGTACCTCTGGGAAGAAGGGACTCCTTACATCATGTATCACTATGATGCTTGGAGTCCTGCCTTCTGCACTGTGGTTAGTCTGTGACACTGCACAGTTAGTGATTAATAGACCAACTACAGTCATATAAAGCAGCACTTTGTAAATTCAGTATCACACATAAACCCTTACTTACCACACCTACCTCCCACCTTGGTGACCAGGCCATAACTTGCCAATGTAGCTGTGTGAGGGCTTATTTTTTTGTGTTAAGACCTATTGTTTTCATTCATACAACTTTTGAGATTTTTATAGCTTATTGATTGCTTTTAATAACATTTTTTGTATGGTGAATGGTTTAAAAATGTTTTTTTCCTTTTTGTTTCTTTTTTGTCACGTATGATAAATATTATTTGCTTTCTTGCCTGGTATGCAGGCTCGGACTGGCCTTCGGGATGGGATACTGGTCAAAACCCCAGTGGGCCCTTATCATAAGTCACCATCTCCTGCCTGTGTCTGTGCAGGCACATTCAGCTGAGGCTGGAGGAGGGGGGCAGCAGGGGGGACTATGACGTCCTGCAGGAGGGAGAGACAGGTTCTCTGCTCTTCCCACAGCAGCGCTGGGGCAGTGAGTAAGACATTTCCTCCTCCCTGCACTGAGTACCTCAGCCCCTGCATTACTGCAGGAGAACATGGCCCCTGATTCACTGGAGGAGCAGACAGTGATCTGTCACTAATTACAGACCAGAAGACGTGAGCCCCCTAGTTATCACAGTGGGCTCCCTTCCTCCTGGTCATGACAGACATCAGGGGCCACCAATCAGCTAGCAGCAGCTGCTGGAGTGTCCTCCCCCTGGCACAGCACAAGCTGCACTCATGTACAGGAGCTCAGGATGGATGAGGAGCTGCTGCTGGAGTGTCCTCCCCCTGGCACAGCACAGGCTGCACTCATGTGCAGGAGCTCAGGATGGATGAGGAGCTGCTGCTGGAGTGTCCTCCCCCTGGCACAGCACAGGCTGCACTCATGTGCAGGAGCTCAGGATGGATGAGGAGCTGCCGATGGCTTCTAGCACAAGAAAAAGGTACAAAATAAAAGTGAATCACATTTACACACACACAGTGCAGCTCATTACACCCCTGCAATGTGTATATACTTATAGAATAACAGTGCACTCAAGAACTACAACTCCCAGCTGTTGATTGAGATGATGAAGGTTGTAGTACTTTGATTGACTGTATTAAGTATTGATGTAGAATAAGCAGTGATGTCACACGTGTTTACAAATGGAATTAAAGCGGGGGGGTGCCGTGGATTCCTTTCTTTGCAAACGCATGCGATCGGTAACGGCACCCAGTGTCTTGTATTGTCCAAATGCCAGGGCTGAAGGAATCAAAGCGTCACATGTGACCGCAGCCTCAGTATTACTGGCATAACTCGCGTTATATGTGACCGCAGCCTCAGTATTACCAGCATACCCCGCGTTACGTGTGACCGCAGCCTCAGTATTATCAGCATACCCCGCGTTACGTGTGACCGCAGCCTCAGTATTATCAGCATACCCCGTGTTACGTGTGACCGCAGCCTCAGTATTATCAGCATACCCCGTGTTACGTGTGACCGCAGCCTCAGTATTATCAGCATACCCAGTGTTACATGTGACCGCAGCCTCAGTATTATCAGCATACCCTGTGTTACATGTGACCGCAGCCTCAGTATTATCAGCATACCCCGTGTTACGTGTGACCCCAGCCTCAGTATTATCAGCATACCCCGTGTTACATGTGACCGCAGCCTCAGTATTATCAGCATACCCCACGTTACATGTGACCGCAGCCTCAGTATTATCAGCATACCCCGTGTTACGTGTGACCGCAGCCTCAGTATTATCAGCATACCCAGTGTTACATGTGACCGCAGCCTCAGTATTATCAGCATACCCTGTGTTACATGTGACCGCAGCCTCAGTATTATCAGCATACCCCGTGTTACGTGTGACCCCAGCCTCAGTATTATCAGCATACCCCGTGTTACATGTGACCGCAGCCTCAGTATTATCAGCATACCCCACGTTACATGTGACCGCAGCCTCAGTATTATCAGCATACCCCGTGTTACGTGTGACCGCAGCCTCAGTATTACCAGTATAACCCGTGTTACATGTGACCGCAGCCTCAGTATTACCGGCATACCCTGCGTTACGTGTGACCGCAGCCTCAGTATTATCAGCATACCCCGCGTTACGTGTGACCGCAGCCTCAGTATTATCAGCATACCCCGTGTTACATGTGACCGCAGCCTCAGTATTATCAGCATACCCCATGTTACGTGTGACCCCAGCCTCAGTATTATCAGCATACCCCGTGTTACATGTGACCGCAGCCTCAGTATTACCGGCATGCCCCGCGTTACGTGTGACCGCAGCCTCAGTATTATCAGCATACCCCGTGTTACGTGTGACCGCAGCCTCAGTATTATCAGCATACCCAGTGTTACATGTGACCGCAGCCTCAGTATTATCAGCATACCCCGTGTTACATGTGACCGCAGCCTCAGTATTACCGGCATACCCCGTGTTACGTGTGACCCCAGCCTCAGTATTATCAGCATACCCCGTGTTACATGTGACCGAAGCCTCAGTATTACCGGCATACCCCGCGTTACGTGTGACCGCAGCCTCAGTATTACCAGTATACCCCACGTTACGTGTGACCACAGCCTCAGTATTACCAGCATACCCTGTGTTACGTGTGACAGCAGCCTCATTATTACCAGCATACCGTGCGTTACGTGTGACCGCAGCCTCAGTATTACCAGCATACCCCGCGTTACGTGTGACCACAGCCTCAGTATTACCAGCATACCCTGTGTTACGTGTGACAGCAGCCTCAGTATTACCAGCATACCCTGCGTTACGTGTGACCGCAGCTTAGTATTACCAGTATACCCCGCGTTACGTGTGACCGCAGCCTCAATATTATCAACGAACCCCCCCCCCCCCCCCCCCGTCATGGTGTCCAAATTGCAGATTCATCACCATTTCATTGGTCGCAGGCCGCCCCACTGCGTTTTGAATCCGTTACAAATCGGAATCAAAACCCTAACATGTGACAGCGCCCTGAGGCCTATTGATGTATCTGCTGGAAAAATCAGCAGCCAGGCAAAACCATCAGGTCCGTCCTGGTGAAGTTTTGCGTAAAAACAGCAAACAAAAGTTTGCAGGTTTTTCCAAATAATTCAAGCACGCCCAACCTCCACCCCTTCACGCCCACATGTTATGGAGGCGGCATAGTTGCTTTCATAGTCGCAAATTCTTTATACACCCCACCCCCACCCCTGGTGTGTATCAATAAAGCTTCATTACAGACACCTTACAGCTGATCATTGCAGTCTGGGACTATAGTAATATCCAGAGAGCTTCACCAGAGGTCACAGTGGGCAGAGGGGTCCGTCTGTAACTAGGGTCGTCTGTAACTAGGGTGTCCTTAAGTAGGGGACTACCTGTACCTGAAACCTGTTAAGGACATACATGTACCATGTGCAGTCCTTAAAGGACATCTATCACCAGATCAAGGATTGTAAACAAAGCACACGGACATACTTGGTATGTGCCCCCATGACAGGTTCTGGCCTTCTTTTACCTTCTTATTCCGTTTTTTTTGTTAAAAAGTCTTTTAAAATTAGGCAACTGAGCCTGAAGGGCTCAGGCTCCATAGGAGTTAATGGAACCTGGAGCCCCTCAGACTAATTTACATAATTCTGAAGCCCTTTTTTCTTAAAAAGAAGGGCACAACAACCTTAAAGAACAGCAGATCCTGCCAGAGGGGGCACACACCAGTATGTCTGTATGTTTGGTTTACAATCCTTCATCCTGGTGATAGATGTTAAATACTGATTCCAGGAAGTTAAACAGTCCGGCAAATAACAAGCCTCAGGCCCATTCACACGTTGCAGTTCTTGATCTGTTTTAATTCCATTCAAAAATGCAACAGGAAGGGGCTCATTCCTGAACAAAAGTTTTTCAGTAGAAAGACATATGTGCTCTGGCAAAGCCCCTCCCTTTTGCGGTTTCCAATGCAGTTAAAACTCATAAAAAAAAAAAGTGTGCATGGGGCCTGAGGCTTGTTTTCTGCAGGACTGTTGTACACGTCCTCATTCACTTCTATGGGCTACTGCACATGGCTGTGAATATGCCTGAGCTGCAAATGACAGAGCAGGTCCTAACCATGTTTGCTGTTCAGGCTATTATAATGTACTTACAGCCCGATGACAAGCAACCCTCAAACAACATCCCATGGGACCATTGTTTGCATCCCAAGAAATGCACAAGTGTAGTGTGCAGGAAGCCTGGGGCTGCGTTCACATGTTGCGTTTTGACCTACGTTTTCATTGCGTTTGAAACGCATTACAACAGCTGAGGAGAGTTGATTTGCCTAATTATATCACTGTTAGCATTTCCGTTTACAAAACGCATCCTAAACGCGATGTTAACGCACGTGTTAACAATGTGTTAACAAACAAACCGTAATGTAATTAGGCAAATTAACTCTCATCAGCTGTTGTAATGCATTTGCAACGCAATGAAAAAGCAACCAAAAACGCAACGTGTGAACATGGCCACAGGCTATATTCACACCTTGAATTTGCAGCACGTTCAGAAACACAATGAAAATATACATGGGGGTGGCTCGCACGTATCCATGAAGCAGCTGGTGGGCCCCTAGAATTAATTTCACTGGTGGGCCCTTGGCACCCCAGTCCGACCCTGCTGGTATGGTAAATAGCATTTTTTTTGTACTGCTTTGTTTTTGTTTTTTTTTCCATTTTTCTTTTATCATTCTTTATTGTGATAATAATTTGATAACAGTGTGAATACATTTTTTCTATATGTTTTACAGGTTTTTTTTTTCTTTTTTAATAACATTTTTATTTATTCTGTCTCACAATGGGACGCTGACATGAGTTTGTTTGATTTCCTATATAACACTAGTGCAGTGTACAGGCAGTCCCCTACTTAAGAACACCCAACTTACAGATGACCCCTCTGACCACTATGACATCTGGTGAAGCTCTCTGGATGCATTACTTTAGTCCCAGACTGCAATAACCAGCTGTAAGGTGTCTGTAATGAAGCTTTATTGATAATCCTTGGTCTAATTGCAGAAAAAAAATGTGAAACATCAATTGTCACTGGGGCAAAAAAAAAAAATTTGGTCTGGAGCTACAATTATAAAATATACAGTTTCGTTATTTTGTTGGTATAAATATATTTATTTGCTGACTTGTAAAACAAATATTGTAAGGGCAAAGCGTAAAAACTGAAAATATTTTGTACTACTTATATTTTTATAAGGTATGCCTGTAATACTGTATAACATTCCTGCCTGCGACAGTATTTTGTACTTATTTCCCTTTGAGTTGTATTTGTTGGGGTTAAAGGGGGGGGGGGAATGTTCAATAAAAACATTTGATTTAAAAAAATATATATATGCAGTTTCGACTTACATACAAATTCAACTTTACAACAAACATATAGAACCTATGTTGTACGTAACTCGGGGACTTCCTGTATTATACTGTTGGGCACTCTAATAGAAAGTTAATACACAGCCCTGGAGTCCTTCAAAGGACCCTGGGCTGCCGTCTGACATTATCTGTACCCTGTGATTGCTTCAGCAGGGGGGGGGGAGTGGTGACAGAGGGAGAGCAAAAGACCCCAAAGACTTCTTCTGGCAGAATAACTACCCTCAACGGTCACTGTACAAACCCGATATGGCAGTTTTTCATTTTTTTGCCCACTGAACACATTATATTCTTTTAAATAGATTTTGGTGTTTTGTGTCAGGGATTTGTATTTGCCACCATTGTAAAATTAAAAATGAAACGCTGTAAAAAAAAAAAAAAAAAAAAACTGCTAGCTATTTTTTCTTAAAAGGAATATATTGCCCAGCAAGAGGTAGTTATCCTCTGCCGATATTCCATGTGCGAATACTGCAGCTTCAAAGAAATTGTATTCTTTTTGTCATCACATTTGGGGGATGATTCCCTGCTTAAGATGACTAATAACCTTTCATCTTCCTTCACCCAACACAAAAATTGGTTAAAGTTCAACAATGTTACCGTCCTGGTTTTCTTTCATGCTCAGAATGAGAATTCATGATGACTTAGACTTGAAATGACATTTGTCTTGACGTATGGGGAAAACCAATAGTCCTTAAAGTGTTCCACTAGCAGCCGCTTGTCAGCGAACGTCTTATTGATTGAAACCAAATTGCGTGCCAGTCCCTCGATCACCCTGTACAGTAGAAAGTCGCCTTCATTGCTAATGGAATAATGGGATCGCTGGGAGGAAGACTGGCGCTGCATTAATAGACACATATTTACGAGGATTCCTGCAATGTATATGATACAGTATAAGATGGCAGCATCGGGATATTCTGGTTCAGCAATCCAGAAAATAGTTTGCCGTGTTTTCTCAGATTCAGTTAGCTGAATGTTACAGGTATGGTAAATATGCAATTATAGAAATACGACAAATACTCTTTACAGGACTTGGATGCAAGAAAGGTATGAGAAGAGCAACTAGTTGAGCCGGTAGACCTTATTAGGTTACATTTTGGAGGGTTAGAGACAGGGGCGTAACTACAGCGGTAGCAGCCATAGCAGCCGCTATGGGACCCGCAGTATCAGGGGGCCCTGTCATCTAACCTGACACAACAAAGAATGGAGGATGTGCACCATTATATCTATATTGCACTGTACATGCCCAGCATAATATGTATATAATATATAGTGTGATGTATATATGCAGTATCTGTGATGTGTATATAGTGCCTGTATACACTGTATGTGAGTATGTTGCATATGGCTTTGTATGTGTGTGTATATGCTGTGTGTGCACATGAGTGTATTTATATGTGATTGTAACTTGCATGTGTGAGTATGTATATTTTTTTATTTTTTGTTTTATTTTAACAAGATTCTGGACAAAGAAAACCCCAAATCATTGCATTACTTTCATTTCAACAATGTGGTTTGTAATTCATTTATCCAGTTTTTGGCTATAGATGTTCTTTGCCTTACAACAAGATACAGGCAGTTCCCAGGATACGAACAGGGTCGCTTCTTTAGGTTTGTTCTTAAGTTAAATTTGTACGTAAGTTGGAACTGGTGTATTTTATACTTGTAGCTCCAGACAATTTTTTTTTTTTCCAGTGGCAATTGGATTTTCAAATTTCTTTGGGTGTAATGGGAACAAGGATTATCAATAAAGCTTCATTACAGACACCTTACAGCTTATCGTTGCAACCTGGGACTAAAGTAAAGCATCCAGAGAGCTTCACTAGTGGTCAGAGAGGTCCGTCTGTAACCGGGGTTCATCTGTAATTGGGTTGTCCTTAAACCACCAGGATGAAGGATTGTAAACCAAGTACACCGACATACTGGTGTGTGCCCCCTCTGACAGAACCCACTTTTCTTTAAGCTTCTTATTCTCTTGTTTTTAGGAATAAAGGGCTTTAAAAATTATGCAAATGAGCCTGAGGGACTTCAGGCTCTATTTCATTGAAACCTGGTGGCCTCAGGCTCATTTGCAAGAGAACAAGAAGCTTAAATAAAAGCAGATCCTGCCAGATGGGACACACACCAGTATGTCAGTGTGCTTGGTTTACAATCCTTCATCCTGTTGGTAGATGTCCTTTAAGTAGGGGACCCTGTGTATATCCTTTTTTCGATTTGCACCTTACTCCCGCTGTACTGAGCACAATTGATGAAGTCTGCATTGATCTACATGTTCTGCTATCGACTTCCTAGGACACTTAAAGGTACACAATATTTATTGGCTTTTCAATATAATGAAGTCCTAATTACACATACGGGATTCTTAATTATTCTACTGATAAGACAGAACAGTGATACCGGCCAGTACTAGTATAATACAAGGAACTCTTAGGCCGGTTCCACACTTGCGAGTGTGATGCGATGAACTCGCATCACACTCGCAACGCATGCTGCCGGGAACGCACGGCCCGAACGCTGCACCGCGGGAGTGAACTCAGCATGTCACTTCAGTCCCTGTGTGCAGCGTTCGGGCCGTGCGTTCCAAGCAGCATGCGTTGTGAGTGTGATGCGAGTTAATCGCATCACACTCGCAAGTGTGGAACGGCCCTTACCTCTTCACTGGTGTGAAAAGAACCAAGAAACATGTTTGCACTCTATGACATCATCATCTGATCACTTAATAATTTGATGAACAAATCATGGGCGCACACAGTAGTTATCTATGACATCATCATCCACTTCCATAGCATTTATTGTATAACATTCATACTGATCATCACATACTTAGACTCTTTTTATACATAGTAATTATAAGACCTCATCATAGAGTAATTTACACTATTAACAACCTATATATATATATATATATATATATACTTATTCCAGTACATTTTAATCTGAGATATATATATATATTCATAGCAGTTATCTTGTGATGTCATCATCTTCTACTTCTCTGCTAAATTGACTATCTCTGTTTATGTTGCATTCATTTTTTTGTGTTATCCTTGACGTGATCACCCATCACATGCAGGTTCTAAAAGACAAGGTGGATATTAGGAGCTCTTCACATCTCCATTAGCTCTTAAAGAGAACCCGTCATGCAAAATAACCCCCCTAAACTAAATATATTGTCATAAACTGCCATTAGAGAGCATTGCCTCTATCCCTTCATTGTCCCTCTACATGCCTGTAAACCTAAGCAATGAGGTCCTAAAGCTGTATGCAAATGACCTGTGAAATGTCCAATGAAGCATTAGCATATTCAAGCTGTCCACTCTATTCATGAGTGGGAGGCACAGCCACACCCCCAGTGCTTGACTGACAGCCTGTATAATGAAGTGAGGCTGTATTAATGATGTGCTTCCTGGTGCTGGTGGCCACGCCCCCTGCAGCCTGTGTGTGTATAGGAGAGATACAGCAGCTCCAGGCAGCCATGTTACAGCAGAACATGTCAGATTCATGTGTAGCTGATGTCTGTGTCTCTCACCTGTATATTAGGAGGATGCAGCACACACACTAGCCATGCTTTACTATACATTACACACAGACATGAGCAGGGGGAGGAGAGGGGAGGGGTAACAGGGGTGACATCACTGCCTCTGACCATGTGACCAGCCTCATTTACATGATAAAAAATAGATGATTTTACAATGAATAATGTATGAAATAACTAGATAAAGGCTGGGATGGGATCCTTGTGAGCTGCTCCAAGAGGTAGTGGTGACAGGACTAGTGACACAGACCTGATGACAGGTGTCCTTTAATGTTAATTCCTTCAGTTATTAAGAGCAGAAACCAGGCGTGGTGAAACACGCTGAAGCGGTGCAAGTCTTTCCATTATACCTCTGTGTAGATGCTGGAAAGACTTGCACCGGTTCTGTGTGTTTCACCACACCTGGTTTTTTTGCTGGCAATAACTGAAGATATTCACATCTCTATTAGTTCTTAATGTTATGGGGTCCTAATATTGACATTGTCTTTGGCTCATAATAACTGATGCAAAGAACTGAAGACCTAACAGGGATGTGAACTGGGTAGAAGGGTTTCAGTACTATAGTCCTTCATCAGGCTTGGTAGTTTGCTTTAGAAAATCCTCCTCAATCTTTGATGACATCATCGCCAATCTCACACGTATCTGCTGGCTGGATTGTAGGAATAATACGCAAACACGTTGCAATAAATGTGCATGTGATTGGAAATTGGCATCTCTCTAAGGTACGACATGGGGCATAAACAAGTCTTCTGGATCATTGTTTGCATTGTGTGCCCCAATGATAATTGTAAGACTGCCCGGGAATATGAGCTGCCCTATCTATAGTGGCTCTGGCAATCAGCTCATGCATGGGGCCGTGTGCATGTCCCCATACAAGTGAATGGGGTTTGTTCTAGCTGTAGAGAAATAGGCTAACACACCTCCCCAAATCCTAGTTGTGTGCAGGGGACTAATAGAAATAAAGGGATAAATCAATGCGAGGGACACATGAAGGACTGTCAAAGACTGATGTCCTCGCTGACAGTGTTTTTTTTCTTCAATAAAGGGATTATAAACGGTTCTAAAAGTAAGCATCATCCTCATGTGCCAGCGCCTCATAACTGCTTCCATTTACTTTCCACTTATAGCATTGGAGGCCATGCACATTCAATCATCTCCATTACTCTTCTCACAATAGTTCTCTAAGGACCCATCCGCCGCTCATTAGATTGTCTAAGACTCTCATCCCCACCTCGTAGCAGACGGGATTTTCAGTAACGGCTCTGACATCCTCACCTCTGTGCCGTCAGCTCTAAGGAGATTTATCGCGTATACCGAAAATTACACTTTTGTGGACAATTAAGCAATCACTGTGTGAAATACAAGGCTTAAAATATATGGCACATTCATGGTGGTAAAATAGATGGCGTAGGTTAACCTCTAGTGAGCCTGAACTGATATACTTGAAAATTGCACAAATGTTAATTTTCTAACATAATTTAATTATAGGGGGGAAAACGTTTGTGCTTCTCGAATCTCTGCGCCTCTTTGAATCTATGGGATCACCAGTTTATTCAAAATTTTGGCTTTTTTTCTGTGCCAAAAAGGAAATCAAATAAAGGCAGGCCCCGGGTTAGTTACAAGATAGGGTCCATAGGTTTGTTCTTAAGTTGAATCTGTATGCAAATCGAAACTGTTTATGTTATAATTGTAGTTCTAGACAAAAAATTTTTATTGCCCCAGTGACTATTGGAGTTTCAAAAATTTTTGCGGTAATGGGACCAATGATTATCAATAAAGCTTCATTACAGACACCTTACAGCTGATCATTGCAGCCTGGGACTATAGTAAAGCATCCAGAGAGCTTCCCCAGTGGTCAGAGGGGTCTGTCTTTAATTGGGGGTCGTCTGTAAGTCGGGAGTCCTTAAGTAGGGTACCGCCTGTATCTATTTGTGAGAAGGACCATTTTGGTCACTTGCCAGTTTCTAAAGCACCATAAGTAAACCCTGCCAAGTTTTAAAAAATCTGAAGTTTTTTCTGATTTTTTTTTTTGTTCAAATTATTACCAAAAATTGCAGTAAACTGGTTAATATGCTCTACTGTTTCTTTTTATATTATTATTTTTTTTTATAATTAAACTTCGCTACACAAGACATTCCCTTTAACTGCAGATAAAGTGACTTCATCGTGGATATTATTGGATCTCTAACACATTTATTTCTCGACTTCAATCTCCGGCTGCTAATGACGCCATGAAGTGGTCATTGTAGAGACTGATTAGAACAGCGAGAAGCTTTCACATTGTATTTATAGTCATCTGCGGGCACTAAGCACGCAAGGCAAGAAAGTGAATTTCATCATTAAGTTGGTGCCAGATTCACCCGTTCCAGCCCATGCCTCGCTCTGGGTCCTTGAAGCTCTCCTAGCTCCCTGCAGTCTGCCTGATCATGTCCGAGCAAGGCTGCTTCCTTTCCCACTGCGCTTTTCAGTCCAGAAACACTTCCAAGAGCCTGGGGCGGTGGATAATGAGAGAGCATCATTGTCCACGCTGATAATTTGCATTATAAATGATGCCAGGATTTCTCTCTTTGGGCATTATTGGATAATACAGTACATTAATGATAAAGAAAGAGGCAAGCTGGGACCGATGGAGATGTGGTGCAGCACATCCTCTGAAGTAGAAGAGTTAGAAGTGGAGATGCTGAATGTTTATTTTTTGAATAAATTTGAGAGAGAAAAATATTTTTGTATAAGGTGCCATGTGGGGTTATATAAAATACTTTTTGTGTGTTTGGTTCCTGACCAAACCACAGGCCAAATAAGTGTCCACAATTCAGTAAAATCTAAATGATTGACATTGAATGAAGCACATGTGTTATTTTTTTATTATCACAGCTCGTATTGCTAAGACGTACTATTGTATGCTTCATCACATTATATAAAACCTGAAAAAAATAGCTTGAAGCTTTGTTACAACGATCAAAGGCAATTGGATGCATAGGAGTGGCTGCCATTGTGCAGAGGTTGTGAAAAAGTATGGCAAAAGTGCACATGGAAAGAAAGCACTAATAGTGTCACACCTTTAGAGATAGAGTTGGGATTGTTGTGAATATTAAGCTTACCGTATGGTGTAGTGCTAAAATAGGCACAACAAAAAGCCCAAGAGATCGGAGCCTCTGATTCGTCTCTCCGTTATAGTCTTTGTTCACTTGTTAAAGGGGTTTACCTAACCCCGAAACGCATTGTGTTTTTAGACTTATGCAACATCCCCCACCGGGGCCTAGCCTTTTCTGGGGGGCCTGGAGACAGCCGGGGCCCGCAGTACCTGAGTGGCTGGCGGTTGCGGCCTAGGCACGCTAGTGTCACGGTGCTTGGCATGGGGAACCGGAGGGCTGTACTACAGCCTGGCAGGTCTCCAGCAGGGTGGTGTTGGCAAGAAATGATGAGGGAGAGGCTGCTATAGCAGTTCTCCCTGGGGCAACCCTTTGGGGCTGGAGTATGAGTCCCTGTGTGGTAGATAGGGTGCCCGTGATGGTGACAGCCGTAGTAGCAGGGACCAGACGGAGGCAGACATTGAGCAAAAATAACTTACAGTTCTTTATTGGAACTGACAGGAACAGTAGCAACGTGCCTTGACAAATGGTAGAATGCTGTAGATGCCGTTGGAGGGAGCCACAAGAATGGATCATCAGCCTGGATGCAATGGCAGGCTGGGAGGTAGCTGTGTCCTAGTAGGATGCTTCAGCTTGTCCTGGGTTGCTTCAGGTATCACCCTTGAAGGTAGGATGATACCCCTTTCCTCACTGACTAACTCACTACACTCAGGCAGGGAGCTGAGCTCACCTGCTCTGGTCTGTTGTGCTGGCTGCACTAACTCTTCAGAGTCTGATCTGGTCGGTCTGACTGAGCTTGTCTCAGCTAACTGAACTCTAGAAGTTTCCTGGCCAGGGGTTTTATTACTCCCATTGGTCAGGTGGTGGTTACTCCTCCAATTACATCTCAGCTCACAGAAACAAAGTATGAATACATGTTATTGGTTAACACATATTACATCACATTCTTCACTTAACTTCTGCCTTACCAGGCAGACTCTACCGCTGCAGTGTTCATCTGTGTTATGTAGTGACATGCTGTGGGGTTGATCAGACCCTACACAGGCTGCAAGCTACATGGTGGGACGTATTCGCAACAACCCCTCTGCCTTGCATCGGCGTGGGTGTTGCACTTATATTAAATTCTATTTGTTAAACCTACTCTGAGTGCACCACTTTACTGGATCACAATTTCAATACTATTGTGCAGAGGTTTGCCTGGACGACCCTTTTAGGCTGCAAAGATTTTTATATACTGTTCTCTTCTCTGTACCTTCTCTGTATGTGCTCTCAAAACAACTGGGTGGATGCTAAGGTGCTCTGACTCCTTCCCCCCCCCATCCCCTTTCCATAGAGCTTGTAATCATGTCTATCTCTCTAGCAAGACAGAATGCAGCAGAAATGGTCAGAGAAGGTAATTATTTTTAATGAAGGGATGTAAAGAGTAATGTTGTATTGACACCAATGTTTAGCAGCTTCTGTTCCCAATTGTGTTAATAAGTAGCAGAAAATAAATTCTGCAGCCCATGGGGCACATTTACTAAAGTCCTTGCGCCAGTTTTCTGTTGAACTTTGGACCTTCTTTTATGTGCAAACTGCTTGCACGTGTATTTAAAAAGTGTCAGCGCCACATAAGTGACCCTTTTGTGTCGCGGCTGCACTATTCTTTATGTTACGGTGCACAGTCGGACCTCGCCCACATTTAACATGCAAAGTCCGACAGAAATGTGTCATGTTTTTTGTCTATAGATAATGTAATCATAAAAGAATCATTTTTCTAGTGATGTTTATGGGAAATGGAAAGGAAAAGGGAGACCTTCCATTCACCTTTCATTTTTATTCTACATTATGCTCTTTTTAGGTCAATAAAAGGGCCTAGATAGCTATGGGCAGTCCGGGTAGTACTATCTCTGTGATTACTGCATGTAATTTAGTTTAGTTAGTTTTTACTGTTGAAAAAAGACTCATGTCCATCATGTCCATTTCCCAGACTTATCATGACCCTTAATCTGTATAAAATTTGCCATACACCATTACAAGCCTTAGAAAGGGAAACTCATCTCCATTAAAAGAATCTCTTTCTCTAGTGTCATGTGTGCTCCTGCAACCCACGTCTCCGGTTGCAAGGGCACCCGTGTTTTCCCGTGTAGCACCCCAGCACAGCAGCCTCAACAATTCTTATCTGTCTGCGCTCCAGCAACAACTCCTGTGGTCCTAGGGTGGTTGCTCGCCGGCTCTGTGAAATTTTAAGAGCCAGTGCTGCTAATTTGTGGCAGCTGATCGTTGCCCTGATATATTGCCTGCCTCTTCCTGTGACCCCTGCCAGATCTTTGTGCCCTGTTGCCCTGTTGAGAAAGTGTTATATTGATACTATTGTCATCTATACGTTGTGACCTTTGCTTCGTTTCCTGACCTTGATTCTCTGCCGCCTGTTTTGACCTCCTTCTACACCCCCAACTCCGATCCTGTGCCGCCTGTTTTAACCTTCTGCTACATCCCTGACTCTGAGCCTGTGCCGCCTGTGGTGACTTTCTGCCTGAATACGTCTCTGATTCTGCCTGCCATTTCTGTACCTTGCTTTGGCAACTACCGCAAGGAAGTCACGCCTGTGGAACGACCTGGTGGTATCCCGCTTCAGCAAGTCTTACCCGCTTTGCGGTGGGCTCTGGTTAATACTGGGTGCCACTTTGACTCCGCTCCCAGGTGACGGCTACGTCATCCCTTGCGGTGGTTCGGTGGGCCCACCATAACGGACCCTGACACCTGGGGTGTATACCTCCTTTATTGGAGCACAAAGCACCAGCACATAGTACGAGACCGTAGGAACTCCATATGGTGCTGTACAGTCTCCTGCCTATGGCTCTGCTGCGCTTATGGGACCAGAGGGCTTTAATTTGTACCCGCTCCAAAAATCATTAAAGCAATTCCCTTCATTTCTTTTCTATACATTGGCTGTAACGCACTGTAATGTCATGCCAATTGTCGTCAGATACCGTATGTTTTGTTAAATATAGAAGTGACAAATCAGCCTAAATAAAACCAGCCCCCCCTTCCTTGCCCTTCCCAAATCATCTGCGCAGCAATAAATATCCATATAAATGGGCTCTATGCAGATATATTACCATTCCCAATGCAACCTCTGCCACGTCTTTACATTTTTGAATGGCAACAAGGCGTCCAATATATTATATGAATCTTATTATTCAAACTAATATCTCTGGGAGCATTAGAGCAGTGATGCAGAAGCCATATTTGATGGGAATACATTCATACGTTTACAAGATCCTTTATAAATCCAAATTACCGTTCCACTGTCATCGCCAATCGCCCCGCTCTACACAAAGTGCAATAAATGTGGATAAATTGAGAGTATAAAACAATATAACAACCCACATTGATTAGTTTTGTCTCAGGCGCAGGATTATTTTATTCTATGAGTACCAATAAACGCAACTCACTTTGCTGCTTTTACATTGATATTCATATATTCCGTCCTCCTTATCCCAAATTCCTCCGATTTTTTTTTTTTCTTCTTTTACTTCAATCACTATAGTTAAGCTGAATGGGAAAAAAATAGTTCTGGCAGAAAGATTTAGAAGCTTCAAGAATTTTCTTTTTACATTTTTTAGAGGAAATGACACAAAGTGGAAATGTGTTCGCAAAAACAGTCGCCGCTCTAATCTCTCCGAATTTTAGGTCATTACATCCTTGCAATGGGAAGCTGACATGCAATCTCTAGTCTTCTACAGAAAATCTTGGCCCGTCATTCATCCGTTCCTCCGGCAGGAGTCTGATCCCTTGAATTACCTTTGCGGCTGCAATGTGTTTTTTTATTTTTTATTATTGCCTCAAAGAAAAGGTGCGATATCAAGCGGAGAAGTAAAGAGCGCCCTTTATTTTTCAATAATGAGACAACAGCAAAGTGTTGGATGTTCAGCAGCTGCAGAAACCATGATGTTCTGTGACTATAGCCGTAATTGGCGATGTCTCCCCTCTGGTTTATGTGTACCTGCAGCAAGGTCTGTTCTGGGTCATAGGGCATTTCATTATGGTGCAGTTTATTGTTTGTCTTTTGTTGACTTTATACTTTTTTACAGTACATAAAATTCCTGGCATTTTGTTCTCTTTTATATGGTCCTATGGGAGGAATTTTTATTTTTTTTCGTTCTGTCTAGTCTTCCAAAATATATAGGTATACTGTATATATTGTCCCAACAATATGTGACATATTCCCCTGTCATTACTATAATTGATGTATGATAGTAGCTGGACACATTGGCCTAAATTCCATTCCTATACACCTTTCTGAAACCTTAGCCCCCGCAGTCACTAGATTATTTAAAAATCCACACCCTCTTGTTCCCTTACAGAAAGCGTCTTTACAAGTTAATTTGTAAATTCTATATATGCCAAATTGGGTGCTATTCAAAAACACCTCCTGCCCTGCAAAAAACAACCCCTAATATCACTGCACCAAAAAAAACCAAGATCTAGGGATGGCAATTATCAAAAATGTTAAATATCATTGAGCTTAAGGGCAGACGCACTCATCCAAATGCTGTATCTTTTAATGGTTCAGATCTGACGCCCGATATTATTCACGGCAAAGATTCTGAACATTTTTCTGTAGGAAGCCTAAAACCCATAAATAAGGTGGTCCAGAAGGAGTAAGGGAACCTGCCATCAGGAAGGTCATTTTTACATGATGACAGGTTTCAGTAGCCTCTCCCACTGTTTTTAAATCGCTTTTTTAACATTACTTGACTGCCTGTCAGCAATGGGGGGCAGTTCAAATGCCACAAGTTGTCTTCTTCTTAATTCCTCCCCTCCTCCTCACTCTTTGTCTTCTTCTTCCCTCAGCCTACTCCAACCCCTCCTTATATCAGCTGACTGATGCAAGCCATTCTCATTTGAATTATCCCCCCCCCCCATCCTTGGAACTCACCACACACTGCTGGCAGGGAGCCAGATCATGTTAAAGAAACAATAAAACAAGCAGTGAAATTATTCAAATGCACAATAAATAAATTTTTGATATCAACATGCCAGAGGCTATTAGAACCTGTCATTGTGTACAAATGACCTTCCAGGTGATAGGTTCCTTTTAAAGGACATCTACCATCTTCCTTGGAAGTTTTTTTATTATAATTCTATATCCCACAATTGTGGAAATATAGAGTTATAAAAGTTATACAAATTAGCCTGGGATCCTCAAGCTTCATCACCCCAGCGCATACACTAGGTTCCCTGAGGCACTCGATTTGCATATTCGTGATTGTGGGATATGGAGTTATAATAAAAGAAGTCCTGTCACCAGGGACCAAATTTTCACTAAAGACAGGTTGCAGAAGCCCATCACTGCTGCAGTGCAAAAATGCCTCTCTGCCTATTCTAAGCATTTGCATTACAATTAAAATTGTATGTTATAACTTACCTTGCACCCTGACAAAATCCTAGGGTACTCACAGGGGTTGGGCTTTGGTTTGGATGCATTTCAAACAATGTGACTTGTCTGTGTTACTCACTCCTCAGATCTTGGCCCCCACTTTTGTGCTCCTCTACAGCTCCTCCCTCCTCCACCTACACAGAGGTCACAGCCTGGTGATCCGACATCAGTCGGAGAAGGAGGAGCTGTACAGGAGCACAAAGATGGAGGCAGCCTACAGTACAGACAAGTCATGTGTTGTTTTTTGAAATGCATCCAAACCAAAGCCAAACCCCTGTGACTGCACAGATGATTCTGTCAGGATGCAAGGTAAGTTATAACACACACTTATATTTTAATACAATTGTTTAGATAATGCAGAAATACATTTTTGCACTGCAGCAGTGATGGGCTTCTACAACCTGTCTTTAGTGAAAATGAGGTCCCTGGTGACAGGTTCCCTTTAAGGTAATAAGGTAGATATCAATCTCCTACAGCAAAGTCCCACAAAAATACGTTGTCTATGAGAATCGTCTCAGTGAACTCTAATAATAGAAGAAAATCAGAGCCGGCCCCATAGACCATAAGTATGTATTAGAAATTATCAGAAATATCAGTACATTTAGATGTAATGATGCAGCAGTAGCCATGATGATAATCCAGGGGAGAAGTGGATGGGGAGCCATGAAATGTAACATACTTAGTATTAGGAGCTTAGACATCTAAATTATCGAGTCCTTTAGTAAGTGAGATGTATAGAAAAGTACATGTTCCGTCTCATACATGTGCTGTATCTTCTTCTATTACAACCAGTCATTAAGTTTCTATCTCTGTAAAGACTGTGGCCCGGGTGGAGATGACACTTTTCAGGGATGTTCACATTGAATGGGAAGGTTGGTTCCCTGTGACTGGCTAATAACCCACTCCTGTTCCCATTACATTTAGGGCTGGATACCTAGGAGTTACTCAAGTCAGAGATCTATCATTAAGCTACATCTGAACCTAAAAGTCATTGTACACCTGTTTAATTCATTGAAACAAAGCTTTCCCGCTAATTTACTAAAAAAAAAAAAAAAAATTTACATTTTAACAGATTTAAAAGATGTTGTCCTAAGTCCGACATATCCATGCTTAACGTTCCATTAGGTCGGCTAAAGATGGAAACAGACCCGTATGATGGACTGAACTCATTGCATTGGATTGGAGTCCATGTATCGTAGTGAAATATGATGAAAGGACTCTCGGTCTGCCGACCAGTACTGGCAGTGCGGCTCGACCAGCAGACAGGGAGTCCTTGCATCACATTTCTGTATAATATGAGGACTCCCTTGCTGTGAAATGTGTATAGTCCTAGGTATTGAATACGCATACAGGTCAGAACACATTTGTCTGCAGCCGGCATTAGTTCTTATCATTATCATGATCCAACTTGTCTAATCTGCCCCCTCTATAGTAAAAGTCTGAGGGCAGATGCAAAAGGACAGTGAAAATCGTCCTTCTGCCAGATATTAGGCTGTAGCCGGTGTCACCACGTAGCAACAGAGGCGATAACAGGTGCCCGGTGCATCAAAGGGGTGGTGGGGAGAATAGGTTGTTTTCATATGTTATTTTTTTACCCCCTGGGGTCCATATTTAAAAAAAAAATCCTGGACAACCCCTTTAAGAAATGTAACTTCCTGTTGTTTATTTAAGTAGAACATTTCATGGGATTAAATGGTGTATTGATAATCTTCTTATCGTGCAGGCACCATGTTGTCTCTATGGTCCATGACCGGTGCAGATAACAAGTGATATTATTGTCTCTCTACATTGCCAGGATTTGGATTTTTATGTGTAACTACACAGATTTCCCTTGTAAGGAGCTAGGATTGTGTGAAGACGTCTTAGTATTTGATGTAGCTGTTAGGCAATGGATGTGCGGAGGATGCGGTTCACAACCTGGACGATTGCTCTTCTTTTTTTTCTCTTTTCTTATCTTTCCCATTTCTTAACTGTTTGATATAAAGGACATCTGCTTCGTTTCCTTGTACAAAGGCTTCACGAAATTCTTCTTGGCAGCAGTCAGTTTTCCTTAACAAAACTTGAGGCATTTACCTGCAGGCAGCCAATTACAATCACAACACTACAGCACAAGTAAACCCAGTGGTCTTGTTAATATAATTGTTTGAGACGGAAACCTGTGAATGTTAGTTTTTACCAAATTTGTAAGAAAAAGCATTAGAGCCTGATCTTTCAACCTTGTGTGCGGCATAAATACATAATCTAGTAATAAGAATCCACCTAATGACGGCGCCGGTACAGGCAGCCCGGTGCCGTCCTCGCTTTGTGACTGATGTCCCATAAGATGGCAAGTAATGAGATATTCCCTCGGATAATACAGCAAATTTTTCATCCTCCTTGCAAGATCTACCCTTGACTTTACCCTTAATTAACTTTGGCAACGCCATGGCCAAATTACAACCAAACAATCTCTAGACGTAAAAATACTAAGGTCATTCTGGACGTGGAAGTGGCCGTAAAATGGGATAGGGGTTAAATCTGGATCCCCTTCTGCTCAGCCAAGATTTATATGGAAGCTGGAATAGTGGAGCACTTTAAAAGTGCTTTTGTAGCTTTTCTTATATTTTTTTTTGTAAATGTTAGCAAAAAACACAATAAAAAGGTGAAAATAAAAATTAACTTTGCTGTGTAGTCATCTGTAAGAGAGGACTCCTTACATCGTAGATCAATATGATGAAAGGAATCCCATTCCCAACTGTGTGGTCGCCCTATGACATACAACTCTACACAGTCAATGATCATGGGCTTGACCACCTATTAACCACCCTAAGGCCCCATTCACACGGCCGTAATTGTGAGCCATGATCTGGTTACACAAAATGCGGCCACATCACATCCCCCAAAGAGGTCTATTGCACCCGGGCACCAAACCATGATTGAGTTGGCCGGCCACAAACTTGTGGGTGCTCGGCTTTCAATGTAGAGGGCAGAGGTGAAGGGTGCTCACCCCCTTCCTTTCTGGTCATGAGCTTTACCTGGATCCGGTCTGGGTGAGTACATGGACGTGTGAATGAGGCCTTAGGCTGATGTCACACTTTGTAGCCACACAGCAGTAAATCATGCCGACCTGAGGAGACAACATAGGTTTCATATGTTGACTGTAGTTAAAAGTATCATCATAGTTTATAGTATCATAGTTTATACCAGGGGTCCCCAAACTTTTTACATAGGGGGCCGTTCATTGTCCCTCTCAGACTGTTGGAGGGCCGGATAAATAGCAGTACATGTGACCGCATCCGTAATACACTGGGCCCCCTCCTCAATTTATTATTTAATATACTGCACCCCCTTGTGAACTCTTTTATATACTGGCCCAATGAATTAATTAATTGGGTCAATTATTAATATACTGGGACCCCTCTCCATTAATTATTGAATATGCTGCCCCCCTATTAATTACTAGACTGTCCCTCATAATTAATTATTACCTATGCCCTCCCCCCACCATTAATTATTTCCTATGCTGCCCCCCCACCATTAGTTATTTTATATGCCCCCCACCATTAGTTATTTTATATGTCCCCCCCCACTGCACCATTAGTTATTTTATAAACCCCCCACCATTAGTTGTTCTATATGTCCCCCCCCCGCACCATTAGTTATTTTAAATTCCCCCCACCATTAGTTATTATTTTTTTTATTTGCCCCCACCATTAGTTATGTTATATGTCCCCCCACCATTAGTTATTTTATATGATGCTCCCATAAAGAATTATTTCATATATTAGGGCCCCCCGCTGGCACAATGTTTTTACTGCTGCTTAAAAAAAATGTAAAAAATCCTATACTCACCTCTGGCTCCCGCGTCTTCTTTCTTCTTGCGGCTGCTGGACAGGAAAAGGTGCGCGGCCGCGTGATGACGTCATCACGCGGCCGCGCATGCAGGTTCAAAGAGCAATGTGCGCCGGGGTGGTTTTCCGACCACATCGCTCCACCTGCAATAATAGTGCTCGAGCGGCCGTTTGCGGCCGCATCGAGCACTATACTGTGACGGGCAGCAGCTTCCTGTCCGGTTGGACGGAAGTCCCCGCCCGACTGCCGGAGGGCTGCCGACTGCCGGGGGCCGCATAGAAACGGTCCGTTGGCCGCATGTGGCCCGCGGGCCGTAGTTTGGGGACCCCTGGTTTATATGGTTGAAAAAAAACACATGTCCATCGAGTTCAACCAAGGAAGGGTATGGATTGGATGAGGAAGAGACTTATGGGAAAAAACTCTATATAACATAACCCTCAATGTTATTTAGGTGTAATAAGGCATCTAGACCTTTCTTGAAGCTCTCTGCTGTCTCTGCTGAGAGCACCTGAGGCAGGCTATTCCACAGATTGACAGTTCTCACAGTAAAAAAGCCCTGTCCGCCCCTCTCTTTAACAAGTCATGGTGCCCGGCCGCTAACACAGGAAAAGATGGAGCATGCTCTATCTTTTTCCCATGCACGGTACGTTACGGTGGCACATGGTTGTGGGCACTGGTCCTTGGCCGGGCGCCATAGCCGTCTATGGGGACGAATTTCCTGCTGCAAACCTGTGACCAAATATAGGTCCCCAAAACAGATGTATGAAAGCTACCACATATCCCTAGGATAAAGCAAGGCTCTGTCATATCAGAGTATATATAATCTGTGAATATCTGAATATTGATGCTGAACATATTTGGGGTCATTTACTAAGGTCCCGAATCACGTTTTTCCATCGCGTTACCAGAATATTTCCGATTTGCGCCGATTTTCCCTGAATTGCACCGGGATTTTGGCGCACGCGATCGGATTGTGCCGCATTGCCGCTGGCATGCACGCGACGGAAATCGAGGGGACGTGGCCATAAGAAAACCCGACGGATTCGGGAAAACCGCCACATTTAAAAAAAAAAAAAGTGTCACTTGACACACGCTTACATGCGCCCAGTGTAGGACGGTGAACTTCAGTGAACTCCGACGGAATTCAACGCAGCAGCGACACCTGGTGGACATCGGACGCAGGACCTTAGTGAGTCGCCGGAAGACTTGAATCCTCCACTGAGAACGCGCCGCTGGATCACGACAGGACCGGGTAAGTAAATGAGCCCCATTATCTATTGTGACATGGCATATACCTGGTCACTTATTACAGATGTGCCTTCCTTGACAGAAACAGAATAGGAAGCATCCGTGACCAACTTCCACTACTTAATCGGAGTATATATTATATTTTGTAGTGTACTACAGCCTGAAACCACTGCTGTAGCAGGTGCATGACTGTGGTCGGGATGGCACTGATGACCTCGGCAGTAACGGGCGGTGCCATGAGTGAACGGGAGTGGGGAGATAGAGGAGTATAAGCTCTTTATTATTTTCAAAGCCTCAGTCATATATAAAATATTTTATGTACCTTAACAACCCTTTGATCCCCTTTAGGCTACATTCCCCACATGCTTTTACTCTCTGTGGTAAATATACACTCAAAGAGGGCTGGGATGGATGTCATACAGCGGTATTCATCCCCTATAGCAGTGATGGCGAACATTTTAGACATTGAACTACAATCAAAACCCTCTGATTTATCGTGAAGTAACAACATAGCAATGTAAGCAATATCTTATATTAACTGCTCTGCCTCAGCTTTGAATCGTGCTGAGGTGCACTGAGGAGGCCAGCACATTGAAAGGAGGAGGGGAAATTTAGATTATCCGTCCAGGATGACATGAAGACTCGGGTGGGGACGGTTAATGATAACCAATCCTGCACACATCTCCTCGTTCATCCTAAAGTCTCAAGTAACCAAGAATGTGTTGTGAGTACGCCATGAGTCCTGTGTGGTCAGCTCTGTGCTGGGGCAATGGCCTGGGTGCCCACAGAGAGGGCTCTGAGTGCCGCCTCTAGCACCCGTGCCATAGGTTTGTCTCCTCAATGGTCCCCTACAGAATGCATACTGACTGATTTTACCAGCAGCATGAGAGAGCGCAATCCATGGTTTCTGAGAGGATACCACTGAACCCGCCCCCTGGGAAGCCCGAACAGGGACAAATCTCAACTAGTAAAACCCAAATTTACACACAGGTATGGGTGCACTTTAGATATTATAGCTGGGCCAGAAGCACCAATAATCACTTGTCAGGAACGATGACAGGCAGCAGTATAACCCGATTAAATACTTCATGGAAATCCATCTGCAGGGTACGAGAAGAAAATGCAGTTTTTGGGAAAAAAAATACCGTATGTAAAATAGTTGTATTGTCTGCTTGATACCATGATGTGTTCTGTGCTCGGTGGTTTAGTTGTTGTGTTGCTTCAGCTTCCTCTGTGACTTTCTTAGTAAAGGTGACATTATTAGATTGTGCTAGTAGCCGCCGTCCACATTCTGAGAAGGTTCCACAGAGGATTGAAGAACATAGAAGTATCTCTTCACCGCTCTTCCTATGGTAGAAGACCCAGAAGCCGCGTGGTCCGAGGTTCTCCCATGTCTGGGCAGGTGTACCACAGTCCTCGCTGCCATGTTGTATCAGGTGCTCTCAGGACTGACGTACACGGCCACCATTGTATGGACGTGACTCGCTCAGTCACGCACTTCATCTCCACATCTTTGCCAAACCACATTCTTTTACTTCTGCCCAGACCAATTTATTAGAGGTGATTACAGCCTGGCTTTGGCAATTAGCTTTCGATTCTCCGTGTTCCAGGCTGTAATTTAGCTCCGGGCGATTATTGTCACTTGGAGTTTCTAAAGGTTTTGTCTAAGATGAATGCTTGTTTGTGCCGTGATCCCGAACTAATCTCTAATATTCTCAGAATAGCGTAGTTCTTGCGCTAGATATGTAGCTTATTACCTATCATTTCCTTTTGAGAGTCTTAGGGGCCCATTTATTATTAGAATCTGTCTGCAATTTTGACCATAAATAGTGGATATTGGAGATCTGAGTAATCTCATCTTTGTTTGTGTTAGTAGCAGCAGAACTGTAGAGATATTCATGTATATTCAAGGATTGTAGCTGCATTTGGAGCACTCAGGTTCCCTCCAGTTTACAGGGGTGTTATACTACAACACTTGTGGATCATGAAATATTAGGGTATTTTTGTATAGTCTTGCTATTAACAACCCATCATTTTGACTAATAGTCCATGTGTTGTCAGATCACTTTTCTCATCTCTATTACTTATTACCACAAGGATATTGCAGTTTATCACTTCCATGTTATGACACCTCTATGTATAATCCTTGTTCAGTGATACATAGAGGAGGCAGTCCTGTGCTGTCTGTATAGCGGCCATGTTATTTCCTCTACATCCCTGCAGCTAGTACATCTTCCACCGTACAAAGATCCTAGACAGAAGTATATTGTATTTTCTATATGGACATTGCTGTGTGTAACACAATCCTCCTCCCCGGTCTGTTACTACCCATCATAGGCTGCGGTCTACCCCCTGAGGTATTCCTCTGCTGACAGCTGCTGATGTGAAAGCATCTTCTACCAGTCTGAGGACAGGAGTGACTCCCAGTGAGAGTGACATGGATCATTGGTTGCTCCTTGCATTCGTAGAATTGGGTTACCCTGCTGTCATATCTGCAGGCTCAGAGGAGAAGTGTATTGTATTCACCAGAGTTTTTAGCAATAAACATTGTTACTGTAATTACCGTCTTGTTATGCAGCTTCAGCTTTTGAGCCATCTATACTATAATAAATTATACTGTCACGTTACCATATATACAAAGAAACCTGCTAAATCGTAGCCATACTGAAGGAAATAATGAGCTAGACAGAGACTTTACTTAGGATCTTAACTTTAACTTATTTCAGGAAAAACTCCCCTCCCAAAATAGTGGTGATCTCATGAGGGATCATATATATGTGTGCCTGAAGAAGGTTCCGGTACAGAACCGAAAAGTGTAGCATGTCTTTGTCAATAAACAGATAACTTGTCTTACTGGTTGTGACTTGGCGCCGCTTGAAAACTCTGTTTCCCTCGTGGGATCACCGCTATTCCTCTTTGGCTCATCCTTAGGTCAGTACAGTACAACCACCTGTTCCATGAGTCGGACCTAAGGTCAGAGTCCAACCTACTTACTACTCCGTTATCCTACACAAGGGTCTGCGTCCAGTTACTGCGCTCTTCTCATTTATGGAGTAAGGTTTGCTCTAGACCAAACTCCTGTTCCAGGTTTCTCTTATCTTCCCCAATTGGTACAAGAGCGGTTCAATAAGTACCCATGTTTGACGACAGAGGGCGTTCCTGATGGTGTTATCATGGTGTTATCGCCTCTATCTTTTTGAGGCTGCCGTCAGCTTTGCCGGCAGCCATCGCTGTGATAACACCCGCAATTGGTGCTAGCACCGATCACAGGTGTTACCGGTAAGTCTTTGCTGCAGGCGGGTGGTCGCGAACAAGTTAAGCAAACTCCGAAGGAGTTTTTGCGTCAAGTTGTCACCGTTGATGAAACCTGGATTCATCATTACACACCAAAAACTAAACAACAATCAAAACTATAGATTTCTACCGGTGAATCTGCTCCAAAGAAGGAGAAGACGTTCCCATCGGCCGGGAAGTTCATGGGATGCATCCTCCTTATGGATTTTTTTAGAAAAAGGAAGAACGATCACTGGACAATACTACAGGGAGTTATTGGGCAACTTCGACAAAAAATTGAAGGAGACATGGCCACATTTGGCAAAAAAGAAGGTGCTGTTTCACCACGATAACGCACCAGCACATTCATCCAGAGTTGTCGCCGCCAAACTGCATGAATTGCTGCACCCGAATAAAACATTTTTTAGCTCAAACGAGGAAGTCATCGCCGAGACAGAGGTGTATTTTGGAAAAGTTCGACAAATCCTATTTTTTGGAGGGGTTAAAAAAATGGCAGGAATGTTGGGTGAAGTGCATCTTTCTATAAAAGGGGACTATGTTGAAAAATTTAAAAAAACTTATTTTTTTTAAACTGGCGTCTTCATTTCTAACACGGGTACTTATTGAACTTCCCTCGTATATCAATACCCAATCACCAGAGACAATGGTGGCTGGTTATGGGGGAACTCCCTGATACAGGCTCAATTTCACTATCCAGTGCACCCAGGAGAAATCTCTTTTATCTCTCTGTTAAACTTGTATGTACAAAATATGGCTGAACGGTTTCTCCTGGGGAACTACCCTAATATTGAAGTGGTCATATATTGCAGCGTGAATAACGGCTATATACTTTACTCTTTGCTTTTAGGTTTAAGGCTTCTATCCTAACTCCTAACAATCTTATCCATCCAGTGAACATGGTCCCTAAAGGGTGGGGTGGCAGGACTACCATGCATTCATTCGCTTCATTCAGTAGAATGGGAGTGAGTCATATTGCTGGACACAGTGCTTGGTTATCTCTGATACTCCTATAGACAGTAAAAAGGAGTGACGACACAGCCAAACTGTACAATTTCCAACACTCCCATAATATTGGATGGGTGTCCTGCGGCTCCCCCCATTAGCATAAACGTTGAACCGTGGTGTTCCCTTTTTCATGATCATGGGGGTCTCAACAATCAGACCCTCAAAGATAACTTGAAAACTTGGTAAGGCCCCTTTAAATAAGATGTATGTATGTAATATGCTGAACAAAAGATGCAAATGTTATGGAATCATATTTTATTTTCTTCTATAACACGTGTACTTGGTCTTATATTTTTTTTTTGGTGGGAAAAAATCAGGTGGGTAGCCTAAAGTAATGTGTGTTGGGTAGAAGAACACAAATACTTCAAAAACATCACAGTATTAATATTAACAGTTAGACAAACAGACAGAATAGTAAATTTCTGAATTCTAACCAAAAATAAATTGTTGATCATTAGTTAAAATTTTGTATCAGTTTCTTTCTGTATGAAAATTCCGCCTCTTCTATATTTGTAACTATATCCCCTTTTAGGTCACGATTAAAAAAAAATTATATTTTTAGGCTTTGAAATCCCTTAAAACAACAAATCCATAGAATAGAGGGTTTAACACCCAGCACCCCCCAACAAAGCAGCTGATACACAGAGTATGAAATAGGAAGCAGACAGCTCCATTCTCTGCTTAGTGTTCAGGCCTGGTTACTGCAGATCAGGTTTAGTTTGTTTTAATGGAAGCTAAGCTGCAGTGAGTCGTGGGGGAGCCGGGTGTTGGACCCTCACCAGTTTGATAGGGAGGACCTATTCTACTGTTGTTTGTTATTATGATTAATTTGTTTGTTGTTGTTATGATTTTTAGCCCAGAAAACCCTTGTTGAGCTTGTATTAAAGCTTTTTTTTTTTTTTTACATTTTTAAATTTGACTTTAGTGCATAGCCTTTGCCTTTTTGGTTATTGAGTATTTTCCAGCAAAGTGTTTCTAACATCCATGAGATTGTATAAAATGAGCACTGTCTGCAGAGACATGATAGAAAAAAATTCTAATGTCTGCAATTATGGAGGTAATTATACAGGCAGAGTCTTAAAAAGTACAAGAGAAGCCAGTAGGGAAGTCAGCAGTGAAAGGGAGTGAAATTGTATTCTAAAGATTAACTACAAAAAACACACATTATGAGAAAATCAATTTACATGAATTTGTGTTCAGAATTGTACATTCGGACAGAAATTCTTGGAAATCAAAATAACAATTACTCTAAGAACAGGCCATCTCACAGCATGGCCTCTGCATTTTCCTGGCGTGTGTGAGAGTGGCCGCGCTGCTGGTTAACAACCCTCATTCATGCCGAGAAAAAAAAAGACAGGGGTTAATTCATGGAGGTCCATGGGGATGCAGCGTTATTAACGTCCATATAGCTGGGGGGGGTAGACACTTTCACATAGGTGATAGCTGCGGTGGCAGGATGTAATTTCCATCAGTCTTGGAGAGATATACAAGATATAGAGATTTTTATTATGTCAGGCTAATGACATGTATGTATCCCGAAAAATATACATGCATTCACTGTTACGGCAAATAAGGGGTGGGTATAAAGTATGTATCTACCCCGGTGTTAGGCAGGTTGCCCACAAATAAGTTTGGTTTGAAATAAACGCTCCGTGCATTTGCCAGATTTCCAAGGATGAGCCTTGTGTCACTATACTGAGCTGACATCCCAGCGGTGCACAGAACCATTGATCATGGACAACCACTCTGACCTGTATCCCCTGGTGCATATCTCGTCTCATGGGGTTCTAGCTTCCCTCTGCATTGGGAGTGCAACACTCATTTTCAGTTTTTTTTTTTTTTTCCTCAGGATAACCCCAGCAGACCCCTAATTCTAAGGTGTCCCCTTAGTATATGGCATTTATGCGTGCTACGTAAAAATCCTGCAACCGAATCCATGCAAATCCTAAGAATACCTGGGGAATAACATTCTGCTGACATTCTGAACTACCCAGAAAAAACACCTAAAGATTCCGGGTCTGGCTTCTTCTGTTTATGTATTTTGAAGGCCACTGTGCTCTTCGGAACCTTGAATGATACAGAATTTTTTTTTTAACCTTGGCCAGATCTGTGTCTTATCCGAAAACACGCGTGTGTGAAGAACACATTGCAGATGTTTCCATACATCTGCAATGTGTTCTTCACACATAATGTTCTTCATATACTATTGTGAAGAACACTGTTCGGCGCGCGTCTTCCGATAAGTTAGCAGATGTTCGGAACATCTGCAATGTGTTCTTCACTGTGTTCTTTCTGTGCTGTTGGTCCTGCTTCAGCCCGCTCCGCTCCAGTCTCCACTTGAGCCCCCGCTCCGATCCTCCATGCCCGTACCAGCCCCGCTCCGATCCTCCATGCCGGCTCCGATCCTCCATGCCCGCACCAGCCCCGCTCCGATCCTGATCCAGCATTGGTGCTCCTGTCTTCGGCTAAGTGAGCAGATGTTCGGAACATATCTGTTCTTCACTGTGTTCTTCACTTAAATAATCCTGTGTTCACTGTGTTCGCTGTTTTAATTGTATTCTTCACTGTTCTTCACTGTCTTTTCCTAATTAAATGCTCGATCTCAAGCAGGGGAAATACTCGTCCGAGCAACGAGCCCTTCCGAGTACTCTAATACTCGAATGAGCATAAGATGAGTATACTCGCTCATCTCTAGCCATGACCAAAATTGTGTGTAGATAACCCCTACAAGGCTACTGTCAATGTACTAGTTTGTGAACGTTCACCAAACACACACTGCTGAAAGGTATGTCAAGTGTTCCAAAAGTGGACAATATGGGTTTTAAATAGCCACACACATGCTATAAGGGTGTATGTATTCTGTTCTTGATAACAATGCACTATTATAAAGATCTGATATCACTATATTGTTATTGAGCTTGCATTATGGCAGATGCAGCCTTACACTTCTATCACCACCCATCAGCTGCACTGCATATAACATGCATGACATAGGATATTGTAGGAATGGCTGGTATATGCAGGTTGATCTTATTTGCCTGCCCCCAGATCCATTGTCTAGAGCATTTTCTTGATATTTTGCTGTAATGAATGACAATCTATTTTTCCAGCAGATCTATACCAAGAATGAGAACAAGCTAAAAGTGCCCAGCAGGGACGTATGGCTAATGTACTTCATCATTTAACAAAACCTCCTTAATTAGGCGGCCGCTAACTAGAGCATCATTGCAGATCTCTCATACCCGTCCCCAGCATGGACTGCACTGGAAGCTACTTCAGACAACGCCATTTAACCCTCTCTTATCCAAATCTTTAAAAAAAACACATTTTAAATGCCTATTGCTATGCATATACAGGCAGTCCCCGGGTTACGTACACAATAGGTTCTGTAGGTTTGTTCTTAAGTTGAATTTGTATGCAAGTCCGAACTGTATATTTTATACCCAAGCCAAATTTTTTTTGGTCTCTGTGATAATTAGATTTTAAAAATGTTGGACCAGGATTAACAATAAAGCTTCATTACATAAACCTTTAAAAACTGTAATAGCTGTTTATTGTAGCCTAGGGCTAAAGTACAGTAAATACCGTTTGTAACTAGGGATCGTCTGTATGTCGGTTGTTCTTAAGTAGGGGACCGCCTGTATATATCATATTGTATTCCCTGATATACATCTCTTTGAAAAAGGTTCCTGCAATGTAGTTTGTCAGGTGGAGCCGGGTCGTCTACTCCAGCCTAGTAGAGAGACTGATTAGCAAAGCTTATTTAATGTGTTGATATGTCACTTGGGTGGTTCTGGGCTGGAAAACATATTTAGCTCCACCCATCTGACTGTAAAGATCTGAATATAATCACATGACTTAATTGGGAAAAATAAGGGGGTTAGAGAGAAAACGTAGACTAAGTTGAGTGGTAGATGTTAAAGTAAGCAGAGACTTGGAGTTGGGAAAAGGTCTTCTTTAACCTACAACTAGAGATGAGCGGACTTGATTTTGGCGTTCGACCACCTGACCCGAATGTTTGCCGGAGTGGCGGGCGAACAGCTAATCCGGCAAATGAACACCCCTAACTACTAGCCATGGCTATGATTGGCCGAGGGGAATTTCCCCTCCCTACTTCTCCCGGCTGTATGCTATGCCTGGGATCCTGTCTGGGCAGGCACAAGGTCTCATGAATGTGGCCAATGTACAATACTTATTTCTCATAACCATCTGAATGAGGCCATACTAGATAGAAATGACAGTCATACAGGGTCCTTGACATTTACAGTTCCAGGAAGACTCCACTTCTGCATGTCTCATCCAGTCTCTACATCCCCTGATGATCCTTATGTTTCTATATGTATCAAAAGCAGTGAAGACCCCCCTCCCCCCAAAAAAAATAAATAAATCAGGCTCGGCTACTCAGTCTTGCTTAGTATGTTTTCAGAAAGTGTAACTGAACTTTCAACAACATTTTATAAGTGAGAAGTGCAGATGATAATGTAAAGCTTTCTCATTCACATTCTAAAACAATTCTATCATATAGTAAGAGCCTTTTTATAGCTTTTTTGTTACTTTGTTCTAGGTATTTACCTTATTCCCCATAAACCCAATTAAATGGTTCTGGTGTATAAAGAATAACTTAATAAAGTTTCATCATTTCTTCCAATACATCATCCCAATAATAAATATTATATATATATTTTATAACAGCAAATCAAAGAAGCAGATGCCACATCAAATATGGTGCCTTATGAATGTGACTGGTTGGTTGGCTGTGGCACAACATTTTGGGGTGAAGCAGGAATTTCTGTGCAGTCCTCTGTGTAACAGCCAGGCCATTTACTGTAGAGAGGTCTGCCTGCCTATTACATCAGCCTTGTTATGTTACATGTGTATGGCGCTGACAGTCGTATTGTCAGGATAATTGCTGTGAATAGCGCGCTCCAAGGTCAATAACGCTAACGCTGGAGTATATTCTTACGTTGCTGCAGTCATTTTGTGAGTAATTTCTATCTATTATCTATCTAATGTGCCTTATTCGATTTTTTTTTTTCAGCGACGCTCAAGGCAATGGAGAACAAGGTGGAAAAAACAGTCGATCCAAAGTGGCTTCACGATTTCCAAAGTTATCTCGGAGTCACCAGAGAGAGTCCCGGAACCCTGAACCTCAAAGTGGGGACCTCTGATTATGTTACTCCATGTGAGGGCCTATGATGAGATGGGCAGATAAGGACTGAACTGTTTTCCAGTAATGGGCCATCGCCATGAATGAAGTCTTCACCTGGAATATATCATGAGACGCTTTACTGCTCGTACAATGACCATTACTTGGAGGCTTTACTTTATCTTGCACATTATTGACTAACATCACAGGGTCACCTGGAGCATGCTAAGTATAATCAGTTTCTCGGTTTTTCATTCTTCACATCATGGTGGGGGTGCACCAACCTGGTGGTGGTCTCTTTCCAGTGACCAGTGTTATACAGTATGTCTGTCCATCAGACCACAACAATGCCTGTCACCAGCACCGTGATAAGTGCCATGTTTGATGCTACAACCATGTTGTGCTATACTGTACGGAGATAATGGTTTTCTAGAGCTCACCTGGAGCCGAAGCATATAAAAGGAGAAAAAAAAAGGAATTATGGGTCAATTTCTTGGGTGTCAATGCCATGAAGCAATGAAAAATTCTGGTTTTCGGTACTGATTGTTAAACGTATCACAACTAGATAGAAATCAGCCATATGGTTATTACATTAATCTAAGCAGGTATCTGATGGGCGCAGTCAGCTGACCTCCCTGCCACCAAAAGAGGTAAAGATGTTTAACTATAAAGCATTAAATGATCAAATGTAAAATAATATGAAAATTCTGTCTATGCTGTATCTATAGACATGTACACATAGTTTTTCTCTCCAGCAGAGTGACATATACGCTCAGCGGAGGCGTGGATGCATTGTAATGCATCCATCCCCTGGCCTATGCTGAGCATGTGCTTAGGGAGGTCGCCAGTGATGTTACTGCCCATATAAGTACAGGACCACCCTGAGCAGCAGCAGCATCCAGTCACTTGCTGATGTTCCCCCCTTCTTCCACGTTCAGGAGGGACGACACATAACACTGTATGAGCCTGCAGGGGGATACATCTTGGCCCTCCATTGTGTGGACACGTTGGGAATCCGCCTGATGCATCCTTGCAACGGAGCAGAAAAAGAAAAGTCTGAATGTAGCCTTAAAGGGGATCAGAGACGCTCTAATACTACATTTCATCTAGGGAGGTCTAGCCTATGGGATCCCCACTTTTAAGCACAGTTCTGCAATCTCTGTTCTTTATGTAGACACAGGAACTTATCTTTCTGATCGGCTGTAGGTTGGATTTTACATCAATGGCCTATTTTAGTTATGGGAGAACCCCTTTAATGTCTGTCTGTTTTTATTTGTTACAAAATTTTTGGTTGTGATTGTGCTACATACACTAAGAATGTATCCTGCAGAAGTGCAAGCTAGTAACTCAATGGATTCGGCCACTTCCAATGGTGTCCATGACGACAAAGCAATTAACATTAGACCTCACTATAGGAGACTAGATCCTATTTCCTTATAAAGCCCCATTAATAATAGGCTGCTTACAGGATGGATCTCCTTCAGTCAGTAATTAATCATAGGGCCGTCTTACAGGGAGTGTTCAGTATCCTCAGTGTGCCACCATAGGGCAAATTAAGCATTAAACAATTTACCAGAAGTGTCTGAGGTAATACTCTTCTAGTTGCTCATGGCAACCAATCAGAACTCAGCTTTCATTCTCCCATAGCTGTTTATAAAATGATAGCTGAGATCTGAAACAGACACTTCTGACAAAGTGTACCTCAGACACTTCTGACAAATCTCCCCCAATGTCTCAGAAAGCACAAGACTTTTAATGGCTGCCCCTCACTTTCTGATTGATAGATGCTACACATTGGACTCACTTTATAAAGTAAAATGCTGTAATGGGTTTACTACTACTACAAAAAACACCCAAGGAAAGATGTAAGCTACTCACATAGTGGATATACTGCCTCTGAGCTGTCGTGGTACATGGCCATTAGAAGCCATATATGACCTCACTGTTCAGACCATGGCTACAGGAAATCGGGGGCGGATTTACCCATAAGGCAACCCAGTGGTGAGATGTAGCCAACATTGACCCAGCATATTCAAGAACTAGGGAGAAAGGAGATCTCGACATCCATTATCCCCACGTGCTTCTATTGTATCAGCGCCTGCAGGATGCCAATACAAATTACATTGAGTAGCAGGAAACTAAAGACTCTCTGCTCCCATTCCAAGCTGGGCTGTGCATTGGTGGGACATCCGGACGCAGCTATACTTAGGGCTACAGAAGTGACACATCCGCCCCTGTAGATAATGCTGTTATAAGGATGGTAAATGTGCCTTGGGGTGACTTATATGCAGCTTACTGACACTTATTCCCTAGTATCAATATCTGTGCTGTAAGTATGTCACTTGTGGTGTAACTATACAAAGCAGTAAACAGGGACTGTTGTACAACTACAACTCCCAGCATGTCCTGTGGGTATAATGGAAGAAGTTCTGCAGCATAGAGGCACAGGCAGGAGAATAACTCATTAGAGTGGAGTACAGTATGGATGATGATACTCTGGGAATAATATGATAGAAATGCCTTTAATAGGAAGTTAGAATTTTACAAGTAAACTTTTTATTACTAATTAAAAAAATGTGTTGTAAACTGTATTTCCGTCGCCTTTTTAGCATTGCAGATGCTATTGGAACCTGTCATTGGCTAACAATGAAACTCCTGGTGACAGGTTCCCTTTAAAAGTCTCTTATATAGACTTGTGCTATTCATTAATGAAAGTTTAATCTGCAGATCTTAGGTCACTATGTTGTCTTTTACCATGGAGACACATAAGTAACACTTTCATCCCCTATGAATGTAAAAGATGGCTGCAGAGTAAGAAAGCTGAGTTTGGTCTGTAGAATCTGAATATAATGCCACGAGGATTCTTAGGTCTTTCTCTTGACCTTGCAGAAACTATAAGATGGTTTTGATAGAAGTGATCTATCCTTAAGGGTGCGGTGAGGGAACCTAACTCCTAGTGCCCCAGTTCTTCTGATCACCTGACTGAAGAGAACACAAAACTCTGCAGTGGACTATTTTGGAGATGTTTAATGGAGTGACAGGACCAGCCATTAGTACGAGATTGGGGGAGGTCCAACTCCTAAGGATAGACCATACATTTTGGAGTTCCAGATAATCACTTTAAGGCCCATTTCAAAGTTTCGGTTCAGCAAAGTCATGTTGTATGTAGCCTTGACATTGTTAGACTGTTGCGATACATCCCTGGCCATATGCCTCCATCATTGTGGTTTTATAGAAGACATTTCGTATCATCCACAAATGTTCTCTCTAAACGATACTAGGGGAATGTCATCTGGAATTAGCATCGTGTACGTCGATCTTCAACGTCACGTAAAAGGAATAGACATTTGTATATAGTGGTGGAGCGGTTTGATAAATCTCCAGTGTATGTACAGTACAATGTATGAAAGGTAATATACTGTATATACAGCAAAACACTGTCATTGCTTTCTAGATTTTACTTGAAATCGGTAGGGATTACCAGACACTATAGAAACATGCTGAAAAAGTGTTCCAATACCTCGACCCATTACACTGACGTAAAGTCACTGAAAAAAATCATACATTGGTTCATCATGTCCTGCCTCTTACAGATCCAGCTGTCGCAACCAACATGTGGTTACGTCGTGTCCTACATGATTTGCCACAAAACTGTTGTGTGTTACTCCATAGACTAGGCTTAGCGGACATCTACCATCAGATATACCGACAGTAGACTGCTGTAACTTACCTGGTTCTTGTATATTCTAGGGGATGGAATTATTTTTTACTCAGTCTCACGATGCTAGCATTACTGATATATATGCAAATGAGCTGGAGGTTCTCTCCTGAGCACCGCCAGTGGCTTGTAATTTATGCCCGCGCCTTGTAGCTGGGTTCTGTAAATCTCATGCGGGTTCTGTGCACAGTTTGGCTGCAGTGCAGTGGGGTACGCAAGGAAAGTCTCAGAACGACACACGGGTGGGACATTTTTAAAGTCTGTATTTCAATAAGGCCAGGATAAAAACATTTCCATCCCCTAGATTACACTATTAGCAGGTAAGTTACAGCAGTCTACCATCAATGTAGACGAAGTTATACTTACCTAGAGTGGAGTCTGATGAGCTTTATTGAAGCCAAAGAAGTATAGCTCAGCTCTGATCACTGATGTCTGGGTGGACTACTTCATAATCTCTGAAACCTGGGTGGACTACTTTGTCTTCAAAGAACTTCTGCGCATGTGCCGAGTGCATGAGTAGTGAATATAGGTACATATGGGGCGAATATAGGTATTTCTCATATGGGGCGATTTAAAAAACCAAAGCAGCAATCCATAAGGCTAAGTGGATGATCTGATGTCCTAAATTGCCCTGAAATATTCCCCTGACAACAAACAAACCATGTCCATGTCATGCTTGTCCCTCTCAGATCCAGCCCCAAGCAAATCACATATGTTTTATATATGGTCTCTCTGTAAATGCCTCATTTAGTAGCAATAATGCCCCATTTAATATTTTGTGTTATTCTTATATGATTTTTAATATAATTTTCAGTATTATTGCAGTTAGTTTTTCTACACATCACCCTGGGTCAGATTTTGGGAAAGGTCGCTTTTGGGTCTTCCGTAATAAGGATCACATTTGATGTGGAGGAGTAACACATTAAGGGAACTGGGGATTTGTATATATAATAAGTCATAAAACCTAAACATATATTCATTGACAAAAATACATCTTTAAAGGATGTAGGTGCTTGTACATATAACACTGATGTAATGTTTTATGTGCCTATTATTTACTAATATCAGAAATACATGAAATTTGAAATAAAAATTCATTGACTCCTGTTTTATTTACAGAAAAGATCGGTTGTGAGTGTAGAATTATGTAATACAGTGTGAAGACTGGAGGCAAGGACTGAGGTCAGTGTTCATTGCCCTCCTCCTGTCCAATCCCAGGCAGCGCTTTAAGGACTCCAGTTTTCCATGAAAAAAATGTATACAATATCACATCAAATTTATACAATATACATCATATTGTATAAAAAAATTTATACATATCCCTTGACATCACAATCCCAAAGACACAGCTCTTCTTCTCCAATAGTGTAAAGATTATATAGGCAGTACATACCAGACTGGTCCCATACCCTTTCCACTACTCGGCCAGAACTTCTCCTGGATTTTTCTTTTCAAAGACTCCTTTTCCCTTGTTAAGAGTCATGATAGAGAAGGTTCCACGGCTGTGGAGTCAGTAAGTTAAAACCTCCGACTCCTCAATTTCCCAAACACCGACTCACACATAATGCATGTGATAAATTTACACTAGTAATAATGCTTTTTTTCACCAGTATGAAACAATAACCAAGTTATTTAGGTAGTACATAAAAAATATTTATTGGAATACAACCTTCCAATGATAACTTTAATAAATTGTAATTATGCAAAACATTACATGAAAAAGAAAGGTTTTTAACAAAAACGTACTGAATAATATTTGTTTAGCGAGTCTATGAATTTGTTCTTAGAAACCGTATAGACCACGATCAGATTGTCCTTCATAGATGACCTCAAGTCTGACCTAATTATTTTAAATGGGGATTCCCATGAAGACAAGATTCTTAAATATACTCAGGATAACAATATAACACATTCTCTAATTCACTGTTATTAACAAAAACACTGCATTTCCCAGATATAATTCCAACCTGTCTCTATCAGTCCTGGTGTACACAATTTTGGGGATAAGATCTCCGGCGCTCCGGGCTGCTAATCATGCACACCTCCCTCTCCCATGCTCTTGCATGATATATGCCTCTCTCTCCCATGTAGGAGAGGGAGATGACATCACGCAGGCGGGGATTGCATAATTAGCAGCCCATAGCACCGGACATCTCATCCTTGCGCTCCGGCCTGCTAATTATAAGTCATTTTTTACTAGGAGATCTGGGCGCATCAAGATTAGAGAAGGACAAGTGCTGGGATCATAGGGGTCAACCCCTATGATCCCACCATTAGGCTAGCAAACAGTCCATTTGAATATGTGCGAATATAGCAAAAGTACAGTACAACCCAACTATTGGAATGTAGAAAAAAGCTATTTTATTAACTAAATTAAAGTAGAATCACTTTACAGTGATCTATATACATTTGTGGGGAACAAAGAGTTAATTTCCCTAATAATATACTCCATTACATAATAAAGTTCTCATAACGGGAAGTCATTGTCCTCAGTTTGCCCATGAATCTATCGCACACTAAACTTCAGCCGAATCTACGGAATTCAACGTAAACAGCAATGGTCTCATTTACATGTGAATACTGAGAAGTTCTAATCTGGGCGAATCGCTGACACCGTGAAACAGATGCGCCATTCTCTTTAATGGCAAAAGGATTGAATGTCTTTTATAGAAAGATTAGCGTTGCAGCTATTATCGGAAGTCTATTGTAATAAATAAGCACTTTTATAAATATACACCATTGTCTTGTAGCCCAACACTATATCAGTCTTCTGAAATCCAAAACCATCTTCTAAAACGCCTCGTGTTGTCTCCCTTCCAGTAGTTCTGTGTGAAGAGCACAAGTCACGTAAAACTCACATTCTGCATCCCGAATACCGACCCCCATCTGTGGGATTTCAACTGGCAACATGCAAAGTTATATTGCTGATCCTACGCAGCGGCTTTGTCTTTACAGTGTAAATGTATGGGAGGCGCAAAGTGATTCCAGCAGATATGAACCGACCAACTTTTTTGGATTTTTTTGTTGGGTTTTCTGTTTTGTAAGTGAATTGGACACTGAATGGACAAGGGGCCCCGATGTAGAGCACTAGTTTGGATTCACATTCTAAAGAAAGCAATATAACCCAACATAGTCCCGTGTCACAGGTTGACCACATTACAGGAAAGGGATTCCTTGTATCATATCAATATATGATGGAAGGAATCCCTGCCTCCCCCCCCCCCCCGTCCTCCAATCCGCAGTGTTGTAATCACTGGAGGATCAGGGAATCAGGGATTCCTTGCATCATCATATCAATCTAATGCAAGCAATCCCACCCATACAGTGTGGTCATTCCATGACACAAGCCTCTAAATTTGGTCCTGTATCAGGTTAAGTGTGAAGCCGCCCCTAGGCTACCCGTCTACAACCTGGCTTAGTATAAGACTGTCTAGTTATACTTTGAATTTGAGCACTTTCCCCTCCCCCTGCCTGATGTAATATTCCTGAAGCACAGGGGGTTTCAGGCACAGTGTAACAGCTTGTGAATCTGCAGCATGGAGGGGCTCTGGTAACACCCTCCCACTCCCATCTCTTTATTAGCATATTCTTACTAGTTTATTTTAGAAGGAGGCGGCCATGGATAACAAATATAAGAAGATTATCGCAGTCTTATTCCCTGGATCATCCATGCTTGATTTTGATTAAAGATGTCCTACAAATTGAACTATACAGTCTTACAGGTCTAGTTTATTTTAAAAGGGTTGGCGATATAAAATGCAAACAAAAAGTGGCCACTATGATTTTAGTTTAACTAAGAAACAGCGCCTCTCCTGTCCATAGGTTGTTTAGTGTATTGCAGCTAATCCCTGCTCATGTTAATGGGACTTCCAATATTCACAAGAGTTTTTACTAAGACACAAGCTGGAAAGTGCAATGAGCAAAAACAAATTATAGAGACACCGATACAATGATATATGAGCATGGCCATTAATTCGCTTGTCAGCGCGGGTAGGTTCTGCTAAGCAGGATCTGTGATGTTTCTACAAATACTGCATGAAATGGAAGCAGCTTGAGGAGGGAAAAAAATGGCCTCATGTTTGTGTTTTCTGCAGCTCTTCAGTATTTCGGCTTTATAATGAGCCCCTCACTGCGCTCCCCTCATCCTCTCCATTCTGTACGATGCCATTACCCAATTACTTTCTTTACTACACACTCTTCTCTCCAGTTCGGGATAGGACTGAATTTTTTTGGAGAAAGTTTTGTGGACTAGTGTTTGACCTATAGAAGACAAGCTCGGGGCGGAACAGGCAAAACAATAGTTATGTACATTTCAGTAATTTAATATACACAAATCAGTCACAAAATATTCAAGTAAAATATCAAACACTTACAAGGCAACGCTCAACCTAAAAGAGACTGGAATGTTCCTCCTGCTAGTCCTCAGCTGCCGCTCTTGCAGAGTGTATATGCCCCCCCCCCCCATGAGACTGGTGGTGATTGGCGACATCAACAGGAAACGGGGGAGTTGAGTGTTTGTCATTTTATACATCCCCCTGGGACCTTTATTTAAAAGCCCCTAAACCTTTAGGTTTTGCCTTGTCCAACAAGTGGACAAAGCTAAGAAAAGGGAGCGTAGTGTATCTAAGCCAACCTATAGGTGTATAAATGTTCAGAATTGCACCCGCTGGATGATAATTCTGGTGTATCTTTAAAGGAAATCTGCCATCAAAATCAAGCAAGATAAACCAGGGACACTTACTCATAGATCGAGGCACCGTGACTGTGATTATCTTATATTAAATATAAGATAATAATATTAAATCAACATTTAAAATCTTGCTAAGCCTGCAGTGTTCTGAGGGCGTTGCCAGAGCCACTCTGTTCTTTAGCTTCACAGGCTGTTACACTCTGCAGGAGCACTCCATGCCATCAGATTACATAAGGCAGAGGGAGAAGGGGAAGTGCTGGGAGAGCAGAGGGGGAGGGTGACAGCCAGTACAATAGCTATTGTAACTATAAACTATAGCACAGAGGCACTTTGGTAACATCCCCCAGAGCCCTTCTGGCTATAATTTTAAAAGTTGATTTTAGGAGAACATGGATAACAAATATAGGAGGATTACCACAGTCACAGTGCCTGGGTCTATCATGATGGATTTTGATGGTAGATTTCCTTAAAGACTGTCTGCTCCATGTTTCCACGGTCTACATTTTGAAGCGGATTAGTAAATCTGCCCAAATGTTTTATGGAAACGGATGTATTGAGTGTAAGCTGCAAGGATGCGGCTATTATATTCCTTTCCATCAGGCCCGGTGCGCGGCGCGGCAGAAATCCTCAGAAAGAATGTCAGCGTCACTAATGTATCAGGACGAGTTTGCTTCAGAATCTGTGGCTCACATTTCAATCTAGGTCATTTTGCAGTAGTGGAGAATATATGAATATAACAAGCAACAATCTTTGCTCTTTACATTTCTGAGAATATAATCATCAAAAATGCGCTTTACACAGGCCAAAAATACAGTCAGATTTGGGGAAGGACATGAATATTTAATACAGACCTAAATTCACCAGAGGGAGATACAGATAGCAGACATTTTTTAGTTTTATCTCGCGCTATAAAAGATGCTTTATTTTAACTTATCTACAACATAAAGTAGCCGCCATGATGTTTTATTCATGCTACTTTCCCTTCTCTTATAAAATCTTTAATTTTGCATGCGGCATAAAATATTTGAGGGAGTTAATTGTGTTATGCTGTTCTGGATTTCTTTGTCATAACTAGTTTTTGTCATAGTTCCTGAAAGACTCTGATGGAGAGTTTTGCTTTGTAATGTCAGCTGTCAGTGACAATTACATCGATGGCAGAAGCTGGAAAACTCGTAGTGTTCTGATAATCGCTAGAAATCACAGAATCTGGTGAATTTTATTTTTGTTTCTGACTAAGCCTAATATTGCGATACATTTCTTAATCTCTCCATAGCAGTCAGGAACCCATTTTACTGAAAGTAAAGTGGTGGAACTGAAGTCAACAGCCACCACATGGGGGAGCTCTCTGTATACACAGTAATGTTAAAAGTCAAATACAATGGGGCTGGTTCACCAGTAAGTATACCTAGATGTTCGGCAGGCTGGACATTCCTATACGTAATAATAATTGGCCCTTCTTGCCTTCACAGATCTATATCGGCTTAGTTTAATGCAAAAGAGCCACATCCCCTTACCTGCAAGCCATGTATACAAGTCTTAATGTATAAAAACTTCCAAAACCACTTGATAAATATTGCGTAGGTGATGACTTTTTAAAGAAAAGCAAATGGAAAAGTTGAAATGTGATGAACACTACCCTGCTTACTGCATCTTTGGCCGGTTTCCCAGTCCAGTTTTGCATTTCTCTTCTACTGTTCTGTCACAGAAACCAAAGAAAATGAAGAATATGAAAGACAAATCAATAACAGATCCCGTGGATCCCTGATTGACAGTTATGGGGTGTATTGAGTACCCATTATGGTACCTAAAATTCTGCCACCCTAAGGCCCCATGCACACAACCAATTTCTTTTAGGTGCAAAATCAGCCACTGCAGTGTTTTTTGGTGTCTAAAACAGGAACCCATTGACATTAATGGGAAATATATATCTATAAGGTAGCATTATGTCCCACTACTCCATGAACTGGCTGTGGGACCACAATGCAAGAACACAACGGATACAGGGTTGTCCACCACATGCAGCCCCTTTTTGCAGTGGGTTGCGCAGGTGAACAGATCATGTGACCACCGTACATTTTGCAGATGAGGCTCGCTTACAGTGGTATACAGTTACATATGGGTGACGCACATGGCTGAAAAACATCTTAAAAAACAGGACTGCAAAGATCATACATTGATGAAGAGATTAAACAACCGTACTCCCCCCCCCCCCAATGTGACGCTAATGTAACTATTGTATTTTTAAAAAAATGGTTGTGTTAAGAGTTGCATTATGCTTAGCGTTCTTCATCCAAATCCTCTAATCGGATGGTGAGCGTATTGTGCGCTTCATTCCGTATCTAGTATAATCATGTGTTTAGTGAAGTTGAATATGTTGACGTCCTAGCGCCATTCCTTCGCTCCTCGCTGCAATAATTGCTGATCACACATGGCTGTGATGGCTAAATACAACACTTAAGCCTTGTTCCTATTAGCAAAAAATGTAAAGTGACTCCTCGGCGGCATCTGGAGACCATTGCTAATTTCACTTCAGACTACATTTGGCTGCTGTAGCCACCATGTGATGTACATAATTATCTTTCTGCCGCTGGAGAAACTTTTGTACTTAGTTATAAAATATTTATCTCTTTAAGATATTTTCTTCCTTGTCAGATCTGGAAAGGTTCTCCTGAACGCTTTCGTACCTCGGCTCCGACTCCAGCCCTGTGCTTAGGAGAGAGGGCAGAGAAGTGATGCCTTGCTGAATGCCTTGGAATCTCATAATAATTGTGACATAATAAATGAAGAATCAGCACCGATGCAGCTACGACCCACGTCTAACCATAAACTCCACAATTACAACATGGAGACAATTCATTTGTTTTTCCAAAATTGTTCTATTCTTGTCAACAATCGGAACACTCACCTCCGAGGAAAAAATAAATCTACAACCTGGGCTGGTTAAGAAAGGTAGATTAACCCCCCAGCTCTTTAACAGTAGGAAATATGATGAGGTCCACTATACCAAAAACATTATCACATTCTGCATTTTCTATGGTAACTCCATTTAAAATGGATCTGCAGTTGGGACGTGGCTTGCCTATGGCCGAGTAAGGACATGTTCCTGATGAGCTCCGTCACCCGCTAGGTCTATACTGTCCCACAGGACTCATTCCCCGCACCCCTCTCTCCGCATGCCACCCGAAGATCCTGTGCCAAGATGGCGTCACCACACTCCCTGCAGGAAGCTGGCGCGCCTGGCACTCGACATGACGCTGGCTCCCCTCTCCCATGAGGCAGTCCTGATGTCGTTCGGCAGCAGCATCGCTGCATCTGACGCCCAGGCATGGCTCAGAAGATGCCCCTGCTGCTGCCCAGAGGGGTTCGCTGGCTACAAGATCCACTATACCAGCTCCCAGCTCTATCACACTCGGGAGGGACTTCCCTACCATCCCGGGCTGCTACCCAGGCTCAAGCAGACCAGAAGTCAGTAGCTGCAGAGGGTAGGTCTGTTTCCCCGCATGATGTCCCTGCCACACCAGCATGCCCAGGAACCCCAAGAGCTAACCCCCAATGTCTCCTTATCTGGATTCCTCCCCATCTCTCACCTTCAGCCCCACACCATCACCTTCTGCATCTCCCTGGCCTGCCACAAGGGGTCTCCGGTCATCACCCTCTTCTCAAGCTGTACTCCCTAATAGCCAAGCATGTGGTGAACAAAACTGGGATTGGCAATCTCACCCTCGCTCTGTTCCTACAAAGGGTGATTTGGAAAATGTGCTACTTAAACTAGAAGCATCCCACAAGAGGGATATGGAAGATATAAAAGAAGAAATTCACCATGTGGAAGCAAGAGTGTTTGCAATGGAGGAGGCGCAAGGCCATACTCTTACCATCCAAGAGGAATACTAAAACCGAACTGGCATCGGCTCAGCGGTGTACGAGTGCTTATAGCGGGAGCCCGCACAGTACTTGTACGACACTGAGCGCTAAGGGGTTGAGGGTTTATTTTTTGCAATAACAACTGTTATCTTATTTTAGAGTAAGTAACATTTTTTTTAGTCACTTTTTAGAGCATTTTTAAAGGGTATTAATAAAAAATTAACTTTTTTTTACTTGCTCTGATCGCTTGTTCAAGTCAATACACTGCTCTACAATATAAATTTATTGTACAGCAGTGTAAACTCTCTGGCATGCAGACTCATGAAAGGGATCTGAATGCCTCCAACATCAGGCAGCCCCGGGGCATTTGGCAGACCTCGGGGCTGTCCAGAAGAGGATCGGATCCCCCGGTAAGTGGCAAGGGGATCCCATCCTTAGAGCAAAGGCCCTTACACTCCGCGGTCTTGCTTGACCGTTGCTTATAAGGGGTGAATACTCGCAATTGGAGCTGGCTCCAATCATGAGTGTCACAGCGCGGTGACAGCTGTAATATACTACTTCTGGTGCCACCTCCGTTCGTGTGGCGGTGCCAGAAGCATTGACGTAATAGAACGTCCCGGTGTGGGAAGTGCCTTTCCGCAGGGATGTACTATTACGTCCAAGGGCACGTAGGGGTTAGACAGTATACAAAGATGAACAAAATCAACACACAGGTACACAGAGGCGATCTACACATGAGGGGAACATGCAAGGTGCAAACACATTAGTTCAGATTAGAATAAGCCATACTACTCATTCCAAAAAAATTGTAGACCCTTTACTAACCACAAACTGTAGACTTTTTGCAGTGACTTTTAGGTTTTCCACAGCTGGGCAGATTCCAGGCTGCGCTAGTTGTAGAATCTGTTTCTGGATTGGGTAAATGCCCTACCTTACATGCTACACTGTGGGGTAGACAAGGGCTGACTCCTATTCCTTTAGCCCTCCATACACCTAGCCTCAGCCCTGGTGTTATCACAAAGTATAGTTTTATCAATGGATATGTCCTTAGAACAAATAACATCCAAATTAAATTGTTTCAAATTCCCATATTGCTGGCGAAATCCAATGAATTGAGTCAGGTGATGGGTACATGATGGGACTTGAAATATCCTTCGTATCAGAGTCTATAAAGGCAGCACATAACTCATTATGTTAAATGAGGTGAGGATTCGGGAGCAGATCTGTCGCTCTTAGGGAACAACTTTGCAGACTTAAGCGGTTTCTAGCAGCATACAAGTATCTGATCCCAGGATGCAGAAATACAATAAACCCCTCAAGGGCTAAAAGTCTGAAGCATCTGACTCTGAATAGGGTTAGAAAAGGTTAATAAGAAAAAAAAAAAAGAAAAAAGCAACCTGAATGACTGATGTGCCCAGGTCTCGGATGCAGTGAAACATCCCTGTTGGCAGAAAGAGATTTGCATACCCCAGGGGACATTTTAAAAATCAGTATTTGCTAAAACAGGTCAAGTGATTTTATTTGTGTTATCTACTCTGGTGCTTTCCGAGGAGCAGTGTTACAGATGGATGTGGGTATAAAGTGCTACATAACATGTATTGTACATATAAGAACAGGGGCGAAGGTTTAAAAAAAAAAATATGATAAAGTGTAATATCATCACCTTCAGTATAGATTAATGAAATGAATATAAATTGTGTATAACAGTAGAGTGACCCTTTAATCTGTAAAAGTAGGAAAGGGTCATCTACAGTTAGATGCGACTTATGGAATTATGTTCTTAAACCAAGAAAGACTAATAAGCAGTGAACAGAAAGATACTGGAAAATTGTGAACATTTGAATCATGACGCCATCTATGTGGCCACTTGGAAATAGAAGTCTGTGCAACACCCCTGCCGATGCAATGGGTTAAAGGTGCTGCGTAACTCATCCCTCTCCATGTCAGGAGCTGGTTGGTGAGCCTGATCGCCTCACTAGGGGGTCTCCAGCAGGGGAATCTATTATGCAGCTGTAAAGCTCTGCCTGGGAGGTGTTCATTGTATTGTCCAATTATATCTTTTGTAATTACTAAGATGGCAGGAGCAAACTGGTTGGACAAGGGAACTGCCAGCTCACAAGGGTAAGTTATAAAGAGGTCAGTCTGTGAGCAGTCCTAGAAATCAGCCCAGGAAACAGAGGTGTCGGAGGCAAGCTGCCCTGACACCTTGGACTGCAGGTTCCAAAGCAGAGCTCCACCACAAGGACTCTGCTCCAACAAAACTAACCCAAACTGAAGCTATTTACCAGGCTGCGTGTACACCTTCCTGAGGACCTCAGCTCCAACTAGCATACCTCCAGCTGAAGTTTTGCTGCTGTTAAGGCCATTGCCTGTTGCCAATAAAGAACTGTAAGTTATACTTCACCAACGTACCTCTGAGTGATCCCTGGATCAGGCAGCAAACCATTGCGGGTGCCCCATCCTTCATCCCCAGGGATCCCTATCTACACACCGAGGTTGCCCCATGGAGAAACCTACTTGGTCAGCCTCTCCCTCCATTTTTTTGCACACACCTCCTGCTGGACGAGGCCTCTGCTCCCGTGCACTAGGCCACATTAGCCAGCCATTCTGGTATTCAAGACCCCAGACTTCCTCCAGCCACCGAAAAAGGTCAGGCCCCGGTGGAAGATGTTGCATCTGTACATTCGTATTGATGTAGCTACGAGGTATACAGACAGCGGTGACTGAAGGTTCACGCTCGGTAATAATGGTTGGATCTCGCACTTGGTCCAGTAACTGGAGCTACTTTTCCTCACAGCTCTGCATTGCACAGCAGAAGCAGTTTTGCCGCTTGCTTATATAACATATGTAAATTAGACCTGCAATTTATCGAGCCGAGACTCTTCACTATGTATTGTACTTCGTCATCTTAATGTCAGCTCAGATGCAGAAAATTGATGGAAGAGAGAAGCGATGAGAAGGACTTAACAACCAAGGACTCATTTCAAATAATTTTTACACAAATTGAAGTCTTTCCTGTTCTTTGACCTAATTTTCAGGCTGATTTACTCGACAAAAGCAGAGAAGTCAGATGAACACACGGATGCTGCGCATTGGCTACACTAACGCAAATTGGGTTATAAGTCCATTTAGCTGTGAAACAGAAGGCTCAAAATTACAGAGGGTCAGGAGTATTATCGGTTGGGGCCGGCGGTATTAGGCACATAGTCTGGTACAGGAAAATAGATTGACAAGTGTCTGGACTGAAGAACTCCGGCGGTCTTGTGGATCAGTAGCACATTATAGAATAAACAATGCTCCATAAGGGCGGCTTCACATTCAGCGTAGTCGGTCCGTAATTATGGACCGTGCAGAGTCCTGTGTCATGGGCTGACCGCATTGTAGAAACGGGATTCCTTGTATCATACTGATATATAAAGCAAGGAATAACTTACTTCCCCAGCATTGCGGATACTGTGATCAATTACAGTTCTGGTGCTGTTGTTTATTGAGAGAAGCAGGGATTCCTTGCATCTCATATGGATATGATGCAAGGAAACTCGTCCTTCACAGTGTGGCTAGCCCATGACACAGGACTCAGCATGGTGTGTCATTATGGGCTGATCCCACAGTCTAAAGCTGCCCTAACTCTCCACACTCAGAAGCATCAGCAGAATCTTACAGTACATTATAAAGAAGTCCTGAATGGTAGTGACTTGAGATTGTTACGTTTGTCTCCCTCCCCTCTCCAGTGACTTCTATTTAAACTGATTCCACTTAAAGGGGTTAAGCCAAGATAAATAGTTTTCCCGCTAGATACAGGGTAAAGCTGCATTCAGGCTGCCGTGGGATGTATATATGGTCGACGTAAATACGTCGGATAGACGACCCCTCATAGGCCGGCAAGGGGCGCACACACACGTGCGGCACTGTATCGTTTCTTATCTGTAGCCGGGGACATGTCCTATCTTTCCCTGGAATATGGTGCCCCCTCCTCCTCTCTCGGCGCCAACATGTGCCACCGTGCTACGGTACAGCGGGCACACGTTTGTTTAAATTTACCATAAGAGAGAACAAACATCTGTGAGAGGTTCCAGCAGTAAGATTAGGAGAATCGGGGTCCCAATCTCCTACCAGATACCATTTACTGTGGACCGACAAGTTTCTTGCCCAGTCATTCATTATAACATGTCTTTAAAGGATACAGAGAATCCTATGCTAGAATGATCACACGACACGACATGACACCCACCAATGCCAGGCTTCCAGTATCACATTGTTAGTGATGAGTGGCGTCTCTATATTGATGTGTGGTAACTGATGTGGTTTCAGGCCCTATATCATGTCAATGATGAATTTTTAACCAGTTTAGGTTTTATTGTGGGTTTACAAGGCTCCTCTGTCAATTACACGGCTGACATGTCTTTTACTACTCTCAATACTGATCTCTCAACAGCCACATTATACTCTGCTTAGTTCATGCCTATCAATTAGGTCCCATTCTGGCCGAAAATCTATGTCAAAATCCAACCAGAATCCTGGCGAGACATACATTTCAACCACTTATTTTTTTCCCAAAAGCAAAAAAGAAAAGCAACATGATACATCTTTTGGTGGCTTTAACTGCGGCATCACAGCAAAAACTGCAGCATATATTTGCATCCAGGTAGACCCCACTGTGAGGGTTCTCACATATGCAGAATGTATGCAGTGTTAGCTGTCTATGGTCCTACGTTTCAGGACCTTGGACAGCGAGTACATGTATATTCCCACCTGCTGTAGAATCCTTCACAGACAGGAAATACAAATTAGAGTGTCACCAAGGACAAGTTTTCATATACAGGCGGTCTCCGGGTTACGTACAAGATTAGTTCTGCAAATTTGTTCTTAAGTTGAATTTGTATGTAAGTCGGAACTGTATATTTTACTATTGTAACGCCAGTAAAAATGTTTTTGGTCTGTGTAACAACTGGATTTTTAAAATGTTGGGTTGTCATAAGAAACAATAAATCGAAATTGCAGACACCTATAATAACTGTTATAGATGTTTATTGTAGCCTGGGGCTTAAGTACAGTAAGTTACCAACATCCAGAGGGCCGTTTGTAACTAGCGGTCGTCTGTAAGTCAGGTGTTCTTAAGTAGAGGACCGCCCGTATTTTGGCCAATGTGTTAATTTAAAATCTGCAAACGAAATGGATGGTTGGATAAAATAAGATGGCAAAGCATCTTCTTCTCGAGGATCTTCTGAGAAAAAATTAACTGTACACAGAGGATAACCAGTACACTGTATTTTGTTTTGCCGATCCATTGACTTCTATGGAGTCCATTGTCCACATGTCAGAAAAACATACACATGCTGTACATGTACATTCTGTGATTTTCTTTTTTTGAGCACAGATCAGTAAAAAAAAAACAATGGGTCAGTATGCAAGCCTTGACATGGACACTTACTCATAGATCCAGGCACTGTGACTGTGGTAATATTCTTATATTTGTTATAAATTACCTCCTTATTGAGCCTGAAGGGCTCCTGGGAATGTTTTCAGAGCCCCTCCTTGCTTTAGATTCACAGGCTGTTACAATGAGCAGAGCAGGTCTCCCCTTCCCCTGCACTTTCTGCTCCTGCTAGATAACACAGGCAGAGAGAGGAAGGAAAGAGCATGGGGTTGGGTGAGATATTTTCTGTTCATTGTAGCATCCAGTGAATTTTTAGCCCTGAGGGGCTCTGGTAACGCCCCACAGAGCCCTTCTGACACATTAGTATAATTTTAAAAATTGATTTTAGAAGAAATGAGGCAGTGGAAAACAAATATAAGAAGATTACCACAGTCACAGTGCCTGGATCTTTGAATAAGTGTCCCTGGTTTATCATGCTGGATTTTGATGGTAGATTTCCTCTCAGAGGATTGCGCCACAATGGAAGTGATGTTACACCTAGGCCTCCTAAAATATCTGATCACGTCAAGCAGTAGCTTATTCTCAGAATACGGATCTATTCATGGGATGCAGTATATACATCATCACATATTTATGTGCATACATTCAGTATGGACGGTTCTGGGAGAGAGCGATGGATTTATTATGAACTGATGGGCGAATATTAACAAAAGCCATAAAAAATTTTTATTTTATTAGTTCAACGATGACTTTGTGAGCGACTGTCTAGTGCGAGTACCTTCAATAAAGTAATTAGACCATAAAAATAACTCTGCGCTAGTTAATGTATCTCTAGGAATATGTTTCCCTCCAGCAAACCTGCAATTTTTAGCTTTGGATGTTACAGGTCCTGACATTCAGGTTTAACACCTTCACTCCTGTCATGGGATTATGTGCGCACACCCCGACAGATTATCATCTGGGCATTTACTGCAAACTGAATAAAAATAGAATTTTATCCACAACTATTCTGTTAAAATTGTGCATCTGGACTAGGACACACAAGATCTCAAGATGACTTAATCATCCCACCATCATCACTCGTTATGTCACACCCATCTCTATTTGTACAAAGACAAGTTCAGGTCCTCCGACCTGCCCTCCATCACCGGTAGTGCCCTAAATTACTTTTAATAGACATGAATAAGACAAAAAGTGCAGCCTCTTAAATGGTCTGGTGCTCTAGCACTTAAATGGCTTGTAACATATTTGCATGTTATCCACAACATAGGGCAGTGGAGGCAAATGGGTGCCAGGGGTGGTACTAAGAGCCCTCTCTGTGCCCCCCCAGGCTGTTGCTCCAGCACACAGTTCCCGGACAGGTCTCAGGCAGCCCAGGATGTGCAATTGAGCTTGTTCTCTGGGGAAAGCAATTCCTCCTGTTTAGGGGGAACTTAATGGGATGCTTCAATGATAATCCGAATTTCTCCTCCTTTTTTAATGACATCCTCAGGATGCCAATACAATTTACGGGCAGAGCAGTTAGAAATAAGTTATTGCCGTGTTGGTATTTTGGGATAAATAAGTTGGTTTTTTTTGGTCGTTGTTTGACCACTCGGTCTCTATAGGGGATAACAGCCTGATCGGTGGGGAAAACCAGCGGCCCTTTAAGGCCACCTCTGCAGGCCTGACTTACAGCCATTGTTGGATTCTGGGAAATATGCCAATACGTTTTCTGGGATGGGATAAGGAAAACATTGCCTTTTAGCATGATTTTTTCAGAAAACCTAAAGGACATTTTATGGAGGTATGGAAGACTTATGTCCCCCAAAATGACTCTGCAAGGCCATATGGTTGTACCAGTCCTAATAGTCTCTACATAACATTGGACATGCTATGCTCAGTAGAAGGATACCACCACAGAGCCCTTCAGACCTTTGTGGCTAAGGCCAAGTTCACACCAGCGTCAGTGGTGCTTGCCGCTACATTTCCATTAGTGCCATTATAAATAAGGGATTGGTTATGAAAAGGGAAAACTTGTATTCATGCAGGTTAATGGGAATGTCTTACAAGGCAACAACATTTACTATGTAATGTAATATAATGTTACACAATATTATATATAATGGGTCATGAATGATTTTTGTAGCTTCAGCTTCTGTCCGAGCCGTTACCTAATCTTAAGATTTCAGATCCTCTCCCCATAAATATCGTTATTAATGCAGATTCAGTCTGTATGAAGGAGAACGCACTATTTTAAAAAGTCCTTTTTGTGCTTATTCCATTTTTGAAGGTTAAACCTTCAGCGATTTTACTGTAGGTTGTAATTGTCCTAGATTCAAAGAGTCGCGGATATGAACAGGCTGCAGGGGGAATGACTACAACATTATTAAGACACATGCTGATTTAGGAGGAAAATGCAGAAGACCCTTGCTCCCCAGTCCCAGTGAGGAAATCTACGAGGTCTGAACCCTTTCATAAATTCAAGCAACACAAAGACAAGGGTCACCTTTATTCTCATTTAGCCAGAAACAGAGAGGGAGAGGAACGGAAGAGAGAGGGATAAGGAAATCCTACTAGAAGTCATAGCACTCTTCTATAGAGCCAAGGCAGGGGATAGGTTACTAGAATTCAGGCAGTCCCTGGGTTACGTACACGATAGGTTCTGTAGGTTTGTGTGTAAGTCGGAACTGTATATTTTATAATTGTAATCCCAGCCAAAATTGTTTTGCTCTCTGTGTCAATTGGATTTTAACCGGTTCGCGACCGCCTGCCGTGTATTCACGGCGGCGGTCGCGTTCCGATGCATGGAGAGGGCTCGCGGGCCGAGCCCTCTCCATAGCCGGTGAGTCTCTGCTGCATATTGCAGCAAAGGCTTACCGGTAACACCCGCGATCGGTGCCGGCACCGATCGCGGGTGTTTTCTTGCTGATTGCCGCCGGCAAAGCTGTCGGCGGCTTCAAACAGACGGCGGCGCATGGGCGCCGCCATCTTCCCGAGGATCGCCGCTCCCCGTGACGTCATCGGGGAGCGGCGATCCGTCGCCATGGTAGCTTCGGGTCTCACGAAGACCCGAAGCTACTTCGGGTTAACCCATTCATTACAATGTGCTATCAGCACATTGTAATGTATGAGGAGTAAAATCCCCATATACTGCCATACTGTAGTATGTCAGTATATGGTAGGATCGATCAGACAACCTAGGGTTAAAGTACCCTAGGGAGTCTGAAAAATGGTAAAAATTAAAATAAAAAAAAAGTTAAAAAAAAAAATATATAATAAAAAAACCTAAAAATTCAAATCACCCCCTTTCCCTAGAACTGATATAAATATAAATAAACAGTAAAAATCATAAACACATTAGGTATTGCCGCGTCCGAAAATGCCCGATCTATCAAAATATGATAACGGTTTTTCACTGCGTTTAACCCCGTAACGGAAAATCGCGTCCAAAGTCAAAACTGGCACTTTTTTGCCATTTAAAAAAAATTTAAAAATTCTATAAAAAGTGATCAAAAGGTCATACAGTCCTAAAAATAATATCATTGAAAACATCATTAAAAGTCGCAAAAGATGACACCACCCTCAACTCCATACAACGAAGTATGGAAAAGTTATAAGCACAAGAAGACAGCAAAATAAAAAAAAAATTTTTGTTCATGAGGTTTTAATTTTTGTAAATGTATGAAAACATTATAAAACCTATACAGATTTGGTATCCCTGTGATCATACCGACCCAAAGAATAAATTAGATGCATCATTTGTGGCGCTCAGTGAAAGCCGTAATATCCAAGCCCACAAGAATACGACACAAATGCGTTTTTTCACCATTTTCACTGCATTTGGAATTTTTTTCCCGCTTCCCAGTACATGGCATGGAATATTCAATGCAATCACTATGAAGTGCAATTTGTTACTCAAAAAATGAGCCATCACACAGCTTTTTACGTGTAAAAATAAAAAAGTTATAGATTTTTGAAGGTGGGGAGTGAAAAATGGAAATGAAAAAACGGGAAATGGCCCGGTCCTTAACCGGTTAAAAATGTTGGGTTGTCATAAGAACCAGGATTAACACTAAAGCTTCATTACAGACACCTGTGATAACTGTTATAGCTGTTTCTTGTAGCCCAAGGCTTAAGTACAGTAAATAACCAACATCCAGAGGGCCATTTGTAAGTAGGGGTCGTCTGTAAGTCGGGAGTTTGTCTGTACCTATAATATAAACTTCTGTGTTCTGTAATCAGTGTCCACCTGTCATTCAATCAAGACACACTTTTCCCTAAAAATCCTATTTCTTTGCATAGAAGTCAAAGATAACATTCCAGCTTCTAGGAGGATGTTACTCCATACCATTACACAGTATTTATTATACCCTATACAGGCATTCCCGGGTTACGTACTGGATAGGTCCTTTAAGTTTGTACTTAAAATTTCTATGTAAGTCGGAACTGGTATATTTTATAATTTGAGCTCCATAAAAAAAAGTTATTGGCCCTGTGACAACTGGATTTTTAAAATTTTGTACGGTCATGGAAACAAGGATTATCAATGTAGCTTAATTGCAGATAGCTTACAGCTGGGACTAAAGTAAAGTATCCAGAGAGCTTCACCAGAGGGCAGAAAGGTCCATCTGTAACTAGGGATTGTCTGTAAGTTGGGTGTCCTTACGTTGGGGACCGCCTGCACTCTTAATATATTGTATTTGGAATCTTACTTACACAGTTATACAAACCTTATGGGCTGTAAAAAAGTTCTTTGTGCCTTCCCTGCAGGAATCATTTGTGACATATTTCTATAAATTGCAATGTAGACATAAAGATATGTCCAAACTATATGCTCAAAACCCATTAACATCTCAAAGATGGGGTTTTCAAAAACGTAATGCTCCTTCTTATAAAGTCTGGCTAAAAGCATAATTTCTAAAAAATATCAGATGGCTCACTGCACGTTGGGAGGCCAGTGGTTGTCTATAATTATTTTGGTGTGACCAAAGAGTGCAGTGTTTACAACTTTATAAACTTGAATACAGGCGGTCCCCTACTTAAGAACACTCGACTTACATACGACCCCTAGTTACAAACGGACCTCTGGATATTGGTAATTTATTGTACTTTAGTTCTAGGCTGCAATAAACAGCTGTAACAGTTATCACAGGTATCTGTAATGAAGCTGGGATTACAATGATAAAATATACAGTTCCGACTTACAAACAAATTCAACTTAAGAACAAACCTACGACCCTATCTTGTATGTAACCCGGGGACTGCCTGTACTTCACATATGGGAGGGAAGAGACAACGTTCCTAAGAATATGCTTCCTCGTTCCAGTGTGCTGTATTACTCGCTATTAGTCAGAGCAAATAGGAGGTGGAGTGGTTATTTTAGATGTCCTACCAAGTGGAACAATGGTTGGACCATAACACAGTTAAGTCTTGAGGTCTTCCAGAATAGCAGTGATCAAGGGGAGTAACGGTGGCGGATTGGCTTGCCAACGGAAAAGATGGCAGTGGGCTTGCAGATGAGGGGATATGCTGGTCGCCCTGAGCTACGATAATGGTTATCTTCTGTATCTTGAGTATATCTCCAGGAGGATGGTTGTGTCGAAAACCGATAGTCACCAGAATGGTCAGCACATTTAAGAGTTTACCTTCTGCTTCCTGGTGTATGTAAGTGCTTGATCTTGCGTCGCAATTTAAAAGTTAAATCCTGCGCTCAGTCCGAATCAGTCGGTATAGGCTTAAGGCATTGTCAATTTGGATGATTAAGTTCTGGAAGAGTCTGCTGAGGCTGTGGAAGGACATCTTGGTGGGTGCCAGTGAGAGGTGAGTAATACAGGGTTCATACCCACTGCAGTCTGTAGCTGGGTTCAGTTGGGAGTATGTGGTATAAACCTGCTTAGTACTTGCAACTAAAGTTCTGTAGAGGAAGCATGGATAACTGGACACCTATGAAGTGACAAAGCTATTTGAGCCTTAAGGTGTTCTACAAGGAATGGATGGATTACCAGAATGGTGCAGTCTGGGATGGTAGAGACTGGGGGTGTTAAAGGAAACCTACCATGAGGAATCTACTATCAGAAGTAGATCTGATGGTAGATTTCTCCTGCTGCCTCTGCCCTAATCATACCGCTACCCTTCAGGGGGCTGCACTATTAAACAAAAAAATTGCTAGATGTATCAAAAACCACAGCACAGAGCAAATGCCTCTCAGAAACAACTACTGCATTTGTACAATAAGTAATATAGAATCCAGAGAAGACGACAATACAGACATAAATAATGATGGAAATTGACCGAACCCATGTAGCAGGTAATAATTGTGAATAACTGGCTGCATGCAGAGGCCCTGATAGACCGACAGTTCTACTTACTTATCTGCTTCACAGGGCTGATTCTTGCTGGAGCTAAAAACTGAAATGCAGCCCCCCTACAATAATACTGCCCCCTATGTACAAGAATATAACTACTATAATACTGCCCCCTGTCACGGGTGCTCCCGCGATCCCCCCGTTTGCCCCCGCTGCAGGCCGGTCGCTGAACTCACCTCTCCCGGCTCCTGCTCTTCCCCGGACTGCCGTGCGCGCGCGTCCCCGCCTCCTAGGGCGCGCGCGCGGCTCCTGCCGAAAATTTAAAGGGCCAGCGCACCACTAATTGGTGCACTGGCTGAACCTCACCTTTAAGAATCCTGCCTCTTCCTGTGTCCCCTGCCGGATCTTTGTGCCTCATAGCCTTAGAGAAAGCTTCCTAGCGATTATTCCTGCGTTCCTGTGTATTCCTGCGATCCTGTGTATTCCTGCGTTCCCGTGTATTCCTGTGTGTTCCCGCTCCTGTGTCCTGTGTTACCCGTGTTCCTCCATGTTGCTGTGTTCCTGTTCCCACCTGCCTGGACCTCCTGTTGCTGACCCCGGACTTGGACCTGACGTTGCACTTCTGCCGCCTGCCCTGACCCTGTGCCTGGACCTGTCTACGAGATTGTCATCCGCTAAGGTACCTCGACCTCGGCTGCCACCGTGGGCTAGTCACACCTGGGAACGACCTAGTGGTATCCTGCCACAGCAAGTCCAACCCGCTTTGCGGCGGGCTCTGGTGAATACCAGGTGTCGCTAGGCTCCGGTTCCGGGTGTTGGCTAGTTACATCTAGGATCCACTGATCCTAACAGTAAGATCCGGCCATGGATCCCGCCGAGGTTCCGCTTCCCACTCGACCAAACTTTGCCGCCATAGTGGTCCAGCAATCCCGGGAGATTGCCGCTCAACGTGAACAGCTGGATCAAGTCACCACCATGCTGCAACAGCTGCTAGCCGCCCAGCAACAGCAGCAGGTTCCCGTGTCTGCTCCCGTGGCTCCTGCAACCCCGGTCTGCCTTCCTGTTGCTGAACCACGACTACGGCTGTCTATGCCCAGCAAATTTGACGGAGACCCCAAACAGTGCAGGGGTTTTATTACTCAATGCTCCCTACAAATAGAACTTATGCCTTCGCAATTTGTCACGGAGCGTTCCAAGGTGGCATTTTTCGTCAGTCTTCTCTCTGGGAAGGCCCTGGCCTGGGCCACTCCTCTTTGGGACAGAGGCGACCCGGTCACGACTACTCTTGCGGCTTTTCTGGCGGAGTTCCGGGCCGTTTTTGAGGAACCAGCACGGGCTTCTTCTGCCGAGACTGCATTGTTGAATCTGCACCAAGGCAACTCATCTGTGGGAGAGTATGCTGTTCAGTTCCGCACCCTGGCCTCTGAACTTGCCTGGAACGATGCAGCTCTCATCGCCACCTTTAAGAAAGGACTCTCGCCGCAGGTCAAAGATGCGCTGGCGGCTCGGGATCTACTGTCAACTCTGGGTGGTCTCATCACACTGGCCACTCGGATAGATGTCCGGTTTAAGGAACGCGCCGAGGAACTTCGCTCTGAGCATCCTCAAGCTCAGGTAAGACGTTTTCCTCGCCTCGCACCTGCCTTCCAAAGACCGCTCCAGCCTCCGCCTGTATCGTCTGCTGAGGAACCCATGCAGGTGGACAGAATCCGGCTCTCTCCAGAAGACGACAGGAGAACCTTTGTCTGTATTGTGCCAGTCCAGGGCACTTCATCGGGACTTGTCCTGTTCGTCCCCCACGTCCGGGAAATGCCAGCACCTAGGGCTCTTGGGAGAAGCGTCCCTAGGTGTGTGCCAAGCTTCTCCGCGTCTGATTATTCCTGTGCTCCTCAGCGTAGACACCGGCACCCAGATTCAAGTTTCTGCTTTCCTGGATTCAGGCTCTACAGCGAACTTTATGGACGCAGCCCTGGTCTCCCGGCATCACTTCCCAGTGGTTCGTCTTGAGAAACCATTGTCAATTGCCTCAGTCAGTGGCCAGATTCTTTCCGTGCCCATCCGGTTTCGCACGGAACCCCTGCTTCTGCAAGTTGGAGCCTTGCATAAAGAAAGACTTTTTTTTTTTTGTACTGCTCCAAAGCACTTCCACCCTCCTGTTGGGTCTCCCCTGGTTGCAGCAACATGCCCCTGTGCTGGACTGGTCCTCTGGGGAGATTCTCCGTTGGGGCCTGGCTTGTTCTTCTCATTGTATGGATGTCCCTCGTCCGCTCCCTGTCTGGACTTCCACCTTGTCTCCCAAGCCCCTGGAGGGGCTCCCCGCTCCATACTTGGATTTCGCAGATGTGTTCTCCAAAAAACAGGCAGAGACTCTTCCTCCACATTGTCCCTATGATTGCCCCATCGACTTGATGCCCGTCTCTTCTCCTCCACGGGGTCGGGTGTACCCGCTCTCGGTACCCGAAACAGCCGCCATGTCTGAATATATTAAGGAAAATCTGCAAAGAGGTTTCATACATAAATCCTCCTCTCCAGCTGGCGCAGGTTTCTTTTTTGTCACCAAGAAAGATGGCTCTCTTCACCCCTGTATAGACTATCGCGGTCTTAACAAAGTCACCGTTAAGAATCGCTACACCTTGCCGGTGATCACGGAGTTGTTTGATCGTCTACGGGGCGCGAGAGTCTTTACCAAGTTGGATCTTCGTGGTGCCTACAATCTTATTCGCATCAGGAAGGGTGACGAGTGGAAGACTGCCTTTAACACCCGTGATGGGCATTTTGAATATTTAGTTATGCCCTTCGGACTTTGCAATGCACCAGCCGTTTTCCAGGAATTCGTTAATGATATCTTCAGGGACTTATTGTACAGCTGTGTTGTGGTTTACCTGGATGACATCCTCGTGTTTTCTGCTGATCTCGAGTCCCATTAGTCCCATGTACGGCAAGTGCTCGGTCGCCTCAGGACTAACCATCTCTATGCCAAACTGGAAAAATGCCACTTTCATCAAAGGAGCCTTCCATTCCTTGGCTACATTATTTCCGACAGAGGCCTGCAGATGGATCCTGCTAAACTATCTGCAGTTCTTCAGTGGCCACGCCCAGTGGGACTGCGTGCTATCCAAAGATTCCTGGGCTTTGCCAATTATTATAGGCAATTCATTCCACATTTTTCTTCCCTGGTAGCTCCACTGGTGGCGCTAACAAAGAAAGGTGTCAATTCTCGTCTCTGGCCCCCTGCGGCTGAGGAGGCCTTCACGAGATTAAAGACGGCGTTTTCCTCTGCATCTGTTCTGACCAGACCTGATACCGAGAAGCCATTCTTTCTGGAAGTTGATGCCTCTTCCGTAGGAGCTGGAGCGGTTCTTACCCAGAAGGGGCCTAGGGGCCGAACTCTCTCCTGTGGCTTCTTCTCCAAAACATTTTCCTCCGCAGAGAGAAATTATTCTATAGGGGATTGTGAGCTTCTCCAGCATCTGCTGGAGGGAGCTCGATTTCCAGTCAGCATTTTCACGGACCACAAGAACCTCCAGTACCTGCAGACAGCTCAACGGTTGAACCCACGTCAAGCCCGGTGGTCCCTATTCTTTTCCCGTTTTGACTTCCAGATCCATTTTCGCCTAGCCGAGAAAAACATCAAGGCTGACGCCCTGTCACGTGCTTATGGGGGAGGACTATGCTCCGAGACGCATCATTCCTCCAGAGCGGCTTGTGCTGGCAGCGCCGGTGGACCTTCGGCAATTACCTCCCGGCAAGACTTATGTACGACCTGGACTTCGAAAGAGGATCCTGACCTGGGGACTTTCTTCTCGAGTGGCTGGGCACCCTGGGGTGCAGCGCTCTGTGGCCCTGATTTCCCGTTTCTATTGGTGGCCTGATTTGGTCAAGGACGTTCGGGATTTTGTGCGGTCTTGTGCCTCTTGTGCTCGCAATAAGCCCTCACGACAAAAACCAGCTGGTCTTCTGTTGCCGTTACCCGTGCCTACCTGCCCGTGGTCTCACGTGGCTATGGACTTCATGGACTTCATTACTTCATTACTCATCTGGCAATACCGTTATCTGGGTGGTAACAGACCGCTTCTCTAAGATGTCCCATTTTGTCCCTCTACCAGGTTTGCCTTCAGCCCCACGTCTTGCCAGTCTCTTCTTCCAGCACATCTTCCGGCTTCATGGCCTTCCCCGGCACATCGTTTCTGATCGAGGTGTTCAGTTCGTGTCCAAGTTCTGGAGATCTCTGTGCAATCAGCTGCAAGTGAAATTGGACTTTTCCTCTGCCTATCATCCTCAGTCCAACGGCCAAGTAGAGAGGGTGAATCAGACTTTGGGATGCTATCTCCGCCACTTTGTGTCCGCTCGTCAGGATGACTGGGTTTCTCTTTTACCATGGGCGGAGTTTTACTACAATTCCCTGGACTCCACTTCTGCTGGTTCTGCTCCCTTCTTTATTAATTACGGACTGCACCCACAGCCTCCTCTTCCGTTACCTGTGTCTGCAGATGTTCCTGCTGTGGAGGACTTGGTACAGGATCTAAAAGCCATCTGGGAACAAGTCCGTACCTCATTGCTCCAAACCTCTGCCAAGACCAAGCATCAAGCGGACAAGAAACGTCGGCCTTTTCCTGTCTTAGCTCCTGGTGACAGGGTCTGGTTATCCTCAAGGTACGTCCGACTGAAGATCCCTGGCTACAAATTGGGACCCCGGTTCTTGGGTCCATTTGAAATCCTCAGTCGCATCAACCCGGTAGCCTACAAATTGCGGCTGCCTCCTAGCATGCGCATACCCAGCTCCTTCCACGTTTCCCTCCTCAAGCCAGTCATCTTAAACCGCTTCACCCAACAAGTTCCTCTCCCTCCGGCCCCACAAGCGGACTCTACTGATGTCTTCGAGGTGAAGGAGATCCTGGATACTAAGACAGTGAGAGGTATGCGGTTGTTTCTGGTAGACTGGAAGGGATTTGGTCCTGAAGAGAGATCTTGGGAGCCAGAGGATAACATCTTGGACAAGAGCCTCCTCCAACGTTTTCTCAGGCCCAAGAAGAGAGGGAGGCCGAAGGGGGGGGGTACTGTCACGGGTGCTCCCGCGATCCCTGTCTCGGATCGCGGGCGCATCCGTGCACCCCCGTTTGCCCTCGCTGCAGGCCGGTCGCTGAACTCACCTCTCCCGGCTCCTGCTCTTCCCCAGACTGCCTAGGAGGCGGGGACGCGCGCGCGGCTCCTGCCGAAAATTTAAAGGGCCAGCGCACCGCTAATTGGTGCACTGGCTGAACCTCACCTTTAAGAATCCTGCCTCTTCCTGTGTCCCCTGCCGGATCTTTGTGCCTCATAGCCTTAGAGAAAGCTTCCTAGCGATTATTCCTGCGTTCCTGTGTATTCCTGCGTTCCTGTGTATTCCTGCGTTCCCGTGTATTCCTGTGTGTTCCCGCTCCTGTGTCCTGTGTTACCCAAGTTCCTCCGTGTTGCTGTGTTTCCGTTCCCACCTGCCTGGACCTCCTGTTGCTGACCCCGGACTTGGACCTCACGTTGCACCTCTGCCGCCTGCCCTGACCCTGTGCCTGGACCTGTCTACGAGATTGTCATCCGCTAAGGTACCTCGACCTTGGCTGCCACCGTGGGCTAGTCACACCTGGGAACGACCTAGTGGTATCCTGCCGCAGCAAGTCCAACCCGCTTTGCGGCGGGCTCTGGTGAATACCAGGTGCCGCTAGGCTCCGGTTCCGGGTGTTGGCCAGTTACATCTCCCGCGGTGGTCCAGAGGATCCACTGATCCTAACACCCCCTCTGTACAAGAATATAACTACTATAATACTGTTCCCTATGTACAAGAATATAACTACTATAATACTGCCACCTATGTACAAGAATATAACTACTATAATACTGCCCCCTATGTACAGGAATATAACTACTATAATACTGCCCCCTATGTACAAGAATATAACTACTATAATACTGCCCCCTATGTACAAGAATATAACTACTATAATACTGTTCCCTATGTACAAGAATATAACTACTATAATACTGCCCCCTATGTACAGGAATATCACTACTATAATACTGCCCCCTATGTACAAGAATATAACTACTACAATACTGCCCCCTATGTACAAGAATATAACTACTATAATACTGTTCCCTATGTACAAGAATATAACTACTAAAATACTGTTCCCTATGTACAAGAATATAACTACTACAATACTGTTCCCTATGTACAAGAATATAACTACTATAATACTGCCCCTATGTACAGGAATATAACTACTATAATACTGCCCCCTATGTACAGGAATATAACTACTATAATACTGCCCCCTATGTACAAGAATATAACTACTATAATACTGTTCCCTATGTACAAGAATATAACTACTATAATACTGCCCCCTATGTACAGGAATATCACTACTATAATACTGCCCCCTATGTACAAGAATATAACTACTACAATACTGCCCCCTATGTACAAGAATATAACTACTATAATACTGTTCCCTATGTACAAGAATATAACTACTATAATACTGCCCCCTATGTACAAGAATATAACTACTATAATACTGCCCCCCTATATACAAGAATATATCTACTATAATACTGTTCCCTTTGTACAAGAATATAACTGCTATAATACTGCCCCTATGTACAAGAATATAACTACTATAATACTGTTCCCTTTGTACAAGAATATAACTACTATAATACTGCCCCTATGTACAAGAATATAACTACTATAATACTGTTCCCTATGTACAGGAATATAACTACTATAATACTGCCCCTATGTACAGGAATATAATTACTATAATACTGGCCCCCTATGTACAAGAATATAACTACTATAATACTGTTCCCTTTGTACAAGAATATAACTACTATAATACTGCCCCTATGTACAAGAATATAACTACTATAATACTGCCCCCTATGTACAGGAATATAAGTACTATAATACTGCCTCCTATGTACAAAAATGTAACTACTATAATACTGCCCCCTATGTACAAGAATATAACTACTACAATACTGCCCCTATGTACAAGAATATAACTACTATAATACTGCCCCCTATGTACAAGAATATAACTACTACAATACTGCCCTCTATGTACAGGAATATAAGTACTATAATCCTGCCTCCTATGTACAAGAATGTAACTACTATAATACTGCCCCCTATGTACAAGAATATAACTACTACAATACTGCCCCTATGTACAAGAATATAACTACTATAATACTGCCCCCTATGTACAAGAATATAACTACTACAATACTGCCCTCTATGTACAGGAATATAACTACTATAATACTGCCCCCTATGTACAGGAATATAACTACTATAATACTGCCCCCTATGTACAAGAATATAACTACTATAATACTGTTCCCTATGTACAAGAATATAACTACTACAATACTGCCCCCTATGTACAGGAATATAACTACCATAATACTGCCCCCTATGTACAGGAATATAACTACTATAATACTGGCCCCCTATGTACAAGAATACAACTACTACAATACTGCCCCATATGTACAAGAATATAACTACTACAATACTGCCCCTATGTACAAGAATATAACTACTATAATACTGCCCCCTATGTACAAGAATATAACTACTACAATACTGCCCTCTATGTACAGGAATATAACTACTATAATACTGCCCCCTATGTACAGGAATATAACTACTATAATACTGCCCCCTATGTACAAGAATATAACTACTATAATACTGTTCCCTATGTACAAGAATATAACTACTACAATACTGCCCCCTATGTACAGGAATATAACTACCATAATACTGCCCCCTATGTACAGGAATATAACTACTATAATACTGCCCCCTATGTGCAGGAATATAACTACTATAATACTGCCCCCTATGTACAAGAATATAACTACTACAATACTGCCCCCTATGTACAAGAATATAACTACTATAATACTGTTCCCTATGTACAAGAATATAACTATTATAATACTGCCCCCTATGTACAAGAATATAACTACTATAATACTGCCCCCCTGTATACAAGAATATATCTACTATAATACTTTTCCCTTTGTACAAGAATATAACTACTATAATACTGCCCCTATGTACAAGAATATAACTACTATAATACTGTTCCCTATGTACAAGAATATAACTACTATAATACTGCCCCCTATGCACAAGAATATAACTACTATAATACTGCCCCTATGTACAAGAATATAACTACTATAATACTGCCCCCAATGTACAGGAATATCACTACTATAATACTGCCCCCTATGTACAAGAATATAACTACTACAATACTGCCCCCTATGTACAAGAATATAACTACTACAATACTGCCCCCTATGTACAAGAATATAACTACTACAATACTGCCCCCTATGTACAAGAATATAACTACTATAATACTGCCCCCTATGTACAAGAATATAACTACTATAATACTGCCCCCTATGTACAAGAATATAACTACTATAATACTGTTCCCTTTGTACAAGAATATAACTACTATAATACTGCCCCTATGTACAAGAATATAACTACTATAATACTGTTCCCTATGTACAGGAATATAACTACTATAATACTGCCCCTATGTACAGGAATATAATTACTATAATACTGCCCCCTATGTACAAGAATATAACTACTATAATACTGTTCCCTATGTACAGGAATATAACTACTACAATACTGCCCCTATGTACAAGAATATAACTACTATAATACTGCCCCCTATGTACAAGAATATAACTACTATAATACTGTTCCCTATGTACAGGAATATAACTACTACAATACTGCCCCTATGTACAAGAATATAACTACTATAATACTGCCCCCTATGTACAAGAATATAACTACTACAATACTGCCCCCTATGTACAAGAATATAACTACTACAATACTGCCCCCTATGTACAAGAATATAACTACTACAATACTGCCCCCTATGTACAAGAATATAACTACTACAATACTGCCTCCTATGTACAAGAATATAACTACTATAATACTGCCCCCTATGTACAGGAATATAACTACTATAATACTGCCCCCTATGTACAGGAATATAACTACTATAATACTGCCCCTATGTACAAGAATATAACTACTATAATACTGTTCCCTATGTACAAGAATATAACTACTATAATACTGCCCCTATGTACAAGAATATAACTACTATAATACTGCCCCCTATGTACAGGAATATAACTACTATAATACTGCCCCCTATGTACAGGAATATAACTACTATAATACTGCCCCCTATGTACAAGAATATAACTACTATAATACTGTTCCCTATGTACAAGAATATAACTACTATAATACTGCCCCCTATGTACAGGAATATAACTACTATAATACTGCCCCCTATGTACAGGAATATAACTACTATAATACTGCCCCCTATGTACAAGAATATAACTACTACAATACTGCCCCCTATGTACAAGAATATAACTACTATAATACTGTTCCTTATGTACAAGAATATAACTATTATAATACTGCCCCCTATGTACAAGAATATAACTACTATAATACTGCCCCCCTATATACAAGAATATATCTACTATAATACTTTTCCCTTTGTACAAGAATATAACTACTATAATACTGCCCCTATGTACAAGAATATAACTACTATAATACTGTCCCCTATGTACAAGAATATAACTACTATAATACTGCCCCCTATGTACAAGAATATAACTACTATAATACTGCCCCTATGTACAAGAATATAACTACTATAATACTGTTCCCTATGTACAAGAATATAACTACTATAATACTGCCCCCTATGTACAAGAATATAACTACTATAATACTGCCCCTATGTACAAGAATATAACTACTATAATACTGTTCCCTTTGTACAAGAATATAACTACTATAATACTGCCCCCAATGTACAGGAATATCACTACTATAATACTGCCCCCTATGTACAAGAATATAACTACTACAATACTGCCCCCTATGTACAAGAATATAACTACTATAATACTGCCCCCTATGTACAAGAATATAACTACTATAATACTGCCCCCTATGTACAAGAATATAACTACTATAATACTGTTCCCTTTGTACAAGAATATAACTACTATAATACTGCCCCTATGTACAAGAATATAACTACTATAATACTGTTCCCTATGTACAGGAATATAACTACTATAATACTGCCCCTATGTACAGGAATATAATTACTATAATACTGCCCCCTATGTACAAGAATATAACTACTATAATACTGTTCCCTATGTACAGGAATATAACTACTACAATACTGCCCCTATGTACAAGAATATAACTACTATAATACTGCCCCCTATGTACAAGAATATAACTACTATAATACTGTTCCCTATGTACAGGAATATAACTACTACAATACTGCCCCTATGTACAAGAATATAACTACTATAATACTGCCCCCTATGTACAAGAATATAACTACTACAATACTGCCCCCTATGTACAAGAATATAACTACTACAATACTGCCCCCTATGTACAAGAATATAACTACTACAATACTGCCCCCTATGTACAAGAATATAACTACTACAATACTGCCTCCTATGTACAAGAATATAACTACTATAATACTGCCCCCTATGTACAGGAATATAACTACTATAATACTGCCCCCTATGTACAGGAATATAACTACTATAATACTGCCCCTATGTACAAGAATATAACTACTATAATACTGTTCCCTATGTACAAGAATATAACTACTATAATACTGCCCCCTATGTACAGGAATATCACTACTATAATACTGCCCCCTATGTACAAGAATATAACTACTACAATACTGCCCCTATGTACAAGAATATAACTACTATAATACTGTTCCCTATGTACAAGAATATAACTACTATAATACTGCCCCCTATGTACAAGAATATAACTACTATAATACTGCCCCCCTATATACAAGAATATATCTACTATAATACTGTTCCCTTTGTACAAGAATATAACTGCTATAATACTGCCCCTATGTACAAGAATATAACTACTATAATACTGTTCCCTTTGTACAAGAATATAACTACTATAATACTGCCCCTATGTACAAGAATATAACTACTATAATACTGTTCCCTATGTACAGGAATATAACTACTATAATACTGCCCCTATGTACAGGAATATAATTACTATAATTCTGGCCCCCTATGTACAAGAATATAACTACTATAATACTGTTCCCTTTGTACAAGAATATAACTACTATAATACTGCCCCTATGTACAAGAATATAACTACTATAATACTGCCCCCTATGTACAGGAATATAAGTACTATAATCCTGCCTCCTATGTACAAGAATGTAACTACTATAATACTGCCCCCTATGTACAAGAATATAACTACTACAATACTGCCCCTATGTACAAGAATATAACTACTATAATACTGCCCCCTATGTACAAGAATATAACTACTACAATACTGCCCCCTATGTACAAGAATATAACTACTACAATACTGCCCCCTATGTACAAGAATATAACTACTACAATACTGCCCCCTATGTACAAGAATATAACTACTACAATACTGCCCCTATGTACAGGAATTAACTACTATAATACTGCCCCCTATGTACAAGAATATAACTACTACAATACTGCCCCTATGTACAAGAATATAACTACTACAATACTGCCCCCTATGTACAAGAATATAACTACTACAATACTGCCCCCTATGTACAAGAATATAACTACTACAATACTGCCCCCTATGTACAAGAATATAACTACTACAATACTGCCTCCTATGTACAAGAATATAACTACTATAATACTGCCCCCTATGTACAAGAATATAACTACTACAATACTGTCCTCTATGTACAAGAATATAACTACTATAATACTGCCCCTATGTACAAGAATATAACTACTACAATACTGTCCTCTATGTACAAGAATATAACTACTACAATACTGCCCCCTATGTACAAGAATATAACTACTATAATACTGCCCCCTATGTACAGGAATATAACTACTATAATACTGCCCCCTATGTACAAGAATATAACTACTATAATACTGCCCCCTATGTACAAGAATATAACTACTATAATACTGGCCCCTATGTACAGGAATATAACTACTATAATACTGCCCCTATGTACAAGAATATAACTACTACAATACCGCCCCCTATGTACAAGAATATAACTACTACAATACTGCCTCCTATGTACAAGAATATAACTACTATAATACTGCCCCCTATGTACAAGAATATAACTACTACAATACTGTCCTCTATGTACAAGAATATAACTACTATAATACTGCCCCTATGTACAAGAATATAACTACTACAATACTGTCCTCTATGTACAAGAATATAACTACTACAATACTGCCCCCTATGTACAAGGATATAACTACTATAATACTGCCCCCTATGTACAGGAATATAAATACCATAACACTGCTCTCCCCCTTCACAGATATTGTCTCTCTCCTCACACAGCAAACACCTGCAGGTCTCACAAAGAAAGCCCCCCAGGTCTAGTCCTCCATCCTACTACAGAATCCCGTCCAGGTCTAGGTTGCTTAGGCATCAGCGCCTGGATCTTAGAGAGGAGTTGAGTGATACTACCACTGCCTGCTTCCATCGTCCGGCCCAAGTGCCGACATCCTTCCTTAGGTGATGACACCTGGGCCGGGCAATGGAAGCAGGCAGCGGTAGTATCACTATCCACACCGCTGATCACTACGGAGGGCCGGGGGCAGCAACCGGAGGCTCTTCTTTAAGGTAATCCATCAGTTGCATAATGAAATGTATCTCGGTTAGAAGCCTAAGTGAGGCAATTGAGTCCTATGTTAGTTCTGTGATTTAACATGGAACTGAGTTAGAGCAATGGACTCATTAAGTGTTATATAAATTACATTTTAGTAACAAATGACAGCACAGCCATTAAGATTGTGTACCTCAGCGGAGCATTAGAACCATCTACCAAGAAGACATTATATTAAATTGTATGAATTACATTAAGTCAACAATCACCTTCTTTTAAAGGATTCCTCTTGATAAACCTTATATTACAATGTTTTTTATTAGTTGGAGAATAGGAATGTATAGTTTCCTTTTTAGAATATATAAACGAGAATATATCATTCTATAAGGTTTCTGTTCTCAATGTTCTTTCATAAATCATGTGTTCATGCAGCATATTATTAGTTAATGTCATATAAATGTAAACCCAAGTATAAAGAGGTGTAATGAGGGCAAGTTAGAAATGGCAGGTCCATCGCTGGTCTAATCACTTCTTATGTTAATTCTACAATCATAGCACATCCTGAAGTGGCAAAGCCAGTGATTGCAGTGTCAAGATCTGGACAATTGTTCCGAGAGCAGAATATAAGGAGGGGAGAGACTCACAATAAAGTTCAAGAATCTGAATCACTAAGAAGGTTATTGGTAAATGCTCTATACCATAGAGGTGCACACAAGTTTCGGGCCTTTCTTTAGGTTGTGTTACGGAGTTAAATGTCACCGGCTTCATACTGTGGGACCATTTGTGCCTCAGTGGGGGAGAGTGGAAAAATTCCCTCCGACTCGGCTTTGATCATAAGCTAATTACTTTAATGTTCTCAATGAACTATCACTTTGCGGCTCTCCTGCCGAAGGAATTAAAAGCCATCCCCCAACCGAGATTACACATCTGAAAACCGAGGCCCAAAATGTTAAAAGGTTCCAAATGGAAACAGTCACGAAAAAGCAGAGCGGGTGTTTTATGAAGTCATATTTTATCAATTGGCTATTAAATGGATTTTTTTTGCTATGCTAATATGCATTTAATTCGAGAAGGAAATATATTTTTTGTATCAAACCTGCATCATTCTATTAAAGGTGTTGTCCAAGAGTTTGTAAAACAAAATATATGTTCCACAGTAAAACACACAAAAAAGTACAGCATAATAAAGTATAGTAACAAATAATAATAATTCCTTTATTTATATAGCCTACACAGATTACGCAGCGCTGCACAAAGTTTTGGTAAAACGGTCCCTGCTCGCAATGGGGCTCACAATCTAATCAACCTACCAGTATGTTTTGGAGCGTGGGAGGAAACCGGAGCACCCGAAGGAAACCCACGCAAACACTGAGAAAACATACAAACTCTTTGCAGATGTTGACCCTAGGAGGTCCCCAGTGCTGCAAGGCTGTAATGCTAACCACTAAGACACCATGCTGCATGATAAAAGACTGTTGTAGTGTAGGTTAATGATTATAAACCACTTCCGTCTCTCTAGGCATTGACAAGGATAGAGTCAAGTCATTGAAGAGAAGGGGTCGGATCCGCACAGCAGTCTGATACACAGGATGAAGACGATTTACTTGTGTGTGTGTTGTGTCTTCCTCCCTCACTGTCCTGGGATGAGGGAAGAGAGGTGGCACCTGCTGAACAGCCTGGCTGACACATCCATCATAGAGGGTAGAGTTTATAGCGGTCATAAGGCTGCAATAAATTATTGGTCTGTGTGGCCTTATCTGTGTTATCTGTCAGGTTAGGGTCACATCTGTGTTGTACAGCAGAAATACTGAGGCAAGACTTCTGTCTAATATTCTGTGTCCTGACTGTCAGAGCTACTAGGGGTTGGGAGGAAACTCAGCATCATGGGAAGTGATGGAAGCTGCTCTGGCTTCAGTGCCCTTAGCTCATGTCACAGGCACAAGAGGCTGGATCTCAGGTTAGGAAGAAGCCATCAGCATGATATGGGTATCATGGAAATCGTTGCCAAAGGCTCTATCCAGCTGTGCTAAGACTATTTCTGGCTAGTTAACTGCAGAGTTGCACTTTAATGCACTTTCCTTGCTTTTGGTTCATATTATTGTTAGCACTGTGGTGTTTGCAGGCGTTGTGAATGAATTGAAGGAGCTCTGCACCAAGGATTAGCTGACCGCATTAAAATCAAAGCAGATTTTTAAATTTACAATGTTGTGGTATTTATTTGTTTGGCTATTTTTGAAAAATATGTTGGACATAAGTTGTCCAACAAGAGCTTAACATTACACCAAGCAACAAATGCAGAGTAAAATGTCAAAATGTCAACCAACACAATATAGCATACAAAATGTGAAGGATGTGGTTGCTGGATATACTCAAGTGTAGTGTAAAAAATGTAACTGTTAGTAAAGAGAAATGACTCTCACCTTGTATAGCTGCTCTGTAGTGTATTGGACTTCAATGAGTTCACTAGTGTTGGTAAGGACGCTGCTAGCCACAAGATGCAGGTCCGCTAACCCAGAAATGCGGACATGCAGGAAAGTGTTGGATCTTGTTTGTGTTCGGCGCAGCGTCTGACATGATCACATTTCTTGGTCGTAAAAAAATGGTTTGTTTATTGAATTCACAACACGTTTCAGCTCCAATCGGGAACCTTCATCAGGTGTAGTTCCATCATGTTACAAATATATATATATCTGTAACTTCGAGTTGATGTAACTGCACCTGATGAAGGATTCCTGTGGAGCCAAAACACATTTGAATTAAATAAACAAATCCAAAAAATAATTGAATTCAACCCAAAAAAAAATTTTTTACAAGCAAGAACCGTGATCGTGTCAGACGCAGCACTGAACACAAACGAGATCCAACACTTGTGTGATACCAACCAGCACAAGATACCAATGTTTCAGGTTGTTACATATTACAGTATAATATACTTCCATTTCTATGGTCTCTAAAGTTATAGGAAGTACTATATATACTCGAGTATAAGCCGACCCAAGTATAAGCCGAGGCCACTAATTTTACCCCAAAAACCTGGGAAAACCTATTGACTTGAGTATAAGTCGAGGGTGGGAAATGCATTGGTGACAGCCTCCCCATTTATACAGCCTGCTGGACCCAGCACCTGCCCCCAATATATAGGCTGCCAGCCCATACCCCCCAGTATATAGCCAGCCCCCTGCCCCAGTATATAGCTAGCCCCTGCCCCAGCATATAGACTGCCCTTGCCCCAGCATATAGCCAGCAGCGGGAGAAGCCAGAAAGGTGAGTTTTGATAAATTTTTACTCGAGTATAAGCCGAGTTTGGGTTTTCAGCATATTTTTTTGTGCTGAAAAACTAGGCTTATACTCGAGTATATATGGTATATTGTAAAAATAGAGAACATCCACTCATGTGATGGTTCCTCCAATAATCCTGTGTAAAGATATTAAAAAAAAAAAACACACTCCTCGGTAGGAAAGTTTTTTCCATAGACATGTTTGTACTTCTTCTGCAGGTTGAGCGGAATACTCCCTCGAAGGAATACAACCTTCAAAATTGGTGATGGTGAAACCAGAATATATGTATTTAAGGGATCTGTAACAAAAACAAACTTTCCCATCTATAGGATGGATATTACTTAAGGAACAAAGAAGAGAATGTCACAATGTAAATAAATATTGGCCCATTGGCAGCGGGGATAACTCAATAAAAGATGTAATGGGGCAGAACGCTGGCGCTTCATTATGTAATTAACGTTTGCATATTTTTGTAAAGGTTAATAATCGGCGCCTGTGTAAGTGTTAAAAACAGCTTCAGGTATAATTTCTATGAGCAGAGCTTTATGGGAATCCTCCGGGCATGATTGAGCGTTGTTAAAGTGGAAGCTGTAATTGAAATTTTATTAGCCCGAGCACATATATTAAAAGCTTTTACATTGGATTTCCGCTGCATTAGTTGCCGATAGGAAGAGTTGGTTATCGCAGGGAGTGGCACAACTAAAGAGCACTAGATGGTAGGAGAGGTAATTGACCTTTTTTCAACAGGTTTATACGGTAAGAATGTAATTTTATATGATTTGCAACTTAAATCTGAATTCAATATGCTTTTGTGGGTCAAATGTACTTTATAGGTCATAAGTGCCAATTTTGGGATACAGCATATATTTTCAAATCTATAAAGTTTGCAACGCTACAATAATAAAAAAAGGCAGATTAAATCTAAAATATATATACACTCACCGGCCACTTTATTAGGTACACCATGCTAGTAACGGGTTGGACCCCCTTTTGCCTTCAGAACTGCCGCAATTCTTCGTGGCATAGATTCAACAAGGTGCTGGAAGAATTCCTCAGAGATTTTGGTCCATATTGACATGATGGCATCACACAGTTGCCGCAGATTTGTCGGCTGCACATCCATGATGCGAATCTCCCGTTCCACCACATCCCAAAGATGCTCTATTGGATTGAGATCTGGTGACTGTGGAGGCCATTTGAGTACAGTGACCTCATTGTCATGTTCAAGAAACCTGTCTGAGATGATACCAGCTTTATGACATGGCGCATTATCCTGCTGAAAGTAGTCATCAGATGTTGGGTGCATTGTGGTCATAAAGGGATGGACATGGTCAGCAACAATACTCAGGTAGGCTGTGGCGTTGCAACGATGCTCAATTGGTACCAAGGGGCCCAAAGAGTGCCAAGAAAATATTCCCCACACCATGACACCACCACCACCAGCCTGAACCGTTGATAGAAGGCAGGATGGATCCATGCTTTCATGTTGTTGACGCCAAATTCTGACCCTACCACCCGAATGTCGCAGCAGAATTCGAGACTCATCAGACCAGGCAACGTTTTTCCAATCTTCTACTGTCCAATTTCGATGAGCTTGTGCAAATTGTAGCCTCAGTTTCCTGTTCTTAGCTGAAAGGAGTGGCACCCGGTGTGGTCTTCTGCTGCTGTAGCCCATCTGCCTCAAAGTTCGACGTACTGTGCGTTCAGAGATGCTCTTCTGCCTACCTTGGTTGTAACGGGTGGCGATTTGAGTTACTGTTGCCTTTCTATCAGCTCAAACCAGTCTGCCCATTCTCCTCTGACCTCTGGCATCAACAAGGCATTCCGCCCACAGAACTGCCGCTCACTGGATGTTTTTTCTTTTTCGGACCATTCTCTGTAAACCCTAGAGATGGTTGTGCGTGAAAATCCCAGTAGATCAGCAGTTTCTGAAATACTCAGACCAGCCCTTCTGGCACCAACAACCATGCCACGTTCAAAGGCACTCAAATCACCTTTCTCCCCCATACTGATGCTCGGTTTGAACTGCAGGAGATTGTCTTGACCATGTCTACATGTCTAAATGCACTGAGTTGCCGCCATGTGATTGGCTGATTAGAAATTAAGTGTTAACGAGCAGTTGGACAGGTGTACCTAATAAAGTGGCCGGTGAGTGTATATATGGGGGAGATTTATCAGAAGTGTCTGAGAGCAGAACTATTCTTCTAGCTCAAGGCAACCAATCAGAGCTCCGCTTTCATTTTCTAAACAGCTGTGGGGAAATGAAGGCTGAGGTGTGATTGGTTGTCTGGAGCAACTAGAACAGTTTTTGTTTTTATTCTAAGAACAGCTCCTATGTATTGGCTGTGTTTGATACTGCAGCTAATCCTCATTAAGTTGAATGGGAATATGTTACAATATCAGTTACAGACAATAGCGTCTCAGTGCTCACTTTATTTTCTTATAATCTTGTAGTACTGAGAGAAAGATGATGGGGAATAGGTCACACATATTGATCCTAGTGTTACAATTTAGAATTCTATTTTATTAAATTGCTGGACTGTATCAGTTTTAAAGGGGTTGTCCACTTTCAGCAAATAATGATATGGTTTGTATAATGAAAAGTTATACAATTTTCCAATATACTTTCTGTATCAATTCCTCTCGGGTTTCAACATCTCTTCTTGCTGTCTTTCTATAGAAAGCATTTATGTTAACTAGCAGTGCATAGAATTCTCTCCATGGTTATGTGATGGACACGCATGCGCAGGAGCTGCTAGTACCATACAACTTCTATTACTCTCTGTGATAATAACGGCTCCTGCACCTGCGTGTCCATCACATGACCACGGACAGATTTCTATCCACTGGAAGTAAACATAAAAGCTTTCTATACAAGGACAGGAAGCAGAGATGCTAAAAATAGCGAGGAATCAATACAGAAAGTATATTGGAAAATTGTATAACTTTTCATTACACAAACCATATCAATTATTTGCTGAAAGAGGCCCGCCCCTTTCAGTGTTTTTTTAGGTTTGTAACAAATTAAAACAGCATTTACATTGTGTTGGGGGTCCAGTCTTTTTTGCAGATTCTGTCTAAAAATGTCAAAACTCTTTTCATTAATTTAAGAGGAGCCCAAGTCAGGAGCTCTGATAAAATCAAAATGTACCCCGTCGTAGGAAAAGGGCAAATCCAAGATTTTGTTAAAGCACACACCACTTGTTTCCTGAAATCAACTCTGAGCATCAACACAGAATTTCTTCTATATAAACCATGGTGCACGGGACCCACAAGTCTGTAGACAGTAATATCCCCCCCCCCAAAAAAAAAGTATGAAACAGTATGTACAGCAACTTGTGCAAAAGGTAAAAAAAAACATGTTTTATTAAATATGTTAAAAAAAATCTAGCTTGAAAAAAACTCAAGCATTTTAGGCTATAGCTATGAGTTGGAAATCTTAGTGATTTTGTACAGTATGCGAGTTGTAGATATTTTAACATGTTTAATAAAATATAGTTTTTGCACATTTTGTTGGACATCTTCATACTTTTTGGATATTGTCAATTATTATTTTACCAATAACAAACATGACTACGCTTACTTCCCCTCCCCCCACCTCGTACAGTGTGCTCCAGCTTCAACCAAGTATAGGCCTCAGCCCAAGGAATATGATTGGGGAATCGGCTCACCTTCCAGCATGAGTGTCCTTATACGGCACGGATTGCCCCTCCATATGGGCGAAGTATCATAGAAGAGAAAATGGAATATCCAGCCAGTTCCGGGACACTAAAAAAACACTGCTGATGCCATAAGACATCACAACCCTGCCGCCTCCATTTGCAAACATCGGCCCTGGAATATGAGGCACCATACTGGACCGCAGGGGAGGAGCCTTAGAGGATGGTATGTCCTACATTCATCACCCATCAAACCACCAAATCATGTGCTTGTCAGACACTATGAGATGGAAAATACCAGCAAGATCGAGGCTGCTACAAATGTCTGGATGCCAGATTACCTTCATATTAGATTTTGGGAAACCAATCAACAAAATTGGAATAGAATAGAACCTTATCCCATAGAGAAATTATTTTGTACAATACGGATCCAGATATAGAGTCAAGTCATACAAAAACAAAATACAAGTTAAGGTAAACATAAGTGCATAATGGATTGGGAGTGGGGGGCGGTTAATTGCTTTATTTTGGCCACTATCTGGTCGTAGAGTTAGACTCCTTGGTCTTTACACCATGAAGAACCAGGTTGTTTCTGCTGATTACAACTTTTGTATATTCCTCGTTGGTGCGGATGCAGCCAGGGATTACTGAATCATCAGAAAATTTTTCTAGGTGGCAGAGGTTCTGCATTTTTTGGGCAGAACATTTATAGCTTCACAAATAAGATCACCTTAAGAAAAACCTGAAAAGTAAACTAGGGCTGTGAATACTATTAAACCCCGTTCCTATGGTCTGCCCATGTTCAGAGGAGATATCGAGGGTTGTATCGGGAAATTCTAGTTAGCACTTTTAGTAGGACTCTAATGTTTCTCCGGTACCTGGAAGCACAAGGACAGCACATATGCTAAGGATGTTGTTTTACAATCTAGTAAAGTCAGCAGGGGGTTTTATTAACACATGATGATGTGAATTGACTTGGTCAAGAGTAGCGGGTAATGCTATTCCACAAAGACTGCTTAGGATTATATGGCTTCAGAATCCCGCTGCTGCTCATTTATTTCTACAGGGAAGACCGTATTTTATGCAGAGAGAAACATTGCTTATTTCATCAAATATAAAAGCGAAAGAAAAAACAAGTGACATAAAAGGTGCACTCGTTTCCCAAACCCTTCTATACCCTTCTAAAGCCTTGTATATAACCATTTGTTATTTAAGTATCCTTTGTGTATAAAACTAAACATATGCTAAAATTAGGGTATCTGCGTGGGAAAACCTTCATATAGACTTTTAAAGTACACGAAAAAAGATGAAGTGAAATAGGTCTAAGATTTTAAGAAAATCTACAACCAAAACCAAGCATGATCAACCAGGGGCACTTACGCGTAAATCCAGGCACCGTGACTTTGGTAATATTCTTATGTTTGTTCTTCATGGCCAGGGCTGTCATGTAGCTTCACAGGCTGTTACACTGTCTCACCTGCCACCCTGCTCACTCAGCACTTCCCCCTCCCTCTGCCTTCTGTAATTTCACACAGTGGGAGGGGGAAGTGCTCCTGTACAGTGTAACAGCCTGTGAAGCAACAGCATGATAGGACTCTGGTAACACCCCCAGGAGCTCTTAAGGCTCATAAGCATAATGTTAAAAGTTGATCTTATAACAAATATAAGCGGATTACCACAGTCACAGCACTTAGATCTATGAGTAAGTGTTTATCATGTGCGATTTTGATGGTCGATTTCCTTTAAAGAAAATATTGTACAATGAAAAATAAATGATACTTTATGTCATCATAATTTAATAATTTTTCTGTCTGAAATCAGGATTGGATTTTGTGAAAGGTCACTTTCTTTTCACCCTCTTATGATTCATATCATTTCAATTGTTCAAACAGTTACAAGACAACAAAACAAAAAAAAAAAATAGTTTCATTACAAATGTTCTAAATTCGCCCCTCAGACTAAATGTACATTTTGTTCCATTGAATTCATCACTAGTCCGGGATAACGCTCATACATTCACGTAAAAGTCTTTCATTATAGAAATTCATAAATGGAGTTCAGGTTAGTCAGAAATCGGTGAGTGGTTTAGGAGCGGACTGATATTTTAAGAATGAGAAGGGTCAGGTTGACATTTCTGATGTATTATTTCCTAATGTTGGTTTTGTATTCACAGTAAGTGACATCTGTGCCCCCCTCCCCCCGGTGTATCAGACTTGCTAAATATTAGGCAGTGTCTCTATTTCTTATCCCCCAAAGAAAAGCTACAAATAATGAAATAACTGTGACATACCTCCGGTTTTATGCTGTTACATTGCACAACGTGTGAGTAACAAGAGTGCGTGTCCGACACTAATCAAAGTATTTAGAGGAGATATTATACAGCGATGCTGAGGTACTGTGGAGAATTTGCATCATATTTGGCACGTTAATGTGGCAGGACTTGAAGCATATCTGTAAATTTTACAAAACTCAATCTCTCTACAAGGCTGGAGTCGGGACAGTGTGGAGAAGGGGGAAAGATTAGCAAAGTCAGATACACAGGATGAAAACTATTTACTTCTGTGTGTGCTCTGTCTCTTCCATTCTCTGTACTTCCTCCCCAACCGTCCTTGGAAGAGGGGTGAGTAATGGCATTAGCTGAACAGCCTGGCTGACACATCCATTATATAGGGTAGTGTATATGGTGGCCTGTAATAGATTATCTGTGTAAGAGTGCATAGGTGTATATGTGTGTAATCTGTGTATAAGTCTATGTAATTGTAATTCATGTTAACATGCATGTTACAATTTATCTGACGGGTTAGGGTCACATCTGTGTTGTCCAGATGCATTCTGAGATTTTATTTCCTGATTGGCGGGGCTACTAGTAATAGTGCATGAGAGAAGAGTTGGGCATTAGGGGAAGTGAGGGAAGCTGCTTTGGCTTCAGTGCCCTTATCCCTACTGCTGATGTCACAACTAGGAAGTGCCCACCCACTTCAGCAGAAGCTGAAGATAATGTTACAAAATGGACTGATAGATATACTAGGCTAGATCTCAAGCCAAGATGAATCCAGCAGCATGATATAGATATTGTTGTAAATGGCTCTCTCCAGCTGTGCCAAAACAACAATTTTTGGCTATATAACTTCATAGTTAAACTTTAAATATTTGATTTTAAACTTTAACAGGCTGGCTATGTACCTAACAGGATTAATTTACACAAGTTCCCCCTGGGAGGGGTTACTGTTGTCATGTTCTATTGTAAGGCATTTTTATGCTTCTCCATCCATAAAATTTTGTTGAAACTAAACCTTAACAGGTTATGTTTGGACTGATTATTTCAGTAGTACTATCAGTATCAAAAATATTTTTTTTAAAAAAGTACTTGTGAGGGCCCCAAATTTTCATACAGCCCAGGGGTATACAGCCCATGCCAGTATAAATGTGCCCCTACCTTACATGCACCATATTATTTTCTTTTCTCTGTGAAACTCTGGGTTTATGAGAAGGCAAGATTATAGTCACTTATTGCAATAGGTTCCTTGTGGAACAGGGCACTGTATAGTGCATACTGTATAGCTACTTCAGAATTGCCACTTATCACTGTGAAGGACACATGGGTTTTCCTGAATAATATTGGGTAGCATGATAGGTAAAAAGCATCAGGTTCCTCACGGTTTTATATAATATTAAAAAACAAAATGAAGAATCCATTTTCCGTTGCTTTCATGTACATATTGAAAGGGAAATACCCATCTTCGAGTGACAGTCATACAGATTGTGCACACATTCTCCTCTCTGTGGGAAGGAACAGATACATTGTCATCACATCAAAGGCACATTTTCCTAAGTAATGATTGAATTTCACCTTAGGGGTGCATTATTTAATAATCTGGCCCAGTATGATCTTTCTTGTTTGACACATATAAGCAATGCAAGGCGTTGTGACCATAAGGGGTAATGCCTCGACTAATTAGAAAATGCATCTATATTCAGACTGTGGGGTATCTTGCTTATTCTAATTGAAATATCGCTGTACGTTTTGCTCGATATCAGAAGATTGAATCTTTAAATGAGAATAATTGGTATAGTATGGAAAATAAGACTGCACCAAAAATCAAATGATATAGAAGAAGAATTGGTGCTTTATCAGTACCATACCTACAGCCAGGGACGGAGGGGGAGTAGCTTCACCCAGGCATAAATGCTTTAGGATATTCATATAATTTTCTGTAAGTAATGCATTATAGTATATAATCAGTTATAAAAATACACATTGTGATATAATGTTTTAAATCAACAAAGCTGTCAGGGGGCTTGTTTTTTGTAAGATGAGTTCTACTGTTTATTGGCATCATTTTAAGGTTCTTGTATATTGTTAAAAAAAAAGTTTCATTTTATTTTTCTACATCTTAAATGCTTTAAATTATCAGTGTTATTGTTTTATTATCTGCACTGTATATAATCATTATTATAAATTATATAAATATATAAATATTTACAATTTGGGGGGTAGGGGAGGGGGAAAGTAATGTAGATGTCCTCTAAAGGAAATCTGCCACCAGGAAGAAAGGATTGTAAACCAAGCACACCAAGGACATACTGGTGTGTGCCCTCTCTGAACATTACTATTCTATTAGCTTCTCATGTCCTTGCTTTTACAAAAGAAAGGCTTTAAGAATTATGCAAATTACCCTAAAGGGTTCTGGACTCCGTAGCTGTTTATTGAGCCAGGAGCCCTCAGGTTCATTTGCATTATTTTTAAAGCCAGTTTTTTGTAAAAATGAGGGTATTAGAAACTAAAAAAAAACACCTCCTGCCAGAAAGGCACACACCAGCATGTCTGTGTTCTTGGTTTACAATCCTTCATCCTGGTGGTAGATTTCCTTTAAAAGGGACTTGAAGGTTGAACTCCCCGGTCACAGGCATACGAATAAATATTTATCTTCTGTTTTCTGGTGCACAGTAGGCAATGGAACTATATTTATTATCATTCTTATTTTAGGAGTTCCTTGATGCCAACATCAAAAGTGCTCTTATCATATTCAACACTCCTGTGGGTCAGACCCCTCTCCATGCAGACAGACCTTGGTCTAGATTCACAAAGACACCGACAGATAAAATATCATCCCAAGGTTTATCAAAGTGAATTCTGCTTGTACTTTGTTAATCTTTGAAGTTCCTTTTTTTATGGAAGTGAAATCACATAAAGGCAGTAATGATACAATGTCGAGCCGCCTCTGGTGCAACTTAGCTGTGGAAATGTTCTTCACATTTTAGCAAATCCCAACATAAGTGAGAATAACAGAGATTCTTGCAAATGTCTTGGCTGGAATTATATGACTGTAGTCAAATTATTCTTTATGTTTATTTTGCCTAACACAAAGAGCTAAAAAAATGAAAAATGACACCATTACAAATAGAGTTTTCGGGAAGGGGGGGGGGGGCACAAATGTTCTCGATATGGTATATTGAACCAACCAACTATTGTTTTAAAAAAGTTTTCCGAAATCATGGCCCAAGTGAGGGGGAAAAAAAATTACAAAAAAAAAAGTGACCTTAAAGGGGTTGGCCAAGATTTGCAGATTAGCTTTATGGGATAGCATATGCAAACAACTTTTTGCAAATAAATAATATACACATTATAAAATGTATTAGACAATTACCACAAATAATAGATTATAGTTGGGGCCCGATACAGATTTTGAATTGCAAAGAGCAATTTTAAATTACACCTCTATATGGCAGAATCCAAGCAAAAGAGGTGGGGGAGCCGGATTTATTATTGCTTTATTGTTGTTTGGTATTATTTTGTATGTGGAGCAATTATCATTGGTTTGTCATCTGATCTCACTGCAGCAGAGTTTGTCACAGCACACAGTGGAAGGAGGAAATGTTCCTGTACACCTTCTGGCTCATAAGCATAATTTTAAAAGTTGATGTTGTAGGAAGAAGGGCATGGATAACAAATATAAGAAGTCTATATAGTAACTGTCCCTGGTTTATCATGCTGGATCAATAAGTCTACCACCAAAAAAGGATGAAAACAGGTTAGAGAAGTTACATGGTTGGGTCTGCTATATGATCAGATTGACCTTTAAAACAGATCCCTCCCACCAGACATCCCAATCACAATTAATGGCTCCAAAATCATGCCAGACTCAAAAGTCTGCTGCATTGGAGTAACCTTTGACTCTTCCATATCCTTTAAGCCCCGCAATTAGGTCCTCACTACAATGAGCCACCTCCACTTCAAGAACATCTCTCACATCTGATCCTTCTTCAGTCAGGAGTCTACAAAATTGTTACTCTATGCTCATCATCATCAGCTCGGACTACTGCAGCATTCTTATCTGTGGACTCCCAGCTATCTCTCTAATAATACATTGTACGCTGTGTTTTCCGGTTTATCCACGTCTCCACTGGTTATAGTCATTGTACTACTGATCCAGTTTTAAATACTAACAATGCAAAAAAACCTTAGACCTAGACCGTCCGCTTCCCGCTTTATCTAGAGTTCTCCACCAAAACATGTATGACACTCCACTACCTCCCAAAACCCACCCTGTCACAATTGCCTATGTAACCCCTGCTAAGAGCACAACATGTGAACAGGACAATGTAATTGCTGGGCAGCAGGGGTTAAGACCAGCAGCTAGCAGCACCTACTCCTCAGGAGCAGACTGGACTACATCTCCCAGCAATCACTGCTGCTCTGTGCCACTGACACTGATAGGAGGAGTTGCTGGAGAAAGGGCTGATGGGAAAAACAAGGGATTGTGGGGAGGAGAAGGGAGAGAGACCTCATGTGCAGCAGAGAGGACTGACAGCACATGGCAGAGTGTAGAGAGTCCTGCACTGAGAGTGACACAGCAGAGGACTAGAGACAGCCCAGCAGCTCAGCCCCAGAGGAGAAGAGGACCTGCTGGAGGAGCTCCATCTCTGCACCACAGCCTGATCCCCAGGAGGTCTCCACATCCACCACACAGGAGGTTCCTGCCTGCCCCTCCATTACCATCCAGGTGCCTGGTCCCAGCCATAAGCAGAAGCCTGGGTGCAGTTATTCAGAGTTGTGAGTAGACTTTATTGTTAGTAAGGAGTTTGCAGGAGTGCTGAAAGTATTAAGTGCACCAACGTTACAGAAAGCGCGCCAACGTCAACTGGGCCCCAACGATTGGACTGTGTAATATGCATAGCTGCAGCATAAGAGTATAATCTGTGCAGGTAGAGAGAGTGTGTTGTCACCTGCAGAGTGTGTGATAGTGACAGGTGTCATTTCTGTTGTGTTCTGATTTATCCCCTCTGTTGCTCACAGAGCTCATTAGTTAAAGAGACCCCTCTGCACCATTATCCCAACCAGGCCTGGGGAGTGCAGTTACCCTTTATTGTCACTAGTAGTACATTTTAGTAGAAAATCTGCCTCTGTAAATATTTTATTCCTGTTTATGCTTTTCCCTGTTTGCATTCATTGCACTTGGCTCATCCCTAATTCCTTTCCTCACAATAAACCTGCCAAGTTGTTTTACCCTTACCTATTGTGAGTGTGTGTTAAGCTTAGGCAGGGGTTTCCCGAGTCAACCCCTGGCAGAAGAGGAAAGCCCTCTTGCTGACCTACAGAGCTTCAAGCAAGATTCGGGTGGAGGTACTGCGCCAAATTGAGTTTGAAGTCACCATACACCCTTCCTGCAGAGGTAGGCCTGAAGGGGTGTTACACCTACAACATGCAATAACTCTGCTGCTGTTTCCTCACCGTGTGTCTTCATCTCCCCCTCTGATGTAGATTGTGGTCCCCCCTCCATGCATGGCAGGTTAGTGTCTTTTGTACTAGTTTGTTCTAATGTATGTGGACCCCTGATCAAATGTACATCACCGTGGAATGAAGTGTGCTTATAAATAAATAAAATTTAATAATATGGGGAAATTGGAGGCCAATTCGACACTAAACTTCTTACAATTACAAGCCATTCCTAAATGATATTTGTGTAGTGCATTAATCTTCTTAGAAGAGACCACTACAATTAGGGAACACTGCTGCCATGAATAATACTTGGTCTGCAGCGATTTAGGAGGATGTAAATCTCAAAGTAACATCCACAGGTGTCAGGACAAGGGCCATAACTTGGGGGGAGAGTGCCATCGCAACAGAGGCCAAGAGGCCTAGGGGGCCTATATATGCTTCCTATATGAGAAGACTAGTACTATAAACAATACATTAATATTGGCGGTGTAGCACACATTTTGCACTGGGGCCTGACAGCTGTAAGTTACGCTTTAACATTTCCTAGAACAACATCCTCCAGACCATCCTTCTGACTCAGATTGTCTTCTCCTCTTTTGCCAATCATTACCTGAGAAGGGACAACCAATGAACAGATGACAGGGTTATAAATACCCAAGACTCTTTGATTCACATGCAGAATGAAAATTAGTCAATCCAACAGAATTCCTGTCACATATTTGCTGAAAAATATTCAGTATACCACAATGATTGCCTGTGGTGCTCTGTAACTTCAGGCTGGCCATGCCAACTCCTGTTCACCACTGGAAGCACCTACAACAGTGATGGAGAACCTTTTAGAGACCTAGTGCCCAAACTACAACCCAGACCCACTTATTTATCGCAAAGTGCCAACACAAAAATTTAATTATTGATTTATACTCCCTTCTCTGTCACAGTTTTCATTGATACCTGCAGCCTGAGGACACCAATAAAGCAGAAAATAGAAGAAATTTGGATGATCATTGTAGCTTCCCTCCAGGGTCCCATAAACAGGAAAAATTGTCAGGGCAGGAGCTTCAATGATAATCCAGATCTGTCCACACCTTCCCACTCCTCCAGTAGTCCCAGGTAGTGTTGTCCATTTAAAATAGCTCTGTGCACAGCAAGTCCTGGGCTGTCTGGCACTGCAGGAAGATACCTGGAGTCATCTCTGGTGATGGCCTGAGTGCCCACAGAAAGGGCTCTGAGTGCCACCTCTGGCACCAGTGCCATAGGTTAGCCACCACTGACCTACAATGTGGACCATGCCATAACAATGGCTGGTCTGATGCATTACATTATCTGCGTCTCTGACCTGGATACCACAGGATCTAGTGAGGCCAGGTCTCTTATCTTATCAAGCGAATAAAAAAAAAAAATCAAATCTATAAAACCTTGAAATAGTTTAATATGTGGCTTAATGATAACCAGGCTGGAAACAGAAAGGACCTTTCTACAGAAAGGCTAAAACATGACAAGTTCACTGTGTCTCACAGTCGGATGAAGTTCAAAGAACACCATGACATTAGAGGAAGGATATTACTGCTGAATTGTTGCATAAAGTGCACTTGAGGTTGGGTTTAAAGCCCCCCATGCTGCGTGTGCAGACACAATATAATGAATCGCAGGTTACGTTATAGATATTCAGCCAGATACTTCACCCATTTAATAATATCTCCCCCAAAATTTACAGGAATAAAGGCATTGACGATAAAGGTATAATTACAGCAGATGTGTTGCTGAAATTTCTGCAGCTAAAACTAATTTTATTCATGTGGGTTTGTCTTGGTGGACACAAGGATTTCTGCAATCCTTCAGATGAATACGACAGAGCCAGCGCCGTTTTTATATGAATACAGAATATTCCATTCTTTAGTAATGGCACAATATTACACAAGTCTTGGTCTGTTTAATATTCAGTCAAGTCATGAAAAATGCCCTGAAAATTTCCACTCAATAGTTGGGTATTATGAACAAAAACTCTCTATTACTAGAGATGAACACACCTGAACTTCCTGTTGGGGTTCAGGTATGCCCCCAGAACCTGAACAAATTGCCATATTGGCTGACAATAGCACTTCCGCTATTTTAACACCCCTAGAAACGGTTTTTATTGGCCAGGGGTGTCCACTTGGCCAACTACAGTCATGGCTAGTAGCAATATGTTTGGGTCGTGTGGGACACACCCAAATGGGAAGTTCAGATCCGCACATCTCCATTACATCAATGTTCCACGTCAGACAAAAAATAGATTTCAAAACAATCTTTTCTGAATATGAAATATAGAGATGCATCACCCCAAAATGATCACTATGGTGTGGATAGAGCCATCTGCTTCTTCCTCCACTCACTGTCGCACTGGAGGCTTTCAACGTGATGCTGATGATCTTTTCTGATAACAGGTCAGGAGTATAAAAAAGGGACCCCCAGCCTGGAAAAGCCATTTAATCCAGTGTAAATAAATAGATCAGTAGCCCACATTGCCCAATTTTATGCCCTACCGTACCTTTTGAATGTGTAAAAAATTTGTACCATTTTTGTTACCTTTACAAGCTACGTTTGAAAAGTGATTGGGAAACTAGGCCTATTCTCCTGAATCTAGGAGTTGTCAGGAGAATTAAAGCTAATTCATGGTAAGTGTAAAAGTCAATCAGACTTTACACACTTTTACCAGCATGGAAAGTGAAAGTACGTCGTAGGGGTATAACTTGAGATGTTGCAATCGCCCCTGGTCATAAAGTGTATATTCCAAATATGAGGAGATCAGTAGTTGTTAGACCTCTGGTATCCAACAATAAAACTGAGCAAATGAGACCTTCTTTGGAAGTACACTACTTGTTTAAACTTTTTCTTAGAAGTAAACTCAGGTTGGCCAATGGACATAATTGTGCATGTACATTATAATGCAGATAAACATTTGGAGAGAGGAAGATCTGGTCTGCACATCCTCACATTATACAATGCTTTATTGCCGCTACATTAACAAAATGAACTGGAGGTTCTTAGTAAGTCCACGAGCCACTTCATGGTGACCTCGTTTAAGTGGTCACTACACTAGAGGGTGCAGCATCACATGGCACAGTCACAATGTGGCACCAGCATGGACCAAGACCCATCAGCACCCAGTAGCCCAGAAACAGTGGACACCAGTCAGTACTGACCAGGTCTTGAATGCTCACCATTCCATGAGGTCTCAAATTGGCTGAGAGGAAGTACACGATCACTCCGAGACCTCCAAGCAACTACACGATCACTCCGAGACCTCCGAGCAAGTACACGATCACTCAGAGACCTCCGAGCAAGTACACGATCACTCAGAGACCTCTGAGCAAGTACACAATCCCCCCGAGACCTCAGAGCAAGTACACAATCCCCCCCGAGACCTCAGAGCAAGTACACAATCCCCCCCGAGACCTCAGAGCAAGTACACAATCCCCCCCGGGACCTCAGAGCAAGTACACAATCCCCCCCGAGACCTCAGAGCAAGTACACAATCCCCCCGAGACCTCAGAGCAAGTACATAATCCCCCCGAGACCTCAGAGAAAGTACACAATCCCTACGAGACCTCAGAGAAAGTACACAATCCCCCCCGAGACCTCAGAGCAAGTACACGATCCCCCCGAGACCTCAGAGCAAGTACACAATCCCCCGAGACCTCAGAGAAAGTACACAATCCCTCCAATGACCTCAGAGAAAGTACACAATCCCCCCCGAGACCTCAGAGAAAGTACACAATCACTCCGAGACCTCAGAGAAAGTACACAATCCCTCCGAGACTTCAGTGCACGTACACAATCAGTCATGCAGTCTCCTGGGAGTTCAAAACACCTCACCAATCACAAGTGTGGTTGGTGCGTGAAACAGGACAATGCATGATTCGTGATTCACAGACCTATCACATTAGTCTAGAACTGCCCTCAATCAGCTGATAATCGGTTAAAGTTTACTTATCTGTTATGCCTCTGGGGCTTCTCTTGATTATGTGCGTTCCACTATCTCTTTTCTTCCTCAATCAATCCAGGTACAAGGACGCAACTTCATGACAAAGAAAATTCTATCCCATTCGTATTGTCATAACAGTTTTTTTTGCATTTTTTTCCCTTTTCCTGGAGATCTTCCCGTAATACACAATACAAATAAAGCTATAGACAACAATGCTCAAACATGACAAATCATAAAGTGATATGACAATATGTTTATTTTTCTGCAGAAATTGAATAAAGCGATGATCAAACCTTCTAAAGGGCAGCAGCTGTGGCAGCTGAGATACAAGGTCTGTTTTCTGCCTCATTTTCATGTAATGAGAATTCAGACATTTCCTGCAACACTCACAACAAGGCTCAAACAAACGCGGAAACAAAATCTTAGTTGACGCATCAGCCTTGCCAGTTTTCTACACTGCAGATTTTGTTCTTTTCGGTAAACAACCTGGTATGGAGAAACAAAGATATATAACAGTCCTATCAAACTAGTAATGGAATTCCATAACCTTATGCTCCACTTTTGGGAAACTTTAAAGGTTTTTGGCATTTGGTATTTCCCATCAATAACCACTCTATTCACCCACCCACCCCCAATGATTCTCAGAATAGTATATAGTACCGTATTTTTTCGGCCTATAAGGCACACCTTTAATTTTCACAGAAATCAAAGATGCGCCTTATAGGTCGGTGCGCCTTATATATGAGCTTATACAGAAATGTACTACAGACAAGATGTACTGTACATTTACCAGTGTTTAATAGCTCCATCCCCAGAAATTTCCTGCACCTTCCCACACAGTATACAGGGTCCCTAGCTCCTGAAGTGCCCCCATCCTGCCCTCCCCTAGCACGGAGAGACCGGAGCTGCCATAGTGCCGACCACGAGGCAATCATCATCATCATCAGTAAACAATCCCCCAATACCTGACAGCCCTGTAACAGGGGAAAGAGAAGGAGCCACAGGGAACCCCACAGGAATAACACCCTGGCTAAGGAGGGAAGGAGAAGGGGCAGAGGGAGACCGCTTAACCCCTGCTGCATCACCCTGCATTAACCCCCAGCAGCCCATACCTCTGAGATCGGAGCTCTCCGACACGCTGAAGACAAGTTTCCCGGGAAGTGTAGCTGGCTTGAACTGTGCACAGGTCTGCCACCTGCTGGTCATTTTTAGGTACTGCATTTGATCCTGCGCCTTATACTCCAGTGCGCCTTATATATGCACCTAGATGTCTTAGCAGTCATTTATTAGAGGTGCGCCTTATAGGCCGAAAAATACGGTAATTATGTCCAATCCCTTCATCATTCACTGTGGGGGTCGTGTGCTGGGGCTAGCTATCTATGGGGTGGCGTGTGCTAGGGCTAGGTATCTGGTCTTTCTACCCAAATTAGTTATTATCAGTCTGAAAAACAGAACATTTTGAAGTTTGAAAATAGCTAATTTTTTCAAAATGTTTACCAAATTCACCTTTTTTCGTAAATAAATGTAACAGAAAAAAGTGACACATGCTGGTTTTGAAAAAAAAAAAGTCCTTCGTCATTAATGCGCAAATGAGCTTGGTCACTAAGCAGTTAAAATTTGTTATGTAATTTCTCCTGAGTATGGAGACACCCCACATGAGGATGTTTCTTTTGTATGGGCGCAGAAGGGAAGGTGCGCCCTGCAGGTGGAAGTTTTGTTCTATAGAACTTAGTGTCCTCATTAGTCCCCCTTTGTTGGCTACAAAATTTAAGTTTTTCTGTTATTTGGGCCATGTGTGAGCAATTTTCTGGGGATGAGATGCATTTTGAGGTTGGTATGCCCTATTGTTAAAAAACTAACTTTTTTGGGGGGTAGAAAAGCAAGTTACGTAATTGATTTTTTATCTATTTTTTTTGTTTGTTCACCAAACAGCATGATGGCATCAACCATATTTAGATATTTATTCTTACATTTTACTAAACTTAAAATAAAACCTAATATGGGGAAAAAATCTGTTTTTGCCATCTTCCAAGCGGCATAACACTCTTATTTTTTTTGTCTACAGAGCTGGTTGTTTTTTGCGGGACATGTAGTACTTTGTACTGGTATCATTCTGGAGTAGATATGTTTTTTGAGCACTTTTTATTGCATTTTATGTGGGATTAAATAAATAATCAAAAACCTACTCTTTGGTGGCTTTTTAACATATTTATTTACATGGTTCTTAAATAATGATTTATTTTTATTCTATGGGTTGTTACGAATGTGGTGACACTATATGTGTGGGGATGGTGTTATCAATTTCACATTATATATCATTTTATGTGTTTTTGTGATTTTTGGGCATTTTTATTCTGTGGCAGGCCTCAGGACTGCCACAGAAACGATCAGCACCCCCCAAGACGGCGCGGGGGAGAGACCCCAAAAGACAAGTTAAATGCCGTGGTCGCACTGAAAAACGAATGACCAGTTTCAATTAAGATAATTGGTCAAACCTGTCAAAAACGGATGTGTTTTCAAGAAACGCATGCCTTTCTTCACGCATGCGTTTTTTGACGGACTGTTTAAAACCGTCCAAAAACGCATTCAAAACGCCACATGTGCCATCACCCTAATATGGATTTATGTATGTATGTATTATCAGGGTCGTAACTTGAGGGGGTGTAGAGAGTGCGGTCGCATCCGGGCCCAAGAGGCTTAGGGGGCCCATAAGTCTTCACTTTCCCATATGAGAATACATGTACTATACACTATACATTATAGTTGGGGCCTGGCACAGACTTTGCAATGGGGCCCATCAGCTTCTAGTTACACCACTGGAGGTTTATCGAATATTTACATTCACTTTTACAGGAAAAACCAAATTTGCCACAATTATTTCTTTACAGCCACAGTTATTTCAGTGCACAACTTACACCAGGGAAACTACAGCACAAATCCTATGAGCTTTGAGAAGAGAGAAGCCATACTAAGTATACCGTACACAATGCGAATCGCAGCTTCCATGGACTTCGTGACAAGCACGAGCTGCGCAGTAATTTACTGCTTTCTAAGAAATCCACATCAGCTGCATATTAGCTTGTCCCTGTCTTGCAGGTAGCAGCAGCGACTACCGATAAACATGGCCTATGTAGAAACTTACAGTAATTTCAGCAAATATTATTCTCAAAACAGGCAGATTAGCGGCAGCCTGGCCTGTTCATGTTCCTCATTTTTACTACCTCTATTTGATAAAGAAAGAGAAGGGAGGTCAAGGTGAAAGCTGAAACCCAATCCTGGAGCCTAGAGGACAGGTAGGCACATAGGAGAAGATTTATCATCAAGTTTCTGAGGTAAAACTGTTCTAGTTGCCCATGGAAACCAATCAGAGCTCAGCTTTCATTTTATAAACAGCTGTGGGGAAAAGAAAGCTGAGCTCTGATTGGTTGCCATGGGCAACTAAAATTGTTCTGCTTTAAAAGATAAATATGCCCCTTAGGGTGATGCCACACATGGCGTTTTGAACCCGGTTTTTGGTCCGATTTTAAGCAGTACGTTACAAAAACGCATGCATTTTTTGAAAACGCATCCGCTTTTGTTTTACCAATGATCTTAGTTAACCCCTTAAGGACGCAGCCATTTTACATCTTAAGGCTCAGTCCCATTTTTTGGATTCTGACATGTGTCGCTTTATATGGTTATAACTTTTGAACACTGTTACTTATCAAAGCGATTCTGAGATTGTTTTTTCCCCACATGTTGTACTTCATTTTAGTGGTAAATGTTGGCTGATAAGTTTTGCGTTTATTTTCCAAAAAAAGAAAAAATGATGAATTTTTTGAAAAATATCACTTTTTTGACATTCAAAATCATTACATTTTCAGGTAGATAGATTTACCACCTAAATAAGTTGCTGCATAACATTTCCCATGTGTCTACTTTACATTTTCATAATTTTTGAAATGTCTGGATAATATATTTTGATGTCGCTCGGCTTACAAATCGAATAGCGATTTTCCGTATTTTCAGAATTTACTCTTTTGCGGATAAATACAGTTTTGAATGAAATGTTACATATTTAGTATCAAAACCCCTGTATATAATCAATCCATTTTCAAATCTGCACCCCTCATACTATCAGAAACAGCTTTTAGGAAGATTGTTAACCCCTTGAGATCTTCCTAGTAATTGAATCAAAATGGAGGTGAAATTTAGATTGGTCAAATTGTTCCGGTTATATGCTCATTTAGCCCTAAAATTTACACATTTCCAAAAGATAAAAATAGAAAACTCACCATACAATTTGTTCTGCAATTTCTCCCGAGTGCAGAGACCCCCCACATGTGGACGTTACTTGTTTTATGGGTACACAGCGAGGCGCAGAATGGAAGGAGGGACCTGCAGCTGCCAGGATTTTAGTTTCCTCTTTGGTCCCTTTTGCAGGCTATAAATTTTCGCTTTTTCGTTATTGGGGCCATGTGCTGGCATTTTTTTTTTGCAGGATGAGATGCTTTTTCCAGTGTTGCCATTTTGGGGTTGGTATCACCTATTGTTGAAAATTTAGGAACTCGTTTTTGAGGGTATGAGTAGAAAAGCATCAATTCTGTACTGGATTTTTGACTTTTTTTTTTTTTTCGTGTTCACCGTTTAGCCTAATAATCATGTTAGCTTTATTCTATGGGTCGATACGATTACGGGGATACCAGACTTGAATATATTTTCTTACATTTTATTAAATTTGTCAAATAAAACCGTAATGTGGGAAAAAATCTATAATTTTTGCATTGCCGTCTTCCAAGTGGCATAACATTTTTACTTTTTTGACTTGTGAGCTGGTTGATGGCTTGTTTTTTGCGGGACATGCTGTACTTTGCAGCATTATCATTATGGAGTACATATGTTTTTTTGATCACTTTTGATGGCATTTTTTGTAAGATTGAATAGGTAAAAATGTTAATTTTTGGTGGGTTTTCAATTGTTTTTTTTAACGGCGTTCATCGTACGGGTTCAATAATGATTTACTTATATTCTACGGGTTGTTACGGACGCGGTGATACTATATATGTGGGGTTTTTGTTATGATTTAGACTTTTTTGGGGTTATATGTCTCTTTATATGTTATGGGGCTTATGGGCATTTTTATTGATTTATTACTTTATTTTTTATTGAATAACATTTTTTTTTTACTTTTTCACTTTTTCCACCATGGGAAATGACCAAGCAATCATCTGATTGCTTGTTCATGATAATACTCTGCAATAATCATGTATTGCAGGGTATTATCAGTGTTAGCCTATGCGCTTGCATAGGCTGGCACTATGCCAGTAAGATGACGTCACAGACGCCATCTTACTGGCAGTGCCTGCAGGCAGTGCTGGGGACCAGATCAGACCCCAGCACTTCCATAGCAGCGATCAGCGTCCCCCGAAAACGGTTCAGGGGGGCCGATCGTGGGGGAAAGACCCCCAGAGGCATGTTAGATGCCGCGGTCATGCTGACCGCGGCATTTAACGGGTTACACACCCGCGATCGGAGCCCACTCCGACCGCGGGTGTTACACTGGGGTGCCGGCTATTAGTTACAGCCGGCACCCCGTGTTTCCCGATGCCGGTTCGGCTCTGATCCAGAGCCGAGCCGGCATAAGCGCCGTGGCGGATATATCCGCCACTGAGCGCTAAGTCACTGCGCTCCGTGGCGGATATATCCGCCACGGAGCGTGAAGGGGTTAAAACTGGTCAAAAATGGATGCGTTTTCAAAAAGCGCATTCATTTTTCAACGGACTGCTTAAAAACGGGCCAAAAACGTGTTCAAAACGCCACATGTGGCATCACCCTTAGAGACATAATGGAGTTCAAGTAGGTGGGTGGGGTTATGGATCCCCACTTTTGTTGTACCCTTGATAAAGTGTCTAAAAACACTTTGTGGTGTAAGACATTGTAGCCATTTTGTTTTCACACAAAGAATGACAGATTTCTATCATAGAGGACTAAATTTACAATAGAAACTTGCTATTCTATAAGTTTGTTTGAACAGGCCATGGGCTTTGCTCAAACTTGGTATTGCAAAGATTAAATTCCACACATTTGGAATCTGCAGCACATAATTGACAAGCAGCAGATGATAAATTCACAGTGGGAAGCCATTTTGGCTGAATATTTTTTCTGCACTGTGTGTATATCACAAACACTACACTACTAGTGTATTATGCTGTGGAAAATCCACATGTTATAGGCGAGGTGTGTGGGTGCCATTAGGGTAGCTGCACAGGTCACATATTACGGGTAGACTTTCATGCACAAAATTACTGCCCATTATTATAAACATACTGATAGCTAGCTGTAGCCCCAGTGTGGCCCGGGATTACTGCTCTTAGCTATAACTACAGGCATCTGAGATGATCTAATGGTAAATAGATGATTGCACCGCTGGATGTGACTAGAGTTGTATAATGGAAGAATAAGACTGCAGCTCTGGATGTGACTGGAGTGAGTATCTATCTCTCTATCTACCATATATCTATCATATTACCACAAATATTACCTCGCACATAAGCTGTATTATGCATCACATTACCTCATATCTATCATATTACCTCACATATTACCTCATACATAAACAGTATTTATATCTATCATATTACCTCACATATTACCTCATACATAAACGGTATTTATATCTATCATATTACCTCACAAATCACCACATACATAAACGGAATTTATATCTATCATATTACCTCACATATTACCACATACATAAACGTTTTGAACCTGTTTTCGGTCCGTTTTAAGCCGTCTAATAAAAAACTCATGCGGTTTTGTCCTGCGTTTTCATTGCGTTTTAAACACATTACAACAGCTGAGGAGAGGTGATTTGCCTAGTTACATTACTGTTTACATTTATTAAAGCAATGTTAAGGCATGTTAACAGTAATGTAATTAGGCAAATCACCTCATCTCAGCTGTTGTAATGCGTTTTAAAACGCAACCAAAGCGCAACGTGTGAACGCGCCCTCAGGGTGATGCCACACATGGCATTTTGAACCCATTTTTGGTCCATTTTTAAGCAGTCCGTTAAAAAACGCATTCGTTTTTGACAGGTTTTACCAATTATCTTAATTAAAAATGGTCAAAAATGGATGCTTTTTAAAAAAAACTGATGCGTTTTTAACGGGCTGCTTAACAAACGGAACAAAAATGGGTTCAAAACGCCATGTGTGCCATCACCCTTAATGTGCCTGTTCTTGATGACAGGTTCCCTTTAAAGCCAGAATCCTCGTGCTGTGAAGAGCAAAAATGAAATCACCAAGCGGTGGTGTCATCCTGACAACAAAACACTCCAATCACGCCTCAGTAAAAACTGATTACTTAGAGAAGGAACGCAGATTTACAAGTTTAATTGTATGGTAAGTTAACCCAATAGAGATGGAGTGAGGCTTACTCTAAAACTTTTAACAGCTCTTAGCTTTTGCATAAATTTGTTTTAATTAATATGCAAAGTTTCTCACTGCTTAGTCACTGTCATGACTTCCATTCTTCTAAATCCTATGTTTGCAGTTCTGTGTGAGTGGTTAGGTGTGAGTATAATACTGTAGGAAAGCAACTTGGAGGGGGGTACTATTTCTCATTGAAGATTATAGCGCTGTATGGAGACTCAAGGCTGTGTTCACACACAGCGTTTTGTAACGCAATACAACAGCTCAGAAGAGGAGATTTGCCAAATTACATTGGGGCACATTTACTTACCCGTCCGCCGGAGTTCACCATTTTCTTCCTGGTGCATCTAAGTGCTTGCGACACAATTTGAAAGTTAAATCCTGCGCTCAGTACAAATCAGTCGAATCGTCCAACGGCACATCCCCTGATTTACGTTGCATGAAAGCCGCAGCCGCTGCGACAGAAAAAGATCACGTACGACACAATCCCAGCGTAGACCCCTGCTAATTCATAGACACATGTCCATCAAAATCAACCAAGGAAGGGATTTACGGGTAACAATTCTATGTAACATAACCATCAATGTTATTTAGGTGTAAAAAGGCATCTAGACCCTTCTTGAAGCTCTCTGCTGTCCCTGCTGTGAGCAGCGCTTGAGGCAGGCTATTCCACAGATTGACAGTTCTCATAGTAAAAAAAGCCCTGTCGCCTTTGGTGATTAAACCTTGTTTTCTCCAGAAGGAGACAGTGCCCCCTCGTATTTTGATTAGATTTAATCTGAAACAACTTACCACCATATTTTTTGTATGGACCATTCATATATTTATATAACTTAATCATGTCCCCTCGTAGCCGTCTCTATTCCTGACTAAATAAATCCCTAAGGGCTCTTTCACACATTGCGTTGCGGTTTTTTATGCATTCTGAAGGCTTCAGCCTTGATCATATGCGGAGGTTACATTGCATTTTAACTGCATCTGCTAAGGCTGAGGCCTTTGGAATGCGTCAAAAAGGCAAGTCCGACGAAAGTGGCAGCACGACCCTTTGGGTGATGTCACACGTTCAGTTTTTGATGCCCAAACCTGGAATGGAGTAAAAGCAGGAGGAGGAACAGCACCTTTTAATTATTTGTCTGCATCTAAAAAACTGAATGTGTGACAGCACCCTAGAAAAAATTAATTTTTTGCAATGTTTATATTGAAATTGATGCACATTGTTTCCTAACAAATTTTTGGATGTAGTTTAAGGGCCACAACTTCATTATTTTTGTGTTACCTAAAAATAGTTTGCAGTGTTTTTTTCTGGACACAATGGGCTAGTTAAAACATTATAAAAGTTTATAAGATCTTTAAGATTTTTATTTTTAGTTTTATTCGGGGCTTACAAATGGACAATAGGCTTTGTTTTGTAATTTATAGTATATATATATATTTTTTTTTTATTATTTGTATGTATGTAAAAGTAACCATGTCAAAGGCCTTATTAGTTTTTAAAAAGTAAACAGACCTGACACAACCTGACCCTGAGCCTATGGACATGTTTAAAGGACATCCACAAAGAAGGACTGTAAACCAAGGACATTGACATACTGGTGTGCGCCCCCTCTGACAGGATATGCTCTTATTCCCTGTTTTTTTTTCTAAAAAAGGGCCTTTAACATTATGCAAATGAGAATAAGGAGCTCCAGGCTCCATAGGTGTTTGCATAATTTTTAAAGCCTTTTTTTCTTAAAAACCAGGACAGGTGCACACCAGTATATCAGTGTACTTGGTTTACAATCCTTGATCTAGGTGGTAGATGTCCTTTAAACATGACCATCTACCACCATGATGAAGGATTGTAAACCAAGAACACTCACATACTGGTGTGCGCCCCGCCCACTCTGGCAGGATCCACTCTTCTTTTATCTTATATCTTTTATTCTATTATTCCTTGTTTTGTTTTTTTAAGGCTTTTAAAATTATGAAAATGAGACTAAGGAGCTCCAGGCTCTGTGCCAGAAATATTTCGGCAGCACAGAGCTAGTACTCTATATTGCCATAAGATTTCCGACAGAAAGAGCAGGGTGGTGGGGGCTCTGTAATAGCCAGAGCCCAGGAACACAGAGGGGCTCTGAGGACACTCCTCGTAGCACTAGTGCTCCGTGCGAATAAAGTAATTTATTTTGTAAACTAAAGGAGCAGAGCTCTTAATAAACAGAAATTTCTATGCACACTGCTGGGATCTACCCATCAGTGTTAATAAAGTGAAACTCTGATGATAGATTTCCTTTAAGGGGTTTAGACAATATATTTCTCCTTTTTCTCCCTAGGTACATTTTTCTCTTTTCCTACTAGGTCTTTGGGTTTTTAATGATCCCTATGATGAAAGCCGAAGGGCCTTACTAGGGACCACTAACCTAGCCTTAACGTAAAGAAGCCGAGAAGAGGGAATTTGCCCAATTACATTGCTGTCAACATTGTGTTTACAAAACGTATCGGCATGCAATTTGTAAATGCAATGTTGACAGCGATGTTATTAGACAAATCTCCTCTTTGCAGGTGTTGTGATGCATTTGAAAACGCAACATGTGAACGCACCAATAGAGGAATTTCTAGAAAGGACATTTCATACCAAACCCGAGGGGGTAATATTTTAAGTGCGTATAATTGTTTAGTTTTATTATAATGGTTGTCTAAATTAGTAAGGTCACTAGTGTTTTACATTTTGCAGACACCGCGATTTACATAGTAGATTATTAATCCCTTAATGACCACCCTATCACCTAAAAATCCAAAATAAAAATGGATGCTTTTGTTTGTGTCCCCCTTGAAATAGTTAATAAAATCTCATGAATAAGCTATAGACCACCCAAAATGACTTATCCATACATTGTATCCTATCCCGCAAATAATAAGCTCTCATATGTTCGCATTACCAAAAAAAATAAAAATGTATAGCTTGTACAATGTGACAATACAAATCTGCTGTGAATGGCGCTGCTTTGATCCTATGCCCGGCCGTGCGCCCATACAGAAGTTTACCACCACATATGGGGCATCAGTACACTCGGGAGGAATTGGGCATCAAGCGTTGCAGTGCGTTTCATCATTTTATTCATTATGAAACTGTCAGTTTTGTCCTAAATGAATGTATTTTCCGAAAAAAATTCAAAAGTTTCTAAATCGTAGGTCCATATTGGACACAGGGCAGATTTGAAAAATAGAGTCTGGTCATTGAGCTGAAAACAAGTGCCGGTGATAAGGGGTTAATAATATACCACTCATTTTGCTGGTGTTATATTCCCATGTGTGTAATGTGTGTGTATATATCTGCCAGATTTTAATGGATTGCATACATCATACTCTGTGGATGAAATTATATTACTTTTACACCACTGCAGCAAAGTCTAAATCCTAACATTGTTTGTGAGGGGTCTTTCTGCTGACTGGATGTGCTGGGTAGCCATATCTAATGCTGAGAGGAACAATAACTCATAGTCACTGGCTGCTAATATCCTCACACATGTGAACGTAAAGGGGGTCTGAGAACTGGACATAATGGTAGAAATGATAAACTATAATGCACACAGACAATACTCCAGCTCTTCAGCTTATTCATCTGGTACAAAGCAGCCTGAGATGCACCTCAATTATTATCCCTACGCCCCCAATTCCTGCATCAACCCTCCAGACACTGCACCAAGCCAATGCATCCTAAGGGACAGGAAGCAGCAGGAGATCAGGGGGAGGGACTCCTTAATTGTTTCCTGTCCATTGGGAGGCAGGGAATCACTTTGGTCAATTGAAATTGAATTTATTTTTTAACTAAGTCTACTGTAAAAAAACACTAAAATAGTCAATCAGTTAAATCTTAATGAACAAAAGAAAAAAAAATCTGTAAAGCATGAAAAATCAAATCCTTTATTTTGCATAGGTTTGTTTCCATTGTAAATTTTTGCATAGTAGGATAGAAGAGCAATGCGGTAGACTGTACGATTTTTAACAAGATCACCGACTTGTTATTAATAAGGACCTTTCACCTCCTCCACCATTTCTAATTTTTTTTGTGTAGTTTCAGCTTCAGAGGAGCCCTGCTTAGGGCCCGTTCCCATCTGCGTTCTGACGAATAAATAACGGATAAATAACGGATCTGCAATGGACTTGTAATGGTGTCTGTTAGTAACCTTTTTACATCTTCTGTTAGACCTTCCGTTATTTGAGTGGATAGGTGGGTGAAGATTTTTGAACAAATTTTTCTTCAGAAATAACAGAAGACCAATGAAAGACTCCTTTCCGGTATAATGGATGCTCTTGGTTTGTATTAGTTTGTTCAATTAGTTAGCCATCCACTTTTTCGTATTTAGATTTACGTTACAGAGTTTCAATGTGAAAAAAAAAAAAAAAATTGTCAGAACTCGAAAACTAACTGATACTAATGGAAAGCAAGGGATCCTTTTTAACAGATCTGTTAAACAAATACTTTGCTATTAATGGATCTCTTTAGACATCCCTTTGACTTACAGGAAAGGAAACAGCAAACAGAAGCAGATGGGAATTGGACCTTACCGAACGGTAAAGAGCTTATTACGTTTCTAAATGTTCTATGCTCCTTTCTGAATCACAGCCTTTACCCCTTCTGTATCACTGCATGTATAAGCACACATTAAAACAAATACACAAATTATATAAAGAATAATAATCCAGCAATTATCTTGGAATTTGTTTAAAGGAAATCTACCACCAGGATGAAGGATTATAAACCAAGCACACTGACCTACTGGTGTGTGCTTCCCCCCCCCCTTCAGGATCTGCTCTTCTTTTAGCTTCTTATGCCATTTTTTAAAATAAGGATTTACAAATTATGCAAATAAGCCAGAGGGGCTCTGTGCTTCATATCTTAATTGAGCCTGAAGCCCCTCAGGTTTATTTGCATACATTCTAAAGCAAGGGCATAAGTATATAAAAAAGGAGCAGATGCTGCCAGAGGGTGCACACACCGGCATGTAAACCCCAAGGGTTTATTGGGGATAAGCGATCGTCCAGGTCAGATAAAGAATGTTAGTGTTAAAGAGTCAGGGGTATTGTCTATGCTCCACATCTGGTCTCCAGGATACGTTGGGCAGAAGACATAAAACCCACTTGTTTGTGCATACAGTAGCAGCATATTAACAGAATGCATACATGCTTTTACCAAAAATAATATAGCTAAAATATAGCAAAATAGAGGTCTTCAGGACATACATTTACAATAATTTTTTGACTTAAAGGGGTTTTTCCCATCTAGACTAATTATGACATATCCACAGCATATGTCATAAATATGAAGAGATGATTGATATGGGTCCCAGCTCTGCGACAGCACTTATCTCGGGAACAAGGGTCCGCAGACCTACTTTCCACAGCTGGCCTGAATGGAGAGACTCGGCCACACACTCCATTTAACTCTATGGGAACAAGAAAATAGCTGAGACTATATGCTTGGCGCTCTCATAGAGTTTTCTGAGATAGTTGCAAGTCTCAGAGTTAGGATCTGCCTCTATCATATATTTCTGACATATCTTGTGCACATTCTGTCTAAAAGGGAATCAATGCATGTCAAAATTGTTTTCGATTCCTAAATTTTATAAAAAATTCAGTTATCAAGAATAAAATAAGTAAACTGCTATATTATAAAATAAGAAATTTAAGAATCCCCTACAATAACCTGAGATAAATTGTGTTTAAAATTGGAAAACCGATGCGTCATGTATTCTATTTCTTCTTGATCAAGTCCATGAGGTCCTCATCCAGACCCTGGGTTTTGAGTTTGTCTAGGCTGTAGTATCTATGCACAATCTTATCTTCAGTGACCACCACCACACGGAGCCCATGTTGGTCTTCTCCAAGCTGGCACCCGATAGCGGAGGTCACAACCATCTCTAGATCTTTGTACGTTCCTCCAGCGTTCCTATGGTAGTGTCCTGAGAAAACCGCTTTTACTCCTGCAAGAGATAAAAAGGACAAGTTAATGGTATCATCACAGAATTGGTAAAAATATTTGGCTAGGAAAGCAACATGTTAACGGTTTCCAAAAAACAGTATGTCTCAATATAATTTGGAGGTCTAATCCATTTTCAATCAATCACAAATGTACTCTGTGGATACATCGGGGAGTATAAGGTGCTGATAACCCTGATGGTAACCCTGATGATGTGCAATAGACCATTAGTAGAGACGAACTATGGTTTATACTAAAGACTTCGATCCAATCCAGAATTAAAAGCAAAGTTAATGATGGGTAGTTGTCTCAAAGAAAGAGGGACGTGAACCCAAAGTAATAGCGCTGCAAGGACCTTGGTCAGATGTCTGGAAATCACTAGTAGCGCAACATATAGGTTTAAGCAGATCAAAAAAATAAATTTTCATAGATTGATAGAATACAAATACATGAAGTAAATATACCCAAACTCTCAATCACTGTGGGAACAGACTTCAGAGCCGCAGAATTCAGAGAAGATCTTTTTCCTGCCCAAGTTTGCAGCTCGGGCGGACTTTATTGCAGTCAATGGCTGCAAACAACGGACTATGGATCTTTTCTTTCCGTGACAACCATAAAAATAAACATGTATCCTTACATTCTCAATGAAGCAAACCTAGTACACCCTAGCTTCACTGCTAATATGCTGTAGGTATAGCGTGTGCAATGATGCAGGGGTGCACATGTCAGCTTCACTGAAGTTTCTTGCACCCAGCTCTAGTAAAATTGTGTTTTTTTTAAATAAAGAGGCCTTTAGTATCATGATTATGCTGCTGGGGGAAAAGCCGGCCACCTGTGGCTGTCACAGATTGCAATCTGTGCAACCGCTCCGGCTGGGTCTTCCTATTACAGCTTCCAAATTTATCGGAGCCGTCCTCCCTTACAGCCGAACACCTACACAGGGCAGGAAGTGATGCATACTGTCACTTCCTGCTCTGTTTTGCAGCAAGAGTGCACAGGAAGGAATCATGTCGGCCGGATATGCACACGTTACTCAGTGAGCCGAAGACCTCAGAGAAGAACTATCACAGGGAGCAACATGGAGGCGAGTAAGTATTTCTTTTTCCCTGTCCTCTGCTACAACCAACAATGAAAATGGGCATTATAAAAGAAGAGGGCAACCAGAAGAGGGGTTCTAAGAGAAATTTTATTAAGTGCCCCTTTTGTTACCCTGGCTCTTGACTCATTCATTAATGCCCCTTTTTTCACCCCTTCTCTTAGTAAGTGCCCATTTTCCTGCCCCTTCTCTTAGCGTCCAAGAAAAGGGGCACTTAATAAGAAAAGGGTGACAAAAGAGGCACGTAATAAAAGTAGGGGAAAAAAATATGTAGAAAGCATTGTAAAAAAGATTTTAAAAAGAAAGAACTTACTAAGAAACGGGCAAAAATGGGGCACAAGCAAAAAAGGCGTTTCTTAATAATAACGGATTAACCACTAGCCACTGATAACCTTTTTAGTCTTTGGCGATTTCAACATTTTGTTCCCCTCCTTCAAAAATCCATATTTTTCCATGTACAGAGCTGTATGGAGGCTTGTTTTCTGTGTAACAAATTGTCCTAGTCCTATTGACGGTATTTATATTTATATACCATGCTGTGTATTGGAAAGTGGTAAAGAAATTCTAAATGTGGTGAATTTGATCGTGTCTCTACAGTTTGCCATATGTGCTCTAAATGACCCCGCTCCTTTATTCTCTGGGTTGGTACCATCAAAGGTATACAAAATTTATATAGGTTTTATTCATTTTTAATAGATTTTTAAAAAAATTACATTTTTACATAGATGTTTGGATCTATATATAGTGTGTAATTTTCGTGGGACGTGACATTTTTTTTTACCTTTTCAGACTATTGATCACTTTTTTTATTTAACACTTTTATCAGTTGCAAAATAGCAAAAAAGTGCGGTTAATTTGTTCGCTATTTTCCGTTACCGGTTTTACCACTGGGAATAATTGTTTTTATATTGGGGATAATAGGCGGGGGGCCCTGTTCCAAATTTTGTCCCGGGGTCCAGTGGACTCTAGTTATGCCACTGAGCACCAATGTCGGATAAAAATAGTGGAAGGTTCACAAGGAGAGGAGGAGGAAGGGAGGGAGGGAGATGGAGAAGGAGAGAGAAGGAGAAGGAGAAGAAGAGAGAAGGAGAGAGAAGGAAAAGGAGAAGAAGAAGAAGACTGCAGCACAGCTCAAAGTTAGATGAACAATTTGATGTCTTTATTCAACCATCATCGGATGTTTCGACTGCCAAAGCAGCCTTTATCACGTATGGAAGCAATAAGATGTATTAGGGACACTAAACCACAGGTCCATCAGTATTGTGAGTTCAGCAATTCTAGCTTCAGTCCAGTAAATCCCGCATGCGCATGGATTGAGTTTGTCCTAACTAACTTGCTTGCGGGATACATGAATCCCATGAAATGGGTTTAATCTTAAAAAAAAGGTTGTGGCTTATGTTGTACATGTCTCGAGTATGACTCCGCCAACCAATAGGTAGTTAGACAAGACAGTCCTAAACAAGGACAATTTTCCAATCCTGCAGCAGACCATTTGATAAATCTGGCTTAGTCTATCTTTGCACTGTATTCTGTTAAGACAATTTTATGTCCCCGATTTTGTTCCCTAAAATCCCACAGTTTTTTTAGCAACCAACCAGGGAACTGCTGCTCTCCATCACGCCAAACAATTCGTCTTTCTCATAAAGCCGGTAAATGAGTAACAAACGTCACAGATTTGTTTATTTTCCTGAAATGGTCCTCGGTTGTGAAACCCTCGGTGTGAAACAATCAGGAAAATCCAGATCTGATTGGATCCAAAGCCATTCCTCTGTCAGCTGAATGTGATGCACTGCTTTCATTTGCTGATCAAGTTTCCTTTATTCTGTACAAGCCATGAATATCCACCTAGGGTACCAGTTACATCTATAATTCAGTGCATTAAACTTCAAAAGTTTTTTCTCCTGGCAGAGCTGGAGCCTTCCAACAAAGTAATTGAATAAAAAAAAAAAAAAATCAAAAGTCTTCGTAAAACTTTTTCATGTTGCCGGAATTAAAGAAGAAATTGAGACAGGCGAGGTGATGGCCACAATATATAGAAAGCGCGAAGCTGGCATTAGTATTCTGACAGCACCTGCCAGGCTACAGAGAGGAAGACTGTGTACTCATAGGTTACAGTATGTAATTATAATTATGACACCCTTCACAAATATGAAATATTTATGACAAATATCTGTATAGAAGGTGGAAAGTGTCATAGTTACTGACGTACATTCATAGGATGTTTCAAATAATATTTCACAGAAAAGCGTCTTTATTGAACTAAACGGAGATCTGGTATCGGATATCTGATATTGCTGCTCAGATTATCTGTAACTACTGTATGGAGGATTCCCTCAGTTCTATAGTTCCATAGGAATAGGGTTATAGGGATGTCCAGCTCTAGGACCGGCACCTGCAGTTGAAACCAGAAGTTTACATACACTAGAAGATACTAAGAAGATGCATATGACTATCTGACATGAAATTAGAATAAACCTTTTCCATTTTTGTTTAAATTAGGATTAACAAAATTATTTATATTTGCTAAATTTTAGAGAGAGATTTTAAGGCGTTTTTATGCTTTTCTGTAGAGTCAAACGATTACATACAATAAGATAACTGTGATAAATGTGGCCAGGGGGAGGCCTTATTCTACTCAAGTTTCCCACTTTCCCCCAGCCTCAGCCTAATTGGCCTAATTGAGCTAGATTGTTTGGGATCAATGCGATCCAGGGATTCAATGATCCAATGATACCAGAACCATGACCCTACGACTTCCCTTTGAGAAGCTATGGCTTCTCTAAGGCTTTGGTTGTTATACCAGGTAGGAGGGACCCATGATCCCTCCTTTGGGGTAGGCAGAGGTGTGACTCCACCTGATATAATCAGACTCCTCTGAATCCCCATTGTCTTTTGTCTGGGAACCATTTTAACATCAAGAACAGAGAAGGATCTTAAGGTGTGGACTATCAGGTTCTATTAGGCCATACACAAGGTCATGAACTTACTGAACTGCTGTTACTTGTAGTGCTACCTTGCATTTTGTACTCTGTGTGTCTGTATATATATCTACTGTATATATTGTTTTGTGCAGTGTGCCCTTAAGGCAATTAAATATAAAATCTAATCTGTGTTGCTCTTTTATCTCGATCCACAAATCCCCACATCAGAGTCTCACCCTATATAATCTTGTTACGGACCGGGCTTATATTAAAGAAGAACTGGTGGCAGCTCAGGGTTGATAAGATTCTGTCTCACTGAGGCCAGTGAAAGGGGTCTTATAGCCATTCAGGGCTGTGATTTATTGTTGTGCCCTATACGGAAGTTGTGTGGACAATTTTAAATCACTTCCTGCGCCTCTCAGTGCATAATCGTGACGCAGAGACTGAGTCGGGGACAGGCAGGAGGTCAGGAAAGGCAACATGGGATCAGAGTCGGGGACGTAGCAGAAGATCAGTACAGGCAGCACAGGAGCGAAGTCAGGAAGGGAATCGAGGTCACAACGGGAAATCACTATAAATGCACAGGACAAAGGGAACAAGATCTTTCTAAGGCACGAGGTACAAAGATCCAGCAGGGCATGAGTTAAGAGGCTGGCTATTTATTAGATTGCCAGGTGCCAAGCGCCAATTAGCGGCACACTAGCCCTTTAAATCTCGAGAACCCGGCGCATGCGTGCCCTAGGAGGTGGGAGACAGCGTTAGATCGCAGACAGGTAAGTGAGCCTGCCGCACAGCTGAGGGGGCACAGGGCTGAGGGGAAGGTCGCAGGAGCACCCGCGACACGTATCAACCCAAGATTAAAATCAAAACACCTCATGAAGATGCTGGATGAGGCTGGTAAGAGTGTGTCATTATCCACAGTGAAACAAGTCATGTATTAACATGGGCTGAAAGGCTACTCTGGCAGGAAGAAGCCATTACTCCAAAATAAACAAAATCTTTGCAAATGCACAGAAACAAAGACCATAATATTTGAAGACATGTCATGTGGTCTAACGAAACTAAAATTGATCAGTTTAGCCATAGTATCCATCATTATGTTTGGGGGAAAAAGGTAGGAGCTTGCAAGCCAGAGAACACTATCCTTACTGTGATACATGGGACAGCATCATGTTGTGGAGGGACTGGTGCACTTCACAAACTAGATGCATCATAAGGAAAGAACATTCTGTGGTATTACTGGAGGAACATCTCCAGACATTAGCCAGGAAGTTTAAGCTTGGACGCAAATAGGCCTTCCAAATGGACAATGACCTGAAGACACTGCTGTTTACAAAGTGGCCTAAGCATCTCTAACAAACCCCTCAAATATGTTCTACACAGAGTTGAATTCTACAAGTCTGTCCGTTTCCATGTCCTGTAACACAAACCCTGTCTGTAGAAATTGACCTAATAAACCACTACAAGCATATGGTCATGCAACTTAACATCTTTCCGTTGAAGTTTCTATCATGACGCCTTGAGGTGGCAACATCCAGAATATTTTGAAGTGACATGTAAATTTGTTGTATAAAGTCACGGCATTTAGCACTTAAGTCAAGCTCTCCATGCCTCAGAATGCCCCCTCTTCTTGGGTGTTCTGATGTGAGGAGAGCTGGACTTCAGTGCTAAACTCTCTGACTCCATGACTTTATACAACCCATTTACAGCTGGTTTTCTGGATGCTGCCATCACACTGGGCTATGAAAAAAGCATAATCCGGTCTGAAGTGCCACAAACTACATGGGCATGTGAACCGTCAGTGTGAAAAACAGATAATTAATCAGAGTGCATTATTTTGCACTTTTCCATCAAGTGAATTGTATGTAGAAATATGCAGCTCTCAAACCTTTTATTTGTTGCGTTCTGTTTGTTGTATTATACGCAGTATGAAGCCTTCTCCATACATTGTCTACTTCCTATTCTGCAAGGCGCCTTTCTATTTACATGGAGGGGTCTCTGGTGTGTAGAAATACAGATAATACATAATACCGTCCCCACCAGCGGAAAATCAATTTGTGGATAAATCTTTCAGTAATGATTTCTTTAACCGCTGTTGCAGGCAACACACATCATTGAACTGCAATGCATCACCACTCTGCAAGCACCATATTCATTGTGAGAGTTTCATACAAGCAGAACAACAATCCTTCCTTGTTAAATATTCATTTTTCGATCTGTATTTATACATGCCCTTACGCGCACAGTATATGTGTGTTTACTGTATATATAGATATGTAATCTGGGATTGTGATATGATATGCATGGCTAAAGTCTTCCCTCTTAATGGATTCAGGTACATGACAGAACATTATAAGCGCAGAGTCTTGGACTGCAAAGGATTATTGGCAAACAAAGTAGGACTTTCCTAAAATTTCTATAAAAATTGAGAGATCGAATGTAATACTGTCATAATTCTGCTCATAATATATTAATGAGGGGATGCTGCAGCTGGACATTTCATTAATGAGGGGATGCTGCAGCAGGACATTTCATGAGGGGATGCTGCAGCTGGACATTTCATGAGGGGATGCTGCAGCTGGACATTTCATGAGGGGATGCTGCAGCTGGACATTTCATGAGGGGATGCTGCAGCTGGACATTTCATTAATGAGGGGATGCTGCAGCTGGACATTTCATTAATGAGGGGATGCTGCAGCTGGACATTTCATTAATGAGGGGATACTGCAGCTGGACATTTCATTAATGAGGGGATACTGCAGCTGGACATTTCATTAATGAGGGGATACTGCAGCTGGACATTTCATTAATAAGGGGATGCTGCAGTCGGACATTTCATTAATGAGGGGATGCTGCTGATGGATATTTTATTAGTGAGGGGAAGCTGCAGCTATATATTTTATTAATGAGGGGAGGCTGCTGAACATTTCATTAATTAGGGGTGGCTTCTGGAAATTTCATTTGTGAAATTACAGTAATTATAATTTTATTGGTATCTATTTTTATTATTTTAATGTACCAGTAGCGGCTGCATTTCACCCCCCTTGCTTACACTTGTTTATAACGAGTCCCAATATTTTGTGGCAAAATTAGGTGCCTTTGCTTTTTTTGCAGGTCGGTTTATACTCCAGTATCTATGTACTATGTTATGCCTTTCTTACATAACACTAAAACGTGTCTTGATGCAAAAAAAAAAAAAAAAAATAGCCTGGTCATTAACATGGGGAACAGTTGTAGAGATTAAATGGTTATTGACCTCAAATGCTTATATATACAAACATTGTTTTCGGCTGTGTGCTAGCATTTGTTTCCACGGCCCGCATCCCTAAGTATCTCGGCTCCCCAAGTCGCAAAACATAGGGCAATCTTTATGCACCTAACAGGCACAGGTCTCCAACAAGATACCAGCGTTCAGGTTTTTGTGGCCTGACATTGAGGAGAGGCTCTCCTCTTCCCTTCTCTCTCCCCAGGTTTGTGGCTCGCAAGGTCTTAATCTGCACAATTGCTGATGACACACGGCCTACAAACAGACTGTCGGTCCATAGTCTGCAGCACGTTTGTGTGAATGTAGTGTCATGAGAGAGAAGCAATTACTACAGTGACAGTGATAAAAGTACAGGCACATCCATATATACATATAGCAATATGCTGCAGACAGAGCCTATAGGGGTGCCCTTACACAGCATAGCCCTACTTCTTGAGCAATGTATGAATCGCCAGGCCACATTTCTACTTTATAAGCAGCCCCTGAGTTTTTTATTATTTCATGTAAGTAATAAGAAATAAGCAAATTCCACATGTGCCCAGGCGGTGCCATGTACACGCGCTATAAAACGCATTCTTTATGTGACCTCTGATCGGCACCGCGTCTACATGGGCCAGTAGTTAAGAATTAACATTACAACGCTACTTCCTAATCACTGGTCTGAGCAAAGACGACAGTATAAGGGGGCGGCCACAAGCAATTTTGTCATCTGCAAGGCTCCTAAAGGAAACGATAGCGAGTGCAGGTGCAGCCCGATATTTAGAGGTAATTTATGAGGGGGAGGGGGGTGTGTAATTGTTGGGCAACATCTGTACTTCCTATTGCTTCAAATAGAACCAGGCGCATCCTGGTAAATTAGCGCAACCGGATGCGGATAAAATGTCCAATGTCATTTTCACTTGAATTTGCTGGAGCTGCAGTACAGGACAAAAACACAAGCAGATGTGGTGTAAGGAAAAGAGGAGCATTCGATGTACATTGAATAAGCACTGCAGACCCTTCCCATACACCCGCTGATCACACACTGTTATGGCGGATACTAAGGATGGGCCATCAATTGTCACTCAACTGCATCGGCCATTTACATGGACCGAAGGAAGTGACATAAGAGGCGAGTAATTGTATCTCCCCTGTGTTCAGGTTCGGGGACCCGAAGGGATACGTGTGCGCTTCAACGGAAGAGACTTATATCCAGGTAGTATGAATGAATACATTTATTTGAGTATAGACACTACGCGTTTCAACAACGAACTGGCATCTTCATCAAGTCAACAATACTACAAAAATAATAAAACAGTACGGAAAATACAATTCGTATGGAACAATTATGACCGGAGAGGTTAGTATATGCCTGTATATATGACTTACACTAACCTCTCCAGTCATAATTGTTCAATACTAATTGTATTTTTTGTATTGTTCTATGGTTTTCCTAGTATTGTTTGACCTGATGAAGATGCCAGCTAGGCGTCGAAAGCCGTCTGTCTATACTCAAATAAATTTATGGCTATAAGTCTCTACCTGGAAGCATCGGTATTCCCTGTATTTGCATTCAGGTTTATGGATGGTGGGTGTAGATCCCGCTTCCATAGTGCAATGTGCTGCAGACAATCCAGCACTATGCTAAAATACCCAACGGTAAAATATCCTTCTTTTTTGCTTTTCCACCTGAATGCATGTTACAGCATTGAATAATCAGAGGAATCCATCACATCATGTACTTCATATACATTATACATCATTGCTGAACACCCTCCCAAATTCAATTACTTGTCTACCAGATATCAAGCGACTGAAACTTTGCAGTTTTATTAAAAAAAGAAAAAAAAAAACGTACAAAGCTTAATGAATTGCTTCATCAATCTGCTAGTAAATACTTATAAAAGCCGTATCTTGATCAACTCCCTTGATGTTCATAATGACGAGAAAATATCTTCATGGATTGCTGCATTTTTCATTAGATGGATTATGAATCTGTATTCAGATCTGGTGGAGCCTGCAAGAAGCAAACAGCTCAGCCAAGTAAAGTGACAGAACTGTATACAGGGCTATGCACCCAGATCCTCCGCTCTATACAGTACGTCTGTCCTCTGTAATTCATAGTAACAGTGAGCCGGAGAACATCAAAGGAGCCTAGAGATACAAAATGTTTAGCACCTTAGCAGGACCAGGAGCGGGGATATCCTTAGTAGCCGCCTTGTCCTGTTCCTGAGCTACAGCATAGAAATACAAAAGGGTCACTCATAAAAAGGAGACTTCTGAATGTGGCCCCCTTTCCCACTTCAAAATATACATATTACACTCATATATACATACACAATTCTATACATATATATATATATATATATATATATATACACACTGTAGATATAAAGCATACATTACTTCACACATACACACATTTATACACTAGTACACTGATGACGCGCACCTCAGCTGCCGCAGTGCGTCATGACGCGCACCTCAGCTGCCGCAGTGCGTCATGACGCGCACCTCAGCTGCCGCAGTGCATCAGAACGCACACCTCAGCTGCCGCAGTGCATCAGAACGCACACCTCAGCTGCCGCAGTGCATCAGAACGCACACCTCAGCTGCCGCAGTGCATCAGAACGCACACCTCAGCTGCCGCAGTGCATCAGAACGCACACCTCAGCTGCCGCACTGCATCAGAACGCACACCTCAGCTGCCGCACTGCATCAGAACGCACACCTCAGCTGCCGCACTGCATCAGAACGCACACCTCAGCTGCCGCACTGCATCAGAACGCACACCTCAGCTGCCGCACTGCATCAGAACGCACACCTCAGCTGCCGCACTGCATCAGAACGCACACCTCAGCTGCCGCACTGCATCAGAACGCACACCTCAGCTGCCGCACTGCATCAGAACGCACACCTCAGCTGCCGCACTGCATCAGAACGCACACCTCAGCTGCCGCACTGCATCAGAACGCACACCTCAGCTGCCGCACTGCATCAGAACGCACACCTCAGCTGCCGCACTGCATCAGAACGCACACCTCAGCTGCCGCACTGCATCAGAACGCACACCTCAGCTGCCGCACTGCATCAGAACGCACACCTCAGCTGCCGCACTGCATCAGAACGCACACCTCAGCTGCCGCACTGCATCAGAACGCACACCTCAGCTGCCGCACTGCATCAGAACGCACACCTCAGCTGCCGCACTGCATCAGAACGCACACCTCAGCTGCCGCACTGCATCAGAACGCACACCTCAGCTGCCGCACTGCATCAGAACGCACACCTCAGCTGCCGCACTGCATCAGAACGCACACCTCAGCTGCCGCACTGCATCAGAACGCACACCTCAGCTGCCGCACTGCATCAGAACGCACACCTCAGCTGCCGCACTGCATCAGAACGCACACCTCAGCTGCCGCACTGCATCAGAACGCACACCTCAGCTGCCGCACTGCATCAGAACGCACACCTCAGCTGCCGCACTGCATCAGAACGCACACCTCAGCTGCCGCACTGCATCAGAACGCACACCTCAGCTGCCGCACTGCATCAGAACGCACACCTCAGCTGCCGCACTGCATCAGAACGCACACCTCAGCTGCCGCACTACATCATAGCGCACACCTCAGCTGCTGCACTACATCATAGCGCACACCTCAGCTGCTGCACTACATCATAATCACACCACGCAATCCCAGATCCCAGTGTTTGCTGCAAGGGATCGGTGCCAACCACTGTGGTCCCCATGAAGACTACACCCAGAGGATCCCACAAATACTTCTGATTAGAGGAGACGATCAGTATTAATTTCTATTTAATATTATTTATCATAAAGACGCTATTTTCTGTTCAATTAACTTGAAAGTTAAATGTACCTCAAATATGAGAAATGTGTTTCATTACTGAGCAGCAGATGCAGTTTCTGCAGTCGGCCTTTTATCTAGGCTAATGATGAATGCCATCACATTAGTAAAGCAGTAGGCTAAGGGGAAAAAAGCGGCTTTTTATTGTGAGGTAGCGCCAACAGATTTTAAATGTTTTTTTTTTTTTTTTAGCTAACAAAAATAGATATTTTATCTTTGCATCATTAGTCTGATTAAGGAGAGCGGGATAACGCTCAGAACACAAGTGGTACTAATCATATCAAGCTCCATTTACAGACAGCCGCTCCGGCACCGCAAGGCCAGAAAAGGTGGAGATTGCATCGGTAAATCTGATTGACTCAAAATTGGAAATTCAAAGAAGACGAAGCGATTTCATCACCGCGCATTTTACGTCGAGAATTGTGAGTTTCATTGCTTAATTGTGGTGGATTAAGAGGCAGTAGATCTCAACAGATGGGGAACAATCACAACAAACTGTGGCTACGGCCCAATTCTAGGAAACACATCTGCATACAAGAACAATACACACGACGGCTAGCTAAACCTTTGTGACAACATACCCAACGCAAAAACTCAACTACCGTTTTGTGTATGCAGCTCCTATGAAGTTGAAGTCACAGGTACAACAAGTCCCAAGTGCCTTCTTTAAATAATTGTAAGAACTTGTTCTCAATTTGAATGGGTTGGCCTCCATTACATAACTTTACCAGAGTACAAGTAGAAGACATTAATAGGGTCACCCACATAGTACTTACCCTGGTAAAGACTCTGCAAAGCCACCGGGACCAGTGGGTCCTGTGTCCTTCGGCTTCTAGCAGAAATGGGGGTGTTCCCGTCATTACGGTACACCCCCCCCCCGTCCTGTTGCAGTGGCTGGAGGGGCATGCCAAGGTCGGTAATGTCTGCACGCCCCCCTATGTCTGCCGGAAGGCAATAGGACATGGGACATCCCCAGTCCGACTTAGTAGAAACTCTACAAGGGTAAGTAGTATATAGGTAACCCTACTAGGGTCTTGCACTTAGCCTGGTAAAGTTTTGTAATAGTAGCCAACCCCTTTAATTAAGAAGTCTTAAGAATTTGGTTAATCTTTTACAACAGTGTAATCAACAATATTATAAGACACTTGCTATCAATAACACTTTGTTTAGAAGACGGAGTGATGATCTGGATCTAGACAAGGCCATTTCATGGAGGTTTTGGTGACGTTACTCTTCCTCTTTTTTTTTTTTTTACTCCACTCCTAGTTTGGACATCAAAAACTTCATCGGATACGCGAATACGTGTATACGTGAAGCCAGCTCAGGCCTCATGCACATGTTCAGATATTTGGGCCCTGTGCCAGAAGCAAATGTAGAAACTACATTATGGTTCTCTCCCATGGTTGCCCATCCTTCTGCAATACCACATTGAGCAAAGTGAATAGCAGATTTGGGGATAGGTGGGAAGATGAGAAGAGTACAAGTAAGAGGAGAAGGAAGCATTTTTCTCTGTTGAGATATATTACAACGTTTTTTGTACTCACTTGTACTATAGATGTATGTAAAGTTTGATAAAAAGTTAAAGACTCTTAATTAATAGAAAAAGTCCTGTAAAAGCTTCCTTATTCCTACTCCCCCCCCCTTATACACTTTATAATGATAAAGCTTCCATGACTTGTTGCAGGTCTTATTTTGCCATTAAACAATAGGATAAATAAGAATGTTGTATGATTACGAACAGATTTTTAGAATTTAAGAGCCGGAGCAGTTCTTCAGGGGACGGGATTAATCCTCATGGGATTAATTATTCTCCAAAGATGCCACAAAGTTCTTCATCGGGCGACCAGGAAAATAATTACCGATTTGCCACTCTTTATGTAGTTGACAGGTAGAAGGCTTGGGAGCTTAAGGGCATTCTGGATGTATTTTGTATTACATTAGTAAAATCTTTTATCATAAGCCTCAATATTTACAGTAGTTTTCTTCCAGGATAACCCTGGTTGCTGTAGTATTGGAGCTCCTTTCCATGAACCCCATGGGTTCTGCAGCTTCAGCCATGACCCATGGACAGACATGTTACTATTTTAAGTAGCTTCTCATGGATTCCTGGACAGCCAATTTAGTTTGACAGTCTTCTTGTTCCAAAGCTTAAATAAGTTGTCCAGGAATTGTCTGGATAGGCTATCAATCTGTGATTGGGGAGGAGCAGACATCTGGCAGAAAAATCATGACGCTAAATATCTGTGATGGGAAGTGAGTGGTGTCTGAGACTTTGGGTCCCTAGTATTTTAGAGGCATAAAAAAAGAAGCGAACAGCAAAGGTGTTGTTGAAATGGCTACGATTTACAAGGTCAAGGGACTAAGAAAGACCAGATTTTCTTCCCACTTCCAAGACGCATTCTAGGTGAAATCAGCTAAAGCAGTTGTTGGGACTTGCGCCATATATCTATGGTGGCATCCAGACCATTAGGGGGCCAACCCAACATCAAGCACGAGGGCTTTGACTGCATGCTCATTAATTGAATGAAGCGGAAAGTCAAGCATGTGTCCTACTGCTCCATTCCATTATGTGGTAGTCCACCTTCAACACTCCCATACTATTGAATGGCTCATCCTGATAGTGAGAACTCCCATTCTCCGAATGACTGGGGTGCTGTTCTCGTGATTGTGAGGCTCTCGGATCACCAATCAGAATGTCTTCATGCAAACTTTATAAAACCCCTTTAAGGTCCTTTCAATGTGAATATATTAACTATTTAACGATTCTTCAGAAAGTAAGATCTCAATCTCCTACAGGAATTCTTTGAAGGCATCCTCAATGAATAGCTGAGTAAAACCTGGACTTTAAATAGCATCCGTTTTCCTGATATCTCCTAGGCTACATAAATGTGTATTTAAGACACTATTAATATAATCCTAAGCAGGCGCTGATAGGAGTATTACTTGCTGATAAACCTTTTGCTATAGTGCTGTATCCATATCTAACTTACACAAACTTCTCTGAGCCATTTCTTCTTCTGAAATATACTGTAATCCCCATATCCTTAGAGGAAACTTGACGAAAAAGGAAGGGAAATTAAAACATGAATGCCTCCTTAAGTTCCTTGTAAACAGATCCTCGAATCAGCCAGTCATCTTTGAGAAACGTCCTCCTTCCATTTCTGGAACACCGTCTACAAATGTAATCTTTCCTACTTTTCAGGTTCCATAATTACCAGTTGACCTAGTTCCTTATCTTACACACTTCCAATAAGTCTATGGATAGTCAAGAGAGCAACAGATCGTAGAAAGGCAGGAGGAACTTTCATCAAAGCGACAGAATAATTTTGCTCTGTATTCATTAGGTTTTCGGAAAATTGGAATAAATATTAAACGTTCAGGAGGTTAAGCTCCTATAAGAAAAAAAAATGCAAAGTGGGAAGAATAAAAAAATATGTGATGGATTTCATTATCTACTGTCTGTCTCTTCGTCCTCCAAGTAGGCACGGGTTGATTTAAGGAAGAAGGCAATTTCATGAGCGAGGATGTGCTGGAAATTGATTATCACCGGGCAAGACACTAAAAGGGAAAATAGCCGGTGTCAGTGCACATCTGCGTCTCTGTCCTGCCGTGATAACTGCTTACTTGTACATTTTCACAATATTTTGTTGCATGCAAAACGTACAGTCATAAAGGGGATAAAAAAAAAAAAATTATACAAAAGTAAAGCAGAATATATCTGTTTCTATAGCAACCTGCGGTAATATGGAAGATACAAAGAAACCTTGATTTAGCTTCTACTATCCAAGTCCTAGTTCCCACAAAGTTCTTTATTCTAAGGCTGGCGACATCTCAATCCTTCTGAATGCTGGCCCATGGTTCCCGTTTTTGTTTTTTTTTTACAGTTCACAACAGATATGGTGGATCAGGTCATGATGGAGGACCATGATACTTGTAGAAGAGGTGTGTGATGATTGTATGAGATGTCAATGTATGTATGGTAATATTATGCAACATGAAATAGAAGGGATGATCATGGAAATTCATGTGTGGAACAGCATCCGATCAGCCAACAAATTAGTGGTAACTCATAGGTAGGGGTGCACACCAGATGTTGATCCTAGTTGCCAGAATACAAAAATTCTCATGGGAGGGGGGGGGGTCAAATCATTTTAGACAATTTTGTTTTGCTATCCTAGTGCAGTATGTCAACTAAACTGTCAGGATATAGAAGATGGTAGATGCGCTCACCTTTTTAGCACTTTTTAGGGCGCTTTGAGTGATCTCTAATTAACTGCCGACATCCACCTCCTAGCGGTGATCTGCTCCAGGGGAACACTGGACGCTATCTCGATGCAGCGGAAGGACCCAAATGTAGCTTCGGAGGTATCGGATGTTACTGGCACTCGGACATGTAGAGTTCTTCAGTCAAATTTCTTTTAAAGATATTTTTATTATTATTATGCGTATCGGCTCGGGATTCCAGCCTCGTCAAGCCTCCGAAACTACATTTGGGTCCTTCCACTGCTTTGAAAATAAATGGACTGTCCGTGGAAAAACAACAAAGCGCGTATGGATGTGAAAAACACATGTCTGAATGAACCCGTATTCCAAGTAGTTTCTGCCCAAACTATTGGGCACATTGTTTCTTTTTTTTATCAAGCGACATAGTCCGGCCACAACAGCTATATCACTGATTTAATTTACTAGCATTCCGAATTTTTATTTATATTTGGAATGTGGTGGTTTAATATATGTAAACTGAAATGTCAACTAACATATAAAGCCACCAAGGTGTGGCATAGGCTAGATGCAACAAAATGTCACGCCAGTAAGGTTAACATTCAGTGCCAGTTTCGGGCAGTCTATATGCAAGACGGTAATAATCTGCTCTTCTATTGTATTTTATTCTTTGCAGGAGCAGCTGTATGAAAGCTACAAGCCTGTTACATCTCCAGAACACGTACATAAGAGCTGGTACAACCTGTCCATCGTGGTCGGTAATGAAAACAGGCTGGAGATCTAAGTAGGTGTCATTTGTTCACCCTAACAATGTTGTGGCAGGTGTGATCGCATAAAAACCTGCCAACCGAACTGATCAAAACTGTCAGCGAATCAAAGTGGTTAACAAAATGGAGACTTCTCCTGTCAGGAATCTGCTGCCTTTATCTATCAAGTGATAAGTAAGAGGACAAGGACTTTTACCCATTGCAATCACACCAGACAGGTACAATCCATGGAGACCCCTGGGGTATCCCACATAAATCATAATACATTATTTTTCCCATAATGCTGCAGTAGCCAAGGGGTCTGGGTATTTTTAAAGATGGCATCAACTGTCAACATTAAAGGGGTTTTCTGGCTGTTTAAAAAATATATACGTGGCCCGGGGAAGGGGAGACTGTAAAAAAACAATGGAACCTCTACTTCCATCTTCGGGCAACCAGGCAACAGGCAACCAGAACAGTCCTGCTTTCAGACACTTCTGATAAATCTCCTCCAGTGTTTAACCCCTACACGCACATGGACGTTATAGTATGTCCCTGCAGGTAGATACTTCCCACACCAGGACATGCAATAATGTCCCGCTTCTGACACCGGCTCACGAATGGAGCAGACACCGCGATTGGAGCCGGCTAATAAGTACAATGTGTCACGAGAAAACAATCTTATATCGTTCCCAAGCTATAAACACTTATAGTGACACAGGACAGATTTGGGACCGCATCCTAGAGGCCAAAACAGACTGAGTCCCGTAGGGGTTAAAGTGTAGCTACCAATTATGTTTTGCATGCATAAATGGGACAACATAATATCGTAAACTTCATCTTCAGACTCTTTGTAAAATGTTCAGAAGTTATAACCATCCCAAACTAGTGTGAGATATTCAAGGCAAAAGGAGGGGTGGGGGTGGAATGAAGCTGCAGTTTCTCTCTTCATCTGATTACATACATGGAAGGAATGAAGGAGACATCACACAAAAAATAAGCCTCATCAGGCGATTTTACTAGCTGGAGTCTATATGTTTCGGTCGCTCTCTGAACTAATCTCCTAAAATGATGGGCCCATTATACTCAGACAAAACTCTTGGTCTAACGTACAATCCACAACGCCCGTGCAGTGCCATTACACAATTCTCCTTATTCTGCACCCCTGAGGATACACAGATAGAAAAGTACAGAAGTTCAATTGGTGAATCAGTAGGGGTCCAAGTTCTCGTTACCGGTCAATTGTGGTTGCTGTTTTGTCTCAAAAGAAGTCACATGATCCAGGCCTGTACGTGGCGGCTGTGTACGACACATCACGTGTTTATGTTGATGTCCATCACACTCCATCTATCTTTGAAGCAAGTGGCTGCTCTATGCTAAGTTTCTTCCTTTAATTAGACATAAAAACAGGTTCCAATGAAAGAATTTTTGGCTGTTTAACCAGCGACTTTCTTCTTTTAAGCCATAAACAAATGACATAACTCAAAATAGAAAAAAATCTACTGCAGAGTGGACAACAATGTGACTCTACTACACCGATACCAGAATTATGAGGCTGATACGATATCTTAAGTATCACGATACTCATTACAGATAACAAATATTTTTTATGAACATTGTTTTTTTTTTTTAATCCAAATTGTTAGGGTAGTGGTCACATGGGGCGCTTACGTTGCGTTTAGAAAAGCAATGCAGGCATCTGGGGTTCAACCCGATTGCACATGCGTTTCCAGTGAAGCGCATGCGATCAGAAACGGTCGACCAGTGTTTTGGAGGAGAGCTTTGTTTTGTTTTTTTTTTGTTTTTTAAGACAGTCTATTATATGTATCGTAGAGGTTGTCCTGGTAATATAAATGCAAAATGTTGCCAGTTGGCACACACACCCATAGCTATCTACATCTGTATGCGGTCCATTTTTTCTCAAAGGTGGTGCAAATGCAATGTATTTGCCATGCAAATGTTCTATGGCATTTCCTTAAAGGGTTTTCCCATTTCAGCAAATAAAGATTACCGTTTTTATAATGAAAAGTTATACAATTTTTAAATGTACTTTCTGTATGAAATCCTTACAGTTTTCTAGATCTCTGCTTGCTGTCATTCTATAGAAAGCTTCTACATTTACTTCCAGTGGATAGAAATCTGACCATGGTCACACAGGTGCACGGCTTGTTATATCACACGGCTCTGATTACTCTCTATGAAATAAGTCGTGCACCTGTGTGACCATGGTCAGATTTCTATCCACTGGAAGTAAACAAATAACCTTCCTATAGAATGACAGCAAGCAGAGATCTAGAAAATTGATAGGAATTGATACAGAAATTATACTGGGAAATTGTATAACTTTTCATTATACAAACAATAACATTAATTTTCTGAAATGAGAATACCTCTTTAATTTCCAAAGAGGGCTATAAGGGCTATGGAATTAGTATGGCAGAGTGAGCCATTATACTCTCTCCATGGGATGCCGATGGTTATTATGGCATCTAGGGAAGCCTATCAACATCCCAAAAGGCTGTTCTCACATCCTACTGCCGAGCCCACCAAGCATGAAAGTGGGGGCCAATGTCCTCTGTTTAAGTAGAGAGAAGGTTGCAATAGCATTTGTCCAGGGTGTTGTGGATGGAGAGATGGATGCTCATGTACGTGGTTCTCTACATTTATTTCTACAGGGCAATTGCAGATGGGTGTACATGCCATTTTGATACTCCTATACCTATGAATAGAGAGAGACCCACTGCAGCACCGGGAATGGGAACCCCAAGGCCCTTTTTTGAGAACATTAAATGTAAATGTTTATGATGTGAATCCATCATTGCATGCATTTACTGGCTCACACAAGGCATAGATACCCTACAGCAGGGGTCGGGAACCTATGGCTCGCGAGCCAGATATGGCTCTTTTGATGGCCGCATCTGGCTCGCAGCCGGGGCTCCTATCCAGGGGCTTAACTACAGCTGCAGCAACTGCTAATATGCCTGCCAAGACCAGGCTGTTGTGCCCCCGGCTGTAGTTATGCCCCTGGATGTATTCGGCAGAGCAGCGCAGGGTCCGCGGGGTTAATTCGGGGGCGGCGCCTCCCTCTCCTTCCCTGCAGCAGTCTCCTCCTGTGTGAGAGGGAGGGGAGGAGACTGTCTGCCTGCAGCCAATCCCGGGGCTGGATGTAGCAGCGAGGGAGATTCAGACATAGGAGACGAGAGAGCTGCATACTCCGGAGACATGAAGGAGAAGGAGTCAGCAGCCCAGAATCAGCCAGAGGTAAGTGCTCCCTCCCCCCAGTGTCTCCTCACACTCTGCCTTAACCCCTTAGTGTCCTGTGTGCAGGAGCAGCTAAGAAGCTCCTGAGTGTCCCTTACAGACCCATCGGCATCATCCCCTCATATCTTCCCCCACCACTGCATTTCTACATTAATGTGAGGTTATGCAGCAGCTTAGACACGTTGGCGTCTGTATAGGGATGTTCTGCAGCGGTTGGCTCGTGTATGGGGATGTTCTGCATTGGTTGGCGTCTGTATAGAGAAGTTCTGCTGCGGTTGGCGTCTGTATAGGGAAGTTCTGCTGCGGTTGGCGTCTGTATAGGGATGTTCTGTAGCGGTTGGCGTCTGTATAGGGATGTTCTTCTGAGGTTGGCGTCTGTATAATGATGTTCTGCAGCGGCTGTCGTCTGTATAGGGATGTTCTGTAGCGGTTGGCGTCTGTATAGGGATGTTCTGCTGCGGTTGGCGTCTGTATAGGGATGTTCTGCAGCGGTTGGCGTCTGTATAGGGATGTTCTGCTGCGGTTGGCGTCTGTATAATGATGTTCTGCAGCGGTTGGCGTCTGTATAGGGATGTTCTGCTGCGGTTGGCGTCTGTATAAGGATGTTCTGCAGCGGTTGGCGTCTGTATGGGGATGTTCTGCAGCGGTTGGCGTCTGTATGGGGATGTTCTGCATTGGTTGGCATCTGTATAGGGATGTTCTGCAGCGGTTGGCGTCTGTATAGGGATGTTCTGCTACGGTTGGCGTCTGTATAATGATGTTCTGCAGCGGTTGGCGTCTGTATAATGATGTTCTGCATTGGTTGGCGTCTGTATAGGGATGTTCTGCAGCGGTTGGCGTCTGTATGGGGATGTTCTGCAGCGGTTGGCGTCTGTATGGGGATGTTCTGCAGCGGTTGGCGTCTGTATAGGGATGTTCTGCAGCGGTTGGCGTCTGTATGGGGATGTTCTGCAGCGGTTGGCTCGTGTATGGGGATGTTCTGCAGCGGTTGGCGTCTGTATAGGGATGTTCTGCAGCGGTTGGCTCGTGTATGGGGATGTTCTGCATTGGTTGGCGTCTGTATAGGGATGTTCTGCAGCGGTTGGCTCGTGTATGGTGATGTTCTGCATTGGTTGGCGTCTGTATAGGGATGTTCTGCAGCGGTTGGCTCGTGTATGGGGATGTTCTGCATTGGTTGGCGTCTGTATGGGGATGTTCTGCATTGGTTGGCGTCTGTATAATGATGTTCTGCAGCGGTTGGCGTCTGTATAGGGATGTTCTGCTGCGGTTGGCGTCTGTATAGGGATGTTCTGCTGCGGTTGGCGTCTGTATAAGGATGTTCTGCAGCGGTTGGCGTCTGTATGGGGATGTTCTGCAGCGGTTGGCGTCTGTATAGGGATGTTCTGCATTGGTTGGCGTCTGTATAGGGATGTTCTGCAGCGGTTGGCGTCTGTATAATGATGTTCTGCAGCGGTTGGCGTCTGTATAGGGATGTTCTGCAGCGGCTGTCGTCTGTATAGGGATGTTCTGCAGCGGTTGGCGTCTGTATGGGGATGTTCTGCAGCGGTTGGCGTCTGTATGGGGATGTTCTGCAGCGGTTGGCGTCTGTATGGGGATGTTCTGCAGCGGTTGGCGTCTGTATGGGGATGTTCTGCAGCGGTTGGCGTCTGTATGGGGATGTTCTGCAGCGGTTGGCGTCTGTATGGGGATGTTCTGCAGCGGTTGGCGTCTGTATGGGGATGTTCTGCAGCGGTTGGCGTCTGTATGGGGATGTTCTGCAGCGGTTGGCGTCTGTATGGGGATGTTCTGCAGCAGTTGGCTCATGTATAGGGACAAGCTCGAATGTAAATTATCTATTTTTTATTTTACAGGGAATTATCATTGTTTTGGTCCAGTGGGAGCTTAGTACGGGAGGGGGGGGGGGGGGGGGACACTCCTTGCTGTACTAATGACTGCTGGAGCCATTGTCCCTTTAAGCATATTGTACGGCTCTCGCAGAATTATATTTTAAAATATGTGGCGCTTATGGCTCTCTCAGCCAAAAAGGTTCCTGACCCCTGCCCTACAGGTTACTCATGTCTTCAGCAGAATGTGCCGACTTCATTCCACCACGAACTATAGCATGAAAATATATGGGTATAAAACAACTTTGATGTGTTTAAAAGAAAAAAACAACACACACACATACTCTACAATATCCCTGCACCCCTCCCCCCCCCAGGCAAAGGGTGTCTCATCTTCACAGTCGTTCCCAAACCGTATTTTTAACCTCCCGACCCAGTGGAGGACAACTCCAGAAAGAGTGTCTAAGCAGTAATCTGGCCTAAGCTACCACCCAGGACTGCATGATGATTGCGATGTTCGGAATATAATCCGCAGACAGCAAAACAGAAGTTCAAAGCCACGTACGCCATTGCTTTTCCAACTTTTTAAGGTTCTTGCTTTCAATTAGTATATTTCTCCATTCTAATAATTAATTTGTGCTACTAGTTGTTTAAATTTGGGAGGAGAGATGTTGAGGCAGTGGGCAGCCAGTACCTTTCTTCTGAGGTTGTGCCTAAAGGTACACTCCTTTTCATACCACCCAGTTCCATTAGGCACTGACCCTTGACACACTGGCTGGTATCCCCAAAGACCTCATGCACACGACCGCCAGGGGGACGTATGTACGGCTGTGGTGAACAGGCTCGGGACGGTGAGCGCAACACGGCCACGAGCAAAGAACGCTCACAGCTTCCTCCTCTCCCGTGCACTGACGTTTGCCCGCCGTGCCGTACCCTTATAAGAAGCCGAAGAAAGAAGTAAGCAGGGGCACCAGCAGCCAACCCTGGTGTACAGACCAGCTCGTTTGCATAAAAAAAATAATCCAAATGACAGATTACAGGGTAACAGGAAAGGTTCACCTGCAGGTGATTTGGATGCTGGCAGATTTGTATGTACGTTTCATATCCAGCTTATACATTTATATCTAAAAGCATAGGAGCGCAAGTCATTGCGACTGACAATATCAAGCCGTGTACTCTGTATCTGGGAAGTAATATATTATGCCTTTTGGCAGATTCAATAAATAGGGATTAAGGCCACATCAAAACTCTTCAGGCAAAGCGTGTTTCTCCGCATTGGAGGGCAGATCAGATACCAGTAATATGTTTCTGTAAATCTCATACAAAACATACTGGGGATCTGAGTGAAGTATTTCTTCTCCAACAAAGCAGACAAGGACACATCCCCATGAATTATTTATCAATATTAAGGCACACTACCTGCTTTATGAAACATCTCTAATAGCTCTTGTCGGAGTGATTTTTCCAGGTTGAAATAGTTGTTATCTTCATCAGGATTCTTGAGAAACAGAGGGATGTGCTGAAGAATGATGACTCGCTGGCACTGCCGCAGTTTGGCCTTGGTCAGCTGCTCGCAGAGCCACTTGTCCTGATTCTCCTTCTCTTCGGGGCACTTTTCGGCATCAAAGAACAACTGTGTGTTTAAGACAAGAAAGAAAACTCCGCCAACCCAGAAGGAGAAGTAGTCATCGCCCCAGTTGTTGCAGAAGGTCTGTATAGTCTCAGGGGTCGGAGCGTTCCCAATGTCATGGTTGCCACTGACAAACACCATTGGGATGTCCGGGTTGGTCTTCAGGAGGCAAGTCTTCAGATCACGTTCTTGAGCTTCTTTCCATTCAATTCCTAAAAAAATATACTAGAATAAGACTCATTGTGTATTATAGTGTATAAGTATATACAGCAAGATATTATAATAATGCATTTACTTTACCGCAAGAAGATAAAACATCATTCACAAACAAGATCATATCAGCTTTTCAGATTAGACTTTGTACCTTAAGGGGAGGAGATAAGCTGTGACGTCATCAAATGTCTGTAGTGATGTAATGATGAGTCAGTGTTATCTATATAGAGGTCATTGTACAGGGAGGGGGAGGAGATAAGCTGTGACATCATCTATTGTCAGTAGTGATGTAATGATGGGTCAGTGTTATCTATATAGAGGACATTGTACAGGGAGGGGGGAGGAGATAAGCTGTGACATCTATTGTCAGTAGTGATGTAATGATGGGTCAGTGTTATCTATATAGAGGTCATTGTACAGGGAGGGGGAGGAGTAGATAAGCTGTGACATCATCTATTGTCAGTAGTGATGTAATGATGGGTCAGTGTTATCTATATAGAGGTCATTGTACAGGGAGGGGGAGGAGATAAGCTGTGACATCATCTATTGTCAGTAGTGATGTAATGATGGGTCAGTTTTATCTATATAGAGGTCAAGGTGGATCTTCTGATGTAAACATATCTTACTTGTAGTGACCAGAGACAAAATTGGAGTTAGTTTTTAATATAAATATAAAAATACCTTAAAAATACCTTAAAAATAAGTTTAGCATAAAACAAGCAAAACAATAAAAAAAGCACATTCCCTTTAACATACTATTTAAACTTTACTTTTAACCAATCTAATAAAAACTTTCTTTCTTACAAAATTCTCTGCCAAAAGTTTATTCTTTTGCAAAACAAAAAACTTTAGAATACGGTTAAATTTAAACTGTTTAGGTGCTAAAAGAAATATACGGCCAGAAATAAAGAAAAATGGAGCAAAAACAAATGAAGAAAGAGCATTTCCAAGCATAATTCACTTTAGTTGATAAGAGAAGACGACTGAGGGAGTTAACAAGGCCTGAAAGAAATGCCATTGTAACCAGGAAATTGCAGTGAAATCCGGGGCCCTATTTTGCCTGCCACGCTATGGCTCAAGTTTATGTGTTATTAAAGTAGTTTTCTTGAAGCATTTTTCTGCCTTTTGAAATCCACTAGTGTCCATTTAGCTGCCTGTGTGTGCACATTATTGCTTCACCTTGTGCTGGGAAAATAACCTCCATGCTTCATTTCGGCACACATGCTCCTCAAAAAAAGTATTGCTTCATCCATCACTCCCGCCATCACTTAACACTTTCATATTAACGATGGGGGGGGGGGAAATAACAAAAATTTTGGAGAAACTTTGGCGCTTGAATTTATGCGGAAACAGATCTATGCGACTGGAAAGGTCACTTTACTTAGGAAATAAGCAGAAAAATATCCTTCATTGCTAAAATATCACACTGCTTCATCTGCCGATTGTATCTTCTTTTAGAGGAGATGCTGGTTTGACTAGTTTTCCCTAAAAATGTAAAATATACATTGTTTATTTGTAAAAGCTTTACATGTCATTATGTCTTCTGCCGAGCTCTAAGTCTTCTGGGGAGCTCTAAGCGAGTGGTGATGCACTATCCTCAGGAAAGGACCCCAATATCGAGTTGTTGGGGGTCATACATCCAACACCCCCAACCGATCGCAAGTACTAACCCTTTGATTGACAGCGCACAGCCATCTTTGTTGTTATCGCCACTCCCCGTGACGTTATGGGGGTGCGGCAATTGGTTGGGTCTTTGTAAGACCCGAGGCTGTATACTGTAGCTTCTGCAGATGCATTACAATGCGGCTGGAACATTGTAATGATTCATATGTAGAAACATACAGTAGTATTGGTAGTATATAGTATAAACGATCAGACTGTCTTGGGTTAAAGTACCCTAGACGCAGAGGTCCCCAACCGCCGGTCCGCGGACCAGGACCGGGCCGTTGGAATTCATCAGCCGGTCCGCGCAGGGGCGGCACCGGCCAGCACTGATCTCCCGCAACAGACGGGACCACGTTGCAGCCCTCTGTCCGGTACCTTGCTCCCCGACGCTGCCGGCACCTTACAACGGCCCCCAGACCCTGCCGGCACCGAGCTCCCCCCCCCTCCAGGCTTTCGGCTCCCTGCTCCCCCTGCCCCCGCTCAAGCTCCAGGCTCCTTTCTCGCTCCCTCCGCTAAATTCCTCCCTGCTCCTGGCTCTCCGCTCCCTCCGGTTCCGGGCTCTCCGCTCCCTTGGCCCCCCGCTCCCGGCTCTCCACTGCCGTCTCAACCTGTCTCTTCTAACGCCCCACCCCCCTCCAGGCTCTCGGCTCCCTGCCCCTGCATAAGCTCCCCTACCGCTCCCTCCGCTCTCGGCTCTCCGCTCCCTCTGCCACCCCGCTCCCGGTTCTCGGCTCTTGACCTACCCGATTCCGGCTCTCCGCTCCCGGCTCCCCTTCCACTCCCGTCTCAACTCGGCTCTGCTAAAGTCCCCCCCCCCCTCCAGGCTCCCTGCTCCCCCTTAAGCTCCAGGCTCCCTAGCCTCCCGGCTCTCATGACCTACCCGCTCCCGGCTACCTCACTGCGCCACCACCGCTGCAGGTCAAGGCACCGAAATTTCCAAGAACACAATAGAGAGGTAAGGTTACTTTATCTTTGCATATATATGTGTAATATGTGTATATATGTGTATATATGTGTAAATATATGTAATATATATATTACATTATTATATATATACACTCACCGGCCACTTTATTAGGTACACCTGTCCAACTGCTCGTTAACACTTAATTTCTAATCAGCCAATCACATGGAGGCAACTCAGTGCATTTAGGCATGTAGACATGGTCAAGACAATCTCCTGCAGTTCAAACCAAGCATCAGTATAGGGAAGGAAGGTGATTTGAGTGCCTTTGAACGTGGCATGGTTGTTGGTGCCAGAAGGGCTGGTCTGAGTATTTCAGAAACTGCTGATCTACTGGGATTTTCACGAACAACCATCTCTAGGGTTTAAAGAAAATGGTCCGAAAAAGAAAAAACATCCAGTGAGCGGCAGTTCTGTGGGCGGAAATGCCTTGTTGATGCCAGAGGTCAGAGGAGAATGGGCAGACTGGTTCGAGCTGATAGAAAGGCAACAGTGACTCAAATCGCCACCCGTTACAACCAAGGTAGGCAGAAGAGCATCTCTGAATGCACAGTACATCGAACTTTGAGGCAGATGGGCTACAGCAGCAGAAGACCACACCGGATGCCACTCCTTTCAGCTAAGAACAGCAAACTGAGGCTACAATTTGCACAAGCTCATCGAAATTGGACAGTAGAAGATTGGAAAAACGTTGCCTGGTCTGATGAGTCTCGATTTCTGCTGCGACATTCGGATGGTAGGGTCAGAATTTGGCGTCAATAACATGAAAGCATGGATCCATCCTGCCTTGTATCAACGGTTCAGGCTGGTGGTGGTGGTGTCATGGTGTGGGGAATATTTTCTTGGCACTCTTTGGGCCCCTTGGAACCAATTGAGCATCGTTGCAACGCCACAGCCTACCTGAGTATTGTTGCTGACCATGTCCATCCCTTTATGACCACAATGTACCCAACATCTGATGGCTACTTTCAGCAGGATAATGCGCCATGTCATAAAGCTGGAATCATCTCAGACTGGTTTCTTGAACATGACAATGAGGTCACTGTACTCAAATGGCCTCCACAGTCACCACATCTCAATCCAGTAGAGCATCTTTGGGATGTTGTGGAACGGGAGATTCGCATCATGGATGTGCAGCCGACAAATCTGCGGCAACTGTGTAATGCCATCATGTCAATATGGACCAAAATCTCTGAGGAATGCTTCCAGCACCTTGTTGAATCTATGCCACGAAGAATTGAGGCAGTTCTGAAGGCAAAAGGGGGTCCAACCCGTTACTAGCATGGTGTACCTAATAAAGTGGCCGGTGAGTGTATATGTGTGTGTATATATGTGTGTTTGTATATATGTGTATGTATGTGTGTATATATGTATGTGTATATGCTGTATCTACTGTTTGTTTATGTGTATATATGCTGTATGTATATGTAGCATTTATACTACATGGCAGTACTCGGTATGCATTTTATACTACATGGCGGCACGCTGTATCTATTTTATACTACATGGCGGCACGCTGTATGCATTTTATACTACATGGCGGCACGCTGTATGCATTTTATACTACATGGCGGCACGCTGTATGCATTTTATACTACATGGCGGCACGCTGTATGCATTTTATACTACATGGCGGCACGCTGTATGCATTTTATACTACATGGCGATACGCTGTATGCATTTTATACTACATGGCGATACGCTGTATGCATTTTATACTACATGGCGATACGCTGTATGCATTTTATACTACATGGCGGTACGCTGTATGCATTTTATACTACATGGCGATACGCTGTATGCATTTTATACTACATGGCGATACGCTGTATGCATTTTGCATTGCTTTATTTTTACACCAAACCAATATGATGGATCTGGTCCGGACACTTCCTTGATATCTTATATTATAAGCTCCACCCCTCCATAACCCCACCCCATATGACCAAAGCCCCGTGTCCCCCCCCCCCCCGGGCCATGGAAAACTGGTGCAAAAAAGGTTGGGGACCTCTGCCCTAAACTGTAAAAATCCTAAACATGTTTAGGTATCGCCGCATTTCAAAATGCCCAATCTATTAAAATATATAAACACAGTTATTGCCGGCGGTGAATCCCATGACGGAAAATAGTATCCAAATGTCCGAAACATCACTTTTACACCATTTTACATCACATAAAAAAATGTAATAAAAGTGCTAAAAAGGTTGCACAGTCCTCAAAATGGTAGAAATGAAAAGCTCATTTTGCAAAAAATTACACCTCACGCGGCTCCGTACGCCAAAGTGTGAAAAAGTTATTAGCGTCAGAAGATGGTGAAACAATTATTTTTTCATACACATTGTTTTCTTTTTTGAAAAATGTATTAAAAGGAAATTTACCATTTGCTTTTATGCATTATATGAACCAAACACACCTTAAGAGTGCTGTAGCTACACTGATGCAGAAACATATCTTGTTTAATCCCTGTGCTGAGAGGTTTTGCTGCCCCGGCTGCCCCGGGTACTTCTCCTCTTACCCCAATAATGCACCGTTCCAGCCTTTTTCTGCCCAGCATAAGCAGAGAAAACATCATCATTGCGTTGTCCCTGACAGGCAGAAGTAATCAATCACTGCACCATCTCCAAGCTGATGTGTATGAGTAATCCATCTCAGGTTGATTAGTCCTGTCTGGACTGTTCAGGAAGCTCTGTGGAATGTGTAAATGTATGGCAACCTACATCCACCCAGCTTTCCCAAGGTCCTGAATTGTATAATTGTTTTTTGAGCAAAACCACTTGGATCAAAGATTAAACAAGATATGTTTCTGCATCAGTGTAGCTATAGCATTCTCAAGTTATGTTTGGTTCACAATGCATAAAAACAAATGGTAGATTTCCTTTAAAAGACAATAAAACCTATATAAATTTGGTATCACAGTGATCATACCAAACCAAAGAATAAAGCTATTAAATTGTGAGCCCAATGGGGACCGGGACTGATTTGACAAGCTCTGTGTAATCTGTGTGCGCAATATAAATTACGGAATCATTATTATTATACACTACACATGTTATTTGCAGCGCACAGCAGGGGCGTCGCTAGGCTAAAAGATCCGGGGCTCGTGCCCCGGATCTTTTGGCCTGTGCCCCGGATCAGCGGCACTCTTGTCCCACTGTCCGGGTCCTCACCCCTCTCCTACTTCTATCTGCGTCCCTTCCGGGCACAGACAGAGGCGAGCGCTGCAGTGAAGAATGGAGCTATAAGCTCCGTCCTTCACTACACATAGCAGGAGACACGGTGACGTCATTAAACCGCGTCTCCTGCTTCTACCAGCTGACTAAAGCGCTGGGAGCTGGAGATGCGGTGTGATGACGTCACCGCGACTCATTCCCGCACAGCGAGAAGAGGAGAGAGGCAAGAAGAAGACAGGTGAGCATTAAGTTTTTTTTTTTTTTAATTCACAGTGTAGGAATTTGCTAGGGGGTGCCCAATTTGCTCGGGGGACAGGGGCTGGGGGACATTAAATGACCGGGGTCATAATTTCTGGAATGCTATGGGGACATTAATTTAATTTATGTGTGTATATGGACCATTTCTCAAGGGGGGGTATATTAATTTATGTGGGGGATATTATCCATTGTCAGGGGGAATCCATTACTGGGGAGCTAATGGAAACATTAATTTCTTGGGGGGGGACTTGTGGGGGATATCAATAGCTGGTGGAGGGGGCCATCAATTGCTGAGAGGGGCTGGTTGGGGAAAATTCCATTGCTGGGGGGGCATCCGTGCTTGGAGGCTGGCATGGAATATTAATTTTGTGAGGCAGGGGAGGCTGTGGATGACATCCATTGCTTGGGAGGTAATGGTAACATTAATTTCTGGGGGGTTTGTGGGACACATCATTTGCTGAGTGGGGGGCGTATCAATTGCTGAGGATCTATGGGGCACATCCATTGCTTGCTGGGGGTGGGGCTGAAGACAACATCAAATGCTGAGAGGGGCTGATGAGGGTACATCTATTGCAGCGGGAATGGGGGGGGACATCTGTTCCTCGGGGGTAGGGTGGAATATTAATTTCTGGGGGGGCTATATATGACATACATTGATGGGGAGCTAATGGGAACATTCATTTCTGGGGGGATTTATGGGAGACATCAATTGCTTGGAGGGGGGAAACGTCAATTGCTGGGTGTCTATGGGGCACATGCATTGCTGGGGGTGGGGACAACCATTTCTGAGGGGCTGGGGGGTATTCATTGTTGGGGTTTTGGGGGCATATACCTTTTTGAAGGGGTACATCAATTGCGGGGGGGCTTTGGGGGACACCAATTACTGGGATGTGATGGGATGGCATCAATAAGTGTGAGGGGCAGGAGGGACATCCATTGTTGTGGGGGCTGCAGAGAATATGAATTTCTTTGGGGATTCTTAATTTCCCATTATATATATAACATTATATACTGGAGGGTTGTGGGGACATCTCTTATTGGTGAGACTTATTTCATGTGGGAGAATTATTCAGTGGGTGGGGGGCATTAATTAGTGTGGGGATTTTTCGGCGGCTCCTAATTAGATAATTAGAAAGGGTCACTTGGTAGGGGCATTATCAAGGTGAGAGGTATTAAGTGCATTATTACATGTTAGGCCATGTTTAGGGAACATTATCAGGTAGGGTGTAATGTAAAGTATGGGGCCAATGTATTGCGGAGGGTCAGTTATTGTGGGGGCGGCCACAATGGGGACAATGTAGTATGTGTAAACTAGAATGAATAGTATATATATGTGGGTTATTCTTAGAAGGTGATTTGGGGTTGTGGGGCTAAATCAGGCCAGTATATTGTACATTGCTACAATTTTAGGCTTATAAATTGTGGATTCTTACAGTGGATTCGAGTGAGTGTGTTAGGGGTAGCAGAAGGATAACTGTGTTAGGGGACCAAGATATAGGAACAATGAAGAACATAAGATGCCTGTGTGGTAAACTTTACAGGGAGGAGACTTGGTGATGCTGGGGCTAATGGAGAAGATAGAGAACAACTACAGTCCGAGGACACATCACCTGCAGGCAATAGATGGAATTGGTTTTGGCGGGAAACTCATTTGAGGGGTTATGTACAAAAATGGTCACTACTGTCAATTTAATACAAATGCATTGGGGCCCGTGCCCCAGATCTTTTGCCATCCTAGCAACGCCCCTGGCGCACAGTAAAAGACATAAAAACTCCCCACCTGTTCAGTCCTGTCACTTCCATAGTGCTGTGTGGGGGACCAACAACCAAAAATCAGATGATGCTAAATCTAATGAGGCCTATTAAATCCCCCTCTGAATTAGTCCCTTCTAAAAACAAATCCCAAGTGTCTCTGTAAAGGAAAAAATTAAAGGAAGGGGGTGGGGGGTGGTTGATGTTAAGACTGGAACCCCAACACAATGTAAATGCTGTTTTCATTTGTTACAAACCTCAAAAACCTATCCAGTGGAAGTAAATAGAAAAAGCTTCTATAGAAGGAAAGCAAGCAGAGATCTTGATATCAGAGGAATTGACATGGGCAGCAAGGTGTCTTAGTGGTTAGCATTACAACTTTGTAGCTCTGGGGTCCTGGGTTCAAGTCCCAGGGTCAACATCTGCAAAGAGCTTGTATGTTCTCTCCGTGTTTGCGTGGGTTTCCTATGGGGTCCTCCAGTTTCCTCCCACATACTGGTAGGTCTATTAGACTGTGAGCCCCATTGGGGACATTGACTGATTTGGCAACCTCTGTGCAGCGGTGCGTAATCTGTGTGCGCTATACAAATAAAGGAATTATTAAAAATTCGAAAAGTGAATAACTTTTACTTACACAAACCATATCAATATTTGCTGATAATGGAGAACCCCTTTAAGGGGTTAAAGAATACATTTACTAAGTTTTCTTTTGTCTAATATTAAACACTGCATAAAAATTGCAAAGAACATTGCAAAAAAAATTGCAAACAATAAGACTAATATATATTTATTATTATTCTAAGGTGCCGTATATATAACTATATAACATTATAAACAGTAGACAAGGTATAATGTAAGAGATATGGATCTCTCTTAGTTCTTCCCTCTTAGTAAGTCTAAGTCAAGAATTTGTTCATTTGGATGGAAATTGTGTTTAAAGTTTCCAATTTTCCAAAATAGCCCTGGACAAATATAACGAATAATAGAAAGTCAGTGGAGCGTCAGCAATAGCATTATGTGGCTACAATGTACAAGACCAATGCCTATAAGGGCAAGAGCAGGCAACCTCACATCACTGTATCATAAAATATCTGCGATGGTCATCGATTCACTCATAATTGAGTATTAATATCTTAGGTGAGTACACACTTTATATGGAGAGATGACTTGTTACAGGAGAAGACTTGGAGTAACCACACACATCAGTTCCTAAAGTTTACTTTTTATGCATTATCGCTACCCAAGGAATTCTTCAGTACTGACCCATCATGCAACTTATTCATGCAATAAATTGAAAGACGACACAAGCCAAGAAAGGGATGTGAGCATTTGGTTCTGCAGATAATGTTAAAGCCCCTCTGAGAGCAGTCATGTTTACAACACGCTGCGGGAAGTCAAGCAGAAAGAGCACTTGTGGCCAATATGATAAAGAACCATTAAAAATGCCGGAGAGACCCGAGTTATCAGTAATCGCTGATTACTAGTCTAACAGCGCTGTGCACGCAACAATGAGTGTCCAAGTACCCACAACAAAGTATCCGGCAACCACATAAAGGGGTAAAAACTATTCTTTTTCCACCAGAAGAATCCCTTGCTTCATAAGAAAAAACTAATAACAAAAAAAAAAAAAAAAAGGAATATAGACTATACACTGGCAGAACCATATTAAACGCAGCCCTTTTCCGTTTTTTTACACTGCACCTTCCAAAACCAATAACTTTTTTTTCCCATTTATAATTTCTCCATTTATAGATTTGTTCTCTTTCGAATAAACTATTCAAATGTAATACTCCACGCAATGTACTGGAAAGCTGGAAAAAAATTCCATAAAAGATGAAAGTGATGGAAATTATGCCGCTCTGTTAGAGGCTTTCTCTGTATAGTCCAAATAACACTTCCTCTTCATTCTTTGGGTCAGTAAGATAAAAGTAGATAAAAACTCCCTAATTTTATTATGTTTTGATACATTAAAAAATATATTTATTTTGACATACAAACACCTGTAACTTTTTAATAACTTTGTGCAGAAGATCACCACAGTCACGGTGCCTGGATCTAGGAGTAAGTTTTACCCATACTTGATGGTAGATTTTCTTTAAATGGTTTATGCCTTAAATCAAGCTGTTAGGCCCACAAGTAGTCGTCTTCCGGTTATGGACTGTGTCTGGATGCTGCATAAATAATTGGGCCGGTCCAGAATTTTAACATCTGCTTTAGCTATTAGTTGGCCACATCAGGTATGTGAGGGTAGCAAGTTCAAGTCCCAGGGTCAACATCTGCAAAGAGTTTGTATGTTCTCTCCGTCTTTGCGCGGGTTTCCTCCGGTTTCCTTCCACACTCCAAAACATACCGGTAAGTTGATTAGATTGCGAGCCCATTGTGAACAGGGACCGATTTGGCAAGTTCTGTGCAGCGCTGCGTTATGTGTGTGCGCCATATAAATAAAGGAATTATTATATTCCTTGTGCCCCAAAACCACCTGAAAAGTGCATTTTCAAAATGTATTTCATAAATTTAAAAAATGGGGTATGCTTACAAAAGGCCTCATAGGAGTTGCCAAAATTGGCGGGTTGGGGGGGTCCAGTTTCTAGCAGATATTTATTGGGCAAGAAGAAGTCACCAGGGTCCCTGTTCTCCTTTATGGTGAGGGTGCAAATAATTAGAACCCTATGGGGCACATTTACTTACCCGGTCCATTCGCGTTCCAGCGGCGGCTTCTCTGACGAGCGTTCGGGTCTTCCGGCGATTCATGAAGGTCCTGCGCCTGATGTCCACCAGGTGTCGCTGCTGCGCCGAGGTCCGCCGAGTTGCGTCGAAGTTCACTGATCTCTTCCTGGTGCATGCAAGTATGGCCCGTGCGACCAATTTTTTGTTTTAAATGCGGCGGTTTTTCCGAATCCGTCGGGTTTTCGTTCGGCCACGCCCCCCGATTTCCGTCGCGTGCATACCAGCGCCGATGCGCCACAATCCGATCGCATGCGCCAAAAACCCATGGCAATTCATGGAAAATCGGCGCAAATCGGAAATATTCGGGTAACACGTCGGGAAAACACAAATCGGGCCCTTAGTAAATGACCCCCTATATATTAGATAATTGTAGCATATCTCATCATTATAACCGCCTTGTTGTTTTATAAGGGCTTAATGTGATTATGATAATTATTCATACTGAGACTAATTCCGCTCCTTTATCAGGTTTTAATGCGGAGGTTCCTTTAACCAGAACTGTAGGCATTTTAATAACTTGTAATCCACTTCCAAAACAAAAACTTTTTGGTGTCTGAAGCCTTGATGAATGCATCTGTTGATCCGTTCTACAGCGGCACATCCCTTAGTATCCATGTTGTCACACAATATCCGATTAAAGTGTAACACTGCAGCCCCCAAGGGCTATGCAGAGATTTTAATGAGATGTCATGCTCGATAACAATCCCTCAGACTTCTTATTACTGTGCCGTGCAAGGGAGATAGGTTTAGCTTTAAATGTGACATCTTCACCTTAATCCCTCCCTTCTGACCTGCCCATAATATACAAAAACAAAAATCCTCTCCGCTTTGTTTTAAGGGACATTGCAGATTGTCAGCAGTTAAATGACATAAATAATATATCTGATAAGGGGTCGGGAATAATTGTGATAACTCTGACAACCTTGTCCTGAATTACAATGAATTAGATGGGAGTAGGCCAACTTTAGAAAATCATTTAAACCTGCACGTGATGTGGGATCACCCCTTTAATATGGACAAGTTGTGACATTAGGTGCCATGGTTGTTATTGTCTGCAATGTGCAGCTGATAACTTAAAGCGGTATGCTAAGCATCTCTGGGAACTCTTTCAAGACTGTTGGAAGATCATTTCTGGTGACTACCTCTTGAACTCATCAAGAGAATGCCAGGAGTGTGCAAAGCAGTAATCAAAGCAAAAGGTGGTTACTTTGAAGAACCTTGAATTCCACATGTGTTAATTCATCGTTTTGATGAATAGTTTTAGAAGTGCCTCCTTTGAATTAGGTGTGTCCAAACTTTTGGTTTGTACTGTATGTGGAGAAAACCACATACAGCCAAATACAATCACCTGCCAAATACAACCCCAACAGTGACACATGGTGGTGGCAGCATCAGGCTATGGGGGCAGGGACAGGACCACTGGTTGCAATTAAAGGAAAGATGAATGCGGCCAAGTACAAATATATCCTGGATGAATACCTCTTCCAGAGTGCTCTGGACCTCAGATTGAGTCTTCCAACAAGAATATGAAGCACACAAAATGGTTTCCACCAACGTTCACCATCCAACCTAAGGGAACCGGGGAGGATCTGCACAGGATCCCCAAATCTATAGAGATTAATGAAGCTCATGCGCGGCCGACTGCTCCATTAGTCTGAGGAGCAGGGAGGGGGTGGGTCGGAGCACTCGTTCTCACGATCTGCGGGGGTCTCAGCACTGAGACCCCACTGGATAGGGCCTAACTTGCCTTCATGGGAAAACCCCTTTAATGAGCAAAACAAGAATTTACCAATTGACTCAATTAGAAAAAAAAAGTGTAAAATTCCTGTACTCACTGTATGGGTGGTGGATAATATTATTGTGGATATATACCAGGTATCATATAACTAATTTTATAATAGAATTACACAAAAGGGGACCTGGTGTCTCGGCAGGGATTCAATACTCAATATTTTTAACAAAACTGCCATGGCAGACTGGATAGCCCGTATCTGGACATAAAGGAATAGGTTAAAACATCACTTTTATTTCTTCAAATGATAATAAAATCAATACTACCTTATATACTTGTGTATAAGCCGAGTTTTATACATGAGTCAAGTAAAAAATAAAAAACTTAATACTCACCCTCTAGTGTCTGGATTGCAGGCGGAAGTCCCGATCTTCAGTGTGAGGCTCCCAATCTTCGGCGCGGGTCCCAGCGGCTCCTCTTCTCTCTTCTATGATGCGTCCATGCGATCTCCTATGATCGCATGGACGCGACTCTGCCAGCGAGAGAATAGAGGGGGCAGGCTGGCTGTGCGCCACTTGGGGGCAGGCTGGCTGTGCACCACTTGGGGGCAGGCTGGCTGTGCGCCACTTGGGGGCAGGCTGGCTGTGCGCCACATGGGGGCAGGCTGGCTGTGCGCCACATGGGGGCAGGCTGGCTGTGCGCCACATGGGGGCAGGCTGGCTGTGCGCCACATGGGGGCAGGCTGGCTGTATGCCACATGGGGGCTGGCTGGCTGTATACCACATGGGGGCAGGCTAGCTGTATATTACACCCTTTGGCTTATACTCGAGTCAATAGGTTTTCCCAGTTTTGGCGGTAAAATAAGGGATCTCGGCTTATATTTGGATCGGCTTATACCAGAGTATATACCGTAATCTGTTCGCATTGCTTTGTTCTCAAACAAAATTTGTGTTTAAAAACACAGTGCACTGCACCATCCCAGTCTAGTCAGCCAGGCTCAAATCTCACATACTAAGTCATTGATATTTATTTGAACAGAGACGGTGTGTGAGTGGATGGAGTGTTGGTCACAATTATGACCATACTCGTGGTCACTGTCACACACAGCTGGAGATACAGGGGTGCTTTTAAAGGAACCTTCATCCATAGAGCATGAGCGTCTCAATGCTACAACCGTAACAGGATAGAATATAGATTATATGAACAGCAGCTACATCAACGCCCGCCTATGGGGTGTTGCAGCTCTAAGACCACTCTGATTTCTTTAGTTATTCTGGCTGTATGTTACTGTAGGCTACTCATAGTGCGAGGCTGCTAGCGTGGTAGGGTATCAGCTGCAGATTGGCCCCGAATTGTGACATCATACACACGCTGGCCCTACATAAAAGGTATATAGGCACTATCTAGCCCTATATCTCATACGGAACACGCTTCACACCTCACATAACTTTTTCCAGTCTCTGTGTATTGTGTTGAACACTGATGTGTGGTTAAGAGCACTGACAGACTAGGGAGCGTGACACTGCTAGTTAAAAACGGCTGAATTAACCCCCCAACATGTTTCGCCAGCTAGACTGGCTTCATCAGAGGTCTGGGCTAATAGGGTTACTAGCAGTGTCACGCTCCCTAGTCTGTTACTATAAGCGCAGACCCCTGCTGAAGCCAGTCTAGCTGGCCAAACATGTTGGGGGGCTAATTCAGCAGTTTTTAACCAGCAGTGTCAGACTCCCTAGTCTGTTAGTGCTCTCTATAGTTAGTAGATAGTGCCTCTATACCTTTTATGTAGGGCCAGCGTGTGTATGATGTTACAATTTGGGGCCAATCTGCAGCTGATACCCTACCACGCTAGCAGCCTCGCACTATGAGTAGCCTACAGTAACATACAGCCAGAATCACTAGAGATATCAGAGTGGTCTTAGAGCTGCAACACCCCATAGGCGGGCATTGATGCAGCTGCTGTTCATATAATCTGTATCCTGTTGCGGTTGTAGCATTGAGACGCTCGTGCTCTATAGATGAAGGTTCCTTTAGCAGCGCCCCTGTATCTCCAGCTGTGTGTGACAGTGACCACGAGGGAATACCTGCAATCATCTATACAGTACGGTCATAATTGTGACCAACACTCCATCCACTCACACCCTGTCTATCAATGACTTAGTATGTGAGCCTGGCTGACTAGACGAGGACGGTGCAATGCACTGTGTCTTTAAGCACATATTTTTTTTTGAGCACAAAGCAATGTGAACGGATTAATATTGCTGTTATTATCATTTGAAGAAGTAAAAGTGATGTTTTAACCTATTCCTTTGTGTCGGGATATGGGCTATCCAGTCTGCCAGTGCCAGTTTTGTTAAAAATATTTAATTTTATAAATGAAGCACATAAGCAAATATTGTCCCTGCAAACAAAAGAGACACTAAAATGGCCATGATGACATCTAATAGGATTTCCTTGGTTTATTTAAGCTGATTAAGGCCAAGGCCATAAGATGGCTTTAAGGAGGTAATATACAGCACTCTGCTTATTTAACGGCTGGAGATGTGACATACTGTGCAATGTTTAATCTGTTAACATGCAGATGAAATCGGGATATCTGTCTATTAATCTGTGTAACCAAACTCAAGTCACATGTGATATATTATGTACCTACCACAGTCCCTCTATCCCCCCTACATATGTCTATACAAACCACATGTACTAGTTATAGGAAATGATGGGTGATACCTCTGCTCTCGTGTCTGGCTGCTGTCCTGTCCTGCATGGCCTACATATAGGATCTTAAATCGATTCAATGGGAACATGGAACTTAATTTTTTCTTTTTCTCCAAAAATGATGGGTGTGCTGCCTCAACGCAGCTCAACAGGGAAATGCAAATTTTATATATTGACAAATATTGGATTTTAGGCACCCTGTCACCACTCCGGATGTCATCGAAAATACTATGAAATACTAGTCCATCTCTTCTAAGAGCGTTATGTTACAATGTTCTCCTATTAAGACTCCCAGAAATGTAAGAATACATGCACCGCTTGGTATTATTTGATGTGAGCTGATAAATTCCAGGTAGGTTTTACTATCTGGAATTAATCATCTTTCTTAGTCTGCATTCACACAGCCATATGTGGGACGTATATATATATATATATATATATATATATATATATATATATATATATATATATATATATATATATATATATATATATATATATATATATATATATAGGGCAGACGTATATACATCAGATATATGTCCCTCCTCCTCCTCTCCCCGGCGCTGGTGTGCCCGCCGTGCTATGTCAGTGTGAATTTAGCCTTAAAGGTAGTCTTCCATCTCCTAACTCGCTCACAAGTAAATATAGCATTGTGTCAGTCACCTTAAAATCTCTCTTAAAACCTTTCCTGCTTCCTAACAGAACATTTTTTTATTTAGGAAAAAAAAAAAAAAGAGGAAAGAGCACCTTTGTATTTCGTTCTCTGCTTCCCTGGAGAGGGACTGGCTCATTTTGGAGAGAAAAATTGTGAAAAGAAGAATACTGGTGCACCAGCAGACATGGCCCCCGCCCTGGTGCACCGAGGAGCTTTAGCATAAAGATAAATGTAGAATTTTCTCTTAAATGACATATAGCTAAAAACTAGAAATGTATTTCTAGAAACCTTATGACACGCCCTACGGGGGGTTATATCAACTTTTTAAACAAAGTGACTGGTGAAGATCCAACTGCTGGGACCCCCAACAATCATAACAATAGGACCCACTGTGATGCACGGAATGGGGGCCACTACATTCAAGACTTTGGGGGACATTCAAAGATAGTGGTGCGCTGTGCTCGGCTATTTCCAAAACTCCCATAGAATTAAATGGAGCCTCCGGATACATGCTAGTCTGTTGTTCTACCCATAAGTGATTTTCATGTTCATGGAAGTCCCAGCAGTGGGACCCTTGCCGATCACTTTGTTATTCCCTATGGCATGTATAGGGTATAACTTCATAAGTTAGAACAACCCCTTTAAGGAAAGGAGTTCAATGAAAAACAAAGTTCACATGCTTTTAGGTCCGTCTATTACATAGACAACTTAGCCCAGGAGTACCTACCACAGACGTGGTGCACCCAATTACATGTAAATGGAATGGCTAAGGGTGGACTCACATTGGCATTTTTATTCACATCAGTGTGAATTTTTGCTTATGGACACACACAGTAAGGAACCACTGAAAAATCACTGAAGACAGGAAGAGAAAACTAATCTGTACGAGTCCATAAGCCAAAATGGCTTCAGTGAGAAATCACTGATGTGAGAAAAAATGCCAGTGTGAAAGAGCCTAAGAATTTCTGCTAATGGAAAAGCGTTACGAGCCAACTCCATTCAGGATCATCTGCTAAGCATTCTGCATGTATTTACTAATGTGTCCAATTCTCAATGCGCCAATAAATACATAATGAGTACATTATATATTCCACATAAATGTAGGTTATTTCTGCAGCCATTATCATGAGATTACCATATTGTGCCCAGACCGGCCCTTGCAATATGCCTTATGATCTGGAGTAAATAATGCAGGAGACGTCTCTTCCAAGGAGAGACTCCTGCGCTGGGCTGTGCCATACAGACGTCATACATTATTAAGGTACAGATGTTTAGAGAAGGATTCAAGAAAAGGGAGGTTCTCACCATCCGCCATATTCTTTATTTATAGCATAACATAGGGCGGGACACATACTATGGGGAAGGGCCGTTTCGTGCTACACGTGCTTTATCTCTATCTTTATCTAAATCGCCATCGTATGTGTCTGGTTGTATCCTCTCTGCGCTGTGCTATAAAATAAAGAATACATCTGGATGGTGAGTGCAGCCTTTTTCTTGAATCCTTTGTTAAAGTCTTCTTATGACGGTGTTGAGCAGATCACCAGTCAAACCAGAGTTAAAGGGGATCTCCTGAGATCAAAAACATGGCTGTGTTCTTCCATAAACAGCGCCCCACTTGACCATGGTTTGTGCAGGTATTGCAGCTCAGCTGTATAGAAATGAATGGAGCTTAGTTGCAATACCACACACTACCCATGGTTGGGGTGGCACTGCTTTTGGAAGAAAACAGACATGTTTTTCAACCTCAGGAGGACCCTTTATGATTATCTTGGTCTTGAATTTTGTATGGGAAAAGCAGAATAGTGTCAAGCCGATGCTTAAGCTAATCTTTTCACTTCTACTATTGGACAGATGTTTACAGGGCCCCTGGTTAAGGATATTATTCTGTGCAAAATGCTGGCATGGAGGCAAATTCTGGAAAAGAAAAATCTGCAACAGATTCTCAACAAAATCCCAAATGTTTCTTTTGCTAAAAAATAAAATGACATTCAGAAATCCTACATTATTGTTGCAATGATGTTTTCCTATATGCAATCACAAATGTCTCCGGCACAGCCTCTGGGGTCCCAACGCTCAGCTTGTATCTAGAGACTCCACAAGGGATTTTCCCTGGAATAGCATGCTTTCCTCATGGTAAACACACATGGAAGACATGACAGCGGACAATCCGCCTGGCACCACCGCAGATCAAGATGTACAGGACGACAATTCTGTGACAGTAAACGCAGAACTGAAAAATGCTGAACTCAAGATCACAAGACACAATGAATATGTATTTATAACAGCCATGACGTACAGATTACAGGGGGCAGAGGTCTTCTCCTGGGCCTCTATCTCATCTCTAGAACAAAGGTGCTGTGGACATAGAATGTTCCCTTATATTGCAATGTATTTTTTTTTTTCCTCTCAATCTGCAGCAGACTTACACCTTAAAGGGGTTTTCCCACTAAACAAGTTAGGACCTATCCAAAGGATAGAGCCTAACTTGATGATCAGTGGGGGTCTCAGTAATGAAACCCCCAGAGATCACAAGAATGAGGGGGGCCAGGTACCTCTGTCGGACCCCTCGCGGCGCACCAAGATTAATAGAGTAAGCGGTCGCACATGACCATTCTGCTCCATTCATCGCTCTGTGATCTCCATCAGCTCCGTAGAGATGAATGGAGCAGAATGGTCATGTGCAGCCGTCTACTGCATTTATCTCGGGGAGCGACTGAGGTACCTGGGACCCCATCTGACCACTTGTTCTCTAGATCTGTGGGCTCTCATCAAAGAGACCCCCACTGATCAGCAAGTTAGGCACTATCCTGTGGGTAGGGCCTAACTTGTTTTGTGGGAAAACCCCTTTAAGAGACTTTATGCACTGCTGCAGGACCATGGCCCCGATGCTCTCAGGCAGGACAGCATGCAGCCTCCTTCCATCACTCTCTGCCTCCCTTGTAGAGAGCTCAGTTCCAGAAATGTCATCTTGCCTTTTGTTTTTGTCTTGTGACTATGCAGCAGAACGGTGTTTAGAGATGAGTAAGCAGCCAAGTGTCGCTTACACAATCACGCAGTTACTATTATCATATTGACCTCGATAAGTTCAGATCCAGTTTGCTGCTGATAGAAAACATGAGCTTAATTTTCAAACAAGTTCTTCAGAAAGGCTCAGATGTGCGCGCTAATGAGCTGTGAAATCTTCACAAACCCAAGACGCGGATAAAAGCGCCATCAACACAAATCCAAGCAAAAAAGCAGCGAAACTCCAAGTATTGTACGCCTTAAAAGATATATAAAGATTTACTAGGAAGGTGGTCTACTACAAGTAGACGGCCTACATGGATAACATAATACATGAACTGAAAGTCTGTGTATGGGGGTGGCCTTTGTTGGTCTTTCCTGGTAAAGAAAATCAATTATTTAAAGGGAACCGTTCACCAGGGGCCTCATTTTCACTAAAGACAGGCTGCATATGCCCATTACAGCTGCAGTGCAAATCTGCCTTTCTGCTTTCTCTAAGCATTTGCATTACAATATAATAGCGTGTTATAACTTACCTTGCACCCTGACAGAATCCCACCTGAAATGTACCACATTTATTATAGGTTTTAGCCCATTTTTGGACAATTTTTATCCTTATCTGAAAAAGAGGCGTGACCTCCAGGAAAGGTCACCGGAAAGTTTCATTGGTGCCGCAAAAAAATTAATCGGTGTACCACAAAATTTAGACCAACTAATAGCTGGTATAAAGTCTGATTCCACAGTCTTATACTGCACCAGATACATCATCCAGCAAGATTCATCTGGCGCAGAATACGGCTGTGGAGCCGGACTGCACTGGTCTATTCACCGACAGTTTTAATAAATCTCCTGTAATCTCTTATAATTCAATTGGAACATTTTTCTGAGTTTTATTTCTCCAAAATTTTAAGGACCCCGTTCTCTTGCTAGAATAGTGTGCACAATGTCAAATCGATTTTATAATAAAACTGTCTTTTTCGCTAAGTTATATGAAAGTTTACCTGTATGTTTGCAGAGCAGTGTCCCATGGGAGTGGCCAGTGAGGATTGCCCCCCCAGCCTTGGGAAACTGCTTGGCCATGGATCTATTTCAAATATGAGGGATATGGGTGTTTTTTTTTTTTAAATAGACGCATGACAGAGCGGTTCCCCGAGGGTATTGGTTGGGTGACCGCTTCTCACTGGCCACTCCCATGGGACACAGCTCTGCAGAGAGAAAGGTAAACGTTCATCTAACTTTTCTTTTTATTGGAAAAAGTCAGTATTATTATAAAAAGACTTTGGCAATGTGTTCACTATTCTCTACGGGGACATGGGGGAGCCAGAAAATGGTCTCTTGACAGGTTCCCTTTGATGAATATTAAAAAAAGGAGTAGCTATGGTAAATTATTCTTCCATTCTGATCCCAAAATGTAAGTTTAGAAAAACAATACATACTTTTACTGGGATATAAAAGGTGAAAGGGCTCTTAATTTCCTGCTCTGCAGCCATTGGCTCGGGTTTCCCCAAACGGACTTCCTGTTTCTGGACTGTATATAACCCAAATGTGACTGTGAAGGCTTGTCAGTCACGTGCCATTTGTGTACAAATCACTACTAAGGCTAGTGATTGTCTACAGTAATTGCCTAACCAAAAGGCTGCCCATCAGGGGCCGACAGCTTACATTGGCCCATTACTGAGTACTTACCTCCTACCTGAAGACATGGGCATGGCCCCCTGACCTGCAGGAAGTGCCCCAGGACAAGGCATGCTATTGGAAATTCCAAAAGCAGCTGCTGGTAGCAACTTGTAAAGCCAGACGATGAATATTTACCAGGGTACCAGGGTTTCCAGTGTATAGGAACATTGGGGTCCCCTCTAAGATATAGAGATTATACAATGAGCTACAAACTATAACTATAAAAGAATTGTATCTGTCATTCTATACACGTTATATATATAAGTTTATTATTGGTCTTACACATTTCTATTTTACATGAAATCTGTGTTTCAAAAATAAATAAAAATAAAACTTGACCTTTTCTCCTCATTTTTGTTCCCTATTTTTAGTAGCTCGTCATCTCCATGCTTCATACTACAGTAGAAGTGAAACCAGGTTGCCTCAGGACAGATGGGACATAAAATCAGACATGTTGTCAACATGGGTATTAAGAGCTGACTCTAAAACCAACAACCCCACTACTAAGCTTACTAGTGCAAAGCAGCTCATCAGCTGCAGGGAGAGATAACTCCATAAGAATGGAGATAAATCTCTCTCCTTCATAGAAGGGTCAACAGAAAAGTTCATGGTGCCAAAACCCTCATCACTAGGGCAAAACCTCATCACTCTGACAGTAGAAATAGAAGACTCCTTGTGTTTTTGGAATACAGGCAGTCCCCGGGTTACGTACAAGATAGGGTCCGGAGGTTTGTTCTTAAGTTGAATTTGTATGTAAGTCGAAACTGTATATTTTAGAATTGTAGATCCAGACATAAAAAAAATTTGGCCCCAGTGACAATTGGAGTTTAAACATTTTATGCTGTAATGGGACCAAGGATTATTAATAAAGCTTCATTACAGACACCTTACAGCTGATCATTGCAGTCTGGGACTATAGTAAAGCATCCAGAAAGCTTCACCAGAGGTCACAGGGGGCTGTCTGTAACTATGGGTTGTCTGTAAGTCGGGTGTCCTTAAGTAGGGGACCGCCTGTATCCCATACTCTTCTATTTTACATTAGGCAGATAGAGTTCTGTTAAAGAGATTTTCCCACAAATCAATGTTAAGCCCTCTCCACAGGATAGGGCCTAACTTGCTGATTGGTATGGGTCTCAGTGATCACAACAGATCACGAGAATGGGGGTCCAATTGGGGCTGATATTCCACCGTCTGATCCATCGTCGCTCATGGTCAGACTGTCCCGTTCATTTCCATGGAGCTGACAGAGATTGCTGATTATTTGAAAATCTCCGTCCACCGTTCTCGTGATCTCGTGGTCATCACCGAAACCCCCACCAATCAGCTTGTTATCCTGTGGATAAGGCTTAACTTGCTTTGTGGGAAAACCCCTTTAACCTCTTTCTACAGAATATTGGGGCTCCATGTGAACAAAGGATAACAAATATAAGAAGATTACCACAGTCACGGTGCCTGGATCTATGAGTAAGTGCCCCTGGTTTATCATGATGGATTTTGATGGCAGATTCCTTTTAAACTACCGTAATACTTACCTCTTTCCTCTGTTCCAGTCTGTGGCAGCAGTCATATAGACTAGCAACATCACAAAGACAGTGCCCCCTCCACCGCCACCAGCATGCGGCAGTGGCTTGTATGAGGCTGCATGCTTTAGCCGAATGCAAACTCTTCCATGGTGTCTTCCATCTCAGGTCACCATTTAATGGGTATACAGTACTCACAAAATCTAGGACGAAAGTACAAGGGACATGACAGGAAGTTCTGTCCTGCTGCTTCGGAGTTACGTGACCCTCACCTCTTAGCAGTGAACACCAAACTTGTTAAAGTTTGTTCTAAGTTTATTATAAATCTAATTACCTTCTTCAGGATCCAGAGCTGGAGCCTTAATTCTAGCAGCTCTGGTGGATGTAGACTTCTTACATGATTTTTCACTATGTAATACTACAAATGGCAAACAATAACTTCTGATCAATTGGTATGTAAAGAAGTCAGGTCCCCGGCGATCAGCTGATCAGTAAGACAACATGTTCAAAACTAGATGTCTTAATCAGACAACCCATCAAAGAGACACAGCTACAATTCTCTGGCATTCTGTATTATAATAATTATGAATAATTACGAATTCTAATTGTGTCAAATGAGAAGAATTAATGTTATAATTGATATTCAAATAAGGGCTCTCAAATTAGGACTTCTCTGTCTGCAAGAGGAGTTTATTTTAGGACGTACAACCATCTACCTAGGATTATTCTAATACCACGTCTGATCATAGCGCTCGCCCTTGATTCATGGTGCGCTGTAATTACTTGTGCCTTAATTAGCCGGCTGTAAATTCTCCAGCAAGGCAGCGCTACTGCGTGTGTTGTACGAGGCTTTGGAGGGAGGTGAGAACATACGATGGATACCCGTGATTAAAATGGACAATATGTCAGTCATATGTCAGGGTTTTTTCTATTTAAAAATGAAATAAAATAAAAATTAGTCAATACACAAATAACCATCAATGTTTTCAGCCCTTTAAGATCTTTTGCAAATCTGTTTTTTACTCTTCTCCTCCTTCCAGAAGCTGTAACTTTTTTATTTTTTAATTTACAAAGCTATACGAGGGTTTTTTTTTTTTAATCTGTGCCATGTATTGGGTAGCTTGGAAAAAAATTCCAAATGTGGTGGAACTGGCAAAACTGGATTCCATTTTTACGACTTTGAATGTGCGGTTGAGATGACACCTCTCCATTATCCAAAGGATCAGTATAATTGCAGAGACACTAAATATGTATAGTGTAGATATGTCTTAATACCTTGAAGTAAATTAAAATATCTTGGATTACATTTCCATACGTCATTGTTTGCAGGATGGGATGATGTTTTAATTGACCATTATGAAAACTTTTTGAAATTTGAAATGAAATTTTTCACATTTTATTCACATTTGTATTGGAGGCAAAATGGCAAAATAGGTGGGGATCTGCACATTACTTGGTTACCCACATATACATATTAACAGAAAAAAATATACATCAGTTTTATTATATGCCCCAGCTCCATTTCAATGGAAAACAAACATCCTTTAGCCATCTTGTTTCTTAGGATTTTAGGAGATGACTGATGGGGGCAATTGTTTCTAACCAGTAGCAGACTGCCCATAGATTATGTTGGTGTGAACCTATGGTGAACCAAGGTTGGTCAAAACATCCTGCATGCACGTGACCACTCTCACAAAATTTTGGGGTAGGGTTACAAATACCAGCCAAAGTGCTACAATTATGATGTGATTGCCACCACAGATCACAGCAGTTTTTGAATGTTTTATGTGTTGCCTGAGTTATATAGCTTTTTATTTGTCTCCCACATGGGGAGGGTCTGGTTTTCCCCTGACCCACCGGGTATTTCCAGCAGCACGTGACTGCTGCAATCAGCAAATAGACTACATACTGCTGTCGATTGGCTGCAGTGGTCATGTCTTACTATTGCCACAGCAAATCAGAGATTGTGTGAGGTGCAGCATTGCATTGTGGGGAAATAAGAGTTATATACATTTTATTATATTTCTGGCCATGCCTACAGGCAAATTATTTAACTGAATTATATTTGTGGTAAAACACAACCTGCAGAATCCACATCATCATGAAAACATTTTTCAAAAAAAAGCTAGCAATGTATTGCAAAACCAGGATTTGATTTAATTTTTCTTTGTTTAGTTTTTTTTGTTTATTATATCTACAGTATAACAATTTGCTATTATCCTGGCACATGGCTAAAACTTTCTAAAAAAAAAAAAACCCCCCACAGAAATGGATCTAAAGAAAACTTTCCCCAGTCACTTGTCAATCTGTAGGTGATTACTCGTGGCGGATTTCATGAAAAATGGTCTCAAAAATTTGTAAAACTAAAGTTTCTTTGCTTTCAGATAGATTTTTGGTAAGGAATAGAAATTGAGATCCACATGCAAATATCATCTGAAACGCCCTGACCAATCCTGCCACGTTAATGGCAACTAAAAGTAACTTACACCTACCTGGCATTGATTGAACAAGGTCTCCGCACAGGGCAAAGAACTTTGGCTTGGGACACAACTTGTTGACGGCTTCCACTGCCTCTTCTGTCAACTTTATCTCCTGGTCCCACTCATCTCCTCCAAAGTCACTTTCGCCGATCGCCCAGGATTTCATGAGGCCGAATTGTGGGTCTGCTCCTTGTATAAAATAGAAGGGACCTTTCCACTCCTTCTCGTCATCTCCAAACAGAAGAAAAAATACAGAAATTTGTTACAATATTCTACAGTCCGTGCGGCACGTCCTATCGGTGCCGCGCCGGTAATTACATTACAGACTAATAATAGGCTTCTAAATATTCATCCCCGGGACCTTTAACAAAGAGCCAATTATGAAAAGGCTACAGTTTCTAAAAAAAGGATTGGTACAGATCTGCACGCGGCTGACCTTTCTATTAAACAAAGTGAAATAATTCCCGGGGCAGGCAATTGTTTGTGTCTTTTCTGCCTTGGAAATAACCCATTCCCTGGAAGAGGTACAGTGACATGCTGGGAAACCAATCTCACTGTGTATTACTGGAGCCTCCGGCACAGTGAGGTTAGTGCATTCCGGAAAAATGAAAAAAGAAGACACAGTTTTTATAAATTCCAAAGTAAAATAGTCTTTGTTCCAAGTCTCATCTACAATTTCCAATTGTGTTAATGGGAGCAGATGAAAACACATGGTGACAATTTATATCCATATGTTACATATATTTCTATACTGATTCTTGAGCACATAATAAAATGCTATGTATTCCACAGTATCAAAAGAAACCTGCAGAACTTTAAGCAGTTAGTAATGATTCTGATATCTCCTGCAGTAGGCAAGCAGCGACATCAGCTTCTTTACCTCGCAGCATAATGATGACATCATCACAAAGATGCTGAGGTCACTGCTGCAAGCACTTCACAAAGAGTTAAAGGGGTTGTCCCACTAATGGCACTTAACTCCGAATCCAATGGATCCTAATCTGTTGCAATAAAGTGCTTCATGTGAATGGTGTAAATGCAGATGTATCTATTCAGTTCTATAGTACTCACCTATCAGAGAAATATATGAAGTGATGATATACAATCTTGTCTGTCACTCATTTACTATTATTATATGTTACCCCAACAGAGTGAGTGCACACTAATACATTATTCACATGGAGCCCCAATATTCTGCAGAAAGAGGATAAAGGGGTTTCCCCAAAATACAAGCATTGGATAGGGATTAACTTGTTTCATGGGAAAGCCCCTTTAAGTGTAATTTATGGGACAACCCATGCATTTCCATGCATAGCATGTGACTGCTGATGCCAGTGATTGGGTGCAGAGGACACATGTATGATGTACAGCAACTGGAGGAAGAGCTTATGGTTATGGTATTTTCCAATGTCCTTAAAGCAAACCTACTATCTGGAATCTACCTATTAAAGTGTAACTGTAAAGCTATAGTGATTTTACCAAATTATTATATGCGATTCCCCTTTTAAAACAAACAGAACGATATCTACTTTGTGCCGCTCGTCCTTTTCTGTTCTGGCATTTTCTGTTCTGAAAAAGAGTTTCTCATCAGAGCTGAAGTGGGCGGAGACTAATGTCTGTCTGTCTATGCCCTCAAACTGAGGCCAGTTAGCTTGCCCGCACATCCCATGATGCCTTGTGTTTCCTCTCAAAGTAATTTAGCATTAAATCCATTTAGTTTCCCACAGGTAAATACAGTGAACACTGCATAGTGCACATACAGGATGCATATGGTAACAGCCTGGCAGCTTCCATCACATGGAGGAGCAGGGGGCATGTAATAAGTGGTAGAAATCATAAGTAACCCAGTTACATGCAGTCTATAGCCTGTGCTGTGTGAGCACTAAGAGTTAACAGCTTATCTGGACAGAAATGATACTGCCGATGACAAGGTGGGGCTTCTGTGCTGGGCGTGATGGACAATGTGTGCATGTGTGTCCGGCATTGAAGCCAGTGCTGCTGGGCATGCGCAGAGCTGCGGTGGAGTGCAGGTAGCCACGGAGCGTAGAGGCTACTGGAACGTGAAGTAGTATTTGCTCCCGCTCCACGGAGAGCCTACTCAACACCCCAGTAGCCTCTCTGAAAAATTAGTTTATAATTGTTATATGGTTAGGCAAGCATAGTTTAAGTTATTAAAGGAAACCTACCAATAGATCTACCTTAAAGGGGTATTCCCACGAAGACAAGTTTCTTATATGTACTCAGGATAACAAAATAACACATTCTCTAATTCACTGTTATTAACAAAAATACAGTATTTCCCAGATATAAGTCCAACCTGTATCTATCAGTCCTGGTGTACACAATTTCAGCTTCCCCTAGACAAGACCCTGTAACCCTGGATTTCTGTGTGACAGTGTGCAAATTAGATTTCTGTCTCTCTCTGCTATGTGTCTGTAGCCACACCCCCTGCACGGAGCTCAGAGACAATGATCACTTCCTCCCAGGAGATCATGAGCAGAGGGATAGGCTGCAAACTACAAAAAGATAAGTGATCCGGGGGAAGGGGGAGGCAGGCACATATCTGTGAGATGTAGCAGTGCTAAACGTGTGTAACAGTGTAGAAGTCTATCACCCTCTGTCTGTCGTGCCTCTGTGTAATCTCATGCATCTCTGATCTGTCTCATGTCTCTTTCTATGTGTTAATACAATGTCAGAAGCCAGATGAAAGTGAATTTACACCTGCACCCTGATAATGTAACCACATTGTCACCCCACAGAACTAGAGGGATTATAATGTGTCTGCTTGAGAGGCCCCGCACACACCCTGGGATTTTACACTGAGCATCCTAGGGAGTGATAGGAGCTAAAACAGCAATACAACTGAGTAAAATTGTAAAGTAACTGGTTAAAATGATCTTCATTGTGTTGACATAAGTAAGGAAAGGAATTGAAATGAAAGAATTTTCTTTGGAGGGAATACCCCTTTAATAGGTAGATTCCTGATGGTAGCTTTCCTATAAACAGGTTTTCAAAGAATTATGAAGAAATTCAAGGGGCCAGGGTGAGTAAAAAAAAAAAAAAAAAGCACATACTTACCCTTACGTTAGTTCTTGCATTGCTTTGTTACGTCTTGTTTTTCAGCCTGTACCCCCTTGGAAATTTCAGAAGGTCTAGAGCAGTGGTTCTCAACCCTTGTAATACTGTGACCCCACAATACAGTTCCTAATGTTGCGGTGACCCCAAACCATGTGATTCTCTGCAAAAATGCAATAAAATCGTGGCCTTTGATGGCTTTAGGTGACCCCTGTGTTTTGGTCGTTCGACCCCCGCTGGGGTCGCGACCCATAGGTTGAGAACCGCTGGTCTAGAGCCTTCCTTGGACCGGGGGACAACAGAAAGGGAAGTGAGGAAAAAGTCAGTCATTGGATAAAGAAGGTCCCGTTATCCTCTGGAATTTCCAGTTGGGTGCAGGCTGGAAGTACTCAACTAATGGAGAGGGGCGAGTGTGTTTTTTTCCCCACCCCATACCAGCTGTGACACTGATTTAGAATTGGTGTAAAGAACTGTCCAAGAACGCACCGTGTGACAGCACCCTAAGGTGTGAGGTTTCACTTCAAAGTGTACTAAAGTGAATCTTTGCTCCAATTTAGGGCAATGCGTGGCTGTTTCCATTATGATTGTATATATCTCAAAACATTAGAAAGTCCAGCAGCACCAAAGCAATAGCAAAAACCTTTGTGGGTGCAAACCCCAAAACTGGTCTTGACACACCAGGCAAATGTACTCCAAAAAAATGAGACTGCACTCCAAATTCAATGTGAAAAAAACTAATGGGCGCTTTATTTACCCAAGTGCTCTTGGGTAAATAATGCACCCATCCGTTTTTTCACATTTAATTTAGAGTGCAGTCTCATTTTTATATAATATTATATATATATATATATATATTCAAGGAAGGCAGCAGCACTCCAGTAGATGAATTAAATCAGGATGATCTTTATTTCAAATGCGACGTTAGGTGTATCCACCTTTTTCATGCTTGAAAGAGGTGGATACACCGAAACGTCGCATCTGAAATAAAGATCATCCTGATTTAATTCATCTACTGGAGTGCTGCTGCCTTCCTTGAATATATTACCGGATCCTTGCCACGGATATACAGATTCTGCACCCAGACAAACAGGTTGTGCTGCCTTGGACTTCTCCCTTTCTATATATATATATTATATACACTCACCGGCCACTTTATTAGGTACACCATGCTAGTAACGGGTTTACCCCCTTTTGCCTTCAGAACTGCCTCAATTCAACGTGGCATAGATTCAACAAGGTGCTGGAAGCATTCCTCAGAGATTTTGGTCCATATTGACATGATGGCATCACACAGTTGCCGCAGATTTGTCGGCTGCACATCCATGATGCGAATCTCCTGTTCCATCACATCCCAAAGATGCTCTATTGGATTGAGATCTGGTGACTGTGGAGGCCATTTGAGTACAGTGAACTCATTGTCATGTTCAAGAAACCAGTCTGAGATGATTCCAGCTTTATGACATGGCGCATTATCCTGCTGAAAGTACAAGGCAGGATGGATCCATGCTTTCATGTTGTTGACGCCAAATTCTGACCCTACCATCCGAATGTCGTAGCAGAAATCGAGACTCATCAGACCAGGCAACGTTTTTCAATCTTCTACTGTCCAATTTCGATAAGCTTGTGCAAATTGTAGCCTCAGTTTCCTGTTCTTAGCTGAAAGGAGTGGCACCCGGTGTGGTCTTCTGCTGCTGTAGCCCATCTGCCTCAAAGTTCGACGTACTGTGCGTTCAGAGATGCTCTTCTGCCTACCTTGGTTGTAACGGGTGGCGATTTGAGTCACTGTTGCCTTTCTATCAGCTCGAACCAGTCTGCCCATTCTCCTCTGACCTCTGGCATCAACAAGGCATTTCCGCCCACAGAACTGCCGCTCACTGGATGTTTTTTCTTTTTCGGACCATTCTCTGTAAACCCTAGAGATGGTTGTTCGTGAAAATCCCAGTAGATCAGCAGTTTCTGAAATACTCAGACCAGCCCTTCTGGCACCAACAACCATGCCACGTTCAAAGGCCCTCAAATCACCTTTCTTCCCCATACTGATGCTCGGTTTGAACTGCAGGAGAATGCACTGAGTTGCCGCCATGTGATTGGCTGATTAGAAATTAGGTGTTAACGAACAGTTGGACAGGTGTACCTAATAAAGTGGCCAGTGAGTGTATATATATACACACACAGATTTTTAGTTTGATAAAGTGACATGTGTCCAAAAAGTGACAGGAGAAGTTCCTTAATTCTCTTTTTATCCTTTCAGCAATGGTTTTCATCATGTAGGTTCGTGGCGCCCACTGATTTTATGCACTGACATAAAGATTTCCATGCGCTGTATGTCTAGAACACATATTTATAACCTTCTGGGGCTGAGCCTGCATAGGTCAGAGCCCGGCACACAATGGGGAACAATTTATCAAGCCCTTCCTGACACTATTTTGGGGTTTAGCAACTTTATGGCCTTACATGTGCATAACAATTTGAGACTTTAAAGTGTTACACCACATCCTCATGCATGGCACTAGATTGGTGTGACCCCTGACACAGAATCAATGTGACCCCTGACACTCAAATATGACCCCCGGCAGAATTGATAAAGGTCTCCTCTGACATGTGATATAGATGCCCTCCTGCCACTGGTATGTGAGAGAGGTGCCCCCACCCTGCCTAGGAAGGAACTACAACTCCCAGCATGCCCTGCCCGCGGCTGGTAACACATACAGGAGAGCAGTCAGTATGTAGCGGCTTCGCCACATAATGTCACTACCTTCTCGGAATGAAGTGAACGTCCTGCCCCGAGCTCTCAGGAACACTTCCCGGTCCTCCGCCATGGCTGAGGAGACGATACGACTGGGACACCGGCTGTCAGCAAGTGACAACTAAACAGCCTGCGCTGGACTTCCTGCTCACATCGGCAATCAGCTGATGCTGCCTGGCAAGAGCAAACGTGAAGAAGGGACGGGATTCACCACATCGGCGTATTGATTGATAAGCCTGGCCGGTGTCTGGCATCGAGATTCATGGGGACGTTGTACCGGGCACCGAACACTGCTTATTGGATCATGAAGTTCTGAACAATGTGAACAATGTGTCATATCAGTGTAGTATGTTATAGAGCAGGAGGAGCTGAGAAGATTGTACAGTGTGTCCTATCTGCAGGCAGCATGTTATAGAGCAGGAGGAGCTGAGAAGATTGAACAGTGTGTCATATCAGTGTAGCATGTTATAGAGCAGGAGGAGCTGAGAAGATTGTACAAAGTTTTATCTGCTGGCCTGGCAGATAAAGGAGAAACTGAGCAGAATAGATTGTGTATAGTGTCTTGTCTACAGGCAGGATGTTATAGAGAAGGAGGAACTGTGCAGGTTGTACATAGTGTATTATCTGCAGGCAGCATGTTATAGAGCAGGAGGAGCTGAGACGATTGTACAGTGTCCTATCTGCAGGCAGCATGCTATAGAGCAGGAGAAGCTGAGTAGATTACACTTAGGGGCATATTTATCAGGGCCTCTGTGCCAATATTATACTTATTGCAAGCACTTGCAATTATTTTGCCCTCTTTGCCACTTTCACACCAGTGGGGCGTGAAGGGGGAGCATGGGCGGCCAGGAGTGGGCCAGCGCGGGGCAGTAGCATCTACGCGCGGGGGACTTTTCATATGTAACACTACATGCCTGCCCCAATACATCAAGAGGCAAAAATGCAGCAACAGGGCAATCATACACCAGCGCGAGCGCCAGCCCCATTGAGTCTGATCTGCACGCAGCACGTTATAGAGCAGGAGGAGCCGAGCAGATTATACATAGTGTCCTATCTGCAGGAAGCATGTTTTAGAGCAGCAGGAGCTGAGCAGATTGTACATAGTGTCCTATCTGCAGGCAGCTTGTCATAGAGCAAGAGGAGCTGAGCAGATTGTACATAGTGTCCTACAATATCTACATATTATAAAGCAAGAGATTCTGAGAATATGGTAGATAGTTTCCAAACTGTAGGCAGGATGTTACAGAGCAGGGGGAGTTAAGCAAATTGAGCACAGCTCCCTATTCTCAGGCAGCATGAAAAAGCTGGAGGATTTGTATCCTATTTTCAAGCAAAATATTATTGAGAAGGAAAATAAAATCTATTATCAAAATCCATCATGATAAACCAAGGACACTTACTCATAGATCCAGGCACCGTGGCTGTGGTAATTTTCTTATATTTATCATGCATGGCTCATTCCTTCTAAAATCAACTAATAACATTATGCTAATAAGACTGAAGGGTGTTACAAGAGCACTTCCATGCTGCAGCTTCGCAGGTCGTTACACTGTCTTCCCTTCCCTCTGACTGAAGTAATCTCACTGCAGCACAGGAAGTTCCAGCACACATAGGAAGAGGAGAAGTGCTCCTTCACAGTGTATACATACTTATAAACGTTGGTTTTAGAAGGGAGGAGGCCATGGATAACAAATACAAGAAGATTAGCACAGTCACAATGACTGGATCTATGAGTAAGTTTATCATGATGGATTTTGATGGTAGATTCGCTTTATGCAAGTTGTGCACAGCTTCCTATTGTCAGACTGCAAGTAATAGCAGGAGGAGAAAACAAAAATACCGTATTTTTTGGACTATAAGGCGCACAAAAAATCCTTTGATTTTCTCAGAAATCAAAGGTACGCTTACAGTCCAGTGCACCTTATATAAGAATCTTACTTACAGACAACAGCTGCCTTGAACTGTGCACAGGTCTGCCACCTGCTGGTCATTCATCCTTATAATCAGATGCGCCTTATAGTCCAGTGCGCCTTATAACCCGGTGCGCCTTATATATGAACCTAGATGTTTTATCAGGCATTTATTGACGGTGCGCCTTATACTCCGGTGCGCCGTATAGTCCAAAAAATACTGTAAGTTAGGAAAAAGTAACAGTTTTAGGATTTAACAGATAAAAATGGCGACGCATTCTCTAATCACATTTGCCCGTGTTCTTTATATTTCATATCCAGTGAATGTCTGGTCTGACAGAATTGCCCACAGATGTCTGAAGTAGAAATATTAGGCAAACTTATGACAAATTAATCCCCATTAACAGTTGGCCCCAAGGAGAACATGCAAAAGATAGCAGCAAGATGGAAAACTGGGCTCATTTGTGTTTTCTGCTATTGGATCATCCTGTATGCAGAGCCATTTGTTGTTGTACGATATTTGCAGGTCTGGAGGCTTGATGAGAAGATATTTTTCAGTATTTGATTTCCTTTTATGAATCTATTGTGGCTTTTTGTAGTAAAGGACAGTGTACTCTTCTATAATACTGACAGGAGGCGAATGTGGGAACGTCCTTGGATTCATTAGATGTTCTAAGGTACAAATTCTGAGTCACAAAGGTCATTTATTCAAACAGGGCTCTGAAACATTCTGCATTATAATAATAATAATTCTTTATTTATATAGCGCACACAGATTATGCAGTGCTGCACAAAGCATGACAAATTGTTCCCTGTCCCCATGGGGCTCACAATCTAAACAACCTACCAGTATGTTTTGGAGTGTGGGAGGAAATCAGAGGACCCAGAGGAAACCCACGCAAACACGGAGAGAACATACAAACTCTTTGCAGATGTTTACCTGGGTGGGACCCCAGTGCTGGAAGGCTGTAGTGCTAACCACTGAGCCACCGTGCCGCGCACCATGCATTCTGGTTTGGTCTCCAGAATGACAAAGTTTATGTTGTCATCCCCTTTTTAAGTCCATTCCATACACCTTAAAGAGTATCTCAAACTTTAACAATTTATTTATTTTTTTTTAGAAATGACTAGAGCAAGTGATAATAGTAACATTTGTAATATACATTATTGAATGGGTTTACCCACTAAACAAGGTAGGCATTATCATCTAGGGGAGCTACCTCGGACCCCATCGGACACTCCATTCTTGTGATCTTGTGATCTGTGGGGGTCTCATCACTAAGACTCCAACTGATCAGCAAGTTAGGCCCTAACTTTAAGGAAAGTGTGTTCCTAAATGCAAGTCAAGCGGAACGTGTGAATACATTATTTCATTGTATTTGAGGAATAGCTAATAATAGCTATGTGAATGGAGAATGGGGAGGGAGCCAATACATACAAAAAACAGATAACATGTTGTGACAAACCCCCACTCTTGAGTTACGCCATGGGGTGCACCTATGCTAGAGAGCCTCATAGTTTAGTACTTAAAGCCTGCCCATATACGCAAGATGGTGCCTTTACACTCGCTTCAATTGACGCTGTCACCACCTATATTTCTGTTATTAAAATTATAGTAATAAGACATCAATACAGAAACCCAGATTACAGAAAATACAATAAGATACAATATTACTTAATTGATATCGGTAATGCTATCTCTTCGACAACCCAAGTTCTTTAAGGCTACAAGTAGAGAATTATTACGTCTTAAGGATTTAATATATAAACGTACAGTGCAAACATAAAAATGATAACAAATGGCTACAAGGAATATACACACAATACATACTTAACAGTTGTAAAATAAAAAAAGAATTAAAATGAATAACCCTTACTACTGCAATAGAAGACTCTGGTTGTGGAGATCAGCAGATGAAATTTGGGCAGCCCGTCCCGTCGAAAAAGATCTTCCAAAAAAGGCATTAGCATAGCCCCATTATTTATAGATGGTGGGTTTTCCTCCCACCTCCCAGCTTGTAACGTCACGGAAAGGGATGTTCATATGAACTATCCCCCCTAGATTTCCAAATGAGGCTTTGTACTAGAAAGGGTGAGTTTATAGCTGACTCCGATTATGAACGTCAATGTAATTACCAGAGGGAAGTGGACTTGAAACAATACGTTATGGCTATGTTTTATATTATTACCACACATGTGAATACTCCCACAGCCAAAACTCTGAACGTATAAGAAGCTGTAATTTGGAAATAAAGATTTATAAACGAATGACAAAAAGTGCATCTTATTTTTCTACCGGATCCACACATATGATTTCTTATAGGTGTCTATATCCTTTAAACCAAAGAATCCATTGCCCAACTTTGGATTGGATGTTCATTCAATAACCATTTGTACCATATTCTCACTCCATGTAATTGTGGTCATTTACGGTCATTACACTCGTATAGTTGAAATTGATTAGAAGGTGGGAGAAGAAGGGATGTATGGCTGCAGTGTCCATGAGGAAAACTAGTGGTTCAGTACTGCCATCATACACACACTCCAGCCTACTCCTGACAACCTATGGTGAAAACTACTGTCAGGCACCAGGGGTAGTGGACCCACTGGACCACAGCGGATGATGACGAAGTGGCACCCGGTTTTGACCAGAGCCTGCCGCAAAGTGGGTTGGACTTGCTGTGGCTTGGTACCACCAGGTCGCTCCACAGGCGTGACTTTGTCCGTGGTGGAGGCCAAGGTGTAGGAGAAAGTTGTAAGGCAAGATCGTGGTCGGGGACAGACAGGAGGTCGAGACAAGCAGCACAGGATCAGGGTCCCGGATGTAGACAAGCACAGCGCATCAGATAGAGCTTTCTCTAAGGCTGTGAGGCACAAAGATCCAGCGGGGGACACAGGAAGGGGCTGGCTATTTAACAGAACTGGCAGACGGACAGCACCAATTATCGTCGCGCTGGCCTTCAAATCTCCAGAAGCCGGCGCACACATGCCCTAGGAGACAGAGACGCGCACGCTGGATTGCCGGAGCCAGCACTGGAACGAGGGAAGGTAAGGCCAAAATCGGAGTCCCGGGAGAGAGGAGAGAGGTACAGGTGTGCCTAAAACCCGGAACATGGGTCACAGGAGCACCTGTAACAACTACCAAAACTCCAGACCCATAATCTGTCAACTTTGGCTGGGCATTGGTTGGCGTCTGTTACGTTGTTCTGTGGATTTTACTACTATGCTTTTGTCATAGAATGATGCACCCTAAGAAGACACACAATTTACCCCATTTAATTAACTGTCGTATCCAAAAATGGGTGAAGATTAACACAATCTACTGAGAAAGCTACCATAGTAACTTTGATATTAACCATTGTCACGGGTGGTCCCGCGATCCATATCGCGGATCGCGGGGTCACCCGTGCCTCTCGCCCCTCGCCTGCGCGCCGCAAGCGCAACTTACGGGTCCTGGCTCCTGCCCTGGCCTCTTCAGTTCCTGGCCACTTCGTCCTCGGCCGTGCGCGCGCGTCCCAGGCTCCTAGGGCGCGCCCGCACCAACTTCTGCAAATTTAAAGGGCCAGCGTGCCACAAATTGGCACTGGCCATTTCAGGTAATCTATTTATTCCTGCCTCTTGCTGTGATCCCTGCCGGATCTTTGTGCCCTGTGCCCTATAGAAAAAATTTTTGTTTATGCCGTGTGCTGTTTATGTGAATTCCCGTTGTGACCCTGATTCTGCTTTTGACTTCGCTCCTCTGCCGCCTGCCTTGACCTATTGCTACGTCTCTGACTCCGATCCTGTGCTGCCCGTCCTGACCTCCTGCCTGTCCCCGACTACGAGATTGCCTTCCGTTTCTGTACCTCGACCTTGGCTGCCATTGCGGACAAGTCACGCCTGTGGAACGACCTGGTGATACCACGGCGCAGCAAGACCAACCCACTTTGCGGCGGGCTCTGGTGAAAACCGGGTACCACTTAGACTCCGGTCCCAGGTAGTGGCTTGTGTCATCGTCCACAAACTTCGGAGCTTGACAACCATTGCAAATAATCCTTATAGATTATAGATTACCGATTTGCGCTACATACAGTAGATTGTGTGTAGTTTACATTAACATCAATTTCTTTATGATTCATTTAGGGCTGGTTGAAGCCACTTGTTGAAAACTTAATGTATTCTTTACATTAGTGAAATTGCTATGTTGTTGGCCATTGTTCTTCCGATTATTCCATCTACAGTAAAAATATGTAAAGCGTTATAAATATGTTATTAAATACATTTCCCTGTAAATTGTTTGCTATATAAGCGCTGCATTATTTAAGTATGGGTAATTTACAGTGTGACAAGATAATTTGTTTTCTGCAAAAGACATTTATAGAAGACTTTACATTTTTACTTGGTAACAGGAAATGGTAATCCAGTGGATAAGATCCATAAAGAATATGGGAACTTTTTATATGCCATTGGACTGATGAGCATAATTATATATGTAATAAGATACACATACTACTGTCTATGGGGAAATTAATTATATGTGGATACTAATGTCTACCCTTTAATACAAAAACCTCCTGTATGTAGAGAAATAAATCAAGACACTTTGTAATATAAGTTTTGAGGATGGATGAATGCAGGTGGGCATCTCAATCCGGACATAAAACTTTTCATATTATTATTTTTCCCCATCCTTTTCTGAGAGGAAAAATCTGCTGCAAATCTGGAGCAGAGAATTGTCATGCAGTGGGTTATAAAATGTGCATATCAGATCAAATTGATTGTTAATTGAAATCTTTGGATACACCCTAAAGAGCTTTTCCTAGAAAGGTAAGGAAAGTTAAAGGAGTTGTCCACTTTCAGCAAATAATTGCTATTGTTTGTCTAATGAAAAGTTATGTAATTTTCCAATGTACTTTCTGCATCAATTCATCATGGTTTCCTAGATCTCTGCTTGCTGTCCTTGAACAGGAAGCTTCATTGTGGACAAATACCTCTCCATCGTCATGTGATGTCTCACAGGTGGAAATCCCATTTGCATCAAAGAAAGTTATAAGAGCTGTGTGTTTTAAAAAAACGTGCACCTGTGTGACATCACTTGACCATGGTCCAGTTTTTATCCACAGGAAGTAGTACAAAATGAAGTTTTCTGTTGATGACAGGAAGCAGAGATCAACATATCATGGGCCACATTCTGTTGCCACAAAGAGGCAAATTTACTTACCTGGTCCTTGCGCAATCCGATGAAGATGAAGTCTGGCGCAATTCACAAAGCTTGTGTGCCCGAGTTCCTGCATCTGTGGCTTCCCCGCCGAGGCCCGCCGGAGTTCACCTTCTTCTTCCATGTACTTGTAAGTGCGTGTCTTGCAACACAATTCGAAATGTTGAATCCTGCGCGTAGTCCAAATCCGTTGGGTTGTTCGGCGGCCCTCCCCCCGATTTGTGTCGCGTACAAGCCAGCGCCAATGCGCCAAAATCCGATTGCGTGCAGCAAAATCCTTTGTTAAATGCGGCGCAAAATAAAAATCGTCGGGAAACCCGCCGAAATTGCGCTCTGTGGACCCTTAGTAAATGAGCCCCATTGTGTCTCGGACATAACCACAGTTGGCATACCCAGATGCCAACCATAGATGAAAAGGGGGAAATTTATCAGCATTGTACTAGACTCCACCCGCCTACATGGCAACCTTAATTGGCAGTCTCCATAAGGAGAACTCTTACTTCCCGACTCTAGTCACAAGCCTCTCACACTCAGCCAAACCAGTTCCCTATGCTGTACTGAAGAGACCCAACCAGGTCGAAAAAGTGCTGTCTACAGTTGGGAGTCTGTTCTTTCTGGAATAGATATACTGGTTTGGTTTTAATCCCGCATCATGTCAAAAGGCTTCCTGAAGGTCATACTTGATAACAAGGGAGCTAAAAGAGTTTTCCTTATCCCATCTTGGAAAACTTTGCATATTTTCCAAGAATCCCCCTAGTGGAACATCCATGGCTATAAGACTCTACATGCCTACACAGTGTGGTTAATTGGCAGTCTCCGTAAGGAGAACTCTTACTCCCCAACCCTAGTTGCTCAGAGCAACCAATGAGGGCTCAGCTTTCATTTTCCACAGCTGTTTATAAAATGAAAGCTGAGCCCTGATTCTTTGCCATGAGCAATTGGAACTTTTTTTGCTCTCAAATATTTCTGATTAATCTCCAGCAATCAATGTCGGCTTTTTAATGAACATTCTCTATACACACTACCAATGCATTGTACTTGTGCTCTGCTGCAACATATGTCTGCAGTAAAAAAAAATGTGGCTGAAATTCGAAACTGGGAAAACTATAATAAAAATTTTAGTTCATCCAAGTTAAAATTATGTTGAAAATTGCACATGGTTTCTGCATTGCTGACTGGTCCCATTGCTGGTCTAATGATGAGGTCTCAATATGTGGTATGTGATTTCTGACTATAGACAAAGTTTGACAGTAGGTAAAATTAATGATACAGTGAATAAATGTTACCACCATATTCTTCCTGAGAATATTATTGACTATCTCTATATCAGACCTAGATAGTGTGCCAAATAGTGACCATAAGCATCACCTGTCAATAAGCAATCGATCAGTATATTTTATGACTAGAGATGAGCGAGCACTAAAATGCTCGGGTACTCGTTATTCGAGACAAACTTTTCCCGATGCTCGAGTGCTCGTCTCGAATAACGAACCCCATTGAAGTCAATGGGAGACTCGAGCATTTTTCAAGGGGACCAAGGCTCTGCACAGGGAAGCTTGGCCAAACACCTGGGAACCTCAGAAAAGGATGGAAACACCACGGAAATGGACAGGAAACAGCAGGGGCAGCATGCATGGATGCCTCTGAGGCTGCTTAATCGCACCATTATGCCAAAATTATGGGCAACAGCATGGCCATGACAGAGTGACAGAATAAAGCTAGATAGCATCTAAAACATGCAATAATTGACCCTGACACTATAGGGGACGGCATGCAGAGGCAGCGGCAGCAGGCTAGAGAGTGGCATGGCGACATACCCTAAATGGACTCAGGCTTCAAACCAATGGGTGGCAGAGAGGAACCAAAGGAGGTGAGCAAGAAGCGCTGAAATAATATCGGTACATGATAAAAGTTTGCCAGTATATTTTGTGGATTACACAGCAGGGTGGCGACAAAGTTAACATGGAAGCCATGAAAACAACCCAAAATTCTGCCTGACACAGCTCGTTTGATAAGGGGACCATGTATGGAGGCAGTGAACTAGTAGTAGATTAAAGGTGCTGCAGTTAAAACTATGTTAGTTGGATCTTGGCATGGAGTTGGCGCTCCGCTGCCAGGCGAGCTTTCGCCAATCCAAGCCCCTGTCTCTAGGCTACTCCCCAAACAGCACTTCTAAGAACCTTTTGTATAAGATCAAGTGTAGTAGCGTTCTTATAAGTTTAGGATATGGCGGGTGAGGGGAATGTAAACAGATGCGCAAGAAGCGCTGAAATAATATTGGTAAATGATAAAAGTTTATTAGTATATTTTGTGGATAACACAGCTGGGTGGCGACAAAGTTAACCCCTACGGGACGCAGCCTCTTTTGGCCTTAAGGACGCGGCCCCATTCTTCAAATCTGACCTGTGTCACTATAAGTGGTTATAGTTTTGGAACGCTATGAGATATCCAGGGGATTTTGAGATTGTTTTCTCGTGACACATTGTACTTCAAATTAGTTTAAAAATTTGGATGAAATCTTTTGTGTTTAGTTATGAAAAAAAACTAAATTTGGCAAAAATTTGGAAAAATTCTTTATTTTCAACGTTCTAAATTCTCTACTTTTGATGCAGATAGTCATAGCTCCCAAATAAATTCATAACTTACATTTCCCAAGTGTCTGCTTTATGCTGGCATGGTTTTTTAAGATTCCACATATTTTACTAGAATGTTCTGAGGCTCAGAATTTAGGTATCATTTTTCACATTTTTTGTAAAATCACCAAAACCTGTATTTAGATGGACCTGCTCAACTTCTAATTGACACTGAGTGGCCTAAATAATAGTGAGACTCGTAAATTACCCCATTGTGGAAACTACACACCTCAACGTATGAAAAACCACTTTTAAGAAGTTTGTTAACGCTTTACGTGTTTTATAGGGGTTAAAACAAAATGGAGGTGCAGTCTCCAAATTGTAATATTTTTTCACAATACACCCATTTTGGGTGGAAAATTAAACATTTACAATGGATTAAATGAATAAAGGCTCCACAAAGTTTGTTACCCAATCTCTCCCGAGTACACGGATACCCCATATGTGCTGGTAACCTGCTGTATGGGCGCACGGCCGGGCATAGAAGGGAAGGAGGCGCCATCCAGATCAGATTTGCTATGTCACATTGTACAGGCTATAATTTTTTTCTTTTTTTTATTGTGGACCTATAGGGGCTTATTTCTTTTGCCACATGAGATGCACTTTTCTGGTACGTAATTTGGGGGAATCTATAGGCTAATTGGTGAGATTTTATTAACTCTTTGTTGGTGGAGGAAATGAAAATCATCACTTTTCAGGAAGATTTTTATGGGTTTTTTTTTTGGCTGTTTACCATACCATAAAAATAGTATATTATTTTTATTCTATGGGTCGCCACGATTACAAAAAGACCTCATTTATATAGATTTTTTATTTTTTTCTCATTTTTATTGCATAAAAAGTAATTTGGCAAAAATGTTGTTAATTTTAGCATCACCGTCTTTCATATGCATAACTTTTTTATTTTTCGCCTCACAAATCTGTTTAAGGGCTTATTTTTTGCGAGAAGGATTGTTCTTTTTAGTGGTCTCATTTTAGAGTGCAGAACATTTTTTAAATCCCTTTTTAGAGCATTTTTATAGGGTATTAATTGAAAATGATCTTTTTTCTGGAGCTTTTTTTTGTTTTGTTTTTTACGGGGTTCACTTTGCGGATCTAATAACGATTCTGTTTTATTATGCAGATTGTTACGGACGCAGGGATACCAAATATGTGGGGGTTTTGTGTATTTTATTCAATTGTACTGAATAAAAACCAATTTGGAGAAAATCTTATTCATTTTAGCATCACCATCTTTTCATATGTATAACTTTTTTATTTTTCGGCTGACAAATCTGGTTAGGGGCTTATTTTTTGCGAGAAGAGTTGTTCTTTTTAGTGGGCTTATTTTGGAGTGCATAACATTTTTTAAATTACTTTTTAGAGCATTTTTTTATAGGGTATTAATTAAAAATTATCTTTTTTCGGAACGTTTTTGCGTTTTTTTTCTACGGCGTGTACCGTGCAGGTCCAGTAACGATTCTGTTTTATTATACAGATTGTTACGGACGCGGCAATACCAAATATGCGGGGTTTTTTGTGTTTTTGTGTTTTTTATACTTTATTAAGTGTTTTTATGGGAAAGTGACATTTTAGGGGCTTATATTTTTATGTATTTATTTTTTATTTATTATAATGTGTAGTGTTAAGTGTTTTTGCATATTTTTACTTATACATACTTGAACTTAAACCAGTGATGCTCTGATCACTGGTTTAAGTTCAATACACTGCTCTACAATACTATTTTATTGTAGAGCAGTGTAAACTGTCTGAGCAAGCATGCGCATGCTCAGACAGTTTACAGTCAGACCCGGAAGGGGTCTGGCTGCCATGGAGACCGGGCAGCTCCGGGTCACATGCCAGTCCTCGGAGCTGCCCAGAAGTGGATCGGATCCCCCGGTAAGCGGCACGGGGGATCCGATCCACAGCGCAAACACCCTTACACGCCGCGGTCATGTTTGACCGCGGGGTGTAAGGGGTTAACACCCGCGATCGGAGCCGGCTCCGATCGCGGGTGTTAGCGCAGGCTGTCAGCTGTACTAGACAGCTGACAGCCGCTGCTTCTGGTACCGGCTCCGTTCGTGAGCCGGTGCCAGAAGCAGGACGTTATAGAACGTCCCCGTGCGCTAAGCATCTAGCCCCGGGGACGTACTATAACGTCCTGGTGCGCCTAGGGGTTAACAACTTTGATGTGGAATCCATGAAAACAACCCAAATTTCTGCCTGACACACCTCGTTTGATAAAGGGACGATGTATGGAGGCAGCTATATGGACGACTTTTGGAGGTAGCAATGGAGACAACGTGTGGAGGCTGCTATGGAGACAATTTAATTTGGATAGTGCCTGTATGTGGCAGTCCCAAAAATTTTTAAAACCAGAGGAGCAGGTAGGTGGCCCTCCAGAAAAATAGAATAGATTGAGTGCCTGTATGTGGCAGTCCCAAAAAGTTTTCAAACCAGAGGAGCAGGTAGGTGGCCCTCCAGAAAAATTGAATAGATTGAGTGCCTGTATGTGGCAGTCCCAAAAAGTTTTCAAACCAGAGGAGCAGGTAGGTGGCCCTCCAGAAAAATTGAATACATTGAGTGCCTGTATGTGGCAGTCCCAAGAAGTTTTCAAACCAGAGGAGCAGGTAGGTGGCCCTCCAGAAAAATTGAATAGATTGAGTGCCTGTATGTGGCAGTCCCAAAAAGTTTTCAAACCAGAGGAGCAGGTAGGTGGCCCTTCAGAAAAATTGAATAGATTGAGTGCCTGTATGTGGCAGTCCCAAAAAGTTTTCAAACCAGAGGAGCAGGTAGGTGGCCCTCCAGAAAAATAGAATAGATTGAGTGCCTGTATGTGGCAGTCCCAAAAAGTTTTCAAACCAGAGGAGCAGGTAGGTGGCCCTCCAGAAAAATGGAATCGATTGAGTGCCTGTATGTGGCAGTCCCAAAAAGTTTTCAAACCAGAGGAGCAGGTAGGTGGCCCTCCAGAAAAATAGAATAGATTGAGTGCCTGTATGTGGCACTCCCAAAAATTGTTTAAAACAGAGGAACGGGTCGGTGGCCCTCCAGAAAAATTGAATAGATTGAGTGCCTGTATGTGGCACTCCCAAAAATTGTTTAAAACAGAGGACCGGGTCGGTGGCCCTCCAGAAAAATTAAATGCATAAAGTACTATAGCAAGAGCCAGTGGGCCCTGTCAAAAAATAGCCAGTTTCCTCTGCTTTACTGTACAAAGAGGAGGAGAAGGAGGAAAATGAGGAGGAGGAGGAGTGGATCAATTATTCAGGTTGAGCTTCCTTCACCTGGTGGAGATTGGAAATTATGAGAAATCCAGGCTTTATTCATCTTAATAAGCGTCAGCCTGTCAGCGCTGTCAGTCGACAGGCGTGTACGCTTATCGGTGATGATGCCACCAGCTGCACTGAAAACCCGCTCGGACAAGACGCTAGCGGCAGGGCAGGCAAGAACCTCCAAGGCGTACAGCGCCAGTTCGTGCCACATGTCCAGCTTTGAAACCCAGTAGTTGTAGGGAGCTGTGTGATCATTTAGGACGATGGTATGGTCAGCTACGTACTCCCTCACCATCTTTCTGTAAAGTTCAGCCCTACTCTGCCGAGACTGGGGACAGGTGACAGTGTCTTGCTGGGGTGACATAAAGCTGGCAAAAGCCTTGTAAAGCGTACCCTTGCCAGTGCTGGACAAGCTGCCTGCTCGCCTACTCTCCCTCGCTACTTGTCCCGCAGAACTACGCACTCTGCCGCTAGCGCTGTCAGAAGGGAAATACTGTTTCAGCTTGTGCACCAGGGCCTGCTGGTATTCATGCATTCTCACACTCCTTTCCTCTGCAGGGATGAGAGTGGAAAGATTTTGCTTGTACCGTGGGTCCAGGAGAGTGAACACCCAGTAATCGGTGCTGGAATAAATTCTTTGAACTCGAGGGTCACGGGATAGGCAGCCTAGCATGAAATCTGCCATATGCGCCAGAGTACCAACGCGTAAGAATTCACTCCCCTCACTGGCCTGACTGTCCATTTCCTCCTCCTCCAACTCCTCCAACTCCTCTTCTTCTGCCCATACACGCTGAACAGTGAAGGACTCAACAATGGTCCCCTCTTGTGTCTCGCCAACATTCTCCTCCTCTTCCTCCTCATCCTCCTCCACCTCCACCTCCTCCGATATGCGCTGAGAAACAGGCCTAAGGGTGCTTTGGCTATCAACAAGGGAATCTTCTTCCCCCGTCTCTTGTGACGAGCGCAAAGCTTCCGACTTCATGCTGATCAGAGAGTTTTTCAACAGGCCAAGCAGCGGGATGGTGAGGCTGATGATGGCGGCATCGCCACTGACCATCTGTGTTGACTCCTCAAAGTTACTCAGCACCTGACAGATATCAGACATCCAAGTCCACTCCTCATTGTAGACTTGAGGAAGCTGACTGACCTGACTACCAGTTCTGGTGGAAGTTGACATCTGGCAGTCTACAATGGCTCGGCGCTGCTGGTAAACTCTGGATAACATGGTCAGTGTTGAATTCCACCTCGTGGGCACGTCGCACAACAGTCGGTGAGCGGGCAGTTGGAGGCGGCGCTGCGCTGCCCTGAGAGTGGCAGCATCTGTGCTGGACTTCCTGAAATGCGCACAGATGCGGCGCACCTTCGTGAGCAAATCTGACAGATTGGGGTATGTCTTGAGGAAACGCTGAACTATCAGATTTAACACATGGGCCAGGCATGGCACATGTGTCAGTCTGCCGAGTTGCAGAGCCGCCACCAGGTTACGGCCGTTGTCACACACAACCATGCCTGGCTTCAGGTTCAGCGGTGCCAGCCACAGATCAGTCTGCGCCGTGATGCCCTGTAATAGCTCTTGGGCGGTGTGCCTTTTATCGCCTAGGCTCAGCAGTTTGAGCACCGCCTGCTGTCGCTTAGCAACGGCACTGCTGCTGTGCCTAGAGCTACCGACTGATGGCGCCGTGCCCACGGATGGTAGTTCGGAGGAGGAGGTGGAGGAGGGGTGGGAGGAGGAGGAGGCATAGTAGGCCTGAAACACCTGGACCGAGGTAGGCCCCGCAATCCTCGGCGTCGGCAGTATATGACCAGCTCCAGGGTCAGACTCGGTCCCAGCCTCCACCAAGTTAACCCAATGTGCCGTCAGCGATATATAGTGGCCCTGCCCGGCAGCACTCGTCCACGTGTCCGTGGTCAGGTGGACCTTGTCAGAAACGGCGTTGGTCAGGGCACGGGTGATGTTGTCTGACACGTGCTGGTGCAGGGCTGGGACGGCACATCGGGAAAAGTAGTGGCGGCTGGGGACCGAATACCGAGGGGCGGCCGCCGCCATGAGGTTGCGAAAGGCCTCGGTCTCTACTAGCCTATAGGGCAGCATCTCCAGGCTAAGCAATCTGGAGATGTGCACATTAAGGGCTTGGGCGTGCGGGTGGGTTGCACTATATTTGCGTTTCCGCTCCAGCGTCTGGGGTATGGAGAGCTGAACGCTGGTGGATGCTGTGGAGGATCGTGGAGGCGACGATGGGGTTTTTGTGGCAGGGTCCTGGGCAGGGGGCTGACTATCAGCTGACACAGGGGAAGGAGCAGTGGTGTGCACGGCGGGAGGTGAACGGGCTTGTTGCCACTGAGTGGGGTGTTTAGCATTCATATGCCTGCGCATACTGGTGGTAGTTAAGCTAGTAGTGGTGGAACCCCTGCTGAGCCTGGTTTGGCAAATGTTGCACACCACAGTCCGTCGGTCATCCGGTGTTTCCTTAAAGAACCTCCAGACTTCTGAAGATCTAGCCCTCGCCGCAAGAGCCCTCGCCACGGGAGCTTCACTAGTTGACACATTTGGCGCTGATGCACCAGCTCTGGCCCTGCCTCTCCGTCTGGCCCCACCACTGCCTCTTCCAACCTGTTCTGGTCGAGGACTCTCCTCCGTCTCAGAAGCACTGTGTTCACCCGGCCTCTCAACCCAGCTTGGGTCTGTCACCTCATCATCCTCCGATCCCTCAGTCTGCTCCCCCCTCGGACTTCCTGCCCTGACAACAACTTCCCCACTGTCTGACAACCGTGTCTCCTCATCGTCGGACACCTCTTTACACACTTCCACTACGTCAAGAAGGTCATCATCACCCACAGACTGTGACTGGTGGAAAACCTGGGCATCGGAAAATTGCTCAGCAGCAACCGGACAAGTGGTTTGTGACTGTGGGAAGGGTCCAGAAAACAGTTCCTCAGAGTATGCCGGTTCAAATGCCAAATTTTCCTGGGAGGGGGCAGACTGGGGGGGAGGAGGCTGAGGTGCAGGAGCTGGAGGAGTGGCGATTTCGGTGACATGGGTGGACTGCGTGGAAGACTGACTGGTGGACAAATTGCTCGAAGCATTGTCAGCAATCCACGACATCACCTGTTCGCTTTGTTCTGGCCTCAACAGTGCTCTACCACGAGTCCCAGTAACTTCAGACATGAACTTAGGGAGTGTAGCTCTGCGGCGTTCCCCTGCTCCCTCATAAGCAGGTGGTGTCTCACCCCGGCCAGGACCACGGCCTCTGACCCCTGCAGTAGTTGGACGCCCACGTCCCCGCCCTCGTCCTCTACCCCTAGCCCTCGGGTTAAACATTTTTAAAATGAGAGTTATAGCTTTAATTTTTTTTTAACTTTTTTTTGTGTTTTTTTTTTTTTTTGTGTTTTTGAGTTTTTAAAACCAAACAATGCTATCCTATTGCTATGGCTATTTTCTAGCCAAGTATGAAAGCACACTACTATGCCAGATGAGATGACACCGAGTTATTAAACAAAATAAACGTAAAATAAAAAAGGACAAATGTCAGACTGTGCCTAATTGAAATCCAACCCCTACTAAATTTTCCCACTTCGGTCTTTGCAATGGATATGTGCGTCACTAAGCGCAAAACACAGCGGTCGCAAGTCTCACTACAAATTGCTGACAATTGGCTAGTAGATGCACTGCAGCAAGTACAGCCACCAGCAGATCAACCAGAAATCAAATATATAACGCTACTGTAGGCGTAAGCCGTTTGGATTCTCCTATGGCTATTTTCTAGCCAAGTATGAAAGCACACTACTATGCCAGATGAGATGACGCTGAGTTATTAAACAAAATAAACGTAAAATAAAAAAGGACAAATGGCAGACTGTGCCTAATTGAAATCCAACCCCTACTAAATTTTCCCACTTCGGTCTTTGCAATGGATATGTGCGTCACTAAGCGCAAAACACAGCGGTCGCAAGTCTCACTACAAATTGCTGACAATTGGCTAGTAGATGCACTGCAGCAAGTACAGCCACCAGCAGATCAACCAGAAATCAAATATATAACGCTACTGTAGGCGTAAGCCGTTTGGATTCTCCTATGGCTATTTTCTAGCCAAGTATGAAAGCACACTACTATGCCAGATGAGATGACGCTGAGTTATTAAACAAAATAAACGTAAAATAAAAAAGGACAAATGGCAGACTGTGCCTAATTGAAATCCAACCCCTACTAAATTTTCCCACTTCGGTCTTTGCAATGGATATGTGCGTCACTAAGCGCAAAACACAGCGGTCGCAAGTCTCACTACAAATTGCTGACAATTGGCTAGTAGATGCACTGCAGCAAGTACAGCCACCAGCAGATCAACCAGAAATCAAATATATAACGCTACTGTAGGCGTAAGCCGTTTGGATTCTCCTATGGCTATTTTCTAGCCAAGTATGAAAGCACACTACTATGCCAGATGAGATGACGCTGAGTTATTAAACAAAATAAACGTAAAATAAAAAAGGACAAATGGCAGACTGTGCCTAATTGAAATCCAACCCCTACTAAATTTTCCCACTTCGGTCTTTGCAATGGATATGTGCGTCACTAAGCGCAAAACACAGCGGTCGCAAGTCTCACTACAAATTGCTGACAATTGGCTAGTAGATGCACTGCAGCAAGTACAGCCACCAGCAGATCAACCAGAAATCAAATATATAACGCTACTGTAGGCGTAAGCCGTTTGGATTCTCCTATGGCTATTTTCTAGCCAAGTATGAAAGCACACTACTATGCCAGATGAGATGACGCTGAGTTATTAAACAAAATAAACGTAAAATAAAAAAGGACAAATGGCAGACTGTGCCTAATTGAAATCCAACCCCTACTAAATTTTCCCACTTCGGTCTTTGCAATGGATATGTGCGTCACTAAGCGCAAAACACAGCGGTCGCAAGTCTCACTACAAATTGCTGACAATTGGCTAGTAGATGCACTGCAGCAAGTACAGCCACCAGCAGATCAACCAGAAATCAAATATATAACGCTACTGTAGGCGTAAGCCGTTTGGATTCTCCTATGGCTATTTTCTAGCCAAGTATGAAAGCACACTACTATGCCAGATGAGATGACGCTGAGTTATTAAACAAAATAAACGTAAAATAAAAAAGGACAAATGGCAGACTGTGCCTAATTGAAATCCAACCCCTACTAAATTTTCCCACTTCGGTCTTTGCAATGGATATGTGCGTCACTAAGCGCAAAACACAGCGGTCGCAAGTCTCACTACAAATTGCTGACAATTGGCTAGTAGATGCACTGCAGCAAGTACAGCCACCAGCAGATCAACCAGAAATCAAATATATAACGCTACTGTAGGCGTAAGCCGTTTGGATTCTCCTATGGCTATTTTCTAGCCAAGTATGAAAGCACACTACTATGCCAGATGAGATGACACTGAGTTATTAAACAAAATAAACGTAAAATAAAAAAGGAAAAATGGCAGACTGTGCCTAATTGAAATCCAACCCCTACTAAATTTTCCCACTTTGGTGTTTGAGGTGGATATGTGTGCCACTAAGAGCTAAACACAACGGTAGCAAGTCCCCCTGCTAATTCCTCACAAAATGGTACTAGATGCAAATAAAAAAAAAAAAAAGTAGAACGTTATTGTAGCCCTAAGAAGGGCTGTTGGGTTCTTGGAGAATCACTCCTGCCTAACAGTAAGCTAATAGAACACCCTAACTCTTTCCCTGACCAGCAGCAGCTCTCTCCCTAGCGGCATCCAGACACAGAATGATCCGAGCAGCGCGGGCAGCGGCTAGTCTATCCCAGGGTCACCTGATCTGGCCAGCCAACCACTGCTATCGACGTGTAAGGGTACCACGTCATGCTGGGTGGAGTGCAGAGTCTCCTGGCTTGTGATTGGCTCTGTTTCTGGCCGCCAAAAAGCAAAACGGCGGGAGCTGCCATTTTCTCGAGCGGGCGAAGTATTCGTCCGAGCAACGAGCAGTTTCGAGTACGCTAATGCTCGAACGAGCATCAAGCTCGGACGAGCATGTTCGCTCATCTCTATTTATGACCAATCAGACCTCCTTGGGTTCCTACAGACTTGAGGGCCTAAAAGAGAAGTAAAATGTAAAAAATATACATAAATAAAAATTCAACTCCCCCTTTCTTCCATGAATGGAGGATGATAGAGGAGGAGAGAGGATGAATCTAGGAGATAGGAGTGATGTCTATCTGCAGTGCTTGCGGCCGGCCTGAAAAGTGAATGGTGAATGTTGATGAAGGGGTCCTGCATATTTTATTATTGGACAGAGCAGGGAGACACTCGGCTGCTGGAGGCCTGAATGCCTCTGGCTCATTTGCATATTTGTGTAAAGTTCTCTATTCGGTTGATGAAGATGGAAGAAACACTTCCACTTCGCCCCAAAGGTAATGAGGATTGCTTTGGTGACAGTCAACCACCGCTATATCTGGTGGTAGATGTCCTTTAATAAATGTGGGCCAATGATGGGATTTTTTTCTAGCTTCCCAGTACATTGCATGGCAAAATAAAATGGTGCCACTATAAAGTGCTATATGTCCCACAGATAACAAGCCCTTATACAGAAAATGAAAAAAAGAAATATGGCATTTTACCAAGATTGTACTATTTTCCATTTTTGCATACATTTCAGTGGATAGTTTCATGCTGATTTAAATCCATGGAAATGAAATGATCATTTCTCAGGTGATTCATGTTCAATATACTGTGCACGTTCTTTATCTTACCCCAAAGGATAGCGCTCATGTAGATGAATTTTGTAAAAAAAACAAATATAAGAAACCCCATTATAATACTTATCTATTGACATAGCCATGGCAACCGGTATGAAAATCTTCATTGCTCACATCTCTGACATAACAAGTAGAAGTTAGAAACAATCCACAATGGAAATAAGTTTTATATTCCGTTTTATGTCGCTGTATTCATGAGTTTCAAATACCTTTAAACAATGAGCAGGCCAATAATGAAGAAACTGCTGAAATATTATAATAACAGAATGTGTGAAAGACTGGTATTATGTACCGTTATTGTTCAGCGTACACTACAGGATTTTGGCCTTGACGTTTATTATATTATGTTTAAACATTTTGAGCTGTATCAGTTTATCCATAATGTTTTATTTTTATGTTTTAGACTTAAGATTTGCCATTAACCATGTCTTTTATAACAAATCCACGGAATAAATCCAAGGTTGACACATCTTGGAAATTCACCCAAATTTACTCCTTTTTGACAATCAGCATCCCCCCATTTACAGCGCTGATTACGACTGCCCTGGGCCCTGGGCTATGTTAATAATATGGGCCCTACACGTTCAGAATTCCCTTCCTACATATGTTACTAGAATCAGGCTTCTTACAGAAAAAAGGAGTCTCTTCTGCCTGCTTCAATCTGCAGTTTCACGACATTCGGATGACCTTCAAAGGCCCTGAAATGCATGTGTATTGAGTGCAGGAACAGATGTACAAGGATTTCATTGGTGACGTTCCTTCTGAGTTTAAAATTTGGTGGCCCAAGCCCCCTTTACTATAATCCAATACCGGCCACCGATCACTTCTTATAAGAGAGAGCAGCTTTTTTACAGTCTCCCGAAGAGATTCCAGTGGGAAGTTGTCAACAGACAGCTAATTTTTTCCATTTTCCTCTTCTCTGCTGTGGCACATGTCCACCATATCTATAAGATTTAATGGATGACTATATCCATGACATAAGACTCCCTTCTCCAATCCTTTGAGATAAAGGCATTTATCCTTACAGATCAAGTGTTGAAGGTTCCTATCCTACTAGTGTCCTGTGAAAATGCTCTGCTCATCTACTATTTAACCTCCATGTTTCTAACTTATTCTGTTGACCTGCCATGATGAGCCGGTCTTGGATCAGTGCTGCATGCCCTGACTTAATTTTTGCAAGAACTCTGCCTGCTAGGCTTGATTTTGACCATCCTTGCCAGGACTGTCAACTACATCGGGACAACTCAGAGAGGCAGCAATCTGGTGACCCTGTTACATCCCCCTACAGATCCCTGTACACTGGTTAAATGGTTAAAACCAGTGTCATAATCATAGTTAGGATTACAATCCTCTGTTTGGTCTACATTCCTCTGATTGTTACACAAGACCTGACGAAGTGCCCGGTTGTGGCCCGAAACGCGTGGTCATTTTTATTCTTCTGATTTTATCTGTATGTATTTTATCCTGATCAAAATATTAGATTGAGTCACGATTGAGCTTTATCTGGTATCCATTGAGGAAATTACACTCCACATTTTTTGGATCCACCTATGCATTTGTTACACAATAGTGGCTGTTGGAAACATATGGTATATCTGGAAAGAAGGACTAAAAGTGATAATGAAATTATTAACAGGAATATACATGCCAGGGATTGTTCCTGGAAATGTGACGATTAGTAGTATATTTTTATTACAAAATGAGCAACACTTTGTACTTCATTGCACAAAGAACATAATAGTCGGCAAGAATACACAAGGGTTTCTAAAGTTAATTTAATCTTCCCCTAAGTTTGATTACTTTTAGCACCGTTTTCATGGTATTCTCAGCTGAATAGGGATTTCCAAATGCTCATTCCTTGTTATATAATTCTTACATTAATTCACTCAGTCAACCCTAGAGAAAAGCTCCTTAAATTTCATAAATTATTATGTTTCCAGAGATTGTATATAAAATTTCAATTGTTCCTCAATAGGCCTTTGTGTATAACTCTTCTCTAGAACCTACAGGTTGCAAGATTGATTATAACTAAGGAAACTTGGTAATGAACAGGTCGGTAGTTAGAGATAGCGTGAGATTTAATTTCTCAGATAGGCAGCTGTTGAGCACTCATGTGGAAATTTGTATTTTTCGGATATAGAGGGAGGAGTAAATTTTCACATAAAGTTGCTGGGCAAGTTCTACAGCTAGTGTAATGAACAGCAGGCTGGGGTCCCACTGTACTGCCTAACTGGTTTCACCTTTGGCTGCTCACAGTGACTAGGTTGCAATGTCTTGATCCGAGTTCGGACACCATCCAGTAACACCTCCGATCGGTACTGGCACCAGTCACAAGTGTAAACTGTTTAAATGCTGCCTGCAAAGTTTTGAGTCATAGGGGGCAAAATCCTCAGGGAGCAACAATCCGCCCCAAAATGGTAAGTGCTGGCAAGTGGCCACAGCCATTTTAATGCCACTGGTTACTTTGCCAGTGGCATTTAAAGAGTTAACGCACACATTCTGTACCAGCAGCGATCACAGGCGTTAACAGCGGGGGGAAGTTGAGCCAAAACTGTCGCAGTACTCCAATGAAATTTGTGATTGGGTCTGGGGGATCCAAACCCAGAAAATTCGATATGAACGCGAACTTTGCGGTTATGGTCCACAGAACTCTTGAAGTAAACCATGTATAGGTGACAGCTCACATGCATAATCTAGAGATGGAGTTGCAGAACAGCAGGGGGTTTAGGCGAAGAATGGTCATGGAAAAGCCAAGTTCTGGGTAGTCAGAGATCTTACAGAGGCGCAGACCCAAGGTCAGGAGATGCAGCAAGGTCAGGTAATTCCAGGGTCATCCTGAAAGGTCAGCAAGACCATAACACATATCATAGACAGAGTTATTAGGGATTCCTGGGTCAGAAACCAGGATACCAATCAGTAGGAGATCAGACACATTTACCTCTACCACCTCTAACACCGTGTTAATAAAAGCTGTATTTTCTGCTTTTAAGACATTTAGTATAGTATAGTTATACAATGGGGCTCATTTACTAAGAGTCCGCGGAGTGCATTTTCATCGGGTTTCTCGACGATTTCCATTTTGACCAGGTAAGTAAATTTGCCCCAATGTATTAAATAAAAACACACATTTACACCAAATCATATGCAACAAATGTAGCAAATAAACAACCGTTTTACAATTAATAGGTAGTTTCAGGGCCATGTTCAGTTTCAGGGCAATCTTGACCATTGTGTAGCAGAGCTGTGTAATCATGCTATTTAATTCAACTTCCCCACAGCCCATCTCCTCTGCTCTGAGTAAAAGCATCAGGAGGTGGCTGGTTGGATACTTTAGTTGTCACTCAGAGCAGACAGTAGGATTAAATATCTCTCTAGACCTCCTACCATAAGACTGATTTGGTGAAAGTAGCACAACCTCAGGGGGTGCAGAGTGTTCACCCAGCAGGTTTAAAGGAAACCTACCACCACAGATCTACCTATAAAGGTAGATCGGGTGGTAGGTGCATCTATAGGACGTGGGGATAGCCCTTTTAATCCTCACGTGACCGCAATCTTTTAATAACTGTTATTTCCCTAATATGCAGATTTTCTAAAGAGGCTACTGGGGCATGGAGTATCTGGAGCTTTGCGGACGAAGGCGCGCAGCTACGAGGAGCTCTGTGCCGAAGACATTTGGTAGGAGGGTCAAAGAGGCTACTGGGGCGTGGAGTAGCCGCCCCGTGTATCCTCAGCCCAGGATACTCCACGCCCCAGTAGCCTCTTTAGAAAATCTGCATACAGGCGGTCCCCTACTTAAGGACACCCGACTTACAGACAACCCATAGTTACAGACGGACCCCTCTGCCCACTGTGACCTCTGGTGAAGCTCTCTGGATGCTTTACTATAGTCCCAGACTGCAATGATCAGCTGTAAGATGCCTGTAATGAAGCTTTATTGATAATTCTTGGTCCAATTACACCAAAAATTTTGAAACTCCAAATGTCACTGGGGCAAAAGAAAAAAAATTGTCTAGAACTTCCATTATAAAATATACAGTTTCGACTTACATACAAATTCAACTTAAGAACAAACCTCCAGACCCTATCTTGTATGTAACCCGGGGACTGCCTGTATTAGGGAAATAAAAGTTATTAAAAAATTGCAGGGACGTGAGGATTAGCCCTTAAAAGGGCTATCCTCACGTCCTATAGATGCACCTACCACCCGATCTACCGTTATATGTAGATCCGTGGTGGTAGGTTTTCTTTAAGAGGTCAAAAGGCACAGTATCTCCAGGCAGCTTCAGCAGAAATTGACCTAATAAACCATTACCTTTATGTTGCCAAGTGGATTAAAGGGAACATTCACCAGGGACCTAATTTTCTTCATTGGTGAACTCTCCACCTCCATGACTTTAAGCAATCAATTTACATCTCACTTACTCACTTAACCCGTTAACAAGCATTTTTCACTCCCCACCTTTAAAAATCTCTAACTTTTTTATTTTTCCATGTAAAGAGAAAATGCTGTGAAATTGGTTAGTGTGGGCTTGGATTTTATGGCTTTCATTGTGCGCCCCAAATGACATGTCTCCTTCATTCTTTGGGTTGGTGCGATCACGGGGATACCAAATTTTTATACCAAGGTTTTATAATGTTTTCATACATTTACAAAAATTAAAACCTTCTCTTCTGGCGCTAATAACTTTTTCATATTTCGGTTTACGGAGCTGTGGGTGGTGTCATATTTTTGCGACTTTATATGTTGTTCTTTGCTACAATTTTTAGGACTGTACGGCCTTTTGATCACTTTTTATAGAATTTTTGTATTTTTCAATATTTTACGCTGGGCAAAACTGTTATTATATTTTTTTAGATCGGACATTTTAGGACGCAGCAATACCTAACATGTTTATTATTTTTACTGTTTATATATATATATATATATATATATATATATTTATATCAGTTCTAGGGGAAGGAGGCATTTTAAGTTATAGTTTTTTTTGTAAAATTTTAAAAACTTTTTTAATTTATTTTTTTTTACTATTTTCAGACCCTTTAGGGTACTTTAACCCTAGGTTGTCTAACTGATCCAACCATATGCTGCCATATTAGCTTTTTCAATCCCCTGCTCCGAACTCTATCCCGGCTGGGCTACTATGTATGTCTTGTTTTATTTTGTGACAAAATAAAGAAGACGTTTTATCGGTAAGTACCGCCATCCTTCTTATGTTGACAGTACCTTTTCTATGGATGCTGAGCACCACCTGGATGTTTCTGCATATTACTTCTGTGCCATCTCGACAGATATTCACTCGTACTTTATATAAATAAGGAGTTTGAATAGTACTCCTTTTATTCTTTTTTTTTTTTATTTTTTTTTAATTGAATTTACAAAAGCAAACATACACGGAGAATATGTCAATATTTCAAGACCATAATGTATCAGGGTTTCCCCTTTTTCAACATCCTACGCCTCATTGACTTTTTGTCATAGTAACTGCGCAGGAGGCATTTACAGGGTTAAAACCTGCGATCAGTGCAAGCCCCAACCGCGGGTGTTACCTGTGAGCCCTCTCCATACAAGGAGAGCCGACATGTGACATACAGGTAGGTGCACATCACCCTTTGGAGGACCCATTGCATCAAGAGTAAGCCTATTCTTTATCATGGACACTGTGTAATGCTTTTCTCCTGTGGTGGCACTGTTGGAATATTGAACACTTTGGGGCACATTTACTTACCCGTCCCGTTGACGATGCCGATCCGGAATGTCCGACGAGGATTCGGAGCTAAGATCGTGCATCCAATTTCCTGCATGTGTTGCTTCCCCACTGATGTCCGCCGCAGTTCACCATCTTCTTCCAGGTGCATGTGAGTGCTGATCTTGCGACACAATTTGGTTTTTAATTTCCGCGGCTTGTCCGAATCAGTCGGGTTGTCCGACGTCCACGGCCCCCGAGTTTTGTCGCATGCAAGCTGGCACCGATGTGCCACAATCCAATCGCATGCACCAAAAACCCGGGGCAATTCAGGGCAAAACGGTATTGCCCCGGGGAACCCGACGAAAATGCGGTGTTCGGACGGTTAGTAAATGTGCCCCAACGTGGCACGATCTTGGCAGATTTAAACTGATTGCTGGAGGTCTTGGCAGTAGGAAACTTTGAGATTAGCTATTGTTCAGGGAATTGGATTGTGCAAAATTAACTTGGTTTTAAAATAGCTTTCTCTTTAAATTCAGGGCTTTTATAGTGCGGAATTGATAGTTTAGTAGCGGCTTTTTTCTAAGGGAATGATTACGCCATTAAAAAATCTGTAGCAGTTTAACACGTTTACCACTAATGTAAATACCATTAGCGGCCCCTGTAAATTTAATTCTTCCAATAGGAAAACACAAGGTATCGATGCACTTGTTCTGTTTCATGCCAGACGCACTTATTCAGGGCTAATAAACATTCATCTAGGAAACTCGGATTTCTCCATTAGTTTTCCTTGCTCTTGCCTTGGTGCTCTGTGTACAAGAATATCAAATAAAAGCTCAGTTCATCATGGTAAAGGGTCAGCGCTGACTATCATGGTAAATATATGACTACAATAGTGTGTAAAACATGTATGAATTCGATATGTTCTTCTTATCGTTCTACTTGAGGTCCAAGGTGAAAAATAATTTCAGAAATGGGCAGGTTAAGAATTTGTTATTGATTGTATTCTTGGGATTATTGCATAATATTCTAAAAGTGTAATGTTTATGTAGAAAGTCATAAGCTCTTTACCAATCACTACAGTTATGAATTTAATTGAAGGGGGTCTTCCAGCTTTGGGATATTGACTCCATAGGATAGATTGTTAAGATCAGATTGGTTGGTTTCACACTATGGAGCCCAACTGATCAACTGATTACACCCCTAGAATAACACCAGATGTAATTACAAGCTATGCTGCAGTTCCCAGGGTCTGCCACTACACAGACAATGGAGCTACAATACTGGCTTAGCACTCTGAAGGATCAAGTAATCAGTGGGGGGTCTCACTCTGGATCTTAACGTATGAGCCTGGCCTGGGTTATCAATATTATAAAGTTGGAAAACCTCAAAGATAAAACTTAATTTGTGGAGCACTTGCATTTGGCTTTAATGAGAACAACTTACAGTATTATTTATACATAGGATAGGTGGTGTATGATCACCAGGGGATAAACCCCCCTGAATACCATGTCCCCTTGAATCTTCCTTATGATGAAGAACGAGTGCATTGGGGTTTGTTCCCCCTTGTCCCCACATACGACCCTTTATGCTTATGAGATAACTATATATACTTAGTGATGTCATGAATATGTGCACTTGCATTGTAGGGGAGGATATACTATTTGGTATTTACATGGCTGTATCTTATATTTATTTAAGCTATCACTTTAATATTGTACCATATCTGGCCTTTTTGTTGGGCATTATATATGGGACATTATATATCTCTCTACATTGTATTATGACATACTATGGGTAACTAATGCATTTGCTTTTACTCTGTTTTATAATGTTAACACTTACAAAGAGCAGGGTCGGCTCCAGGTTTCAGTAGGCCCCTGAGCGACAGAGGGCCGCTTTGCAGTGAACTAAAGGAGGCATTAAAAATTCAAAAACTAAAACAGTCTCTTCCCTAAAATATTCTCTAGTTTATCGTCCCAAATAGCTCCCTCACAGTTATTTTATATACAGCCCCCCTCACCCCCATGGATTCCTTATGTACAGCCTTATATGGTCCACCCAGCAGCTCTGGGTCCGGGGCATTTGCCCAGGAATACCCAGTACTAGCGCTGGCCCTGACTGGGAGTGGGTGATTTTGCATGCTAGCACATGGTTGTGCTTTTTAATTGTTTTTATGAATAGCTATATGAAATAAAGATTATATCTGTTCATACCTTATATAAGCATCCTTCTTTTTTTCTGTCACTAGATTATTTGTTGGAATACTTTTTCACACTATCTCATGAGATTCAATGCCTTTGAGTTTAATTTTTGTAATGTATTGCATATGAATGGAAAGAGCCTAGATATTAAGGTTCTGATTACATACACAGTAAGCATACTCTTACCTTTATGAGTTCTTTGTTAGGTCTCCATAACAATATATATGGCTGCAGATTTGACTCCCCAAATCTAAAAAATTATGCAGATGAAAAGGACCTGGCTCATGTTGTATACAGTAGTTGACTGCATGTCATTTGCAGCCATGTACTGCCTCGGACTTACAAAAGTTTAACAAATTCAACTAACTTTTAAGTGAAAAAGTTGCCTTGTTTTATCTAGCCGGAAGAGCCTTACATAATATAAATTTTTGCTATATTAAGCAATTTCTTTCTCATCATTTACTGTAAGATATAGAAGAGGGTTACTCCATGGGGCACGGACTGCCAGAGAGTGACATGACCTTTTATTCATACATCACTAAAGGGCAGAAGGGAAGTGAAGGCCATGCAGTGTTTATGGCCTAGTAATGTCATATGTCACTGTCAAGAAGTCAATGTAAGATAAAATTACATTATGTTCCCCTAGACAATAGGTCTAATGAAGGAGCCTTTGGGGACATTATCCGTCATAATCATATCAAGCTCATCAAACAAAGGAACATATAACATCCACCCCATGGAGCGCCCTGAAGAAAGTCTTTTGAGTTGTTGTCTAAGGAAATACAGAAATTCACAATTTTTGACATATCCAGCAATGCAAAAATCCAACATTAATCATAACAGGGAGTCCCAGCTTCCTAAGGGGGTCCTTGTTGTGCTTCTCCCCATTGTCTATAATTAACTATAAGTCTGTAATGGGTTATGTATAAGACTTGCTTCTTATATTGTACATGATTGCTTCTGCTTTCTAGATTGTGTAATAAAATATTATTGGAACTCTTAAAATGTGCAAATTATCAGCGAGATTCAGTATTCAGCAGCTATCCACAGCTGTCCCCAAAGGCATTGTTGAAACAAGATGTTTAGCAGGATATATACAATGTGCTGATTAAGGAAAATGGTCTGTAAAACACATCATCAAGAGGATGTGCCCTCAGCATATTAGTTTCCAAATTTGATTTGTGTCTCACATTAACTTACTTCATTCCTGTTTTCTTAGGACTTATCCCAGGAGTATGTGATTAAAATGGCAATAAAGGTTTATATATTTGCTTAGCAATGGGTTTTTTTCCCACCTACCTGTGAATAATTCTTCTTCTGGGGTGTATAATAGTTGTGCCTCTGATTGACTTATAATAAGGGCACTTAGAGTATGGCACATATATAAGACTGACCATGAAACAGATGGGGGGTAGGGGTTGCCACATGTAAAAGGCTTTGGACCGTGGCACATGGAAGAAGGTCCTGGCAGACTTTCAAACACCTATTAAAGGAAATGTATCACTTTATAGAAAAAAAGTTTAAAGGACATCTACCATCAGATGTACTGCTATAATGTACTTACTCATTGAGATGGTTTCTTTCTCATACTGTATTAATTAAATCCTGGAACGGACGATTTTTCCAAAAACATGGCGAATGTAGATTATACTACTTAGAGGATTATTTTACTACATCAGTTTATTTTATAAAATGTTTTTGAAGTAAAAATCACACAACGAAAATATAATCCATTATTTAAGCTGAAAATGTATCAATCTATGGAGAACTATTAATCAAACAAAACAAGTGAAATCCTGCGCCTGAAAAAAACCTATACTTCTTTGAAAGTAATGAACTATTATATGATCTATGCAAAGCTTACAGCCTTAACACCGAGAATGCTTGAGATACTTTAGAAACATTTGGAGCCCAGAATCTGCTTTATTTACCTGAGTAACAAAATCCGACCTTACTCCTCCTAATCAATAAACGTAAAGGTGTACCAAATTTATACCACTAAACTAACAGCCTCTTCAAGAAGGTTATTAAATATCCCCTCTAGTATTCCCATTCTAAAACTTGCAAATTTACCTCTTCTGTGTGCAAATGAGTTAGAGTAGTTTCACATTTTACCTGAGATGAGTCACTTTTTTGCAAGATGAGTTGATTTTAGAGGCATGAAAAGAAGTGTCACTTCCTACTCCCTTATTTTAGGCTCTATAGTTCTGAGAACCATTGTTTTGGGATCATATTAATCTTATCTGAATAATTAGCTTACTTACCAGACATACTGGCTGTTTAATTTATAGCTGTTAAAGTAAACCTACCATTTGATTTGATGCATTATGAAGCAAACATACCTTGAGAATGCTGTAGCTACACTGATGCAGGATCATATATTGGTTAATCCCTGTGCTGAGTGGTTTTGCTGATAAAATAGATATAACATTATGATAATGAAGCTCTGTCTCTTCTATGGCTGGTTCAGCGCTTGGTACAGCGCTTCTCTTAGCATGTGAGTTTTTTCTCAGCAGGAGAGAATGATGCAATCACTGTTCTTCCTGCCAGACAGAAAAATCAATTGCGGCACCATCCCCCAGCTGCTGTGTATGAGTGATCCATCTCAGGTTGATTAGTCATGTCTTGATTAACCTCCATTTGCAATTACAAGCTCCTGTGTGTAATGTGTTTATGTCAGCCAGTCTGACCCAGCTTTTCCAAGGTCCTAAATGTTATAATAGTTTTTTAAGCAAAACCACTCAGCTCAAGGATTAACCAAGATATTATCCCGCATCAGTGTAGCTACAGCATTCTCAAGGTATGTTTGCATCATAATTCATCAAATCAAATGGTAGGTTTCATTTAATATGAGGTGCAGAATAAAACAATACCCACCTATGCCTGTAATTTTGGTTCTGAAACTCACAGATAAAATTATATTCCTAGCTTTTATTTGATACCAAAAACATGGTTCTAGATAATATAGTCCATGATGCATCATCAGTGATGTTCCACAGGCAAAAAGCAGTCTTTTCAACTAATTTGCATGTTCCTTTGGATTTAATTTTTAACATAAAAAGGGATGTCGATACAGAGAAAGAGGTGTGGGCGATGAGCTATCCTCAACCCCTACCCCTGCCTGATTGCCAGACCCTGAGCTTATCAGCTGCGGACAACTGTTTGACATTCCATTCTCTGAGAAAGTGCTCAGAACAGAAGAAAAGTGAAAAAAAGTGCGATGGACTGACAAACATAAGCATAGTCAAAAACTAAGATGGCGGCGAAGTACAGAATCGTGAGGCAAAAAGTAGTAACAAAAATCTAGCAAGAGGTCAAAATACAGTAAATAGCAGAATAGAGAAGAAATGATCTCCAATGATCAAAAGACTAGTATAGCCAGCCCTAGGTGAGGGGTGGAGCAGGAATATGAAGATTTCAGGGACAGTCATTTATCACTCAAACCACACCAGACACACACACACACTAAGTTCCGAATGAAACCCCCCAGCCTTTCCAGAACACACACCCAGCTCAGCTAAGGGAACTAACTGCAGTGCAAGCTGTCAATCACAGTCTTAGGCTACATTCACATTAGCTGCTCATCCCGGCCCCTCTCCATAGGAATATACAGCGCGCGGCGTCATATTACGTAGGATGATAGGATACGTCCTCTCTTTCTACGGGCTACGGGGTGGTGCAGTGCTGCACGTGTGCGGCACCGCACCGCTCCCATACAGGGCTGTGAGCCCATAGAAGTGTATGGGGGACGTATATACATCGTGTATACGCCCCCCAAATGTTCATGTGAATGCAGCCTTAAAAAGAGCCCGGCTCATTCAGCAAGATTGAATATTACGTTACAGGCAGTCCCCGGGTTACATACAAGATCGGGTCTGTAGGTTTGTTCTTAAGTTGAATTTGTATGTAAGTCAGAACTGTATATTTTAGCATTATAATCCCAGACAGAACTTTTTTGGTCTCTGTGACAATTGGATTTTAAAAATTTTGGGTTGTCATAAGAATCAGGAATAACACTAAAGCTTCATTACAGACACCTGCGATAACTGTTACAGCTGTTTATTGTAGCCTAGGACTAAAGTACAATAAATTACCAATATCCAGAGGTCCGTTTGTAACTAGGGGTCGTATGTAAGTCGAGTGTTCTTAAGTAGGGGACCGCCTGTACCTACCTGAGGAGGCTGCTAGTTCAGTGATGTGAAACCTGATGATAAAGTTTCTTCAAATGCCTTTACATTACTCAGCTTCCTTCGTACCACAACATACGGCAACTCTTTCTATAACCTGTTTTCCTCCAGGCCCAACCATCCCATCTTGTCTCCTGTTCCCCCTGTGCCTAAAGGTTTTTAGTTTGATTGTCTAAATTTTTCTAGTCACTTTGATGACTTATTGTAATTCTAAAATTTACCACCTGGCATTAGTTCCCGTTATCCAACTGTTTCCATATGTCTCATGCTCCAGATATGCTGTTTGATCTTCTTAGCACTCTTTTTACACAAGAATGCAGTAGAACAAGAACTACCATGAATAATGATAAAAAATGTTTGAAATCAAATCGCATAAACTGTATGATCGTTTATGAAATTATCTCATTTTCTCTTTATTGGTTCATTGATTTTACAATCAATACAATCCTCTGATTAGTTACCGTATATACTCGAGTGTAAGCCGCGGGACCTAATTTTGCCACCAAAAACTGTTAAAACCTATTGACTTGAGTATAAGCTTAAGGTGGGAAATGCATTGGTCACAGCCTTCCCAGTATATAGCCAGCAAGCCTCCAGTAGTATATAGCCAGCAAGCCTCCAGTAGTATATAGCCAGCCATCCTGCCCCAATACTAAATATACCCATCCAGCCCCCACTAGTACATAGCCAGCCCCCAGTAGTATATAGCCAGCCTGCCCCCAGTGGTTTATAGCCAGCCAGTCCCCAGTAGTATTTAGCAAACCAACCCGCAGTAGTATAAAGCCAGCCAGCCCCCTGAAGTATATAGCAAGCCCCATATAGTATATAGCTAGCCCCCTGTAGAACATAGCCAGCCCCCTGTAGTATATAGGTAAGTCCCAGTAGTATATAGTCAGCCCCCTGTAGTATATAGTCAGCCCCCAGTAGTATATAGTCACCTCCCTGTTGTATATAGTCAGCCTCCTGTAGTATATAGCAAGCCCCCTATAGTATATAGCAAGCCCCTGTAGTATATAGCTAGCCACCTGTAGTATATAGCTAGCCCCCTGTAGTATATAGCCAGCTGCTGTAGTATATAGCTAGGCCCCTGTAGTACATAGTCAGCCCCTATAGTATATAGCCAGCCCCCTGTAGTATATAACCAGCCCCCTGTAGTATATAGCCAGACAGCCACACGTAGTACATAGCCAGCCCCCTTTAGTATATAGCCAGCCCTCTGTAGTATATAACCAGCCCCCTGTCATATATAACCAGCCCCCTGTAGTATATAAATAAACTGACCCGGGCAGGACCTCTTATTACTTCATGAGTACCGGCACCGGCTCCAGGTCAGTCTACATGGCCGGCGCTCAAACTATGATGTCAGCAGCGCCATGTGCATGGACCTGTCGCTGACCTGGAGCCAGCACACATGAAGTAAGAAGTGGACCTGCCAGGGGTGTCAAATAGGTGAGTACTCACTTTATTTATTTTTATATACTCAAGTATAAGCCGAGTGGGGAATTGTGCTGAAAATCTCTGCTTATACTCAAGTATATACGGTAGTTGTTAATGATAACGTTTTAAAATGTAAAGACACATTTTTTGAAGGAATTGTTTTGTTTTGAACAAGCGGCGCATCTCTCTGCAGTATTTAAACCGATGTGGACTGATAGGATGCAATGTGCTGTTGCTCTCACCTCCAGGACCAGAGATATACAGTGAAGAGAGGATACAAGCCATGCAGTCTAACAGATTGCAGGCCAGCGGGAGAGATCCATGAGTGTGAAGAGAGCTGTTGTCATAGAACATCATGGCATGTTCCGGGTTCACTTGCTTGGATCCGTTTTCACTTTGAAATTAGCAAAACCAACAGAAGGAGGTATGTTACTTAAAGGCACAGGTGATGGACTGTGAAAAAGGCAACTTATCGTTTACATATATCATAATCCTGAATAATAGAAATATTTTTTTTAGTTAAGGATAACAAATCGTGTTCCATCTATAAAACATACACAAGAATTGAGCAGAACACAATGTAATCCATTTACATACATTATTTATGTCACTTTCTTAATTACTTTTTCTGGTAAAAATAATAGACTGTGCAAAAAAAAATGAATATTATCTCTGAGCTATTTTCGGACTTCAGGATCTAACAAGAACTTATTTTTATCTTATTTTAAGGTCACACTGTCATCATCATTGGTTTTGTGGTACCTAGAAACAAGTTCAGCATCATATCATAAAGATCGAATCGTTATTTTATCAATCACAGGCAGGTATGTCTCAAGAGAAATATATAGGATTTAAGACAATGATAAAATATGATAAGTGATGAGTATTGAACCCTATTCACACCTCCAACATAAGGTGGATGCAGGGCCGATTCTAGCATATTTGCTGCCTGAGGCGAATATTAAAATGCTGCCCCCCCCTGCGCTCCCTGTTAAGTAAATGCTGAAAACTTTACTAACAAGTAACAACCCTACAGGCAGCTCCCTGACACTGTGTGACTGACTACAGGATCTGAGAGGCATTAGTGTCCTCTAGTACCTTATAGATGACAATCTCTTCCATCAGGAGGACTTTATTCCGGGTTCTCCAATCCATGACTTATCACTGCCGAATTCACGGCCGGATATCTTCAGCTCCGTGCAGCATCTCCACCCGGCGTCCCTAAAAATACCAGAGTCACTTACAGTATGAAGTATATACCCCTCACAACACAACTGACCGCACTCTCCCACATATAAAACATCCCTTCATTATATATAAATATTCTACTGGAATTATAGCATACACAGCACCAATCAATATACAACACCCCCAATTTATTAATACAGACCCCTAACATTTAGCTTAAATTATGCAAAGAAATCTATTGTATCCTATAACTAATATATCCCACCCTGTTATTATGTTACATGATTTTACATACAGTGCTCCCCTGGCCAATGTGAACATATAGCACCCTCTTATATACAGCCCCCCCAGCTTAGTAATATACTGTATCCCATAAACAGCCCCAGCTAAGTAATATACTGTATCCCATATACAGCCCCCCAGCTTAGTAATATACTGTATCCCATATACACCCCCCAGCTTAGTAATATACTGTATCCCATATACACCCCCCTCCCAGCTTAGTAATATACTGTACCCCATATACAGCCCCCCCAGCTTAGTAATATACTGTATCCCATATACAGCCTCCCAGCTTAGTAATATACTGTATCCCATATACATCCCCCTCCCAGCTTAGTAATATACTGTATCCCATATACATCCCCCAGCTTAGTAATATACTGTATCCCATATACAGCCCCCTCCCAGCTTAGTAATATACTGTTTCCCATATACAGCCCCCTCCCAGCTTAGTAATATACTGTATCCCATATACAGCCCCCTCCCAGCTTAGTAATATACTGTATCCCATATACAGCCCCCTCCCAGTTTAGTAATATACTGTATCACATATACAGCCCCCTCCCAGTTTAGTAATATACTGTATCCCATATACAGCCCCCTCCCAGCTTAGTAATATACTGTATCCCATATACAGCCCCCTCCCAGCTTAGTAATATACTGTATCCCATATACAGCCCCCTCCCAGCTTAGTAATATACTCTATCCCATATACAGCCCCCCAGCTTAGTAATATACTGTATCCCATATACAGCCCCCTCCCAGCTTAGTAATATACTCTATCCCATATACAGCCCCCTCCCAGCTTAGTAATATACTGTATCCCATATACAGCCCCCCCAGCTTAGTAATATACTGTATCCCATATACATCCCCCCAGCTAAGTAATATACTGTATCCCATATACAGCCCCCCAGCTTAGTAATATACTCTATCCCATATACAGCCCCCTCCCAGCTTAGTAATATACTGTATCCCATATACAGCCCCCTCCCAGCTTAGTAATATACTCTATCCCATATACAGCCCCCTCCCAGCTTAGTAATATACTGTATCCCATATACAGCCCCCTCCCAGCTTAGTAATATACTGTACCCCATATACAGCCCCCTCCCAGCTTAGTAATATACTGTATCCCATATACAGCCCCCTCCCAGCTTAGTAATATACTCTATCCCATATACAGCCCCCTCCCAGCTTAGTAATATACTGTATCCCATATACAGCCCCCCCAGCTTAGTAATATACTGTATCCCATATACATCCCCCCAGCTTAGTAATATACTGTATCCCATATACAGCCCCCCAGCTTAGTAATATACTATACCCCATATACAGCCCCCTCCCAGCTTAGTAATATACTCTATCCCATATACAGCCCCCTCCCAGCTCAGTAATATACTGTATCCCATATACAGCCCCCTCCCAGCTTAGTAATATACTCTATCCCATATACAGCCCCCCAGCTTAGTAATATACTGTATCCCATATACAGCCCCCTCCCAGCTTAGTAATATACTCTATCCCATATACAGCCCCCTCCCAGCTTAGTAATATACTGTATCCCATATACAGCCCCCCCAGCTTAGTAATATACTGTATCCCATATACAGCCCCCCAGCTTAGTAATATACTGTATCCCATATACAGCCCCCTCCCAGCTTAGTAATATACTGTATCCCATATACAGCCCCCTCCCAGCTTAGTAATATACTCTATCCCATATACAGCCCCCCAGCTTAGTAATATACTGTATCCCATATACAGCCCCCTCCCAGCTTAGTAATATACTGTATCCCATATACAGCCCCCTCCCAGCTTAGTAATATACTCTATCCCATATACAGCCCCCTCCCAGCTTAGTAATATACTGTATCCCATATACAGCCCCCCCAGCTTAGTAATATACTGTATCCCATATACATCCCCCCAGCTTAGTAATATACTGTATCCCATATACAGCCCCCCAGCTTAGTAATATACTCTATCCCATATACAGCCCCCCCAGCTTAGTAATATACTGTATCCCATATACAGCCCCCCAGCTTAGTAATATACTGTATCCCATATACAGCCCCCTCCCAGCTTAGTAATATACTGTACCCCATATACAGCCCCCAGCTGAAATCTGGACCCATATAAATATATAACCTCCCCCAGGAAAAGAATAATCTGGCCTCATACAATATATACAGTACCCCCCCCCCCCCAGTTTAAATGAATCTGGCCCCATATAATATATACTGCATCCCCCCAGTATAAAACAATTCTGGCCCCACAAAATATATACAGTACCCCCCCCCCCCCAGTATAAAACAATTCTGGCCCCACAAAATATATACAGTACCCCCCCCCCCAGTATAAAACAATTCTGGCCCCATAAAATATATACAGTACCCCCCCCCAGTATAAAACAATTCTGGCCCCATAAAATATATACAGTACCCCACCCAGTGTAAAACAATTCTGGCCCCATAAAATATATACTGCATCCCCTCCAGTATAAAAAAATTCTGGCCCCACAAAATATATACAGTACCCCCCCTCCCCCTAGTATAAAACAATTCTGGCCCCATAAAATATATACAGTACCCCCCTCCCCTAGTATAAAACAATTCTGGCTCCATGTAATGTATACAAACCCCCCCCCCCCACAGTATACAACAATTATGGCCACCTATAATGTATACAGTATTCCCCCTTATTGGCCACATAAAATAAATGACAGAAGAGGAAAAATAATAAAATCATACTTACCTGCAGGCAGCTGCTCCCTCGGCGCGCGGGTCCCGTCTTCACGCGGCTCTTGTGTGAACCGCGGCTCCGCACAGTGACACAGGCGTGTGACGTCATGACGCCTGTGTCACTGATTAGAACGGAGCGACGCAGCTGCCGGAAAGGCGCCGCGTCGCTCCGCATATAAATCGCGCCTGTGTCTTAAAGAGACAGGCGCGATTTATTTAGCTAGTGGGCGATTCGGGCGTTAACGGGCGCCCGAATCTCCCACTTTAGAGTGGCGAATTTCGCCGCCCTTTACAGGGATCCGCATTCTGCCGCCTGAGGCGAGATTTTCATCTCGCCTCATGGCAGATGCGGCCCTGGGTGGATGCGCTTTCTTTGTCTAATTATGCTTTCTTTGCTGTAGCACTGGGGGCCTAGGGTCCACCAGTGAAATTCATTCTGGGGTCCTACCTATTGTTGTATTTGAATATTAGTAAATTATGTACATTTTTAGGACATGCTGAAATTATACATTTGCTTTGAATTTTGAAACACATTACAAATGTATCAGGAGAAACGCACCACTATTAATGATGGTAAAAACACAAATGTGTTATGAGTTGCTTTTTTTCTTGCTTTTTAAAATGGGGCTTATTTACTGGGGCACAAGGATAGAACGGCATTGTGTCGCACGTGATCGGATTGTGGCACAATCGCGACGGCTTTCATGCGATACAAATCGGGGGGAGGGCCGTCGGGCGATCCGACGGATTTGGACAAACCGCGGGATTTAACATTTAAATTGTGTCGCAATACCAAGCACTTACATGCACCAGGAAGAAAAAGGTGAACTCCGGCGGACCTGAGCGGGGAAGCGACACATGCAGGATATTGGGCGCACGATCTTTGTGAATCGCGACAGAGTTAATCTTCGTCGGACAATCCGGATTGAGGATCCTGCAGGGACCGGGTAAGTAAATGTGCCCCAATGTAGACAAATAGAGGGAAATTCATTAAGCCAGAAAACAGTCAGAAAGGCACATGAATTATCTCATCCCAGACAGTTTTGTTTTTTCCCCACCACATTTACTACAGACTTGGGGGTTATGTGATCGCCTGATCTGCAGAAGTTAATCAGAGCTGCTGGGTCTGATAAGACATCAACCCCCACAGGTGGTCGTTTCCCCTGTAACTTGAACTCTGAGGGTGCGGTCACATGTCGCGTTTAACGCATGCTTTTAAAAACACATTGCAATAGCTGAAGAGTGATTTGCCTAATTAAACAGCTGTTAACACTTGTGTTTACAAAACATATCTGTTAACGCATTGTTAATGCATCAGTTAACATCGCAGTTAACACATGTTAACACATGCGATAACACAAGTGTTAACATTTGTGTTTTGTAAATGCAAGTGTAAACAACTGGTTAATTAGGCAAATCTTCCTTTAGTTGTTGCAATGCGTTTTTAAACACATGCGTTAAATGCGACGTGTGACCGCACCCTGAGGGTGTGGTCACACATGTCGTTTGCATTTATAAGCGAGGGCAGGCCTTGGCCCAATCACATATGCATTTCCAGTGAAACACAAGGGATCAGGTTGAGGCCCGCCCTATGCGCTAGCGTTTGTAAATGCAGTTCTATCTGCACATGTGACCACACCCCTTTAGATTAAACAAAGTGTTAATACATATAAGTGGTTCTCAATAGATTAGAATATAAGCAAAAAGATATATTTTTTCAGTAATTATATTCAAATAGTGAAACTCATATATTACATAACAGAATCATTTTTTTCAAGTCTTTATTTATGTTAATGTTGATGATTATGGTTTACAGCCTAGGAAAAATCATAATCAATAAAAACCAAGGAAAGTAATTTGGGGAAATTTTTTAGGGCTTTCAGAAGCCCTGAAAATAATTGCAAATACCAGTGATTTTCTAGCACTTGAAAATATTTAGTGAAAGTTTGCATGTTGCAGAATATTTCTACACGAAACACGGTTTTGGTACTTTTGGCAGTGTGGACTAATGACAAACCTGTTGGAAAATGAAAATTCCATCACCAAAAATCTTGTTGGCAGAGGGAAGCATAAGGTGCTCTATAGCACTGTGCTGACTTTGGTCTTGTACCTTTTCACTCTTCCTATAGACCCCGTCCTCCGGACATTGATTTCCAAATGAAATGCAAAATTTACTTTTATCAACAACAAAGATTCTTAAATATACTGAGAATAACAAAGTAACACATTGTCTTATTTTTTATTAAGAAAAATACAATATTTCACAGATGTAATTCCAACCTGTCTGTATCAGTCCTGCTGGTGTATACAATTTTGGTTTCAGAAGTCTAGGGTCTGCCAGAAAGCAGCTTGAGGAGAGTAAATCTACAAGCTACAGGCAGATAAAGTCTTTATCCAGGGGAGAGGGAGGGAGGCACAGCAGAGCTGACAGTGTATGTTATGGCTGAGATATAGCAGTGTTGAGCGAGTCATTGTGTGTTATATGTATCTCATGGGTCTCATCATCTCAGCTAAATGAAAGTGTAGATTAACTTGTACCCTGATAATCTAAGCACATTGACAGCATCTCATAGCACAGAAGAATCATGGAGTGTCTGCTTAGAGAGTCCCTGCCCACACTCTGACACTGACCACCACTGAGTTATAGGAGCTAAACAGCAATAGAACTGAGTAAAATTGTAAAGTAAGGGGTTAAAAATTATTTTTATTGTGTAAACATCACTAGGGGATTGAAATTTGAGAATTTTCTTTCATGGGCAAACCCCTTGAATATTTCCCAATAAAATAAAACAAATCCCTTTCTACACTATAAAAACCTTTGCCATAGTCACACCGTTTCCTCAAGGCTATACATATTGGGGCTTATTTACGAAGGGTCACGGATCGCACTTTCGTCGGACTGTTCACGGTTTTCGCGATTTGCGCAGCTATGACAGGTATTTAACAGGGGTTTGCGCTGGGATTGTGTCGCACTGCGCTGGCTTTCATGCAACAGAAATCGAGGGGCGGGCTGTCTGACGATCCGACTGATTCGGACTGAGCGCGGGATTTAAGATTCAAATTGTGTCGCAAGACAATGCACTTACATGCACCAGGAAGAAGAAGGTGAACTCCGGGGACCTGAGCGGGGAAGCGACACATGCAGGATATCAGGCACACAATCTTAGTGAATCACGGGACAGTGCATTATCGTTGAACTTTCGTGAACTCCGTATGACTAGGTAAGTTAATGTGCCCCATTAAGGACAAAGTACGGAGTGTCCGACGATAATGCGATAATGCTAAGGTCATCCGCCTGATATCCTGCATGTGTCACTCAGGTCCGCTGTAGTTCACCTTCTTCTTCCTGGTGCATGTAAGTGCATTGTCTTGCAACACAATTTGAATCCCGCGCTCAGTCTGAATCAGTCGGATTGTCCGACGGCACAGCCCCCTAATTTCTGTTGCATGAAAGCCAGCACTGCTGCGCCACAATCCGATCATGTGCGTCACAATCCCCAGTTAAATACCTGTCACGGCGGCATAAATCCCAAAAACTTTGAAAATCCGATGAAAGTGCAATCTGCGGACCCTTAGTAAATAAGCCCCTATATATCAAAACAACTGTCACACACAAGAAAATCCATTAACTCCTTAACGCTCTGCGCCGTAGCTCTACGGCGCAGAATGATAAGGGATGTATGAAGAGGGCTCACGGGCTGAGTCCTCTTCATACAGAGGTGGGGGTTTTTGCATTTTGCACAAAACCCCCACCGCTAATAACCGCGGTCGGTGCTAGCACCGATCGCGGCTATTAACCCCCTAAACGCCGCCGGCAAAGTCGCCGGCGGCGTTTAAAAGACGGCGGCGCGCGGGCGCCGCCATCTTTTTTTCGATCGCCACGCCCCCGAACGTCATCGGGGGGCGGCGATCGGTTACCATGGTAGCCTCGGGTCTTCTTTTGACACGAGGCTACATGGTTTATGCAGGTTCGTTACAATGAGCCAGTGGCTCATTGTAATGTATAACCTGCAAAAATGCCATATATTGCAATACTGTAGTATTGCAGTATATGGTAGGAGCGATCTGACCATCTAGAGTTAATGTACCCTAGATGGTCTAAAAGATAGTGAAAAAAAAAAGAAAAAAAAAAGTTTAAAAAATAAAAAAAATTAATAAAATATTAAAAGTTCAAATCACCCCCCTTTCCCTAGAACGGATATAAAACATAACAAACAGTAAAAATCACAGACATATTAGGTATCGCCGCGTCCCAAAATGCCCGATCTATCAAAATATAAAAACGGTTACGGCCGGCGGTGACCTCCGAGGCGGGAAATGGCGCCCAAATGTCTGAAATGTGACTTTTACACCTTTTTACATAACATAAAAAATGAAATAAAAAATGATCAAAATGTCGCACAGACCTCAAAATGATAGCAATGAAAACGTCGCCTCATTTCGCAAAAAATGACCCCTCACACATCTCCGTGCGCCAAAGTATGAAAAAGTTATTAGCGTCAGAAGATGGCAAAAAATTTTTTTTCTTTTTTGTACACATTCGTTTAATTTTTGAAAATGTATTAAAACACAATAAAACCTATATAAATTTGGTATCACCGCGATCGCACCGAACCAAAGAATAAAGTAGGCATGTTATTTGGAGCGAAGAGTGAAAGTCGTAAAAACTGAGCCCACAAGAACGGGACGCACGTGCGGTTTTTTTTCAATTTTTCCACATTTGGAATTTTTTTTCAGCTTCGCAGTACACGCCATGTTAAAATAAATAACATTACGGGAAAGTAAAATTTGTTACGCACAAAATAAGCCCTCACACAGGTCTGTACACGGAAAAATGAAAAAGTTATGGATTTTTGAAGTTGGAGAGCGAGAAATGAGGCGAAAAACCCTCCGTCCTTAAGGGGTTAAATGGTCATTTTATGTTTCTTTGAAAACTGAAAAAATATATACTGTGTATTACCAAAAAAAAATCTTTTTCTCCAATTTTTGTAACTTTAACATCCCCCCCCAAAAAACTATAAATGAAAAAAGGTCCTTTACACTTACATGCTGGTTTGTGACCCTCTTGCAGGATTCGATCTTCTTTTAACTTCTTATGGCCTTGTTTTTACAAAAAAAGTTTTAAAATTATGCAAATGAGCTCAGACTCATTTGCAGAATTTTTAATACTTTTTTTGGTAAAAACAAGGACATAAGAAGCTAAAAGAAGATCAGATCCTTGGTACTTGGTTTACAATCCTTCATCCTGGTGGTTGATGTCCTTTAACCCCTTAACGAAGCACGCCGTAATAGTAACTAACTAACCTAAAATTAGGGGGGGGGGGTACTTTAGGTTTTTATACAGCTTTGGATGTATGTGTGGGACATGGAATAATAAGTTAGGACACGAGATACCATGCACCAACAGTAACATCTATCCAGCATAAGTCTAAGAGGCTAGAATGTACATGGGAGCTACATAGATCCATCTACACCTCAGTTATGGTGTGAGGGGACTTTCAGACGTAAGAGAGATTAATAAGCACCCCCTACCCAGCATCATATAGGTGCTATCTAAGTATAAGGTATCTATATAACACAACATCCTGAGTTGATCATTTTAACGTTATCGGGAATGAGATATCCCACTGTTGGCAACCGAAGCTTTTTAACCTGTGAAAACAAAAGTTAAGTTATAGTGAATCAAGGGTTAATAATTGCCAATTTCAGCATTTAATAGTGATTAACCTGTCACAATTGTTCGTCCAATAACTCAAAAGGATTCGGATAATGGTGGAGCAGGGGCTGATGGCTCTTTGCATCATCATTGTATTCAACTCGGAGTCCTTCACACAGGGGCATAACTACAGCGGTAGCAGCCATAGCAGCTGCCATGGGGCTCGCAGTGACAGGGGGCCCCAGCATCCGACCTGACACACTATACAATGATGAATATGCCGTCTACTTCCTCCATGTGATCTGCAGTTACTGGGAAAGCTATGCGCCCTCAACATCCTGGGATAAGAAGACTGCCTGGTGAAGGGCCCCCCATTTAGAAGTCTGCTATGGGGCCCAGCTGCTCCTAGTTACACCCCTGCCTTCACATGCAGATAGAGATGAAGTGTGACAGACCCGAATAACTGGAACTGTCCCCACTGAACCCGGCATAGTGTAGGATGATGGGAATTTAGGACTGCCTTCTTCTTCTCTAGGCATTTTCTTACCCCGTTAGCTCCGGGGGGCCCATATCCTGTCTACATTCTTGATCTAGAAGTTTTTTTTGTAGAGCGTTGCTTTAGTTTTACAATGACAGCTCTGTGTATGTTTGTAACTGAGAACAATAGTATAAAGGTCACTGTAGTCACTATGTTTTATAAGCCCTGGTGCCAATGGTGTTTTTTACCCAATGGGAAATGAAGCCCTTGTTGACAAAAAACATTGCATAGAACAACATGGCTGATAGGTTGTCATGTGTTATTCATATTTTTCTGAGTATTATTAATATTTTATTCATTGGATGCATTTAAATACTATTGAAATTCAGTCTGGAAATCCTGTCTCTAAGCAATACGCACCACATTGTGTACAACTGACTATGAAATTCACTCTCCGGAGGCTCATAGTTACCTGCAGTTTAGGCTAATGAGATGGAAAACTGCAATAAGTCCTGTATGGAAACTGCTCTGCACAAACACAAACCCTACTCAGGACATAGAAGAAACACGCAGTTATTCTGGGACGTGCTGGCTTTCAACTCATTGGTTCAAAGGGTGTGAAAAATTATTTGTAGAAAGAATTTTTTTCTAATTCTGTTCTTCTTTTTTGTACAGTAAAATGGAAATGCTGGGCTTGGTGGTTGTCAGTTAAGATATATATCACATTTACATGATTCTGTATGTTTAGTTGATATTTCCAGGGAGATCTATTGTTGTATTACGCACAGGGGCGTAGCTACTGCGGTAATAGCCATAGCAGCGGCTATGGGACCCACAGTGTCAGGGGGCCCATCAACTGAGTGTGTTTTGGGAGTATATATGGGGTATATTTGTGTATAGCTGTTCGTCTGCAAATGGTATTTTATCTATGTGTGTATTTTCTGTATGTGTTAGAATATGATGTGTATACACGCAGTCCCCGGGTTACGTACAAGATAAGTTCTATAGGTTTGTTCTTTAGTTGAATTTGTATATAAGTCGGAACTGTATTTTTTATAATTGTAACCCCAGCCACATTTTTTTTTGTCTCAACATTTAAAAATGTTGGATTGTCATAAGATCCAGGATTAACAATAAAACTTAATTAGGGCTAAAGTACAGTAAATTACTAATTACCAGAGGTCCGTTTGTAACTAGGGGTCGTCTGTAAATTGCGTGTTCTTAAGTAGGGGGACAGCCTGTATATTCTATATGTGTGTGCATATGTGATGTATATGCTGCATGGATGTATATGGTAATGTATGTATATGTGTATTTGCTGTATCTATATGTGGTGTGTATGTGCTGTATGTATGTTTATGCTGTATGTGGCATGTATATACTGTATGTATGTTTATGTTGTATGTGTATGGGGTGCGTATATGCTGTATGTGTATAAGTAAATAAATGTTTGCATATATATGTCTATGTTTGTAAATATGTATATTTCTTTAAGGAAGGCCCCATTCAGAAGTCCACTATGGGGCCCTGCTTTTCCTAGTTACACCCTGAATATGCATAAAACATGTACAGTAGTAGGGCTTCCATGCACCCTCTATGAAATAGGCATCGGATTATGTAGGCTGCGCAGCTATAGCGATGTCAGTATGAGGTTTCTAGTGAGAGCAGAGGGAGGAACCAAGTGAATTGGTGATAAAGCAACTTCTCTGTGTGAACAAATGTGGCTGTCAATGGTAACTTTAAGACTAAAATCAGGCACAATAAAGTTTTCAGAATTGCCTGGAGGTACAATCTACTTATAGATCTGTCTAGTTTCTGGCTTACAAGTTTTACATAGAATGTGGTTGAAGAGGACCAGTCAGGCACATCACGCACCAGACAGAAGATCCCGCATCATGCACCAGACAGAAGATCCTGCACCAGTGCCTCTGAAGGTTGGATAATGTCCCTGCTTCATTATGTATGTGCTGAATCTATTGCGCTTGCGTGATGATTCACTTGTGCGCAGGTGGTGAAGGGAAATAGTGATGAGGTGAATATAAAGTTTTTTTTTTTTAAACGAATGCTTTAAAATCCAATAATGTGATCTACCATCTACCATCAAGGTAAAGCAATCACACTTACTCATAGATCCAAACACTGTGACTGTGGCAATGTTCTTATATTTGTTATCCATGGCCTCCTTCCTTCTAAAATCAACTTTTAAAATTATGCTAAAGACACGGAAATGCCATGAGGGGCATTACCAGAGACCTTCTGTTCTGTAGATTCACAAGCTCTTATAAAGCTCAAGAAACACTTCTCCTTTCCCACTGTGTGCAGGAACTTCCTCCGCTGCTGTGAGCAAGAAGAGGGAGGGGAATGTGCTAAGGGAGGAAAAGGGAGGGGGAAATGTGCTCCTGTACAGTGTAACAGCCTGTAAAGCTACAGCTGGGAGAGGGTTGGATACTGAAAGTGGCCCTTTAAAAAATGACCCTATTTTGTATTTGGGCACTAATTGGATTAAGGCAAGGACAATGCAAGGAAACTGATTGGGTTATGAATGACCTGTGATTACTACTACAGGTTCAATATTAATCACAGGTCATTTATAGGGAGCCAATGTAAGAGAATAGCTCTAGATGTGAGGGACTATTGAATCATTTGGATAAAATGGTCACAGTCAGTTCCTTCTTAGTCCTTGAAAAAGTGTTGTAGTCTGAGTTTGTGTGCGGGTCCTGGGATTGCCACCTTCTGGTTATTTTTTCTTTTCTACATTAGTGGTGAACGGAACAGATATATTTTTCATAATTGTAACTCCATAATTGTGTCCCAGTAATGATTTGATTTCTAAATTTTCTGCTGTCATGAGAACAAGGATTATCAATAAAACTTCATTACAGACACCTTACAGCTGATCATTGCAACCTGGGACTATAGTAACACCCAGAGAGCTTCACCAGAGGTCACAGTGGGCAGACAAGGGGTCATCTGTCAGTTGGGTGTCTTTAAGTTGGGGACCACCTGAAGTGTCTATGGCCATTATGCCCCAGCTCCTGAGAAGTAATTATTACCTAAGATTTCTAAGACTTTGTGATATTGCTGTGACATTGTAGCAAGATAAAACAGCAGATGATCGTTGGCCACGTACTATATTTCTTCTAGTATTAGGAGGTAACCTTGATATAGCTTTGTGATCTATGACATATGATCATAAAATCCCAGAATAAATATGTATTTTCTCTTCCTTTAGACTTGATATTTCATTATCTGACTTTGATCAATATTGTGTCTTTTATGATATACAGATCATGTTGGTTAAAACGCTAGAATTACTCCTCTTTCTATTGATGTCTGACAAGTGCTGTCATACTAATGTCAATGCATTTTGGCTCAGACACCTGGGCGATGCCTCGACACAAAGGCAATTCTGAGAATAGATAAAAGGAGTTGTTTCAAAATCACCATGACATCAAAAGATCCTCACAGAAAGGGGATCGGTGGCATCACGTGACAATGTCTCCAGTCAATGCCCTCATGCTGGATGTGCAATTTCTGTCTGGTTATATGTTTAAAGGAAAGGTATCACCAATATTTTATTTATAAAAACTAAATAATACAATTTTTATCTAACCTGATTTTATTTCCTGATTATAGATTTTTTTTTTTTTGCATGATTATTGTGGCTGCCATCTTGTACATTTTACAGCAGCCTCATAGCCATCGCACAATAGTCTGGAGCTGACTGAAAGCCACAGAAAAGGCAAGTTTATAATGCTCTGGTGGTGACTGCTGTGACAGTGGACTGATTATATCGGCCCGCGTCATAGGATCAGGCTGTCAGTGTGATATATACTGTGAGCAGTGCCATGATATATAAACCACAAGAATGGAAGGGCTGCAGACACAGGAACAGGTCCCCAGCCCATCCATATACATAGGGTGGACATAACTTCACTACTTTAGCTGGCAGCCATGATAAGAGCGTGTCAAGCGACACTTTTTTTTTAAAAAAAGGGCATGCCGGAGCCGATGCGCCACAATCCGATCGAGTGCGCCATAAGCCCGGGGCAATTCAGGGAAAATCGGCATAAAACGGTAATATTTGGGTAACCCGACGGAATGTGGCTGTGGCTGTGGCTGTGTACTGCGGCTGTAGCTCCATGTATGGCTGTGTACTGCGGCTGTAGCTCCATGTATGGCTGTGTACTGCGGCTGTAGCTCCATGTTTGCCTACCCCTCACCACAGTATAGACACAGGGCCTCCCCTCACCCCAGTATAGTCACAGGGCCTCCCCCCACCCCAGTATAGTCCCAGGGCTTCCCCCCAGTATAGACACAGGGCCCCCCCTCACCCCACCCCAGTATAGTCACAGGGCCTCTCCCCACCCTAGTATAGTCACAGTACATACAAGATAGGGTCTGTAGGTTTGTTCTTAAGTTGAATTTGTATGTAAGTCGGAACTGTATATTTTATCATTGTAATCCCAGCAAGAACTTTTTTGATCTCTGTGACAATTGGATTTTAAAAATGTTGGATTGTCATAAGAACCAGGATTAATACTAAAGCTTCATTACAGACACCTGTGATAACTGTTATAGCTGATCATTGTAGCTTAGGACTAAAGTACAATAAATTACGAATATCCAGAGCTCCGTTTGTAACTAGGGGTTGTATGTAAGTCGAGTGCTCTAGGTCGTATGTAAGTAGTGGACTGTCTGTAATTATATTGTAATATATGTATATATATATATATATATACATATATTACAATATGAGACCCCATAGGTGATGTCTAATGAAGCCGAAGGTCCCAGAGCAGACGATTAATAATGCTGGAGACCTCAAATCAGACGACTAATAATGCTGGAGACCCAGAGCAGGCGACTCATAAAGCTGGAGACCCCAGAGCAGGGGACTCATAATGCTGGAGACCTCAGAGCAGAGGACTAATAATTCTGGATACCTTAGAGCGGTAGTGGCGAACCTATGGCACGCGTGCCAGAGAGGGCACACAGAGCCCTCTCTGCTGGCACGCGTACCATCTCCCCAGTCTCATCAACGATACCTACGCGGCCTGGTTCACTCAGATGCCTGCTGGGTCCCAGTGCTCTGTTGACCGCTCGGCCCCGGCGTCCCGCTGCCTGCTCGTTCGCGCCGACGTCTGCTCAGCACCGGCTCACTGCCTGCGGAGTCCCTGCGGAGTCCCAGCGCAGCGACGTCTGCTTGGCCCGCCCTGCTGCCTGCAGAGTCGCGGGGTCCCGATGCCTGCTTGTCCCCGCCCTGCTGCCTGCGGAGTCGCGGGGTCCCGGTGCCCGATGCCTGCTTGTCCCCGTCCTGCTGCCTGCGGGGTCCCGGTGCCCGATGCCTGCTTGTCACCGTCCCGCGGCCTGCGGGGTCCCGGCTCCCCATGCCTCCTGCCTGCTCCTGTGCTCCGACGTCACTCCATCCTCGCCGACACTTGGCACGTTTCCGCGGCTGCTGCACTTAGTAAGGCCCTCTATGTGTGTCTGTCTATGCTGGTGGGGGGGGAGTGTGTGCTGGAGTGTGTGAGTGGAGTGGAGTGTGTGCTGTGTGAGTGTAGTGGAGTGGAGTGTGTGCTGTGTGAGTGGAGTGTAGTGGAGTGTGTGCTGTGTGAGTGTAGTGGGGTGGAGTGTGTACTGTGTGAGTGGAGTGGAGTGTGTGCTGTGTGAGTGGAGTGTGTGCTGTGTGAGTGGAGTGTAGTGGAGTGTGTGCTGTGTGAGTGGAGTGTGTGCGCAGTGTGTGCGTAGTGTGCGCGGCGTATTACCAAAATTTTCATACTCCTCCTCGGGTAAAAATACTCCTCAAAAATGGTGAGAGGAGTATTTTTACCCTTCTGGAAAAATGTTAGTGCGACCTCTGATAATGGTCTTTATGCTATTTATGTGGTTGTAATGGTGGCCTCATGATGTCAAAGTGTTATTTGTCTCTTGTATAGTGGTATTGTGGCGCTATTGGGCTAAACTGCTGTGTTGGCACCTTGCAATAGAAACGTCGCCTTTGGTTTGCAGTTTGGGCACTCGGTCTCTTAACGGTTCGCCATCACTGCCTTAGAGCCAGCAAAAAATGCTCACTGCCTCCTCTTCAGTTCCATTTTTTACTATGTGTCCTGATGCTGGTTGTATGTGCTGTAGAGTACAGTGGTGCCGTCAAGCAATGAGTACATTTGACAAGCACTCATCACTGTCAAGAAAAACTTCTACATGGTCCCAGATAAATTTGATGCCTTATATAATATTCAAATATATCATAATATTATTACCCCAAAACTTTGAATTATTATATGCTCCAAAAAATAAAATTAAAAGAGGCCGTCGCACCACCAGTACTAGAAACATGTTCCCCTCCACTCCACCGTTCCATCGTCAGAGTGGTCTGCCGGGGGAGGAGGCTGGGGAAAAGTTAAAACTGGCGTTCAACACACTTGTCTTAATAAATTCCCCTATGTTGTCACGGATGCCCCCCAATCAATGTCTCCGATCGCGGGGATATCTGTGTACTATGATGTGGTGCCATCCCCCCTGGGCCTGTACTCACCTCTCCTGGCTCTGGATTCTGCGACAGCCCCTTCCTGATCCCACGCCGCTTCCTCTGTAGGCCGCGCTCCTGCTGCTTGCCGGGACCGCGCGCTCCCGCTGCTAGGGCGCTGGCATTCCCGGCTCTGCTACATAATCTGGTGGCTCCCAGCATCGCTTGCCGGATCTTCAAGTCTTTCCACTGAATAGAAAGCCCTCTGTGTTTCCTGCGTTTCCAGACGCCTCCGTGACTTCCTGTGCGTCTCCAGACGACTTTGTGTTTCTGTGTTCTTGTGTTCCTGTTGTGGTCCTGTACTCCTGTTGTGGTCCTGTACTCCTGTTGTGGTCCTGTACTCCTATGGCAGTCCTGTGTTTCTGTGGCGGTCCTGTGTTTCTGTGGCGGTCCTGTGTTCCTGTGGTGGTCCTGTATCCCGGTGGTCATCCTGAGGTCCTGCCATCCTGAGGTCCTGCCTTCCCGAGGTCCTGCCTACCCGAGGTCCTGCCTATCCGAGGTCCTGCTTACCCGAGGTTCTGCCTACCTGAGGTCCTACCTACCTGAGGTCCTGCCTTCCCAAGGTCCTGCCTTCCCAAGGTCCTGCCTTCCCTGTATCCCTACCTTGGCTGCCACCGCGGGCCTACTCGCACCCGTGGAGCGACCTGGTGGCTTCCCGCCGCAGCAAGACCATCTCGCTTTGCGGCGGGCTCTGGCGAAGACCAGGGGTCCACTTAGACTCCGCTCCTTGGTTGCATCCCCCGCGGTGGTCCAGGGAGTCCACTGACTTTTGCACCAAGAGACTCTCCCACACCCCCGTGTGTGACATATGTGTTCCTACCTGAGTTTTTTTATATACTACTGTAGTTACTACATCCTACTACCTTACCGGGCTGGTAACATTAGGACACTGCTATAATCAGGCTACAATCACTGCTATAATGGTGCAGGCTGGAAGCTGTTTTAATGGAGTGGAAAGTGATATGTATAGTTTTATTATGTTACCAGTCACCAGTATACCCCTTTCAGTATAATTTTACAATTTTTGAATTATGGTTAAGTCTATTTTGTAATAACATAATTATTAGTGTATGTGACCCAGTTGTGTTGTGAACCCATATTCAACACCTTCTAATGTTGAGTGGTAGTAGCACTGGTGGATCTACATCACTAATACCACCTCTCCTCTAGTCAGGGCAGCCATCAGGAAATTCGGGGCCCCATACAGCAAAAGTGTCTGGGCCCCAACACACCCCAAAACCGAACAAGCCTCCTGCCCCCCGCAGTGACCTTTCACAAACAGGGTTTGAGGCCTGTTGCTACGACAAGGCACACTCTTCTGGTAGATTGCCAATAGGAGTCATACTTTTGGTCAAGTATATTTATTATAGTGCAAATATGGCATCAAAAACTAAAGCATGGTGAACAGTAAACATATAAAAGTGTTTAACAGACAACATATAACAAATATAACATTATAAAGTGCAATTGCTAGGGCCGCCACTATCTTTTAATGTTTTAATAAAGAATTGTGTTAATTACCAGTGGGGGTGCTCCAGTGCACCTAAGGGCTCTTTACTTCACCCTGCCACCAGTCCTGAGGTAATCTGAAGTCCTGGTACCTGTGCCTGCTCAGCAACCTCTGTGAATCACTGCATAAGGGTCAGGACTTCATATTTCCTCAGAACCAATGGGAAGGAAAAGAAGGAGCGTTCATTGCATGCCCCAAGGAAACCTAAAGTCCCAGCACCTGCACACTGATTCACAGAGGCTGCTGAGCAGGCACAGGTATCGGGATTTCGGATCACCGCAGGACTGGCCGCTGGGTGACATAAGGAGCCCTTAGGTGCACTGGAGCACTCCCACTGCTCCTAAGCTGGTAATTAACATAATTCTTTATAAAAGCATTAAAGGATAACCATAGAGGCCATTTTGATGGAACTTACAGTGCTGAAGTCAGGGTCATCAGGTGCATAGCATGATACCTTCAGGTACTATGCTGTGCACCTGGTGCTCGATTCCCTTTAAACAAGGGATATATATAAAGACAAAATACTCATGTACCACACTATAAAAATAACTTTATTAGATGCATGCATCTATAAGTGTGTAGTCACAAGAATGCCAATAAATAAGCATCAGCATTCAATGGATAAAGTAAATGCAACTCGTACTGCCTCTATTATAGAGGAATAATGCTTCTATTTTAAGAGCACACAACTTAATACTGCCATATATGTACACTAAAAACATACTACAATACATTCTCTGATAAACAAGAATGTAACTACCATAGTACTGCCCCCTATGTACAAGAATATAACTACTATAATACTGCTCCCTATGTACAAGAATATAACTACTATAATACTGCCCCCTATGTACAAGAATATAACTACTATAATACTGACCCCTATGTACAAGAATATAACTACTATAATACTGACCCCCTATGTACAGGGATATAACTACTATAATACTGACCCCTATGTACAGGGATATAACTACTATAATACTGCCCCCTATGTACAGGAATATAACTACTGTAATACTGCCCCCTATGTACAAGGATATAACTACTATAATACTGCCCTCTATGTACAGGAATATAACCACTATAATACTGACCCCTATGTACAAGGATATAACTACTATAATACTGCCCCCTATGTACAGGAATATAACTACTATAATACTGACCCCTATGTACAGGAATATAACTACTATAATACTGCCCCCTATGTACAGGAATATAACTACTATAATACTGCCCCCTATGTACAGGAATATAACTACTATAATACTGTCCCCTATGTACAGGAATATAACTACTATAATACTGCCCCCTATGTACAAGAATATAACTACTATAATACTGCCCCTATGTACAGGAATATAACTACTATAATACTGCCCCCTATGTACAAGAATATAACTACTATAATACTGCCCCTATGTACAGGAATATAACTACTATAATACTGCCCCCCATGTACAAGAATATAACTACTATAATACTGCCCCCTATGTACAAGAATATAACTACTATAATACTACCCCCTATGTACAAGAATATAACTACTATAATACTGCCCCCCATGTACAAGAATATAACTACTATAATACTGCCTCCTATGTACAAGAATATAACTACTATAATACTGCCCCCTATGTACAAGAATATAACTACTATAATACTGCCTCCTATGTACAAGAATATAACTACTATAATACTGCCTCCTATGTACAAGAATATAACTACTACAATACTGCCCCCTATGTACAAGAATATAACTACTATAAAACTGCCTCCTATGTACAAGAATATAACTACTATAATACTGCCTCCTATGTACAAGAATATAACTACTATAATACTACATATATACACAGAAGTGAACATGCAAAAAATCAGTATTTATCATATACAGCTACAGAAAACACATGAGATCCTCACCTATTGCATCCAGTGACATCAGGTGACGTGTCCTCGGATTGTTCTCGTTCCTCTTCTCCATTAGTTCCACCATCACCTTGTCTCTTCCTCCACGTACACAGAATTCCTGCAGAGTTTACCACACAGACGTCTTATGTTCTGCACTTTCCCATTGTCCCTTCTTCTGCTACCACCAATACTGTGCCCCAAATACTGTAATAGAGCCCCCTGAAATATTAGTACCACACAAATAGTGCCCCATAATGTAACACACTGTAATGGTAAGGGTAATTTATTTCTTCTTTCTCTCCTACCCCAGACATAGAATGAATGGCCCCAGCCTACCCCAGACATATAATAAATGCCCCTGCCTACCCCAGACATATAATAAATGCCCCCTGCCTACCCCAGACATATAATAAATGCCCCCTGCCTACCCCAGACATAGAATGAATGGCCCCAGCCTACCCCAGACATATAATAAATGCCCCCTGCCTACCCCAGACATAGAATGAATGGCCCCTGCCTACCCCAGACATATAATAAATGCCCCTGCCTACCCCAGACATAGAATGAATGGCCCCAGCCTACCCCAGACACAGAATGAATGGCCCCAGCCTACCCCAGACACAGAATGAATGGCCCCAGCCTACCCCAGACACAGAATGAATGGCCCCTGCCCACCCCAGACATAGAAGTAATGGCCCCAGCCCGCCCCAGACATATAATTAATGCCCCCCTGCCCGAATTAATGCCCACTGCCAGCCCTAGATATACAATAATGCCCCCCCAGACACATAAATAATGCCCCCTGCCAGCCCCAGATATAGAATAATGCCTCCCACCATATAAATAATGCCCCCTGCCAGCCCCAGATATAGAATGCCCCCTGCCAGCCCCAGATACAGAATAATGCCCCCCCCCCTGTCCCAGACACATAAATAATGCCCCCTGCCAGCCCCAGATATAGAATAATGCCCCCCGTCATATAATTAATGCCCCCTGCGGGCCCCAGATACAGAATAATATCCGCAAGCCCCCCCCCCCTGACATATAAATAATGCCCCCTGCAAGCCCCATATATAGAATGCCCCCCGTCATATAATTAATGCCCCATGCGGGCCCCAGATACAGAATGTGTCCCCCCCTGCCCCAGACACATAAATAATGCCCCTGCCAGCCCCAGATATAGAATACCCCCCGTCATATAATTAATGCCCCCTGCGGGCCCAAGATACAGAATAATGCCCCCCCCCCCCTGCCCCAGACATAAAATTAATGTCCCCTTTCTATAATTAAAAAAAAAATACATAATACTCACCCCTTTGGCGCAGGTTTCTTCCTGTCCTCGGTCTTCTGTGGCTTGGTGTAGAGGCTCAGGATAGTGACGTCACTGCCCCGCGCCTCCACACCAAGCCGCGGAGCTGCAGGGAGGGCCGGAGCTGACATGGTAAGTGCCAGCCTCCTCCACGCTACACAGGTTGCGCAATGACGTCGATTGCGCAACCTGTGTAGCTGCCTGTATACACAGACGCAGAAGCAGCGGTGCTGCGCTGCGTCTGTGTACTGATTAATAGTACCTGCATCGAACGATCGTACGATGCAGGTACTATACATTAAATCAAAAATTGTAAGGAGGGAGTGCGGGCGGCCCGGATCAGCGCCGGCCCGGCCCCAGACCGGCCCAGGACCGACCGGCCGCACCTGTGTGCAGCACAGACCGCACAGTCTGCGGCCCACCGGCCGGGCCCCCGGCCCCCCCCCCCTAGTGTCTTAGAGTCCGGGCCCCATAGGGCAGTACCAGTTGTACTGCCCTATCGGCGGCCCTGCCTCTAGTGACCATGAATAATCTTGTTTTTGTCGGACTTGTCATATGCAGCAGCAGCTGCCCAAGAGAAATGGCTAATGTCAATTGAATTTTAGACTTTATCCACATCTTATCAACAAACAGCTCTGTTACAAGAAAAGCCTACATTTCAGGACGCTTGCAATCATCTCTAATAGCAGTCAGAAGTTTCACAGCAAGCAAAACAAAAATAACACAAAATCAATCATAGACCAACTGACACACACAATATATCAGCCCCAGCTGTCTCCCAGGCTGCTAAGAAGCTCTCCAAAATAAAATATCTCTCTTTTAAACCTTTGTGGCAACTGGTGATGAAAAGTCTGGTAGAGCTACATTTCAAAGTGAGCAAAAATCCCATGGTCGCACATCCAATATTTACCACGATCGATGGCTACTGAGCATATGTTCGAAATGGACCATTTACTTTATCAATCAAACTATATGGGCTCAATTCACACAGCAAAGCAAGTCCTCAATTTCATATCACGGAACTCATGGCAACCAAAGATACCTCACCATGTTCATATATAGAAGTCCTGTAGGTTTTCACTAACATTACTAAGTCAGCAGACTAAGGAGACATGAAAGAGAAACCTTTCCTGAATAGTCTCACATAGTTTTCAAGGGAGGGGGATTTGGTTGGGCTATTGGGGCTTTGTATGGCTACAATGCTTTATATATCTGCAATGTTCAGACTGTTTTTCCCTTTTTACATTATAGTAAACCATACAGTGCAAGAAGTTTCGATAGTCTAAATGCACATAGCTTTTGTCATGCAACCACCATTGACACTTAAAATGTGCATATTCAATACTAAAAATGGCTGCCCTGACCAGAAAAGATACCTAGAGCTCCTGGTCCGCAATGCAAAATCTGTTCTAAAGCCCCTCAATACTTACTCATATATCAAGGCACCATGACTGTGAGACAGTCAAAGTTATTGAGCTGATTCTCCAATATACCGTATATGGGTACAGTATATGGGAGGCATGATAGCAGTTAGTCTCCTCCCACTAACTGAAATTAGAATAGAGCCTGCATTCCTGCACAGTTTGCTAGTTGCACAGTATAATGTGTCATTAAAATATCTCACAGAAGACATCCAAAGGGGGGACATCTGGTAAGGAAGAGATAGAGGATGCTACAAGAATGAAAAATACAGGGTAGCAATGAGAACTAAGCTAGTTGGGCTATTTTATGTTATGGACCGAGTAACCAGTCCTCTTTATGAGTTTCTCCAGAAAAACAACTCTGAATACTATAAAGATGTGATATATTTAGATGTATAGGTAAAACAAAAGTCCTTCAATACACCTTTAAAGGGGTTATCCCATGAAAGAAAATTTTCTACCCACTAGTCTCAACCTCCTACTGATGTTAACACAATAAAGATCACTTTTGACCCTTGACTACACAATTTTACTAAGTTTTATTGCAGTTTTAGCTCCTACACTCCCTAGGCTGCTCAGTGCAAAATTCAACAGTGTGTGGTCTCTAAGCAGACCCTTCATGATCCATCTAATTCGGTGTGCTGACAATGTGGTTAGATTATCAGGTTCAAGGTTTGTATACACTTTCATTTAACTTATTTGACACATAGAAACAGAGATCAAAGACGATAAGATCCATGAGATCCCTATTACAAACAATGTCAGCTGTCCTACATCTCTGCTATTTTACAACACACTAGACCTGCTGTGCTTGCCTCTCCCTCCCCCGAGCAGCGAGAGAGAAACTCAGCTCCATGGCCGTCACACAGAAATCCAAGATGGCATTGCTGACCCTAAGTCTGAAGTTACAGGGTCATGTCTACGGGCAACTGAAATTGTGTACAGCAGGACTGATAGAGACAGGTTGGAATTATATCTGTAAAATGCTGTATTTTTGTTAATAACAGTGAATTAGAGAATGTATTATTTTGTTATCCTGAGTACATTTAATGAACTCGTCTTCATGGGAATACCCCTTTAAGTGAAGGAGGAAAATGGGTTAAAAGCATACACCAAAATTGCACTGCCTAAACCCATCCTCTGGGAAGTTATACTACACTTGTGATCTTTGGCAAAGTTTCTGCAGCACCTTCCGTAGTTTTAGTTTCCATGGATATGAAAATCTGGTAAGAATCTGACACAAAATAGGCACATTAAGGCATATTTGTGTATTATACCCAACATCAGTAATTCTAATTTTCATAGCCTGAGTTGTCCTACTTTTCACTTCTTTACATATTTTTGCATTTTTTGAAGACAGCTCAATTGAATGTCATGCAGCCTCAGCAGATATCCGTGACCCTGCATTACATATGCCTCAGATGAACTTAGGTGTCTGCTCTGGTTACAGCCTAATGTCCGTCCAGAAATACAAAGACAGGTCTTAGGTCCCTTACACACCAGTGAGTGTGATGTGTACACCTCAGTGCTGGGGTTCCCACTGCTGGCTGAGCAATTTATCAGCGGGGTTCACATAGTTGTATAGTGTTGACTAATATCCATGATTGCAATATTCTTTAAAAAGGGGTTGAACCAAACATGGAGCTTGTAACTCATCCATAGGTATATAGATACAATGGGGGTCATTGTCGCGATCCAGGACCAAACCAAGGGTGCTTGGTCCAGGTGTAACCGGCCTCATCCGCACTAGTCAGGTGTCCGCCAGGTGGGTTGCAAGAAACAAGGAAATGCTGTGGAAGGATGGTAGTTTTCCCTGGGGCACTCCGGTGTATGCATGTATAGGACCCCCAGGTAGATGGTTGATGGGAGGTCCTTGATCTTAGTAGCTTTCAGGGATCACATGGAGACAAAGGATGTAAAACATCGACTCTTGGTTCCTTTTATTCCAGAACACGAACGCAGAAAAGGCAACAAGCCAAGGTCACAATTCAGTCTGGCAAGATCCCAGGTAGCTGGTTGGATTTGCCTGGCCAAGGAGGCTCGAGGCCTGGTTTTTGTAGCTTCAGGCTACAGAGGTCAGGGGCTGCTTGTACCAACACTCCAAGGCAGGGTCTGGTAGGGCTCAGAGCTGCTGCAGGCCTTGTGTCTGGATAGCAGGTCACATACACCCTCTCTCATCACTCCACCTTTCAGCCATCCAACCAGGGACCTTGTTACAGATATAATTAACAATTACTAAGCATTCTCTAATTGGTCAGACTTTAAACAGTTCCTTCCAAGGCAGGTATCATGCAGATATACCAGATATACCAGATATAGACAGAAGATGGTGCATAGAGGTGATCAGGCTCTATGGACATATTGGGGCAGATTTACTTACCCGGTCCGTTCGCGATCCAGCGGCGCGTTCTCTGCGCTGGATTCGGGTCCGGCCGGGATTCATCAAAGCAGTTCCTCCGACGTCCACCAGGTGGCACTGCTGCGCTGAAGTCCGCTGGAATGCCTCGAAATACACCGGCCTATCCAGGATGAAGGTAAGTGTAATTTTCGCGACACAAATTTTTTTTTAAATGCGCCGGTTTTTCCGAATACGTCGGGTTTTCGTTCGGCCACGCCCCCCGATTTCCGTCGCGCGCATGCCGGCGCCGATGCGCCACAATCCGATCGCATGCGCCAAAAACCCGGGGCAATTCAGGTACAATCGGCGCAAATCGGAAATATTCGGGTAACACGTCGGGAAAACCCGAATCGGGCCCTTAGTAAATGACCCCCATTCAATCTAATAGGAGTGTAATATTTTGTAATGGCAGGGCCATTGCACCTGGAAGGTAGATTGGTCTTAGACAGTTACAGATCACATGATCCTCCCTCTGTGTCCATTTTGTGGACAGGAATTTCAGCTGAAGTGGTAAAAGACATTCATGAGCCTGGGCTTTACTTTATACAGGCAGTCCCCGGGTTGTGTACAGGATAGGTTCCATAGGTTTGTTCTTAAGTTGAATTTGTAAGTCGAAACTGTATATTTTATACTTGTAGATCCAGACAAATAAAAAAATTCCCCAGTGACAATTAGAGCTTCAAGATTTTTTGCCTTAATGAGACCAAGGATTAACAATAAACCTTCATTACAGACACCTTACAGCTGATCATTGCAGTCTGGGACTATAGTAAAGCATCTAGAGAGCTTTACCAGAGTGGGCAGAGGGGTCCGTCTGTAACTAAGGGTCGTCTGTAAGTTGGTCGTCCGTGAGTAGGGGACCACCTGTATTTCTAGAAAGTAGTACAGAACATTTAATAGATATACAGTACTGACCAAAAGTTTGGACACACCTATTCATTCAAAGAGTTTTCTGTATTTTCATGAATATAACTATTGTAGATTCACATTGAAGGCATCAAAACTATGAAATAACACATGCGGAATTATGTACTTAACTAAAAAGCATGAAACAACTGAAAATATGTATAATATTCTAGGTCTGTACTATATATTAGTAAATTACTTCGGGTGGGGATATTAGGTAAAATGGCCAACCCCTTTAATGAAGAATGCAAAGATTTAGAGATTGTGAATGGTGGTGAATGGTCCCCTTTAAGCATTGTGCAGTATTATTATTTGAGGAATAATGTAGCAATTTCCAGGTAAAAAATAAAGGTAGAACTTCCAGTACAAGAATCTGCATTGTTGTAAATAACATAGTAAACTGTATAATAATATTTATTGCCAGTGCTTGAAATAAAGCAAAAAACAAACAAACCACGGTAGAAAAATAGTAAAGAATCACCAGGGCAGCGTGTAGACCAAGGAAGAAAACAAGTTTCTCATCTAAAGTCATTAAAAGGAGCCTAGTGGACCTAATTTAAACTTGGAATGCTAATGAAGCTCAATGGTAGTTTTCCCTTTGGCATCCTAAGTAATGACAGCGTTTTACCTAGGCAAAAATAGATGCAGAGAAAGAATGTTTCATGCAAGGAGAGAACATTCAATCATATAATTAAGGTTTTGCTTTTGTATCTAGTGTGAATGATGCAACGAATTAATATTCATGAATGTATTTTTATGATGTATTTGGAAAAAATGTTTTTCTGCTGGTCAGGTAATGGTTAATTCAGACCCAGCTGGATTGTACTTTTCACCGACAGATGAATTCCCTTGTAGATAGTTTTTTTTAGGTAGCTTAAGTAAATTACTGTAGACCTTAGATGCCAATAAGACCAGTCCAGACCCAAGCCAGACAGGTCAACAACTCAGTGCTGACAAATTTTTCAATACATCTAAGGCTGCAAACACGTGAAAATGGCCATATGCTACCCATACCCATAGCGGTACGGGTGGCATACGGCTCTATGCATTTCAATGGGCAATACGTCCATCAAGTTTGCCCACCGTGCCATAGCATATAGGGGGAAAAGATAGAGGGGCTTATATAGTAAGGGCAGGGGTTCGTTTTCCGACGTTTTCCAGATTTGCGCCACTGTGACAGGTATTTAACTGGGGATTGTGTCGCACATGATCGGATTGTGGCGCGGCTGTCCTGGCTTTCAAGCGACAGAAATCCGGGGACGAGCTGTTGGACGATCCGACTGCTTCATACTGAGCGCGGGATTTAACTTTCAAATTGTGTTGCAAGACCAAGAAGAAGATGGTGAACTCTGTCGGACCTGAGCGGGAAAGCGACACATGCAGGATATCGGGCGCACGATCTTAGTGAATGGCGGCAGAGTGCGTTCCGGTTGGACAATGCACTTTTGGGGAACTTGAGCGGACGGGTAAGTAATTGTGCCCAAGAGTTTACTTTTTTTTGCCCTGTAAGTATGCCCGTGCCTCCCTATGGCACCCTATGATATGGAGCCTACAGTCACATTGCCCGCTTTATTATCAATGTGACACTAATGTGTGACTAGTTCTGTGCACAGAGGCCCTGCTGGAGGCAGATAGGAATATCTGATTGGTGGAGCCCCTCACAGTTGTTTCTCAACCCATTTGATACATGTGACCTATTGTAAGAAATAATTGGCAAAATTTGGTTAAACTAGAATAATTGCAATTTTTTTCTGACAGTGTCAAACAGGGGTTCACTGACTTTCTATTATCTCCGCCATCAATGACCAGTATCCATGTCAAAACCTCATTGCTGGAAGCCAAAATACAGGAGAATTGGTAACATGAGTATGAGTTTCTTATTTTACTATATTTAAAGCTGTTGGTCAACATTTTAATAATCTAGGCAACATTTCTAACTCAATGGGGCACATTTACTTACCCGTCCGCGGAGTTCACAGGGGCTGGCTGGCTATATACTACAGAAGCTGACCGGCTATATACTACAGGGGGCTGGCTGGTTATATACTACAGGTGGCTGGCTGGCTATATACTACAGGGGCTGGCGGGCTGTATACTACAGGGGGCTGACAGGCTATATACTAGAGGGGGCTGGCTAGTTATATACTACAGGGGGCTGGCCGGCTATATACTAAAGGGGCTGGTGGGCTATATACTACAGGGGGCTGGCTATATACTACAGGGGCTGGTGGGCTGTATACTACAGGGGGCTGGCAGACTATATACTACAGGGGGCTGGCTGGTTATATACTACAGGTGGCTGGCTGGCTATATACTACAGGGGCTGGCGGGCTGTATACTACAGGGGGCTGACAGGCTATATACTACAGGGGGCTGGCTGGTTATATACTGCAGGTGGCTGGCTGGCTATATACTACAGGGGGCTGGCAGGCTATATACTACAGGTGGCTGGTTGGCTATATACTACAGGGGTTGGTGGGCTATATACTACAGGGGGCTGGCAGGCTATATACTACAGGGGGCTGGCTATATACTACAGGGGCTGACTGGCTATATACTACAGGGACAGGCAGGCTATATACTACAAGGGCTGGCAGGCTATATACTACAGGGCCTGGCAGGCTATATACTGGGGTGGGGGGGGGGGGGCTGTGACCAATGCATTTCCCACCCTCGGCTTATACTCAAGTCAATAGATTTTTCCAGTACTTTTGTGTTAAAATTATTGGTCTTGATTTAAACTTGAGTATATACGGTAATTATATTCACAAAAAGGCACAATTACATCAAATTGTATTATATAAATTTCTGATTATGGTAGCAGCATGTGCAAGGTTAGGATGCAGAGCTCAGTGACAAGCTTTTTGGGAAATATTGCCTGTCACCATCTCCCAGATGGTGACGCTGCATTAGTATAATAAGGACGCTGCTTGTTATACACAATCCTACCAAAAATACTGTGAAATTCCCAAGAGAGAATGCTGCTTTGTAAATAAATGTGAATAATGACAAGAAAATAGATGGGAATGTGCCATGTAATAGCATATAGAACAAGGCCATAAAACTATGATAAAGTAGACAAACCTCTGTGTCAGTGGCTGATGTAAATCACTCGAGATGCCCAGCAAGGGATGCTTGAGATTTATTGTGTAAAGGAAACGGCCTTTCATGCGTGCCCAGTGGATTTGTCTTCATCCAGTATAAAAGCCAACACAGAGCTGAATATCCAAAGGACAAAAAGATAGTAATAAATTACACTATTTACATAAGTGGGAAAAACCACAGGCCCACACTTATGAAAGCGCTTGCGCCATTTTTTCTGTCTGACTTTGCACAACAAAGGACTGTTTGCACATGTATTTACGAAGTGTCGGACACTATACCCAGCGTGAAACAAATTTATGCACATAAAGGGGCGTTCCTGTGCAGACCATGCACCACATTTATTACCGCGACTGGACAGAATTGTGTCGCACACCCCATGTGTGCACTAAAAAAAGTTGGTGCACTCTGTTGGATCAGGGGACGCCAGATTCATGAAGAATGTGCGCCACAATTTATGAATCTGGCGCCCCCACACTACACAGGCAAACTGCACATAGTACAGACTGCACTGCTCTTAATTAATGTGGGCCAACAAGTGGAGAAATGTATATATAAGACAATTAGATGAAGAGGGATGTTATCAGTGCTGCATTAAGGGTGGTTGAGGTTCAAATTGGAGGAGGCCCCCAATTATTGCCAGAAAACTGATGAATTCATAATAAATAAATAATAAATAAAACTTTATTTCAATATACAAAATACAAACTTAGTCATCATTTGCTGAACGGTTTTGTAGCTTTTTCCACTAACACATCTTCTCAAGTCTTCTCGTGGCTTAGACATGGTGCCAATCTTTTATGAATAGAAAAAATTTGTCAATAACCAGGTTTTGTGTCCCTTCACGTAATGGGAAAAGGGGCTGTATAACCCAGAATTTGGTCTCATTCCATACAAACATTGGGGCAAACATGTCAAAGCTCACTATGGTAAATCTGTTCCAGTTCCACACTACAACTCATTAGAGCGCAGCTTTTAGCTTTTTTTAAAGAAGTTTTAAAAATTTATCTTAGCTCTGATTGATAAAGCTAACTAGGACCATTTTAATGATAAAGAGTTTTTATATATAAGTAGTAAATTATGGACAAAAACAGAAATGTCTGACATGTTAAGAAATGGAAATAAAATATAAAGAATCTCTTGATTTTCCCAGTATTGAGTATGAGTGCTACATGCAGAAGCAAACACATGTAATAGACTTGGCGCGCTATCAATGAGATTATAAATGTTTCTGTAACGAATGATCTGTCATGTTGAATGCACCTCATCAAGATCCGCGGCTGGCGGCTCACTTTGCAATTGTAGATCAATGATGTCCCAGATGGGCTCAAAGGGAGACCAGTTTATAGATGCTGTAGGCCATGATACTTCATTTCAGAGATGCAGGCTGCTCACAGTAGCATGAGCATTATGCAATATATGGACTTGTCATGTTGAATAATGGCTCTGGTTGCAGTACCACTGGTTCCACGCAGCTGCGTGCCTGCAATGGAGGCAGATCATGTGGCTGCAATGAGGCCAGAGGGTCCGTTAGTCCCCAGGGTAACAGGCCTGCTAAAATGTATTGGTAGGTTCATACAGCACAGAATAAAAAATCTGTTGTATGTGCAAGTTAAGACACCTCTACAATTAATAGGGAGAGCAGTGCAGACATGCACATTCTCCATGATGCAGGTAGTAGCCTTATAGCCATGTTGTCTGCGTCTACCACAAGTGGGAGCAAAGAGAAGATCTCAGCAGAGGAGACAACTGAAGGATTGCGTTCAGATGATTGGTGATCACTTATTTTGTTTTACAACAACTCACATTTCAGGAAGTTCAGTATTATTAGTGGGACGCTATACATAAATTGACAGGCCCTGTATATAAATTGATAAAGGGGCCCTGTATATAAATTGATTAAGGGCTCTGTAATTAAATTGATTAAGGGACCCTAAACAAGTACAAAATAGGTGAATGACCATATTAAAACTTAACTTTAATTTAACAATAACAAAAGATAAAAAATATAGATAAAGTTTGGTTCTAAAATTCTAATCCCCAAGGGAGCAATTCTTAGTCAGCCGTCTGGAAAGTAATAACTCAAAGAAGTGCGTGTATTGTAAAAGACGCTTTTAGTTTAGTTTGAATACTACTACCATACATATGGTCGGTCACATACCTGTCTCAATACAAGATTGATAGATAAGTCTCCAAGGTTGTGTTTCCTCAGTTTCGGAACTACAGATATTGACCATCGATAAGACCATGTGCAAGAAGAGTAATCATGAAGAGTAGCCAGCAAAGGACAGTAAAAGGTAAGTATGAGTGTCATGTAGATGCATGAAATAGTTGGAGCAGGGGTGCACTTTAATAGTCCTGGGTGCACAATATTGACCCTAATTGTCCCTAACCGTATGGGGAAGGGTCCTGATTAAGCCCTAATGCCTCAACACGGGACCGTAGCCCTAACCAGATACCAGCCCGTCTGGAACCTAGCCCTCTACTTGGCCTTCAGACCCTACACTTAAGAAGGACGAGGAGAGGTGGATGAGTTTGTATATTCATGTCCTCTACCTGTATGGAAAACTTCTGTATTTCATAGAACAGAAACATGTATCCCAGCACCGTAAAAGGTTATGTGCATCAGTGTTGAGTTACAACTGTGGTCACGACCCTGGGCAGAAATACAGAAGTTTTCCATACATGAAGGCTTCTTCATATCATTGCCTAAGTGGCCTCCAAAATTGACTTCCGCTATAAAAGAATGCGCTGAAGAGCTTTCATAATAGTGTACCATATTTTTTGGGAGACTTTAGTTGGAAGATTTTATTGGCTGCGAGTTGATACCCTTCCCAAACCATTAGTTTAGGTTTAGATCAGCTAGATGGAGAGCATGTGTTGTGAGTGATGGGATTTCAGGAGACATGTTCTCCGTATCATTAAAGCTGTCTTTCTAATCGACTCAGCAAATAAATATTTAACCACTTATTGCTGCGGGGGAATACGGTGTTCACTAATCCCTACAGCATAAGGAACTACAGCAGCAGAATGTTTTAATACCTTGTGAATCATTTCAGCAACTGAAACAAGGACACAACATTGTTAACAAGAGAAAAGCATAAGTCATTTGTTTTATACTAGACTGAACACTGAGGTTACATTCTGCTACTCAAGGATGAAACATAATGCACTGATCCGCTGCGTCTATTATAACCCTTGCTCTGCCTTGTGGTAAACGATGTACTGTATGTACCAAAATACTTGTCATAGGATTTGACAGCAGATAACTGAACATGTGTTATCGTTTTAGAGACTATGATATCATAATGTAAGTGCTACGACAACAAAAGGGATTAATGTCTGAATCATAGTATCATAGTATATAAGGCTGGAAAAAGACACAAGTCCATCAAGTCCGACCTTTAAGAATTAAATAAATGTTTTATCCCCATAACCCGTGATATTTTTTCTCTCCAGAAAGTCATCCAGGCCTCTCTTGAACATGTACATAGAGTCCGCCATAACAACCTCCTGTGGCAGAGAGTTCCACAGTCTCACTGCTCTTACAGTAAAGAACCTTTGTCTATGGTGATGGTAAAATCGCCTCTCCTCTAGGCGTAGAGGATGACCCCTTGTCCTGGTCACAGGCCTAGGTATAAAAAGATCTTTGGAGAGATCCTTGTACTGTCCGTTCAGGTGTTTGTACATTGTAATGAGGTCTCCCCTCAGTCGTCTTTTTTCTAAACTGAATAATCCCAAATTTTGTAATCTGTCAGTGTATTCTAATCCCCCCATCCCCCTAATAATCCTGGTTGCTCTCCTCTTCACCCGTTCCAGCTCTACTATATCTTTTTATACACTGGTGCCTAAAACTGTACACAATATTCCATGTGTGGTCTGACCAGGGATTGGTATAAGGGCAAAACTATGTCTTTATCATGAGAATCTATTCCTCTCTTGATACATCCCATAATTTTATTTGCTTTAGCAGCAGCCGCCTGGCTCTGGTCACTAAAATTAAGTTTACCATCCACCAATACCCCCAAGTCCTTTTCAGCTCCAGTTTTACCAAGTAATTGACTGTTTAGAACATAATTATACTTTTTGTTTCCCTGGCCCAAGTGCATAACTTTACATTTATGTACATTAATCCCTCTGTAATGCTAAACTATCTAACTCAGTATTTATTACTTTACACAGCTTAGTATCATCTGCAAATATTGAAACTTGACTGTGTAAACCCACTACAAGGTCATTAATAAAAATATGAAAAAGAAGTGGCCCCAATACTGACCCCTGTGGCACTCCACTGGTAACGTCAACCCAATCTGAGAATGTGCCATTAATGACGACCCTCTGTTTTCTATCATTAAGCCAATTACTTACCCAAATACACAGATTTTCCCAGCAGTCTCATTTTATATACCAACTTTTTATGTGGCACGGTGTCAAATGCCTTTGAAAAGTCCAGATATACAACATCCACAGCATCCCCCAGATCCAGTCTTGAACTTACCTCCTCGTAGAAACCAATCAGATTAGTCTGACAGGACCGATCTCTCATAAACCCATGCTGACGCTGGGTTATAAGGTTGTGCACAGTGAGATACTCCAGGATAGCATCTCTAACAAACCCCTCAAATATTTTCCCCACTACAGCAGTTAGTCTCACGGGTCTGTAGTTTCCAGGATCGCTATTTGATCCTTTTTTGAATATTGGTACCATATTTGCTATGCGCCGGTCCTGTGGAACATAACCAGTCCTCAGTGAATCTTCAAATATTAAAAATGACGGTCTGTCTATCACAGTACATAGTTCATGCAGAACCTGGGGGTGTATGCCATCTGGCCCAGGTGATTTATCTATCTTAGTGGTTGCGAGGCGGCGGCGTACCTCTTCCTGGGTTAAACTGTTGTCATTTCAAAAAGAATTTACATTATTCCTCATTGAGTCTTCCTCCAGGGGATTTTCCTGGGTAAAGACAGTTGAGAAGGCGACATTCAGAAGATTGGCCCTTTCCTCATCTCCTTCCACTATGACCCCCATGTTATTTCTAAGGGGACCCACACTCTCTGTTTTTAGTTTCTTATCATTTATATACTTGAAAAATAATTTGGGATTATTTTTGCTCTCCCTGGCAATATTTCTCTCAGTCTCTATTTTTGCGGCCTTTATCTGCTTTTTACAGGATTTATTTTTCTCTCTATAATCCTGTAATGCCTCATCACTACCTTCATGTTTTAGCACCTTAAATGCCTTATCTTTCTCGCTTATTGCTTTCCTTACAAGACTAGTTAGCCACATAGGCTTTTTCTTGTTCACTTATGCTTTTTCCCATAAGGTATGTGTTTCTCACAGGACTTTTTCAGAATATATGAGAAAAAGTCCCATTTTTTTTTGGTGGGGTGGGGGGGGCTTTTGTCTTTGAGAACATTATCCCAGTCTATGCCTTTAAGGTCTTCCCTTTGTTGCTGAAAAATTGCCCTCCTGAAGTTTAGAGTGTTGGTTGCCCCTTCCCTAACGCTCTTAGTAAAGCGTAATACAAAATCAATGATATTATGATCACTATTACCCAGGTTCCCCCCAACCTGTAGTTTTGATACCCTATCAGGTCTGTTGGTAAGGATAAGCAGTGCCCCCCCCCTCTTGTTGGCTCCAGGACTAGTTGCGACAGGTAATTGTCTTTTGTTGTTGACAAGAACCTGCTACCTTTGAAGGACCTGCAGGTTTCTGCCCCCCAGTCGATATCTGGGTAATTGAAGTCTCCCATGATAAGTACTTCACCTTGCTTTGAAGCCGCATCCATTTCACTTATCAGTATTTCCTCTGCTGCCTCCATTGTATTTGGAGCCTTATAACAAACCCCTAGTAATATTTTATTATTCTTTTTCCCTCCTCTTATCTCCACCCATAGGGACTCCACATTTGTGTTACTGATGTCATCTCGCAAGACAGGCTTGAGGCAAGAATTCACATATAAACATACCCCTCCCCCTTTTTTATTTATACGATCCTTTCTAAAAAGACTATAACCATCTATAGTAACAGCCCAGTCATAGCTACTGTCCAGCCATGTCTCGCTGATACCCACTATATCATATTTCCGCTCCAACATCAAGAGTTCCAGTTCCTCCATTTTGTTTGTGAGGCTTCTGGCATTTGTGTACATACACTTTATATGGTTTTCCCTATCCCTATTCATTTTGTTCTTATTCCCCAATCTTATTCCAGCCCCCCTTCCTCCCCCATGGACTATGACTCTTCCCAGCTCTCTATCTACACTGTCTATTTGCCCTGCATAAGTGTAGTTGCCCTCCCCCCAGGTCTCTAGTTTAAACACTCCTCCAACCTTCTAGCCATTTTTCCCCCAAAACAGCTGCAACTTCCCCATTGAGGTGCAGCCCATCCCTACTGTAGAGTCTGTAGCCGACAGAAAAGTCAGCCCAGTTCTCCATGAACCTAAAACCCTCCTTCCTACACCAACTTTTGAGCCACTTATTTACCTCGCTGATCTCACGCTGCCTTTCTGGTGTGGCACGTGGTACGCGTGAATGTAGATATTTTTGCTAATTTATTTAACCAGGAAAACTGAAATATTACATGGTGATAAGTATTCAGCCCCTTTGCTCAGTATTGAGTAGAAGCAGCTTTGGAGCTGGTGCAGCCAGGAGTCGTCTTGGGAAGATGCATCAAAATTCTCAGACCTGGATTTGGGGATCCTCTGCCTCTTCCTGGCAGATCCTCTCCAGTTCCATCAGGTTGGATGGTGAACGTTGGTGGAAGCCATTTTAAAGTCTCTTCAGAGAAGCTCAATTGGGTTTAGGTCCGGGCTCTGGCTGGGCCAGTCAGGAATGGTCACAGAGATGTTCTGAAGCCACTGCTCTGTTATATAGATGGGCTTAGGGTCATTGGGGGAGATTTATCAGAAGTGTCTAAAAGCAGAACTGTTCTAGTTGACCATGGTACCAATCAGAACTCAGCTTTCATTTTCCCACAGCTGTTGCAGGGGTGCAGGGGGCGTGCATGATTAGCAGCCAGGAGCGCCGGACATCCTGCCCCTGTGATTTGTGCTTCTAATTATATGTTTCTTTTCTAGATGATCCCTGCGTTTCATGACTAGTGACGAACAGCACCGGGATCAAGATAAAGAGGAACAGAGGTGAGTATTTCTAGATTTTTTGGTGTTTTTTGTGGTTGATTTCCTTTAACATCAAAAAATTCAATCTTTGTCTCATCAGACCAGAGAATCTTATTTCTCATAGTCTGGGAGTCCTTCATGTGTTTTCATATGTCTTGCACTGGGGAGAGGCTTCTGTCGGCGCACTCTGTCATAAAGCCCTGACTGGTGGAGGCTGCAGTGATAGTTCACTTTGTGGAACTTTCTCTTATTTCCCAACTGCATCTCTGTAGGCAGAATACAGAAGAAGCTGCAGGAAAGACTTTCACTTTCACTTTGCAGGAGTACATGCACCCTCTGCATCTGTAGCTGAACCTGGGAAAGGGTGATGGAATAATGCTGTACATATTTATTATTCATATTTATTTATAGTTTGGTAAAAGTTACTACTTATTAAAAAAAACTTTAATCAGAAAAATGACAAAAAAGCTTATATTTCACATTTGTCAATTACCTGTATTGGCAAATTTTATAAAAAAAAACAAAAAAAGGAATCAATAAAACTAACCTAGCCAGTTAAAGTTTCACATATTATGGAAAAATAAACATAGTAAAGTTAAATATGAGTGTCACAGCAAGGGTCTGAATACTTACGAATACTGAATTATAGCGCAATCTGTGTGCGCTATATAAAGGAATTATTATTATATACTATTTTCTTTTTTTATAAATTAGCAAAAATATCTACATTTCAGTTTTTTTCGGGACAGATGGGGAGCAGAGTATAAATTAATGAGCAAAAAGAACTTATTTTTAATCTTACCAATTGGCTGCAATGAAACAAAGAGTGAAAAATGTAAAGGGTTCTGATTACTTTGAGTACCCACTAGAGATGAGCGAACATGCTCGTCCGAGCTTGATGCTCGGTCGAGCATTAGCGTACTCGAAACTGCTCGTTGCTCGGACGAATACTTCGCCCGCTCGAGAAAATGGCAGCTCCCGCCGTTTTGCTTTTTGGCGGCCAGAAACAGAGCCAATCACAAGCCAGGAGACTCTGCACTCCACCCAGCATGACGTGGTACCCTTACACGTCGATAGCAGTGGTTGGCTGGCCAGATCAGGTGACCCTGGGATAGACTAGCCGCTGCCCGCGCTGCTCGGATCATTCTGTGTCTGGATGCCGCTAGGGAGAGAGCTGCTGCTGGTCAGGGAAAGCGTTAGGGTGTTCTATTAGCTTACTGTTAGGCAGGAGTGATTCTCCAAGAACCCAGCAGCCCATCTTAGGGCTACAATAACGTTATACTTTTTTTTTTTTATTTGCAGCTAGTACCATATTGTGAGGAATTTGCAGGGGGACTTGCTACCGTTGTGTTTAGCTCTTAGTGACACACATATCCACCTCAAACACCAAAGTGGGAAAATTTATTAGGGGTTTGATTTCAATTAGGCACAGTCTGCCATTTACTTTTTATTTTACGTTTATTTTTTTAATAACTCAGTGTCATCTCATCTTGCATAGTAGTGTGCTTTCATACTTGGCTAGAAAATAGCCATAGGAGAATCCAAACGGCTTACTTACGCCTACAGTAGCGTTATATATATTTGATTTCTGGTTGATCTGCTGGTGGCTGTACTTGCTGCAGTGCATCTACTAGCAAATTGTGAGCAATTTGTAGTGAGACTTGCGACCGCTGTGTTTTGCGCTTAGTGACGCACATATCCATTGCAAAGACCGAAGTGGGAAAATTTATTAGGGGTTGGATTTCAATTAGGCACAGTCTGCCATTTCCTTTTTTATTTTACGTTTATTTTGTTTAATAACTCAGCGTCATCTCATCTGGCATAGTAGTGTGCTTTCATACTTGGCTAGAAAATAGCCATAGGAGAATCCAAACGGCTTACTTACGCCTACAGTAGCGTTATATATATTTGATTTCTGGTTGATCTGCTGGTGGCTGTACTTGCTGCAGTGCATCTACTAGCAAATTGTGAGCAATTTGTAGTGAGACTTGCGACCGCTGTGTTTTGCGCTTAGTGACGCACATATCCATTGCAAAGACCGAAGTGGGAAAATTTATTAGGGGTTGGATTTCAATTAGGCACAGTCTGCCATTTCCTTTTTTATTTTACGTTTATTTTGTTTAATAACTCAGCGTCATCTCATCTGGCATAGTAGTGTGCTTTCATACTTGGCTAGAAAATAGCCATAGGAGAATCCAAACGGCTTACTTACGCCTACAGTAGCGTTATATATATTTGATTTCTGGTTGATCTGCTGGTGGCTGTACTTGCTGCAGTGCATCTACTAGCAAATTGTGAGCAATTTGTAGTGAGACTTGCGACCGCTGTGTTTTGCGCTTAGTGACGCACATATCCATTGCAAAGACCGAAGTGGGAAAATTTATTAGGGGTTGGATTTCAATTAGGCACAGTCTGCCATTTCCTTTTTTATTTTACGTTTATTTTGTTTAATAACTCAGCGTCATCTCATCTGGCATAGTAGTGTGCTTTCATACTTGGCTAGAAAATAGCCATAGCAATAGGATAGCATCGTTTGGTTTTAAAAACTAAAAAACACAAAAAAAAACAAAAAAACACAAAAAAAAGTTAAAAAAAAATTAAAGTTATAACTCTCATTTTAAAAATGTTTAACCCGAGGGCTAGGGGTAGAGGACGAGGGCGGGGACGTGGGCGTCCAACTACTGCAGGGGTCAGAGGCCGTGGTCCTGGCCGGGGTGAGACACCACCTGCTTATGAGGGAGCAGGGGAACGCCGCAGAGCTACACTCCCTAGGTACATGTCTGAAGTTACTGGGACTCGTGGTAGAGCACTGTTGAGGCCAGAACAGTGCGAACAGGTGATGTCGTGGATTGCCGACAATGCTTCGAGCAATTTGTCCACCAGTCAGTCTTCCACGCAGTCCACCCATGTCACCGAAATCGGCACTCCTCCAGCTCCTGCACCTCAGCCTCCTCCCCCCCCAGTCTGCCCCCTCCCAGGAAAATTTGCCATTTGAACCGGCATACTCTGAGGAACTGTTTTCTGGACCCTTCCCACACTCACAAACCACTTGTCCGGTTGCTGCTGAGCAATTTTCCGATGCCCAGGTTTTCCACCAGTCGCAGTCTGTGGGTGATGATGACCTTCTTGACGTAGTGGAAGAAGTGTCTAAAGAGGTGTCCGACGATGAGGAGACACGGTTGTCAGACAGTGGGGAAGTTGTTGTCAGGGCAGGAAGTCCGAGGGGGGAGCAGACTGAGGGATCGGAGGATGATGAGGTGACAGACCCAAGCTGGGTTGATAGGCCGGGTGACCACAGTGCTTCTGAGACAGAGGAGAGTCCTCGACCAGAACAGGTTGGAAGAGGCAGTGGTGGGGCCAGACGGAGAGGCAGGGCCAGAGCTGGTGCATCAGCGCCAAATGTGTCAACTAGTGAAGCTCCCGTGGCGAGGGCTCCTGCGGCGAGGGCTAGATTTTCCGTAGTCTGGAGGTTCTTTAAGGAAACACCGGATGACCGACGGACTGTGGTGTGCAACATTTGCCAAACCAGGATCAGCAGGGGTTCCACCACTACTAGCTTAACTACCACCAGTATGCGCAGGCATATGAATGCTAAACACCCCACTCAGTGGCAACAAGCCCGTTCACCTCCGGCCGTGCACACCACTGCTCCTTCCCCTGTGTCAGCTGATAGTCAGCCCCCTGCCCAGGACCCTGCCACAAAAACCCCATCGTCGCCTCCACGATCCTCCACAGCATCCACCAGCGTTCAGCTCTCCATACCCCAGACGCTGGAGCGGAAACGCAAATATAGTGCAACCCACCCGCACGCCCAAGCCCTTAATGTCCACATCTCCAGATTGCTTAGCCTGGAGATGCTGCCCTATAGGCTAGTAGAGACCGAGGCCTTTCGCAACCTCATGGCGGCGGCCGCCCCTCGGTATTCGGTCCCCAGCCGCCACTACTTTTCCCGATGTGCCGTCCCAGCCCTGCACCAGCACGTGTCAGACAACATCATCCGTGCCCTGACCAACGCCGTTTCTGACAAGGTCCACCTGACCACGGACACGTGGACGAGTGCTGCCGGGCAGGGCCACTATATATCGCTGACGGCACATTGGGTTAACTTGGTGGAGGCTGGGACCGAGTCTGACCCTGGGACTGGTCATATACTGCCGACGCCGAGGATTGCGGGGCCTACCTCGGTCCAGGTCTCAAAGGCCTACTATGCCTCCTCCTCCTCCCACCCCTCCTCCACCTCCTCCTCCGAACTACCATCCGTGGGCATGGCGCCATCAGTCGGTAGCTCTAGGCACAGCAGCAGTGCCGTCGCTAAGCGACAGCAGGCGGTGCTCAAACTGCTGAGCCTAGGCGATAAAAGGCACACCGCCCAAGAACTATTACAGGGCATCACGGCGCAGACTGATCTGTGGCTGGCACCGCTGAACCTGAAGCCAGGCATGGTTGTGTGTGACAACGGCCGTAACCTGGTGGCGGCTCTGCAACTCGGCAGACTGACACATGTGCCATGCCTGGCCCATGTGTTAAATCTGATAGTTCAGCGTTTCCTCAAGACATACCCCAATCTGTCTGATTTGCTCACGAAGGTGCGCCGCATCTGTGCGCATTTCAGGAAGTCCAGCACAGATGCTGCCACTCTCAGGGCAGCGCAGCGCCGCCTCCAACTGCCCGCTCACCGACTGTTGTGCGACGTGCCCACGAGGTGGAATTCAACACTGACCATGTTATCCAGAGTTTACCAGCAGCGCCGAGCGATTGTAGACTGCCAGATGTCAACTTCCACCAGAACTGGTAGTCAGGTCAGTCAGCTTCCTCAAGTCTACAATGAGGAGTGGACGTGGATGTCTGATATCTGTCAGGTGCTGAGTAACTTTGAGGAGTCAACACAGATGGTCAGTGGCGATGCCGCCATCATCAGCCTCACCATCCCGCTGCTTGGCCTGTTGAAAAACTCTCTGATCAGCATGAAGTCGGAAGCTTTGCGCTCGTCACAAGAGACGGGGGAAGAAGATTCCCTTGTTGATAGCCAAAGCACCCTTAGGTCTGTTTCTCAGCGCATATCGGAGTAGGTGGAGGTGGAGGAGGATGAGGAGGAAGAGGAGGAGAATGTTGGCGAGACACAAGAGGGGACCATTGTTGAGTCCTTCACTGTTCAGCGTGTATGGGCAGAAGAAGAGGAGTTGGAGGAGTTGGATGAGGAGGAAATGGACAGTCAGGCCAGTGAGGGGAGTGAATTCTTACGCGTTGGTACTCTGGCGCATATGGCAGATTTCATGCTAGGCTGCCTATCCCGTGACCCTCGCGTTCAAAGAATTTATTCCAGCACCGATTACTGGGTGTTCACTCTCCTGGACCCACGGTACAAGCAAAATCTTTCCACTCTCATCCCTGGAGAGGAAAGGAGTGTGAGAATGCATGAATACCAGCAGGCCCTGGTTCACAAGCTGAAACAGTATTTCCCTTCTGACAGCGCTAGCGGCAGAGTGCGTAGTTCTGCGGGACAAGTAGCGAGGGAGAGTAGGCGAGCAGGCAGCTTGTCCAGCACTGGCAAGGGTACGCTTTACAAGGCTTTTGCCAGCTTTATGTCACCCCAGCAAGACACTGTCACCTGTCCCCAGTCTCGGCAGAGTAGGGCTGATCTTTACAGAAAGATGGTGAGGGAGTACGTAGCTGACCATACCATCGTCCTAAATGATCACACAGCTCCCTACAACTACTGGGTTTCAAAGCTGGACATGTGGCACGAACTGGCGCTGTACGCCTTGGAGGTTCTTGCCTGCCCTGCCGCTAGCGTCTTGTCCGAGCGGGTTTTCAGTGCAGCTGGTGGCATCATCACCGATAAGCGTACACGCCTGTTGACTGACAGCGCTGACAGGCTGACGCTTATTAAGATGAATAAAGCCTGGATTTCTCATAATTTCCAATCTCCACCAAGTGAAGGAAGCTCAACCTGAATAATTCATCCACTCCTCCTCCTCCTCATTTTCCTCCTTCTCCTCCTCTTTGTACAGTAAAGCAGAGGAAACTGGCTATTTTTTGACAGGGCCCACTGGCTCTAGCTATAGTACTTTATGCATTTAATTTTTCTGGAGGGCCACCTACCCGGTCCTCTGTTTTAAACAATTTTTGGGAGTGCCACATACAGGCACTCAATCTATTCAATTTTTCTGGAGGGCCACCTACCTGCTCCTCTGGTTTGAAAACTTTTTTGGACTGCCACATACAGGCACTCAATCTATTCCATTTTACTGGAGGGCCACCTACCTGCTCCTCTGGTTTGAAAAGTTTTTTGGACTGCCACATACAGGCAATCAATCTATTCAATTTTTCTGGAGGGCCACCTACCCGCTCCTCTGGTTTGAAAACTTTTTTGGACTGCCGTCTGCCACATACAGGCACTCAATCTATTCCATTTTACTGGAGGGCCACCTACCTGCTCCTCTGGTTTGAAAACTTTTTTGGACTGCCACATACAGGCACTCAATCTATTTAAATTTTTCTGGAGGGCCACCTACCCGCTCCTCTGGTTTGAAAACTTTTTTGGACTGCCACATACAGGCACTCAATCTATTTCATTTTTCTGGAGGGCCACCTACCTGCTCCTCTGGTTTGAAAACTTTTTTGGACTGCCACATACAGGCACTATCCAAATTAAATTGTCTCCATAGCAGCCTCCACACGTTGTCTCCATTGCTACCTCCAAAAGTCGTCCATATAGCTGCCTCCATACATCGTCCCCTTATCAAACGAGGTGTGTCAGGCAGAAATTTGGGTTGTTTTCATGGATTCCACATCAAAGTTGTTAACTTTGTCGCCACCCTGCTGTGTTATCCACAAAATATACTGGCAAACTTTTATCATTTACCAATATTATTTCAGCGCTTCTTGCGCATCTGTTTACATTCCCCTCACCCGCCATATCCTAAACTTATAAGAATGCTACTACACTTGATCTTATACAAAAGGTTCTTAGAAGTGCTGTTTGGGGAGTAGCCTAGAGACAGGGGCTTGGATTGGCGAAAGCTCGCCTGGCAGCGGAGCGCCAGCTCCATGCGCATCATGCGCTTCTTGCGCATCTGTTTACATTCCCCTCACCCGCCATATCCCAAACTTATAAGAACGCTACTACACTTAACTTGGTGCAGGCTGGGACCGAGTCTGACCCTGGGGCTGGTCATATACTGCCGACGCAGAGAATTGCGGGGCCTACCTCGGTCCAGGTCTCAAAGGTCTAGTATACCTCCTCCTCCTCCCACCCCTCCTCCACCTCCTCCTCCTCCGAATTACCATCCGTGGCCATGGCGCCATCAGTCGGTAGCTCTAGGCACAGCAGCAGTGCCGTCGCTAAGCGACAGCAGGCGGTGCTCAAACTGCTGAGCCTAGGCGATAAAAGGCACACCGCCCAAGAGCTATTACAGGGCATTCCACATCAAACTTGTTAACTTTGTCGCCACCCTGCTGTGTAATCCACAAAATATACTTGCAAACTTTTATCATTTACCGATATTATTTCAGCGCTTCTTGCGCATCTGTTTACATTCCCCTCACCCGCCATATCCTAAACTTATAAGAACGCTACTACACTTGATCTTATACAAAAGGTTCTTAGAAGTGCTGTTTGGGGAGTAGCCTAGAGACAGGGGCTTGGATTGGCGAAAGCTCACCTGGCAGCGGAGCGCCAGCTCCATGCGCATCATGCGCTTCTTGCGCATCTGTTTACATTCCCCTCACCCGCCGTATCCCAAACTTATAAGAACGCTGCTACACTTGATCTTATACAAAAGGTTCTTAGAAGTGCTGTTTGGGGAGTAGCCTAGAGACAGGGGCTTGGATTGGCGAAAGCTCGCCTGGCAGCGGAGCGCCAGCTCCATGCCAAGATCCAACTAACATAGTTTTAACTGCAGCACCTTTAATCTACTACTAGTTCACTGCCTCCATACATGGTCCCCTTATCAAACGAGCTGTGTCAGGCAGAATTTTGGGTTGTTTTCATGGCTTCCATGTTAACTTTGTCGCCACCCTGCTGTGTAATCCACAAAATATACTGGCAAACTTTTATCATGTACCGATATTATTTGAGCGCTTCTTGCTCACCTCCTTTGGTTCCTCTCTGCCACCCATTGGTTTGAAGCCTGAGTCCATTTAGAGTATGTCGCCATGCCACTCTCTAGCCTGCCGCTGCTGCCGCTGCCTCTGCATGCCGTCCCCTATAGTGTCAGGGTCAATTATTGGATGTTTTACATGCTATCTAGCTTCATTCTGTCACTCTGTCATGGCCATGCTGTTGCCCATAATTTTGGCATAATGGTGCGATTAAGCAGCCTCAGAGGCATCCATGCATGCTGCCCCTGCTGTTTCCTGTTCATTTCCGTGGTGTTTCCATCCTTTTCTGAGGTTCCCAGGTGTTTGGCCAAGCTTCCCTGTGCAGAGCCTTGGTCCCCTTGAAAAATGCTCGAGTCTCCCATTGACTTCAATGGGGCTCGTTATTCGAGACGAGCACTCGAGCATCGGGAAAAGTTCGTCTCGAATAACGAGTACCCGAGCATTTTAGTGCTCGCTCATCTCTAGTACCCACTATATATAAAATGTTGTGGTGTAACTACACTATGCTAAGACATTGGGGCACATTTACTTAGAAAAAATTGCAAAATGCACTAAAAGTGCTAATTCCAGAAGTTAATTTATTGCATTGTATGCGATGTACACCATTCTCTAAAAGCTCATATCCACCAGGGAGGGACAGAGAGGTATTGTTTATCTGCATGCCTATTGTAGTGGTGGGCCATGTCCATCGGCAGCAGAATGGGCAGCAGGATACAGGGGAACAGAGAGTTGCATCCAGGACTGGCTCCAGGTTTCTGTGGGCCCTTGGGCAACAGAGCCTCAGTGGACTCCTTTGTACCAAACTCACGTAGCGACATGGATTCATTATCTCCAGCTCCCCTAATCCCCCATAAATTCATTATATACAGCCTCCTCAACTGCAAGCATTAATTATACGCCCCCCCCCATGGATTAATTATATACACCTCCCTCGATCCCTATGGATTTACAATATGTAGCCTGGATCCCCTTCACCCCCAGGGATTAACTATATGTTGCCTGGGCCCCCCTCACCCCTCCATGTATTAACTTTATGCAGTCTAGACCCCCTCAGCCACCATGTATTAACTATATACAGCCTGGAACCCCCTCACCCTATGGATTCACTTTATGCTGCCTGGACCCCCCTCACTCCCCATGGATTAACTATATGTAGTTTGGGTCCCCTCCCCCTATGGATTACCTTTATGCAGCCTAGGCTTCCCTCACCCCCATGGATTAACTTTATGCAACCTGGACCCCTCTCATCCCCCATGGATCAACTATATGTAGCTTGGGTCGCCCTCAACCCCATGGAATAACTACAGTACAGACAAAAAGTTTGGACACATTTTCTCAGTCAAAGATTTTTCTGCATTTTCATAACTATAAAAATTGTAGATTCACACTAAAGGCATCAAAAATATGAATTAACACCTGTGGAATTATATGCTTAACAAAAAAGTGTAAAACAACTGAAAATAGGTCTTCTATTCTAGGTTCCTTTTGCTTTGATTACTGCTTTGCACACTCTTGGGATTCTCTTGAGGAGCTTCAAGAGGTAGTCTCCTGAAAAGATTTTCACATCACAGGTGCTCTGTCAGGTGTAATAAGTGGGATTTCTTACCTTATAAATGGGTTTGGGACCATCATTTGTGTTGTGCAGAAGTCAGGTGGATACTAGACTGTGGCAAATCTCGCTCTACTCCTGCTGTATATTCCTTCAGGGACGGCCTGGAGCTGTGTGCCGCCTCGGGGGTCTGGGCCTGAGTCACCTCGTGTGTTGGGTGCCGGTCGGGTGACGACGCCGGGGTGCGAGCTGCCAGGCGGCGTGGAGAGGAAGCGGCCACCGGCTTGGGTGCTGATGGCCGGGTGTGGGGGCGGCCATCTTCCACGAGCTTGGGTGCTGATGGCCGGGTGTGAGGGCGGCCATCTTGGGGCTGCATGGTGACCACTGGCAGGGACATCAGTGGCTGAGGCGGTTTTCTCCCGGAGAAGTGGCCGTGTGTTCTTCACGGGTGTCACAGGTGCAGGTGGGTTAGATGGAGTCTTTTCAAACCTTTCCCCCTATTTGGTGGGCTCGGAGGGGTCAAGAAGTGCTGGGGCACGGAAGAGCTCAGCAATGACTGTCCTCACACGTTCATGACTAGGCCACACTCCCAGAGTGGGAGATTTGTAAGAGGTCAAAGGGATTTTGAATAAGGAGTCCATACCCTTTGGACAGCACGTTATTGGAGCCAATTTCATCCTACAACAGGACAATGACCCAAAACACCTCCATATGGTATTCTATATGTAATGGAGTGGCCAGCCCAATCACCAGATCTCTATCCCATTGAGCTGTTTTGGGAGGAGCTTGATCATATGGTACTCAAAAAGTGCCCATCGAGCCAATCCACCTTGTGGGAGGGGCATCTGGAAGCCTGGGGTAAAATTTCTCCAGATTACCTCAGCAAATTAACAGCTAGAGGCCAAAGGTCTGCAATGCTGTAATTGCAGCAAAGGGAGCATTCTTTGATGCAAGCAAAGATTGAAAGAGAAAATTATTATTTTAAATAAAAAAACAAATATTTCAAAGCTTGTCAATGTCTGGACTATCTTTTCTATTCATTTTGCAACTCATTAAAAAAATTAAAGTATGAATTTTCATGGAAAACACAAAATTTTCTGGGTGACCCCAAACTTTAGAGTGGTTGTATATATTACTAACCATGCTGGATTCAAACATACACTGTACGTATTATATACACTGAATATCACCCTAGCAAACAAATATTGCATTCAGACAATATATAATATATATCCCAGACCAGACAATAAATACATTTCTCAGACCGGACAATAAGTAATAAAAACCCCAGAGAACACAATTAATAATAATGTAGATCCCCAAGAGCAGACACACTACACACACACACACATCACTCACATTACTTTTTTAGTAATTACTTTAATTACTATTTACTTTTTTACTATTTTCTCCCCTCATCTCCTCCTCATATTGTTGCTCCTCTCATCTTCCCCTCATATTATGCCCCCTTATCTCCCCGTTCCATTGTGTCCCATTGTGGTGGTGGTCAGCCCAGCAATTTATCATATCCTTATGAAACACAGAAAGGCTTACACCATGTACCCCAAAAATAAACCCCACAATGTCAAGTAAAAACTCCTACATGGTCCTAGATAAATCTGCAACCTTAAATAATAGTCAAATATATCAACTTTGTTTCTCAAGCTCATGTTTCCCAAAAACTTTGGATTATTATATGCTCCAATAAATAAAATTAAAAGAGCCGTGAGGCCGTCACTTATGTAGATATCAGGGCATTTCATACATTCACTACCAATACAAGAGACAAGGACACTTTAATTCCCCCTGTAGTCAGACATATTGTCAGCCATTAAAGGCTTAATCCTTCAGAATCCTGTGTAAACTGATGTCATAGATGTGCTGATGTCATAATTCCCACTTACAAATACACCCCTGAAACTGACCAATCAGAATCAAGATCACCCTGCCTCACCCAACCGGAATTGGCCATTCAGGAGACTGCATTGACCACCTGCCACAGGTAAAAATACTATTACCAGTCAGTAGGGGCAGTCACTGGGTGATGAGACGTCGGGCGTGAAGAACCGTGGATTTATGGAACCCTGGACCGATTGAACCCTGAACAAATGGAACCCAAGGACCCTGGCGCCTATGGACCTCTGAACATCGGGACGTGTGGAGACCTGGACGTATGGAGCGCTGGAATTTGCGATCCCTGAACATCTGGCTACCTGGGTGACAGATATTTATTGGCAGTGACCCTCTAAGCCCAGAGGAAGGGTGATCCTTCAGCCATGGTTTCCCTAGAGGTTTCCTCCACAGGGGGTTTTTCCTCTCCTGAGTGCTGAAGGGTGACTCTTCGTGAGTCGAGGATCTGCCATGGGATTGGGATTATAAATAAATATTTGGATATTTAGTTCCCAATATTTTGTGTTTTGGTTATTTATTGGGTTTTCTTTGGTTTAATAAATTTTTCTTTGGGATTCTTGGGCAGGTCAATCCAAGATCTATACACATTACATCTCACAGGGTCATAAGGGAAAATAGTCCAGTAATGGCCCTTATGGATGTATCTGCCCCAGTTTCTGCCCCTTTAGTACTGCATAGTTATCACTTGTACACACATCAAAAGGGTAATGAGGCAAACAGAATATATTTGTTATATTACGTTTTTGGTCTCTGTGACATCTGGATTTTAAAAATGTTGGGTTATCATAAGAACCAGGATTAACAATTAAGCTTAATTGCAGACATCTGTGATAACTGTTATAATGGTTTATAGTAGCTTAAGGCTAAAGTACAGTAAATTACCAACATCCAGAGGTCCGTTTGTAACAAGGGGTCGTCTGTAAGTCCGGTGTTCTTAAGTAGGGGACCACCTTATATATATACTAGCTGTAGCTCCGGGCATTGCCAGGGATAATAAATAACTGCTCTTAGCAGTAACAAAATAGAATGGGTTTACAAAAATATTTAATATGTATCTATAGACTGTCTCAGACTGTCTCTGTCACTGACAGTCTCTGTCACTGACACTGTCTGTCTTTGGCAGTCTCTTTCAGTGACTGTCTCTGATGTCTCGGATACTCTCATTCCAGTGTCTGTCTGTCTCAGGCACTCTCATCCCAGTGACTGTTTGTTTTGGGCACTCTCATTCCAGTGACTATCTGTCTCGGGCACTCTCATTCCAGTGACTGTCGGTCTCAGGCACTCTCATTCCACTGACTGTCTGTCTCCGGCACTCTCATTCCAGTAACTGTCGGTCTCGGGCACTCTCATTCCACTGACTCTCTGTGTCTCTGACTGTCAGTTTGTCTATGAAGAGATTTATCGGAAGTGTCTGAGAGCAGAACTACCCTAGTTACCCATGCCAACCAATCAGAGCTCAGCTTTCAACTGGGGGGTAATAAGTGGATTTTGGAAAGTGCGGGTTGAAAACTTTGGCTTAAAACGTGGTCTAAGACGTTCCCTGAGTCACAGGCAACAACTGTGCAAAATTTTGGTTATTGTAAATGCGACGGTGCAGATCCTTTAGCGGACATACATACATATATATACACTCAGCTTTATATATCAGATATATGGTCCAAAAAAATAATTTAGTCTCACCTATATAGGCCTATATAGGACATTTTAGTAAGTACATGACATCATTATTGGCAAATCTTTCAGGATTAAAAATTATTTAAATTGCAATATTGTTCATGTTCACTAAAGAGATTACATTAAACTTTAAAACACTTTTCAACCAACACATGTACACGGTACGTAAAGGGAGACAAGATCTTCCAGTCTCTAAACATTTCTACGACAAGGGACATCCAGAAGCACAGATGAAATTTACCCTTATTGACCATTTTCCCATATGTGCCCGTGGTGGTAATAGAGACAAATTACTTCATAAGAAGGATTTAATTTGTGCATTTATATATTTGTTGTCTTTTAGATCACAGTCTCCCTACACTTATTGTCACTATTTTTGGAAGAATCGTGCATTTTACGTACCGTTATACCTTTAATCTATGCTCTTCGGTATTATCTTTAGCACTAGGTCAATTTACATAATTGTGTCACGTGTTCTTTCCTTATGTCGGGACTGTATATTCCCCAGATACGGTGGGTCTGTGCGTACACTAGTGATGGCAGCCAATTCCATATTTGTGGATTCTGGTATTCCTCACCAAGTAGACCGCGTTCTGACTTAGCTAGCTTGGAAGCCAGTTAAAATCACACTATGGTACCCTTGGAGAAATATGGATTTACACATTTTTTTATAAGACACTAATTACTCATGCTTTTACGGGCTTTGACTATTTATAATAGACCTGTTAGCGCTATTTACTATAATAGAGCTACATGTGGTTTGATGTTTCCCCTACTTACAATGGTTACCACAATCTTTCTTTCTTACTGCGCACACGTGGTCTAAAGAGACTTCCGGCCACGGAAATATTTTTTATAGCACATGGATATAGGCACCAGGAACATTTTTGGTCACATGACCTAATGGAATTTATATTTTTAATAAGTATGACATGAATATGGACTATTTTAAGCACATGCACTTTATTGTTTCACTGTACATAATGGGGCACATTTACTCACCCGTCCGGAGGAGTTCACCGAAAGTGTATTGTTCCCCGATAATGCACATCTGCCGCGATTCACTAAGATTGTGCACCCGATATCCTGCATGTGTCACTTCCCCGCTCAGGTCCGACGGAGTTCACCTTCTTCTTCCGTGTGCATGTAAGTGCTTGATCTTGCAACACAATTTGAAAGTTAAATCCCGCGCTCAGTCCGAATCAGTCGGATCGTCTGACAGCACGCTCCCCGATTTCTGACGCATGAAAGCCTATCGCATGTCGCAGCTCTGCCAAAATTCATTCACGTGCGACACAAGCCCCTGTTAAATACCTGTCACAGCCGGGCAAAACCTGAAAACGTTGGGAAGTCCAACAAAAGTGAGTTTGTGGACCCTTAGTAAATAAGCCCCAATGTCTGTATATGGGCTATGTAATTTTATGAATTCTTACACTTCTGTATCTTAATTGGAATTGATGCTTTCCCATTGTGGGTATATATGTTTGTTCACTTGTAAGCACACATTGCTTGAGAAAGGTGGGAATACTTGGTTGGGAATAAAACCCTTCTTTTTCCACCATCTGGGACTTGGAGCGCTGCTTACTTTTTTGGACTTTTTTTTTACCCGGGCTCTGGAGCTTTATTAAAGGACACCTGTCATCAGGTCTCTGCCACTAGTCCTGTCACCTCTACCTGTTGGAGCAGCTCACAAGGATCCCATCCCAGCCTTTATCTAGTTATTTCATACATTATTCATTGTAAAATCATCTATTCTTTATCATGTAAATGAGGCTAGTCACATGGTCAGAGGCAGTGATGTCACCGCTGTTACCCTCCCCTCTCCTCCCCCTGCTCATGTCTGTGTGTAATGTATAGTAAAGCATGGCTAGTGTGTGTGCTGCATCTGCTGACATGCTGCATCCTCCTAATATACAGGTGAGAGACACAGACATCAGCTACACATGAATCTGACATGTTCTGCTGTTACATGGCTGCCTGGAGCTGTTGTATCTCTCCTATACACACACACAGGCTGCAGGGGGCGTGGCCACCAGCACCAGGAAGCACATCATTATACAGGCTGTCAGTCATGCACTGGGGGTGTGGCTGTGCCTCCCACTCATGAATAAGGGGGACAGCTTGAATATGCTAATGCTTCATTGGACATTTCACAGGTCATTTGCATAAAGCTTTAGGCCTCATTGCTTAGGTTTACAGGCATGTAGAGGGACAATGAAGGGATAGAGGCAATGCTCTCTAATGGCAGTTTATGAAAATATATTTAGTTTAGGGGGGTTATTTTGCATGACGGGTTCTATTTAAGGGTTTTATGACACTGTGCTGCTGTGGACTTTTTTTCTGTGTATATATACATGTATAAACAACAAGTGAGGAACGGATCCTGTTTCAGGGGTTGCACAGCAGGGTGTTAGTGTGCTTGGGTTAAAACCACTAAACTCATGTGGTTGATTTTTTGATGTACCTTCCATGCGTTTCGAATAAAGCTATATATAGTGCATATGGGCCAGTTGGTGTTATATTGGGGCACATTTACTTACCCGGTCCTGTCGTGATCCAGCAGCGCGTTCTCAGACGAGGATTTCGGGTCTTCTGACGATTCAATAAGGTCGTGTGCCCGATGTCCACCAGGTGTCGCTGCTGCACTGAGGTCCGCCGAGGTCCACCGGAGTTCACTAACCTATCCCCGGTGCATGCGAGTGATAGATTTTGCGACACAATTCGGTTTTTAAATTCTGCGGTTTTTCCGAATCCGTCGTCACCAGATTTCTGCTGAGTGAAAGCCGGCGTGTTTGGGCCGAAATCCGATCACGTGCGCAAAAATCCCGGCGGAATTCGGCACGGAGCCCTTAGTAAATGAGCCTCATAAATTTTTTTAATTAACCTTTTTCTAAAAAAACCCCAAAAAATCTGTATTCTGTGTTTACTGATATTTAACCAACTATGCAAATGGGGAAGGGAACATCCACCGTACATATATGTAAGTCTGCAGTCATGGAGGCATGTTTCCGTGTAGTCATCACGATGCATAGCTTTGTAATGAATGTAACTTTTTTTCTATTGTCTCCTTGTGTAACAAACAGTTTTTCTCCTCTTTCCATCAGTCATTCCTATGCATCTCTTAATACATTTTCCATTGTTCACATGGTAACCTGGAGCTTTATTCTGTCGGCTGTCATTCAGTCTTGATTAAACTGTTCACATGACATGATAGCTGGAGAAGAATTTAGCATGAAGCCAGGGTGAAAATGTCTTTAGCAGAGCCTGGTTACACGTCTTCACCTGTTGGTCCTTATGTAACCAGTAATGACATCTTTCCATATGGAGCTATTTACCTAAGGGAAATGTAAAAAGTGACGTTACATGCCGACTGTGTATATGTGCTTGAATTCTTCACCTGTGCTTAACATTCATACACTTTAGCCAAAAGGTAATGTCATTAGTTACTACGGCTAACGTGGTTTCAGCTACTAAGTAGGTCTGATACATGGCTCTCCGTAGGTAGGGCTCTCAAGTTTAGCATCCCATTATTTCAGGGTTGTGACGAGGTTCTGAGGTGTGGGACTACTGAGTTACACACCTCAGGATCCAAGACTGTCCTGAAAAACCGAAAACAGATTTTTCAGCTTACTGTTTCCCTTCTGCCATTATCATAGATATGTGTTTTAACTGTTATTGCTACATTGTATACCAATCATCTAGCTTTCCAAAAACGTACATCCTTTATAGGATGTAAGTCATGGTCAGTCATGGTCACTAGTTGTCTTTGTGTGGTTAAGACATTCCCAAGAGTCTTGGGATGCTCATACTTTCCATCACTGTGTTGTATTATTCCAAGACAGCTTCTCTGGCATGTCCCAAAGCTTCAGTGACATATCCTAGATGTTAAAGTCATCTGCTGCAATATCCAAAAACCTTCTGCAGTGAAGTTCCAGATGATAAAGTACTTGGCTGGCATGTCCAGGATGTTAGAGCCCTCTGCTGGTATGAGAAAAGATGTAGAAGTCATTATCTAGCAGATACCTCCATACTGCCCTGGATTAAAGGGAACCTTTCACCAGGGGCCTCATTTTCACTAAAGACCGGTTGTAAAAGCCCATCACACCTGCAGTGCAAATATGTCTTTCTGCATTATCTAAGAATTTAACATTACAAGATAATTGTGTGTTATAGCTTATTTTGCATGCTGACAGAATCCTCTGTGTAGTCACAAGGGTTGGGCTTTGGTTTGGATGCATTTCCAAAAAAACAACATGTGACTTGTCTGTACTGCTCACTCCTCAGCACTCAGCCCTCACCTTTGTGCTCCTGTACAGCTCCTTCCTTCCCCTGCTGATGTCAGCTCACCAGGCTGTGACCTTTGTGTAGGAGCAGGAGGGAGGGGCTGTACATGAGCACCAAGGTGGGGGCCAAGATCTGAGCAGTCTGCAGCCGAGACAAGTGACGTGTTGTTTTTTGAAATGCATCCAAACCAAAGCCCAACCACTAGGACTACACAGATGTTTTTGTAAGGGTGCAAGGTAAGTTATAACACACAATTGTGTTGTAATGCAAATGCTTTAAAAAGGCAGAGAATCTTTAGTGAAGATTAGATTTAGCCAAAATCTTACATGGACTGCGCCTTTTTTTTATTTTTTTTAAATCTTGATTTCAGACCATTTTTTTCCTGGACTGTTTTACACCAATATTTGCGCCTAAAAATATAGGCCACGCCTACTTGCGCCAAAAAAGGACGGACGAGTCACGATAATCTGAAAAAACTATTGTTTCTGGCACCAACTTATTCCCGACACTTTTATGGCGCAGATACGATAAAACGTCTGCCCCAATGTGTTTTTAAAGGATCCGTATGGAGGCTTTGGAAAACTCCTTTGTGGAAAACTGTTTGTGGCTCGTGTCTTCCCATAGAGGTCTATGGGAATGTGAAAAATACAGATGTCACACAGTTATATTCCACTTGTGGGTGAAGTTTGTGGATCAGCTGCTATTTAGCCCAATTATTTGACCCTTCTGAGGTTGAAACACGCTAGTGACATCATTTGCCAGCCTTCTGTTTTTTTTTTGCAGATCTACAAATACAGCTAACAGACTATAGCAATGTATTAAACAATGACCGCAAAAAACGGACCAGACATCCGTTGTTTGCAGCACTCGTGCTTGTGTCGTCAGCCTTTCACTGACCAATATATGATGTGGGGTAATGTGCAGGGATGACAGTTACACGTCATTACTTTGGTAACAGAGCAGGACAGTCTGTTACATCATCACTGGGAGCAAAGCATAAGAGGTAGGAGGGGTTACTGAGAACTAAAGGATCATGGGACTTGTAGTTACCAGTGGTGGCCATCTTGGTAATAACTCCTCCTACTTTAAAAAGTCTAACATTTTGTGAATCATAAAAACAAACTATTTATGCTCCTTTTTTTGACAATGACATTGAGTTTTGTTATATTCATGTATTTATAGCATTATAGGTTTTTGTATCAGACATTCATATTCCCGAAATACCTCTTTAATATATATCGGTTAATAGGAGGAAATTTATTGAATGCCAGTATATGATGGAAGACCTGCTTTTCCCCAGTTGCAGCGGATACTTAGATCAGGCAGGTGCAGCACCCCTGCCAATGTGTAGGCAAGGGAGTGCTTGTGAATGAGGCCCTCCATCTGTATTATCCCTCTAGAGGAGTCTGATCAGCTCACTTTTAGGGTAATACAGTCTATTAGAGTCAATTAGCAGTGGTAGATTCTGCCTGGACAGGCAAGGGTTAAAAACGATGTAATTCTTGTTATCCAATGATGTTCCAATCTGGAAGCTGGAAGCTGGAAGTCCTCCAGAACACTCACTGAGTGACCAGAGACAGAGTGTCAGTGCACCATTAGCACTGACACATAGAACACCCAGGACAAAGCTGCAGCTTCCAGTATTGCAGCTACCTCCCAGCCTGTACCTACAACCAGGCTTGTGAATCTATTCCTGAGGATCACTCTCCATGACCACTCCAGTAATGGGGACTTCTCCAATAATCCGACATCTGTTCTGAAATCGTTTGGCCCGTTGCCTGCAGTTGTTTCAATAAAGAACCGTGAGTTACTTTTGCACAACATTGCCTCCGTCTGGTCCCTGTATATGGATGTACCATCAAGGGCTTCCCCATCCACTACTCAGGGACATATACTACAGACACTAAAGGGTTGCCCCAGGGAGATTCAGTACATCAGCCTCTCCCTCTCTACATTTTCTTGCACACACCACCTGCTGGAGACCTGCCAGGCTGTAGGACAGCCCTCCGGTTCCCATACCAAGCACCGTGACCACAGCGTGCCCAGGCCACAACCGCCAGCCACTGCCTCCAAGAAATGGCTAGGCCCTGGTGGTGGATGTTGCACAGGGCCTTGTGTATATTTGTGGCTTTCAAACTTTCAATGGTAAACATTTGCACACTAAAGCGAGTGAACAGGTGCTGGACAGCAATACCCCACTCAAACCCGCTCTTTAACTGGCCACGCCCACCTTCATGCCTTTCCATGCCCTCTTGGCATGGAGGTGAAGTGAAGGGAAAAATAATCTCAATTACTGGTGGTTTGAAATTATGATTATTTTGGCATACAAGTCCTGATAAATGCTCCCATATATTTCAAAATAATTTTTCAGTGCTACATTGGCTCTCAGGTATCTCAGGCCCAACCGCTGAAGGGAGGGGAGTAGTCACAATTTCTAGCTGTGTGACAGATATTGATATATGTTATATGACTCTGATATATTGGGGTGCATGAAAACAAAAAAATATTTCCATTCACTGATGTCAAGCAAACCAAGAAAAGATTGCATAAAATTGAAACACAAAAGTACATGAGAAAGTCACATAGCTTGCATTTACAAAAGAATGACATGTAGAGATGAGCGAGCACTAAAATGCTCGGGTACTCGTTATTCGAGACAAACTTTTCCCGATGCTCGAGTGCTCGTCTCGAATAACGAGCCCCATTGAAGTTAATGGGAGACTCGAGCATTTTTCAAGGGGACCAAGGCTCTGCACAGGGAAGCTTGGCCAAACACCTGGGAACCTCAGAAAAGGATGGAAACACCACGGAAATGGACAGGAAACAGCAGGGGCAGCATGCATGGATGCCTCTGAGGCTGCTTAATCGCACCATTATGCCAAAACTATGGGCAACAGCATGGCCATGACAGAGTGACAGAATGAAGTTAGATAGCATGTAAAACATCCAATAATTGACCCTGACACTATAGGGGACGGCATGCAGAGGCAGCGGCAGCAGCGGCAGGCTAGAGAGTGGCATGGCGACATACTCTAAATGGACTCAGGCTTCAAACCAATGGGTGGCAGAGAGGAACCAAAGGAGGTGAGCAAGAAGCGCTCAAATAATATCGGTACATGATAAAAGTTTGCCAGTATATTTTGTGGATAACACAGCAGGGTGGCGACAAAGTTAACAACTTTGATGTGGAATCCATGAAAACAACCCAAATTTCTGCCTGACACACCTCGTTTGATAAGGGGACGATGTATGGAGGCAGCTATATGGACGACTTTTGGAGGTAGCAATGGAGACAACGTGTGGAGGCTGCTATGGAGACAATTTAATTTGGATAGTGCCTGTATGTGGCCGTCCAAAAAAGTTTTCAAACCAGAGGAGCAGGTAGGTGGCCCTCCAGAAAAATGAAATAGATTGAGTGCCTGTATGTGGCAGTCCAAAAAAGTTTTCAAACCAGAGGAGCGGGTAGGTGGCCCTCCAGAAAAATGAAATAGATTGAGTGCCTGTATGTGGCAGTCCAAAAAACTTTTCAAACCAGAGGAGCAGGTAGGTGGCCCTCCAGTAAAATGGAATAGATTGAGTGCCTGTATGTGGCAGTCCAAAAAAGTTTTCAAACCAGAGGAGCGGGTAGGTGGCCCTCCAGAAAAATTGAATAGATTGAGTGCCTGTATGTGGCAGTCCAAAAAACTTTTCAAACCAGAGGAGCAGGTAGGTGGCCCTCCAGTAAAATGGAATAGATTGAGTGCCTGTATGTGGCAGTCCAAAAAAGTTTTCAAACCAGAGGAGCAGGTAGGTGGCCCTCCAGAAAAATTGAATAGATTGAGTGCCTGTATGTGGCACTCCCAAAAATTGTTTAAAACAGAGGACCGGGTAGGTGGCCCTCCAGAAAAATTGAATAGATTGAGTGCCTGTATGTGGCACTCCCAAAAATTGTTTAAAACAGAGGACCGGGTAGGTGGCCCTCCAGAAAAATTAAATGCATAAAGTACTATAGCTAGAGCCAGTGGGCCCTGTCAAAAAATAGCCAGTTTCCTCTGCTTTACTGTACAAAGAGGAGGAGAAGGAGGAAAATGAGGAGGAGGAGGAGTGGATAAATTATTCAGGTTGAGCTTCCTTCACCTGGTGGAGATTGGAAATTATGAGAAATCCAGGCTTTATTCATCTTAATAAGCGTCAGCCTGTCAGCGCTGTCAGTCGACAGGCGTGTACGCTTAACGGTGATGATGCCACCAGCTGCACTGAAAACCCGCTCGGACAAGACGCTAGCGGCAGGGCAGGCAAGAACCTCCAAGGCGTACAGCGCCAGTTCGTGCCACATGTCCAGCTTTGAAACCCAGTAGTTGTAGGGAGCTGTGTGATCATTTAGGACGATGGTATGGTCAGCTACGTACTCCCTCACCATCTTTCTGTAAAGATCAGCCCTACTCTGCCGAGACTGGGGACAGGTGACAGTGTCTTGCTGGGGTGACATAAAGCTGGCAAAAGCCTTGTAAAGCGTACCCTTGCCAGTGCTGGACAAGCTGCCTGCTCGCCTACTCTCCCTCGCTACTTGTCCCGCAGAACTACGCACTCTGCCGCTAGCGCTGTCAGAAGGGAAATACTGTTTCAGCTTGTGAACCAGGGCCTGCTGGTATTCATGCATTCTCACACTCCTTTCCTCTCCAGGGATGAGAGTGGAAAGATTTTGCTTGTACCGTGGGTCCAGGAGAGTGAACACCCAGTAATCGGTGCTGGAATAAATTCTTTGAACGCGAGGGTCACGGGATAGGCAGCCTAGCATGAAATCTGCCATATGCGCCAGAGTACCAACGCGTAAGAATTCACTCCCCTCACTGGCCTGACTGTCCATTTCCTCCTCCTCCAACTCCTCCAACTCCTCTTCTTCTGCCCATACACGCTGAACAGTGAAGGACTCAACAATGGTCCCCTCTTGTGTCTCGCCAACATTCTCCTCCTCTTCCTCCTCATCCTCCTCCACCTCCACCTCCTCCGATATGCGCTGAGAAACAGACCTAAGGGTGCTTTGGCTATCAACAAGGGAATCCTCTTCCCCCGTCTCTTGTGACAAGCGCAAAGCTTCCGACTTCATGCTGATCAGAGAGTTTTTCAACAGGCCAAGCAGCGGGATGGTGAGGCTGATGATGGCGGCATCGCCACTGACCATCTGTGTTGACTCCTCAAAGTTACTCAGCACCTGACAGATATCAGACATCCACGTCCACTCCTCATTGTAGACTTGAGGAAGCTGACTGACCTGACTACCAGTTCTGGTGGAAGTTGACATCTGGCAGTCTACAATCGCTCGGCGCTGCTGGTAAACTCTGGATAACATGGTCAGTGTTGAATTCCACCTCGTGGGCACGTCGCACAACAGTCGGTGAGCGGGCAGTTGGAGGCGGCGCTGCGCTGCCCTGAGAGTGGCAGCATCTGTGCTGGACTTCCTGAAATGCGCACAGATGCGGCGCACCTTCGTGAGCAAATCAGACAGATTGGGGTATGTCTTGAGGAAACGCGGAACTATCAGATTTAACACATGGGCCAGGCATGGCACATGTGTCAGTCTGCCGAGTTGCAGAGCCGCCACCAGGTTACGGCCGTTGTCACACACAACCATGCCTGGCTTCAGGTTCAGCGGTGCCAGCCACAGATCAGTCTGCGCCGTGATGCCCTGTAATAGCTCTTGGGCGGTGTGCCTTTTATCGCCTAGGCTCAGCAGTTTGAGCACCGCCTGCTGTCGCTTAGCGACGGCACTGCTGCTGTGCCTAGAGCTACCGACTGATGGCGCCATGCCCACGGATGGTAATTCGGAGGAGGAGGAGGTGGAGGAGGGGTGGGAGGAGGAGGAGGCATAGTAGGCCTGAAACACCTGGACCGAGGTAGGCCCCGCAATCCTCGGCGTCGGCAGTATATGACCAGCCGCAGGGTCAGACTCGGTCCCAGCCTCCACCAAGTTAACCCAATGTGCCGTCAGCGATATATAGTGGCCCTGCCCGGCAGCACTCGTCCACGTGTCCGTGGTCAGGTGGACCTTGTCAGAAACGGCGTTGGTCAGGGCACGGATGATGTTGTCTGACACGTGCTGGTGCAGGGCTGGGACGGCACATCGGGAAAAGTAGTGGCGGCTGGGGACCGAATACCGAGGGGCGGCCGCCGCCATGAGGTTGCGAAAGGCCTCGGTCTCTACTAGCCTATAGGGCAGCATCTCCAGGCTAAGCAATCTGGAGATGTGGACATTAAGGGCTTGGGCGTGCGGGTGGGTTGCACTATATTTGCGTTTCCGCTCCAGCGTCTGGGGTATGGAGAGCTGAACGCTAGTGGATGCTGTGGAGGATCGTGGAGGCGACGATGGGGTTTTTGTGGCAGGGTCCTGGGCAGGGGGCTGACTATCAGCTGACACAGGGGAAGGAGCAGTGGTGTGCACGGCCGGAGGTGAACGGGCTTGTTGCCACTGAGTGGGGTGTTTAGCATTCATATGCCTGCGCATACTGGTGGTAGTTAAGCTAGTAGTGGTGGAACCCCTGCTGATCCTGGTTTGGCAAATGTTGCACACCACAGTCCGTCGGTCATCCGCTGTTTCCTTAAAGAACCTCCAGACTTCTGAAAATCTAGCCCTCGCCGCAGGAGCCCTCGCCACGGGAGCTTCACTAGTTGACACATTTGGCGCTGATGCACCAGCTCTGGCCCTGCCTCTCCGTCTGGCCCCACCACTGCCTCTTCCAACCTGTTCTGGTCGAGGACTCTCCTCTGTCTCAGAAGCACTGTGTTCACCCGGCCTATCAACCCAGCTTGGGTCTGTCACCTCATCATCCTCCGATCCCTCAGTCTGCTCCCCCCTCGGACTTCCTGCCCTGACAACAACTTCCCCACTGTCTGACAACCGTGTCTCCTCATCGTCGGACACCTCTTTAGACACTTCTTCCACTATGTCAAGAAGGTCATCATCACCCACAGACTGCGACTGGTGGAAAACCTGGGCATCGGAAAATTGCTCAGCAGCAACCGGACAAGTGGTTTGTGACTGTGGGAAGGGTCCAGAAAACAGTTCCTCAGAGTATGCCGGTTCAAATGCCAAATTTTCCTGGGAGGGGGCAGACTGGGGGGGAGGAGGCTGAGGTGCAGGAGCTGGAGGAGTGCCGATTTCGGTGACATGGGTGGACTGCGTGGAAGACTGACTGGTGGACAAATTGCTCGAAGCATTGTCGGCAATCCACGACATCACCTGTTCGCACTGTTCTGGCCTCAACAGTGCTCTACCACGAGTCCCAGTAACTTCAGACATGAACCTAGGGAGTGTAGCTCTGCGGCGTTCCCCTGCTCCCTCATAAGCAGGTGGTGTCTCACCCCGCCCAGGACCACGGCCTCTGACCCCTGCAGTAGTTGGACGCCCACGTCCCCGCCCTCGTCCTCTACCCCTAGCCCTCGGGTTAAACATTTTTAAAATGAGAGTTATAACTTTTATTTTTTTTTAACTTTTTTTTGTGTTTTTTTGTTTTTTTTTGTGTTTTTTAGTTTTTAAAACTAAACAATGCTATCCTATTGCTATGGCTATTTTCTAGCCAAGTATGAAAGCACACTACTATGCCAGATGAGATGACGCTGAGTTATTAAAAAAATAAACGTAAAATAAAAAAGGAAATGGCAGACTGTGCCTAATTGAAATCCAACCCCTAATAAATTTTCCCACTTCGGTCTTTGCAATGGATATGTGCGTCACTAAGCGCAAAACACAGCGGTCGCAAGTCTCACTACAAATTGCTCACAATTTGCTAGTAGATGCACTGCAGCAAGTACAGCCACCAGCAGATCAACCAGAAATCAAATATATATAACGCTACTGTAGGCGTAAGTAAGCCGTTTGGATTCTCCTATGGCTATTTTCTAGCCAAGTATGAAAGCACACTACTATGCAAGATGAGATGACACTGAGTTATTAAAAAAATAAACGTAAAATAAAAAAGGAAATGGCAGACTGTGCCTAATTGAAATCCAACCCCTAATAAATTTTCCCACTTCGGTCTTTGCAATGGATATGTGCGTCACTAAGCGCAAAACACAGCGGTCGCAAGTCTCACTACAAATTGCTCACAATTTGCTAGTAGATGCACTGCAGCAAGTACAGCCACCAGCAGATCAACCAGAAATCAAATATATATAACGCTACTGTAGGCGTAAGTAAGCCGTTTGGATTCTCCTATGGCTATTTTCTAGCCAAGTATGAAAGCACACTACTATGCAAGATGAGATGACACTGAGTTATTAAAAAAATAAACGTAAAATAAAAAAGGAAATGGCAGACTGTGCCTAATTGAAATCCAACCCCTAATAAATTTTCCCACTTCGGTCTTTGCAATGGATATGTGCGTCACTAAGCGCAAAACACAGCGGTCGCAAGTCTCACTACAAATTGCTCACAATTTGCTAGTAGATGCACTGCAGCAAGTACAGCCACCAGCAGATCAACCAGAAATCAAATATATATAACGCTACTGTAGGCGTAAGTAAGCCGTTTGGATTCTCCTATGGCTATTTTCTAGCCAAGTATGAAAGCACACTACTATGCAAGATGAGATGACACTGAGTTATTAAAAAAATAAACGTAAAATAAAAAAGGAAATGGCAGACTGTGCCTAATTGAAATCCAACCCCTAATAAATTTTCCCACTTCGGTCTTTGCAATGGATATGTGCGTCACTAAGCGCAAAACACAGCGGTCGCAAGTCTCACTACAAATTGCTCACAATTTGCTAGTAGATGCACTGCAGCAAGTACAGCCACCAGCAGATCAACCAGAAATCAAATATATATAACGCTACTGTAGGCGTAAGTAAGCCGTTTGGATTCTCCTATGGCTATTTTCTAGCCAAGTATGAAAGCACACTACTATGCCAGATGAGATGGCGCTGAGTTATTAAACAAAATAAACGTAAAATAAAAAAGGAAATGGCAGACTGTGCCTAATTGAAATCCAACCCCTAATAAATTTTCCCACTTCGGTCTTTGCAATGGATATGTGCGTCACTAAGCGCAAAACACAGCGGTCGCAAGTCTCACTACAAATTGCTCACAATTTGCTAGTAGATGCACTGCAGCAAGGACAGCCACCAGCAGATCAACCAGAAATCAAATATATATAACGCTACTGTAGGCGTAAGTAAGCCGTTTGGATTCTCCTATGGCTATTTTCTAGCCAAGTATGAAAGCACACTACTATGCAAGATGAGATGACACTGAGTTATTAAAAAAATAAATGTAAAATAAAAAGTAAATGGCAGACTGTGCCTAATTGAAATCAAACCCCTAATAAATTTTCCCACTTTGGTGTTTGAGGTGGATATGTGTGTCACTAAGAGCTAAACACAACGGTAGCAAGTCCCCCTGCAAATTCCTCACAATATGGTACTAGCTGCAAATAAAAAAAAAAAAAAGTATAACGTTATTGTAGCCCTAAAAAGGGCTGTTGGGTTCTTGGAGAATCACTCCTGCCTAACAGTAAGCTAATAGAACACCCTAACGCTTTCCCTGACCAGCAGCAGCTCTCTCCCTAGCGGCATCCAGACACAGAATGCAGCGCGGGCAGCGGCTAGTCTATCCCAGGGTCACCTGATCTGGCCAGCCAACCACTGCTATCGACGTGTAAGGGTACCACGTCATGCTGGGTGGAGTGCAGAGTCTCCTGGCTTGTGATTGGCTCTGTTTCTGGCCGCCAAAAAGCAAAACGGCGGGAGCTGCCATTTTCTCGAGCGGGCGAAGTATTCATCCGAGCAACGAGCAGTTTCGAGTACGCTAATGCTCGACCGAGCATCAAGCTCGGACGAGCATGTTCGCTCATCTCTAATGACATGTATAACAACCCACTATACAAAGCTGTAGAGGAGCGTTCTCATCATATGTCTTGGGGAATAGAAATACAAGGTTCTGTTGTTACGGTACTGAGAGCACTTCTTGGCTTTGTAAATTGCAGCCAAGACTGAATCAATATTGTTTGTACAATTTATATGTGAAACAGAGATTGAAGTACTGTCGTCATATCGTATGCACTTAGAAGACAACAATATACTGCTTCAGAATGATAGCCAGTCAGAGCGGCCAAAAACTGAGAACCATTCAAATCAATGGCCAGGATGGCTAAAAGTGGACTGTAATAGTGGAGAGAAAAAAAAAATCTTAAAAATTATTGTCAGGTCTGAATTAAGAGAAATGTAGTACAAAATAGATACAATGTACCGCCATGTAGTACACAATAGATACAGCATACCGCCATGTAGTACACAATAGACACAGCATACTGCCATGTAGTACACGATAGATACAGCGTACCGCCATGTAGTACAAAATAGTTACAGCGTACCGCCATGTAGTATAAAATGCATACAGCATACTGAATGATGCAAGTACTATTGTTAGTAGTAGCGAAGCAGCCTGGCAGCCTGCAAAATTCCGCCCCCTCCTCCAGCAGGAGACATGCCGCCCAGAGGCTAAATTCTCAACTCGCCTCATGGCAGGTGCACCCATGATTATATAGATTTATTGATGCATAAATATAAAGTAGATTATATATAGATAGTTAGATGATAGGCGATAGATAGATAGATAGATAGATAGATAGATAGATAGATAGAAAGATAGATAGATAGAGGATAGATAGATAGATAGATAGATAGATAGATAGGGCATAGATTGATAGATAGATAGATAGATAGATAGATAGATAGATAGATAGATAGATAGATAGATATGAGAAATAGATACAGTAGAAGAGAGATAGAAGATTGATTGACAGATGGATGGTTAGATAGCTAGATAGGAGATATATACACATAGATATAATAGATAGGTGATAGAAGATATATACAGTAGATAGATAAATAGACAAATAGCAAGATGGATAAATGGTTAGATAGACAGAAATATACACTCACCGGCCACTTTATTAGGTACACCTGTCCAACTGCTCGTTAAGGCTTAATTTCTAATCAGCCAATCACATGACGGCAACTCAGTGCATTTAGGCATGTAGACATGGTCAAGACAATCTCCTGCAGTTCAAACCGAGCATCAGTATGGGTAAGAAAGGTGATTTGAGCATCAGTATGGGGAAGAAAGGTGATTTGAGTGCCTTTGAACGTGGCATGGTTGTTGGTGCCAGAAGGACTGGTCTGAGTATTTCAGAAACTGCTGATCTCCTGGGATTTTCACGCACAACCATCTCTAGGGTTTATAGAGAATGGTCCGAAAAACATCCAGTGAGCGGCAGTTCTGTGGGTGGAAATGCCTTGTTGATGCCAGAGGTCAGAGGAGAATGGGCAGACTGGTTCGAGCTGATAGAAAGGCAACAGTGACTCAAATCGTCACCCATTACAACCAAGGTAGGCAGAAGAGCATCTCTGAACGCACAGTACGTCGAACTTTGAGACAGATGGGCTACAGCAGCAGAAGACCACACCGGGTGCCACTCCTTTCAGCTAAGAACAGGAAACTGAGGCTACAATTTGCACAAGCTCATCGAAATTGGACAGTAGAAGATTGGAAAAACGTTGCCTGGTCTGATGAGTCTCGATTTCTGCTGTGACATTCGGATGGTAGGGTCAGAATTTGGCGTCAACAACATGAAAGCATGGATCTATCCTGCCTTGTATCAACGGTTCAGGCTGGTGGTGGTGGTGTCATGGTGTGGGGAATATTTTCTTGGCACTTTTTGGGCCCCTTGGTACCAATTGAGCATCATTGCAACACCACAGCCTACCTGAGTATTGTTGCTGACCATGTCCATCCCTTTATGACCACAATGTACCCAACATCTGATGGCTACTTTCAGCAGGATAATGTGCCATGTCATAAAGCTGGAATCATCTCAGACTGGTTTCTTGAACATGACAATGAGTTCACTGTACTCAAATGGCCTCCACAGTCACCAGATCTCAATCCAATAGAGCATCTTTGGGATGTGGTGGAACGGGAGATTCGCATCATGGATGTGCAGCCGACAAATCTGCGGCAACTGTGTGATGCCATCATGTCAATATCGACCAAAATCTCTGAGGAATGCTTCCAGCACCTTGTTGAATCTATGCCACGAAGAATTGAGGCAGTTCTGAAGTCAAAAGGGGGTCCAACCCGTTACTAGCATGGTGTACCTAATAAAGTGGCCGGTGAGTGTAGATAGGAAATAGACAATTCATAGGAGATAGATAACAAGACAGATAAGCATCTTCAGCCGGGCATTCAGCCAAGGGGTATTAAAGGAGCAATAAATCATCTACCTACAAGTCCATATGCAGGGATACAGGGACAAATACCCAGTCTGCTGCCACCTAACACTGACCCTGCTTTACCTACTTGTCTGTGTGGGAAAGGGGGCACTGCTCTGCAGTGCTAGTGGAGTGAAGAGAATGCAAGGAAAGGAACTAAGTATTGTTGTTTAACTCTTGCTGCAAAAAAAACATACTCCAAACCATGATACTTCCTCCACCACCTTTCACTGACTTCCTTACACACTTTGGGTTTAGTCTTTCCCCAGTTTGTCAATGAAGATAATATTTCCCATCAGATCCATATAAATTAAACTAGCTTTCATCACTAAATGAACTGTGGAGCACTTCTCCCCATTCCACACAATATGCTCCTCAGCAAAGGTTAGTCTAGACATTTGATTCTTAGAGTTATTGAGAGATTTGGTCAATGCAGAATGGGCTTTCAGTCTAAATGCTCTTAAACATTGAGACACTGTATGACGAGACAGATCCTTGCCCTGTTCAGTGCTGAACTGGCGAGCAATTCCAGCTGCAGTGTTGAAACGATTGTCAATGGAGACGGTACGCATTACCCTGTCCTCTCTTCCATTTGTCTTTCAAGGCCTTCTTGGGGAACTTGAATGAGTTTGTATGTTGTAACAATGAATATTCTAGAAATCATATACCTGGAACAACCAACTTCTCTTGCTATGTGGCTGATCAACAATTTGGCCTTTATATGGACAACCTGCTTCCAGAGGGTTTCAGTCACTTTGTAACGGCACAAACATTTTGCAAAGTAAGTGAAAAGCTGGGTGTCAGTTAAATAGGGCTTGTCAGATAATTAAGGAAATTAGTACAGGCGGTCCCCTACTTAAGGACACCCGACTTACAGACGACCCATAGTTACCAATGGACAACTCTGCACCATGTGACCTCTGGTGAAGCTCTCTGGATGCTTTGCTATAGTCCCAGACTGCAATGATCAGCTGTAAGGTGTCTGTAATGAAGCTTTATTGATAATCCTTGGTCCCAATACAGCAAAAAATTTTTAAACTCTAATTGTCACTGGGGCAAAAAAATTTTTGGTCTGGATCTACAATTACAAAATATACAGTTTCGACTTACATACAAATTCAACTTAAGAACAAACCTCCGGAACCTATCTTGTACGTAACCCAGGGACTGCCTGTACCAGGTGCCAGATTAATACCAATAACTTGCAGATATCTGAAAGTCTTCTCTAATTTTGATCATAGTTCTCTTACAATTGTCTCATTTACATTATTATTCTGTGCTTTAAAATATATAGAATTTGTAAAATAAACTTAAAATACTGCTATTTTACTCATGGTAGGATATATACATATAGGACTAGACAATGACCGTGACCTTAGGGAATTGTGTGTTGTTCTCTTTATTTGATCTCTAGTGTATCTTTAGTTTTATTTGGGGTAGTTTATTTCACATTTTAGAAGTTACTGTTTTGAATTTGCAATCACACACTGAAAACAAGGTATGAAAAAATTTACATATAATTATGTATTAATAATGTACATATAATTATGGGTCAACATGGTGGCTAAGCAATTGATACATTACTTGTGGGTGATGCTATACCCCTCCCCATTTATTAGAATACCCGTTATTTAAAAATGTTTATGTTCCCCAATACTTGTACTAAGTTTGGCTCTAATCCCAATGTGGCACCAACTGCTGGGATCTCCACCAATCACAACAATGGACCCTTACTGATCACAAGAAGGTTGTGCTCAGCAATTTCTGACATTCCGGCAGTATTGATTGGATCAGCGGGACACATGTTCAACCTGTCATTCCATCAATTAGTCAGGGACCTGAGTTCTGGTGATCAGTGGGGGTCTTTTCTGGTGATCAGTGGGGGTCCCAGCAATTGAATCCCCACTGCTGCGGAGACTCTGATTAATTTTGTGTTTTTAAAATTTTTTTAAATTTATGTACCTGTTCTGTGCTGTTAAAATCCTTTATCCTAATGCGAGACGGTCGTTTTGATAAATAAATTGTATAATATTTCTTGTGCTAACTGGGCAGCTTTGATAATCTTTTGCATGTTTTTTTTCTAATTGTTTCTAAATTTGATTATAAACCGATTCTTTCTTCTCCTCTCCCAGGAACCTGACCCTCTCCCACTAGATTCCAGTAGCAGGGGCTGCTGACTGCACGCATTGGGGAGGAGGAAAGGAACTTGATAAGCGCGCAGTAAGGCGTTTTTCTCTGATTACACATTTTTGAGTCTTTACATTCATTTTTACTGCTTTACGCATCATTTTTTGAATGGTTATTGATCATTGACAAATATGCCTATATTATACTGTTGAATTTTCATAGCAATTTTTGGGCACAATTCTGTAAACTGTCATTTCCATTTGTGTATTATTTTAAGATCTTCTTTTTTTTGACAGTATTAGACCACCAACAGTCTTCAAACTTCTTCCAAAAAAAAAAAACCTTTCATAGCTCTCATAGCTCCCATAGCCCCCATTGACATATCAGTGCCGAAACCGGCTCTGTGTCAGCATGGGTTAAAACTATTGATGTAAAGTCTCCCAATTTGACATAAAGTAAACTAAATGATAAAAACTGACACAAGCCTAGGGGATCACTGTCCTCATTCATGCCACCAATTGTAAACCCCCTGCTGCATGCAGATATTGCTTAACATTGCTGTGATATGACAAGGTGCCTCCGGTAACGCTGCTCCCAGCATCCTGCTCCATCTTTATTTTGTTTAATCAGGCCTCCTCCACTCCTAAAATAAACTGGGCTGTCCTTATGTCTTTCCCAAATTAGAGAAAAATAGAATCTGTTCCCCGAGTCACTCTTATAACAGATTTTCTCCCATTTTCCTTCCATTCTTCAGGTTAAATTTAGAAATGATGAAACACTGGCTGGTGAATCACATGTATCTATGTGGATATTTTTATTCTCATTGGAATAAGAATTGTGTTTTTGTTGCTGGAAATTGCCTGTTTATTGAAAATGATCAGCTCTGCCTGTGATGGTGTGAACCCTCCTTGTTGTGCATGAACCTCACAGCTGGTATCTCACCAGTGGGCACCGGCCAAGCGGCTGTCAAAGGGCTAATAATATTTACATGACTAATATCCAACCACTACCACTGCTTCCCAGGACTGTCATCTGCAGCAAACTCCAATTGTTTGCAATGGCTCTTTCCCAAACATGCTAGTAGTAGTTTAAGGGACACTGTCATCAGATTTTATCCCATTAAACTACTAGCCCCCTTAATATGCTTTATAGAATTCATCTCACCCGTTTAACTGTGAGCAGAGAAGAGTCAAATTTTTTCCTTGAGATGAGTCATATTTAGAGGCACAGGGGAAGTCTCATTTTAGTCACTCCTGGCTTTGGTTCCATAGTACCTGGTGTCATATTAAATTAAAATCTCTTCTTTCAGATCACATCAGTATTGTGCTTGTGTTAGCTACAAAACGAGAGATACAGATAGTTAAAAACATAGACATAGTTGACAAGAGATAAAGATCAGATCCCGCATATTTCTTTAATTGCCTGAATATCTAGTTGTGAAGCTCACGAATCCACAAGCCTAATGGACTCTGAAAGATGAGATTTGTATCTTTAATATGATACCTAAAACATGTATTTAGGTAATAACAAACAAAAGATGGGGAAGCTGAATTGACTGCAGCATTTAAACTTGACTCATCTCAAGCAAAATATGACTCTACTCTGCTGCTTTTCATATTAGTTTGGTGGAGATTGTTTCGAGGTAAACAGGTGAGATTTCACATAATATAGAGAATTTTAGAAAGGACATTTTATACCCTACTTGCTGGAACAAGTAGTTTAATGGGGTGACAATGTCCCTTTAAGGAGAAGATCTCCACAACCTGTTTCCAAACATTCCTCTTCTGAAGCACATGCATAAGTAATAGACCCTGATATGAGGAGGTATAGACGCTGACAATAATAACAATTCCTTTTTTTATATAGCAGGAGTTTTTGCCAAATCGGTCCCTGCCCCAATGGGGCTCACAATTGAATCAACCTACCAGTATGTTTTGGAATGTGGGAGAAACCCACGCAAACATACAAACTCTTTGCAAATGTTGACCCTGGGACTTGAACCCAGGACCTCAGCGCTGCACGGCTGTAATGCTAACCACTAAACCAACTTGCTGCCCTATCTATTGAGTGAAAGCTTCACCACATAAAATGACCTATAAACTGTAGCAGCTCTGTGCGTTCATCTTGGCTAGTTCTGGATCTACAACCTGTGCCAGTAAGAGATTTACCATACCTGTATAGAACCACAGGTCCCAGCAGATGCTGATGCAAGATCTATGCCATATCTCTAATGATATTGTAGACCTGTTGTAGTTGTATACATAGTCCTGACCGTGATGCTGTATCCTCAGGTACATAAATTTTACATGGTACCATAAATAGGTGGCCCTGCTATTCTTTACATTAGTCATTGGGTTTTCATATTAGACCTGTATATATATATATATATATATATATATATATATATATATATATATACTTCTACTCCTCCTTTTACAGCTACGTCAGTGAGTCAGGGGTCAGGACTAACCCCACCGCCTATGATCAGTAGTAAAGGTTCCTTATATTCTTATATCCATCTCCATTTACTACAGTTGTCTTTGTGTAGTGGTGTGATGGCTGCGCAGACTCTCAGCTGTGATGGAGAATGGTAAACTTTGTTCCCATTATTTGTTTGTGTACATGAGGATGAATCCTCAGGAGCTGCCGCTCACCTTGCATTCACTTAATCCCATCCCTCCTCATCTCTTTCCCTCATTCCCTCCTTACTCAAGACCCATGTCATCCCTCCCTCAGTCTCCACTCCTCCTATATCTATTCCTCCCCCTGCGTCCTCCTCCTCCCCCCTTTCCTCTCTCTCTTTTTACACTACTCTAACAAAGCAGAATCCCCTCTGCTTTCCTCGATTCCACAAGTGCAGAGCAGAGCTTACTGCAACATAGCAGAGCATCACTACCACCACCATCATCCTCATCAGCACACCTTCCAGGTGGGAACTGCACACACGCCGTACTGAGCACTGAGTATGGACCTGGTCCGATGGGCTGAGACCTCCTGACTTCTCCTTCTCATGGTTTTTTCTTATTTGTCACTTTGGATCTTCCATATCAAGTTAAACTAAGGCAGCTACTTATCATGAAAGGATTCAGGGCAATATTATATTACTTCCTAGTGGATCTCTTTACTTTGCTGTGTGGCACCCAGGGGAAGAGCGGACCTCACTTTGGGAGCACTGAAGTGGTATCAGATGTCAACCTGTCTAACCATGGAGATCTAGAGTCTTCAGAGCCTCCTCAGACTGCTGAGGGTTGCAGGGGGTATTTTGATGTCATGGGGCAATGGGACCCTCCGTTTAATTGCAGTTCAGGGGATTTTCTCTACTGTTGTGGTACTTGTGGCTTCAGATACTGCTGCAAGTTCAAACAAGCTAAACTGGATCAAAGTGTCTGCACAAACTATGATAGACCCATCTGGCTGCAACCGGGAAAGACACCCCCAAAGATTGATGACCCCCTGCACGACCCCACTAGGGATAAAACTAATTTGATTGTCTACATCATATGTGGAGTAGTAGCTGTAATGGTCCTTGTAGGGATATTCACTAAACTTGGACTGGAAAAAGCTCACAGACCTCAGAGGGAAAACATGTCAAGGTATGTCGCTCTTGACCGGTCAGTCTATGTCATGACAATCTAAAGCTTGCAATTGTTGATACCCTCACAACTCTTCGACTCACCCCTGACCTATAAACATCATGGCTAGGGTTAACTTCACACCTGCTAGGCAGGAGACACCCAGATCAATATTAATGGGGCGTTAGATCGAAAAACATGAAAGAATATTGCATGTTGGATCTCTGTAGACATAGACATGGACATTAGGTGACAATAACAGTGAGCTGCAGCCATGTGTACACAGGTCCAGTGTATATCACCAACCTGTCATACAAGCAATCCACCACCCACTCACTTGCTGCCCAAATCACAGCGACAATCCTTAAATTATCAGATGAAGTGAATCTTCTAGGTATCTTGGAATCTGGCTCTAGCTACGTCTAATCTTGGAGAGGGAAAGTGTAGTAAGCACCTGCTCTGTGGATGGCTGTGCGCGGATTTAGGTTAAACTCATTCTTCTTGTTGACTGTGTGCACTGAGCTGTTCTTTTCTACCATGGGGCTAACACTGTCACTATGGCTTAATTCTCAATAAAGGATTTAAGAAGCCGTGTCGAGGATAGAGAAGTCTCTCCTCGCATGGACATATGTTCATGTAGGAATATTGCCCCTATTTTCTAGGTTACCCATTTGATGATCTCCGGTGGGAGAGAGACAGGGTGACAAAGTGGAGCACAGGGGACAGCAGGGATGAGTAAGTGGAACAGAACAGCTCGGGGGATGTTGTCATCAGTATGAAGGCCAGGGGACTAGTGCAGGTGCCATGGACAATAACACAGCCGAGGCACCGGAGGAGAACTACAATGCACAAGTAACTGGCACCCAGGGAGATGGAGACAGGGGCAGATTGTGTGGGCAGTGGGCGGGATGACAGTTTGGGATAAAAGCCCGTTTTTCCCATCATCTCAACATTCAGATCATGTCAGCATCTGTGTGAAAACATAACATATTTTTAACTTCTCTGTTCCCTCTGATTCATTATGCTAATCTCAACCACATGATAGCAGATGGAGATGAAAGGGTCTGACTTTCCTCAACGATTCTTAATCATATATATTATCGATCTGTATCTATCATCTATCTATTTATCTGGAAAGAAAGGCAGATCCAACTGACAACCAGCATTCCCACTGATATTCCCAGTATCCAGGATGGGCACAATGATCTGTTATGATCAGCAAAACTGGAATTATTCACTTTGCCAAAATGATTCCTCCTTGATCTCTGGTCGGTATTGCCTTCAATTTCAATCATTGACAATAATTGGTCGATAATTTCCCATCTAGGGCGATGCAAGTGTTAAATCAATCAAAATGATAGTTGAGTGAAAGAAATCATTCCCATCTTTATCTGTGCCTGTAGGCAGCTTAAACTGGAACATTCAGATGGGAGAAGGTTCGTTTGATCGTGGCTAAATCTGCCTGTCTATGGTGGTATATGTATCAAAGAGCTGATGTATCGGCCTCTATAGGAATGGACAATCTTTATTGAGATACATGTGATCACACCAGATCAACGCATGGTCCAGTGAATACCGGATGGTGCTGCAGCCATCATATAATCAGCTAACTAGTAATTAGCAACCTGGAAATTACCCAAAGAACTTTCTAATAAAGTCATATGGAACAATTTATGGTGTTGCAGGTGCAGATTATGTAGATGGTGTTTTTCCTCATCCCACATCAATTAAAATAGATCCATTGATTTTCCCTTCAGATTCTTTATCCTTTTCCTCCGGGAATCTTTTCCTTTGTAGACATTTTGATAAATGCCTTTTCTTCTTATTCTGTTACCATTCAGGGGATTCAGTGGAGAGTAGAGGGAAATGTGTGGTGTGAATAGTTCTCTGTGGAATAGAAAAAAAAGCATCTATATAGATGTGAAGTGCAATGGAGTGAGGTTTTCTCCTCTGTAGACTCCAGCATTTCGAATAAGTGTTCTTCCACTTACAAGTCTATTGAGCTTGTCATTGTTCCAGACAACCGAGGCCAACGTCAAGTCTTAGAGTCCTATTCCTTAGACATCTAGATTGTTATCAAGTTTCTATATCACTCACAATTGGGAATATAAGGACTTTAAATATTGCAATTGCAAATGAGACCAAGATCAGGGACTTGGTTGGCATTTAGAGGGCAGAGCGCAATTCAGTTGATTAATGATTTATGCAAATTATAACCAACATAACCACTACGCTGGGCATGAAACAATGTAATGTATGGCCCTGATGACATGTAAAGGTGATGTGGGATTAATTGCAGAATGCAAAAGCCTAAGTAATTAATTCGATGGAAAACTTACAGGTGAAATGCGTTGGTTTCTGTCTTGGTTTTTAATTGTTGCTCAATTAGAGGCCAAGCGGTGGTTGGCAAAGCAACTGCTCAGAAGAGGTCATTGTTATGAAAACTGACCATGTGTTACAAGATGGCCCATTTATATCTATACTACCCAACATCACAGGTGGCTTTAGATGGATTTAGACAGAAGACTTTCAAGACCCTAAACAATACCTTCTCATTAGAAGGAATTTGGTACAAAATCATCTAAACTATATACTAAACCAATTAAAAATTCTGAAGTATGTTATAAATATACAGTACAATAGAGTACACACTTGGTGCCGATGTACATTAAGGAGCAAGGTGTGGAGTTTTGGGAGCCAATGCAAGAATTCCTGGATACAGATGAGCATTTGCTAAAGGAAGACAGTAGGTGTTCTCCTTATGGAGAGTTTGCCAATTAAGGCCACCTTAAAGGCATGTGGAGACTTAAAGCCATAGATGCTCCACTAGAGACCCTAGTGAATAGCCTCTCACACAGCCAATCCAGTTCCCTACACTGTACTGAGGAGACCCAACCAGGTCGAAACAGCGCTGTCTACAGTTGGGAATCTGTTCCTTCTGGAATAGATAGACTGGTTTGGCTTAATCCCACACCAAACCAGTATATTTATTTGCATCTTGTGGGTCATACTTGGTGTTAAGGGGGCTGCCTTTCAAGGTAGCAAAATGAGGCATTGTTTTCCATTTAACACCTTGGAAAACGTTTTTGCATACTTCCCTAAAGAAAGACAGTATGCATTGAAAACATATGCAAGTACGACAAAATTGTGCCGTATTTTTCTGAAACTAAGCCAACAAATACGAGGCGTGAAGTTAGATTAGACAGTTTTAAACTAAAACACATCAGATACATCTGGTGCAATGTAAGACTGTCTGTCATTCTTCTGATAAATCTTCCCCCTTATGTACATATTATACCAAAGTAACTGTATCCATTCATTATAAGTTATATAGAACCTACATATTCTACAGAGATCATCAACATTCATGTCAGTTCCTCATCGTCTATCCCTGTGTGGCTTCTTATATCAAACATATACACTAGGGACATTGTCTTAGTAAGCCAATTAACCTAACAGTACAGTAAGTTTTTGCAGTGTGGGAGGAAATATACAAACTTTGTGGATATTGACCTTGTTGGGATTCAGACCTAGAAATTCAGAGCTGCAGGCAACAGGGCTTCCCACAAGGTCCCCATTAGCAACAGCAAGATTCACTGTAGTAACAGAATTTGTGAAATGACTGCAAACCAATACAGACAAAGATAATACGGTGGGTCTGAAGTTGTAGTAAGTGTTAAAACTGAATTTTCTGACATACAGAACCTCAGATAATTGCAGAGATGCTGATGATGTCATACTGATTGAGTGATGTCATACTGATTGAGTGATGATGTCATACTTAATGATGAAAGGAGATATGTTGTGTGATAAAATGGTGACTACTCTTTACCTCGTTGTTTTATCATCTTGCAATACCAACTTATTAAAGTACTTCTCAACTAACCTTAGATCTGAAAGGGGGCAAGGATTTTTAACTGTGTGTTTAATCAATTTATAGAAAACTCAATAAAGATCCGTATTATCCAAGAACATAATGGGAGTTATAAAAGATGGTCGTACCTGGGACATCTTCTCGAAAAAAATGCCTCCACTTTATCAATCTCTTGAAGACATCTCCATAGCATCTAATCGAGCTATGTAGCATATGTAGTTTATAAACAGGTCATGAACTGATGTTTGACAAGAGAAGGGGATGTGAGGACAGGACAGATTGACAGATCGCTCCCCTGAGGAGGCGCCATTGTCTCATAGACTTAATTAAATTAAAGGCTTGACATTGATGACAAATGGAAAAGACAATTTACTACTAAAAATTGTTTATTGTTTTTACGTTTTGTAGGGCGCTCCTAATAGTTATATAAAGGGACGTGCCTATTATCTCCGTATATTAAGGAACGGTTTGATGTCTTCATTTACAAGAAGATAGATCCCAAAACTATGAATAAAAACCATACACAATGTCACATATTCATGGGTTGTATGTGGTTGGAATAAAAGTCAAATTATTCAGTTGGATGTCTAGTGAAATACAGTTAAGCAAATCTGGTCTTAACTATTGGGTTGGCCAATAAGAATCATAGAAATTATGTTCAAAGAACAATTTTAATAGCTGGGCAAAAGGGGCATATACTGTAAGTGCCGGAGGGTCCTCAGAAGCCTCTATACTTTGATCAGAGCTCAGCAGTGACGGACTTATTGTCCTGGTTTAAGGAAAGCTAAGAAACCTACTGTAGCTAAAAATCAGGTTCTGAGTACTATCACCATGCCCTTACAATATACTGATCATCTGTGGCGTTAAAACCAAGTAAATGGGTAACATTGAACATTTTATTAGGTTGGTACATATACAAGGGTAAGATACATTAAGCATTAAGGGGAAAGTTTTAAGAAGCAGGAAACACGTGTAAGGATCTGAGTAACTTTAAAAATCCTAGTCTCCCACTGGAAAACCATGCCTCTTATAGCTACCTTGTAAGGCAGCTCCCTTGACATCAAGAATGACCTACAAGAGGCCGTATGGCATGATGAAGGGTTAAAACCAATCCAGTATATTTATTTGGATAATTAATCAGAATCCCATAGCGTCCATGGCTATAAGTCACCAAACGCCTAAATGGCTGCCTTAATCGGCAAACTCTCCATAAATAGAAATAAATAGAACTTCCTAAATCCCGACCCTAGTCTACCGCAGAAAACTGGACATGGAGCATATAGAAGAAAGTGCTTGCAATTGATAAATTGGATAAATCGGAATCATGGAATGGCCAGGTATAATGGTCAGGTATATTCTTGGTGAATGGATGACTTCAGATGACTGCAACCTTTTTTAATACTTTAGGCAATGTTTTGGGAAGCTCTTATATGAATGTAGATAATATTGTTGCAGACCAAGCACACCCAAGAACTTGTAGATACTTTTGCTAGATACCACAGGCCACCTTTTGAGAGTCCATGTCTCGAAGGGTTGAGATGTTTTGGCTGCAGGAGAGAGGTATTCACAATGTTAGACAGCTCTTTCAGATATTATAGATGATCGGTGTCTTGGAACTGTCTGTACTCCTTCTCTTGCGTATGCTCTTCTATTGAGCATCAACCTAAATCATAATGATTAGCCATAAATTGATGTCAGTAAAGCCATTATAAAGTCATGAGCTTTGGTTGAGATTTACATCCCTAGACTGGCACAATGTCATTTTTTGTGACAAAGTAAAACGGCAAAACCCCCATTATCAAATGTATGCAGCTGCATTCACATGAACGTATGGGGGACGTATATACAGCTGACGTATATAATGCATATATACGTCCCCCATGCACAATGGATGCTGTGTATTTCTATGGAGAGGGACAGGGGTGAACGGCGCTCATCCCCTCCTCCTCTCCCCGGCGCCGACGTGTACAGTATGACGGTACGGTAAGACGGGATGGTACGGTACGACGCTACATCAGGCACACGGCAGGCACACGGCAGTATGGCAGGCACACGTGTGTGGGAATTTAGCCTTAGTGTGATATATTGATGCAGTTTTTAGCACACAATGGGGCAGATTTACTTACCCGGTCCTGTTACAATCCCGCGGTGCATTGTCCGACTAGGATTCGGGTCTGCCGCGGTTCACTAAGATCGTGCGCCCGAGTTCCTGCATCTGTCGCTTCTGCGCCGAGGTCTGCAAGAGTTCACCTTCTTCTTCCTGGTACATGTGAATGCTTGATCTTGCGACACAATTCCTTTTTTAAATTCCGCGGTTTGTCCCAATCCGTCGGGTTGTCCGACGGCTACGCCCCCCGATTTCTGTCACGTGCAAGCCAAAAACCCAGGGCAATTTGGCGCAAAACGGAAATAATCGCAAAACCGACAAAAGTGCGGAGTACGGACCCTTAGTAAATGTGCCCCATTCTCTCCATGAAGAGTAAACTTTACATCATCTTATGTAATGACTTTGACTCTGAGGACCTCCAATATTTGTACTTCTCTTTATGATACATGAATAATTTTTTTTTAAAAAATTTGTGACACATTCACAGTGCACAATCATACGCAGACCATCAATAAAAAGAGGGCCATCTCTAATTAACATGTGCATGTATATTTACTAAATATTTACCTGGTCAGGAATGAACAGGCGAGTTATTCCTTGGATGTGAGTTTGTGGTTTCTCGTAGTTGACTATTTATCTGGTATTGCCTACAATCCACCTGAATCAGTATTTAAAGGGGTTGTCCGAGTTTTTGAAAAAAAGCTAAAAGTGGCCGGGACAGGGCTGCTTAAAAAAAATAAAGATGTACTTACCTCCCGGTGCCCTCCCGTATCCAGCGCTGCTGTCACTCCGGTCCGGGCGCCATGTAAACAAACATGGCCGCCGGAGCAGCGCTGGACTCAGTTCCGGCCGAACCCGACAACCTTCCGGCCCCCATACACAATGCTGTGTATAGGGATGGATTGGCGTGCCCGGCCACGGCCGGCCGGAAGCTGAATCCAGCGCTGCTCCGGCGGCCATGTTTGTTTACATGGCGCCCGGACCGGAGTGACAGCAGCGCTGGATACGGGAGGGCACCGGGAGGTAAGTACATCTTTATTTTTTTTAAGCAGCCCTGTCCCGGCCACTTTTAGCTTTTTTTCAAAAACTCGGACAACCCCTTTAATCTTGACCTGCCTTCTATGGAAAGTGATAGATAGTCATTGGAAACACATTTATGTGGACCTCTAGGGAAGATCTCAGTCAGTAAAGCCAGATTTTTTTTTTTCAAATTCTTTTTTTATGCAATTTTTTTTCTTCATATACAATAAACAACACTATGGGGGTCATTTACTAAGGGCCCGAATCACGTTTTTACGGCAGGTTACCCGAATTTTTCCGTTTTGCGACGATTTTTCCTGAATTGCCCCAGGTTTTTGGTGCACGCGATCAACGCCGGCATGCACACGACAGAAATCGGGGGGCGTGGCCGTACGAAAACCAACGGATTTTGGAAAAAATGCAGCATTAAAAAAAAAAAAGTGTCGCTGGACACGCACTTACCTGCACTCGGCCGGCTTGGTGAAATTCAGTGCATTCAGCGCAGCATCGACACCTGGTGGACATCGGAGGAACTGCCTTAGTGAATCGCCGGAAGACCCAAATCCATGAATAAAAAATGTGTTCTGAAGTTACCCCTACAAAATATACCAATTCCAACGTACAATTTAAGAACAAACCCACAGAACCAATTCTGTCCATAACCCGGGAACTGCACCGTTCTGTGGTTAAAGGAATGGATGGGGAAAGGAAATATGTTCTTCCAGTGCTACGTTAAATGAGGCAGCTCCACATACATCAATCAAAAAGTACTTCAGCAAATTTCATTCCATCATTTATTTCATTTATTCCATCAGGTACATGAAGTATTTTTTTTCACCTGAGTTTTTGGAGTGCTGTTATTTATTGGATGTTATTTATATAGGACCTATGTAGCATGCACCCCTCATTTGGTTGTGCTGCTTGAATTTTCTGATTCTATCTATAAATCTATATATCTTTATTTAACCATATAATAAATACCTACAATCTATGCTATATACATCCATCTTCTATATATCTATCTACTTAATCCGTTATCTACAGCATGTATCACACATACTAAATGTCACCATTTCCTCTGTGGCTGCATTATTGTCCCTCGTGTTATAGGCAGGACACTGCTGTGCCATCATTTATGGTACTGCCTGTGCTGTGCCCTCATGTACGGTACTGCCCGTGCTGTGCCCTCATGTACGGTACTGCCTGTACTGTTCCATCATGTACGGTACTGCCTGTGCTGTTCCATCATGTACGGTACTGCCCATGCTGTGCCATGATGTACAGTACTGCCTGTGCTGTGCCATCATTTATGGTACTGCCTGTGCTGTGCCATCATGTACGGCACTGCCTGTGGTGTACCATCATGTACGGCACTGCCTGTGGTGTGCCATCATGTATGGTACTGCCTGTGCTGTGCCATCATGTACAGTACTGCCTGCGCTGTGCCATCATGTATGGTACTGCCTGCGCTGTGCCATCATGTACGGTACTGCCTGCGCTGTGCCATCATGTACAGAACTGCCTGTGTTGTGCCATTATTTATGGTACTGCCTGTGCTGTGCCATTATGTACGGCACTGCCTGTGGTGTGCCATCATGTACGGTAATGCCTGTGGTGTGCCATCATCTACGGTACTGCCTGTGCTGTTCCATCATGTACGGTACTGAATGTGCTGTGCCATCATGTACGGTACTTCCTGTGCCTTGCCATCATGTACAGTACTGCCTGTGCTGTGCCATCATTTATGGCACTGCCTGTGCCTTGCCATCATGTATGGTGCTGCCAGTGGTGTGCCATCATGTACAGTACTGCCTGCGCTATACCATCATGTACGGTACTGCCTGCGCTGTGCCATCATGTACGGTACTGTCTGTGCTGTGCCATCATGTACGGTACTGCCTGCGCTGTGCCATAATGTACAGTACTGCCTGTGCTGTGCCATCATGTACGGTACTGCCTGCGCTGTGCCATCATGTACGGTACTGCCTGCACTGTGCCATCATGCACGGTACTGCCAGTGCTGTGCCATCCTGTATGGTACTGCCTGCGCTGTGCCACATTGTACAGCACTTCCTGTGCTGTGCCATCATGTACAGTACTGCCTGCGCTGTGCCACATTGTACAGCACTTCCTGTGCTGTGCCATCATGTACAGTACTACCTGTGCTGTGCCATCATGTACGGTACTGCCTGCGCTGTGCCATCATGTACAGTACTGCCTGTGCTGTGCCATCATGTACGGTACTGCCTGCGCTGTGCCATCATGTACAGTACTGCCTGTGCTGTGCCATCATGTACGGTACTGCCAGTGCTGTGCCATCCTGTATGGTACTGCCTGCGCTGTGCCATTATGTACAGCACTTCCTGTGCTGTGCCATCATGTACAGTACTACCTGTGCTGTGCCATCATGTATGATACTGCCTGCGCTGTGCCATCATGTACGGTACTGCCTGCGCTGTGCCATCATGTACGGTACTGCCTGTGCTGTGCCATCATGTACAGTACTGCCTGTGCTGTGCCATCATGTACGGTACTGCCTGTGCTGTGCCATCATGTACGGTACTGCCTGCGCTGTGCCATCATGTATGGTACTGCCTGTGCTGTGCCATCATGTACGGTACTGCCTGCGCTGTGCCATCATGTACGGTACTGCCTGTGCTGTGCAATCATGTACAGTACTACCTGTGCTGTGCCATCATGTGCGGTACTGCCTATGCGTTTCCCAACGTGTGATTATTGACCCAGAGCAGCCTGGATGAAGGTAAGTGCAAGCTCCGCGACACAATTTCCTTTTTTAAATGCGGAGGTTTTTCCGAATCCGTTGGGTTTTCATTCGACCACGCCCCCCGATTTCCGGCGCGTGCATGCCGGTGCCGATGTGCCACAATCCGACCGCGTGCGCCAAAATCGCGGGGCAATTCAGGTACAATCGGCGCAAATCGGAAATATTCGGGTAACACGTCGGGAAAACGCGAATCGGGCCCTTAGTAAATGACCCCCAATGTATTTTAACCCCTTAACGCTCTGCGCCGTAGCTCTACGGCGCAGAGGTATAAGGGATGTATGAAGAGGGCTCACGGGCTGAGTCCTCTTCATACAAAGGTGGGGGTTTTTGCAAAATGCATAAAACCCCCACTGCTAATAACCGCGGTCGGTGCTAGCACCGATCGCGGCTATTAACCCCCCCGTTGCCGCCGGCAAAGTCGCCACCATCTTTTTTTCGATCGCCACGCCCCAGTGCTGTGCCATCCTGTATGGTACTGCCTGCGCTGTGCCATCATGTACAGCACTTCCTGTGCTGTGCCATCATGTACAGTACTACCTGTGCTGTGCCATCATGTACGGTACTGCCTGCGCTGTGCCATTATGTACGGTACTGTCTGTGCTGTGCCATCATGTACGGTACTGCCTGCGCTGTGCCATAATGTACAGTACTGCCTGTGCTGTGCCATCATGTACGGTACTGCCTGCGCTGTGCCATCATGTACGGTACTGCCTGCGCTGTGCCATCATGCACGGTACTGCCTGTGCTGTGCCATCATGTACGGTACTGCCTGCGCTGTGCCATCATGTACGGTACTGCCTGCGCTGTGCCATCATGTACAGCACTTCCTGTGCTGTGCCATCATGTACAGTACTACCTGTGCTGTGCCATCATGTACGGTACTGCCTGCGCTGTGCCATCATGTACAGTACTGCCTGTGCTGTGCCATCATGTACGGTACTGCCTGCGCTGTGCCATCATGTACAGTACTGCCTGTCCTGTGCCATCATGTACGGTACTGCCAGTGCTGTGCCATCCTGTATGGTACTGCCTGCGCTGTGCCATTATGTACAGCACTTCCTGTGCTGTGCCATCATGTACAGTACTACCTGTGCTGTGCCATCATGTATGATACTGCCTGCGCTGTGCCATCATGTACGGTACTGCCTGCGCTGTGCCATCATGTACGGTACTGCCTGTGCTGTGCCATCATGTACAGTACTGCCTGTGCTGTGCCATCATGTACGGTACTGCCTGTGCTGTGCCATCATGTACGGTACTGCCTGCGCTGTGCCATCATGTACGGTACTGCCTGTGCTGTGCCATCATGTACGGTACTGCCTGCGCTGTGCCATCATGTACGGTACTGCCTGTGCTGTGCCATCATGTACAGTACTACCTGTGCTGTGCCATCATGTACGGTACTGCCTATGCGTTTTCCAACGTGTGATTATTGACCAAGAGCAGCCTCCGAGTACATTTTCCAGATCTGACTCTGCTGTCGTGTGCTGTGTATTACTATGTTTACTAGTGTAGGTGGCATATACTGTACACATCTATTTCCATAGTCCCAGAAATCATGCCTACACCTGCACATTTATAACACAGGATCCCTCTCTAATAAGTTATGTCATCCATGAACGTGCAGCGTGAAGTGGAAGCTGTTGGAGTCAGCGGTTTATTGCGGTGGTGGCTCCGATCCTGCGAGTCAGTAATTTATACATTACTCAGCTGACTCTGCTCAGTTTGGTTAGGTGGCGACAGCGCGTGTATCGCTCTCGCCATCAACTCACAAATAAATGAATGCAATTAAAAGTGTTGTGAGCCTCTCGCCAGCGAGTGCCTGTCACGCGGGACCTGTCCGTGTTACTCTGATACTTCCATATTGATCATTTCCCGAGCTGTTGGTGCGTTATCTGTGGTAAATGACATCACAACGTTTCCGGCTCACATTCCTATTGAAGATTTGCAAAGAATGTTGATGAAGTCAGTGACAATCAATTGTCTTCCTCTTGTCTTTCTTATTATCCTGCTGTAAGGTTGTATATCCTGGATGATCATCGTCTTATCATTTACCAACATATTCTTGACATCTGAAAGTTCTGGATGTACCTGACTAGAAATGTGATGATACGTCTTTTTAGTCTTGTCACATTTCATCATTTATGCCATAAAGGGACATTTCTGAGAGCCCTGTAGTAAAAAAAATATAAGAGGGAGACATTATGTAGGATCAATGTAAAAAAATATCCCAACAGGAGGCAAGAGGATAAGTGGTTACGGTGCTAGGATCAAAGCTTAGTGGTTACAGTGCTAGGATCAAAGCTTAGTGGTTACAGTGCTAGGATCAAAGCTTAGTGGTTACAGTGCTAGGAACAAAGCTAAGTGGTTACAGTGCTAGGATCAAAGCTTAGTGGTTACAGTGCTAGGATCAAAGCTTAGTGGTTACAGTGCTAGGAACAAAGCTAAGTGGTTACAGTGAGTGTTGGATCAAAGCTTAGTGGTTACAGTGCTAGGAACAAAGCTTAGTGGTTACAGTGAGTGTTGGATCAAAGCTTAGTGGTTACAGTGCTAGGAACAAAGCTTAGTGGTTACAGTGAGTGTTGGATCAAAGCTTAGTGGTTACAGTGCTAGGAACAAAGCTTAGTGGTTACAGTGCTAGGAACAAAGCTAAGTGGTTACAGTGCTAGGAACAAAGCTTAGTGGTTACAGTGCTAGGAACAAAGCTTAGTGGTTACAGTGCTAGGAACAAAGCTTAGTGGTTACAGTGCTAGGAACAAAGCTTAGTGGTTACAGTGAGTGTTGGATCAAAGCTTAGTGGTTACAGTGCTAGGAACAAAGCTTAGTGGTTACAGTGCTAGGAACAAAGCTTAGTGGTTACAGTGCTAGGAACAAAGCTTAGTGGTTACAGTGCTAGGAACAAAGCTTAGTGGTTACAGTGAGTGTTGGATCAAAACTTAGTGGTTACAGTGCTAGGAACAACGCTTAGTGCTTAGAGTGCCACGAACAAAGCTTAGTGGTTACAGTGCCACGAACAAAGCTTAGTGGTTACAGTGCTAGGATCAAAGCTTAGTGGTTACAGTGCTAGGATCAAAGCTTAGTGGTTACAGTGCTAGGAACAAAGCTAAGTGGTTACAGTGCTAGGAACAAAGCTTAGTGGTTACAGTGCTAGGAACAAAGCTTAGTGGTTACAGTGCTAGGAACAAAGCTTAGTGGTTACAGTGCTAGGAACAAAGCTTAGTGGTTACAGTGAGTGTTGGATCAAAACTTAGTGGTTACAGTGCTAGGAACAACGCTTAGTGGTTAGAGTGCCACGAACAAAGCTTAGTGGTTACAGTGCCACGAACAAAGCTTAGTGGTTACAGTGCTAGGATCAAAGCTTAGTGGTTACAGTGCTAGGATCAAAGCTTAGTGGTTACAGTGCTAGGAACAAAGCTAAGTGGTTACAGTGCTAGGAACAAAGCTTAGTGGTTACAGTGCTAGGAACAAAGCTTAGTGGTTACAGTGCTAGGAACAAAGCTTAGTGGTTACAGTGCTATGAACAAAGCTTAGTGGTTACAGTGCTAGGAACAAAGCTTAGTGGTTACAGTGCTAGGAACAAAGCTTAGTGGTTACAGTGCTAGGAACAAAGCTTAGTGGTTACAGTGAGTGTTGGATCAAAGCTTAGTGGTTACAGTGCTAGGAACAAAGCTTAGTGGTTACAGTGCTAGGAACAAAGCTTAGTGGTTACAGTGCTAGGAACAAAGCTTAGTGGTTACAGTGAGTGTTGGATCAAAACTTAGTGGTTACAGTGCTAGGAACAACGCTTAGTGGTTAGAGTGCCACGAACAAAGCTTAGTGGTTACAGTGCCACGAACAAAGCTTAGTGGTTACAGTGCTAGGATCAAAACTTAGTGGTTACAGTGCTAGGAACAAAGCTAAGTGGTTACAGTGCTAGGAACAAAGCTTAGTGGTTACAGTGCTAGGAACAAAGCTTAGTGGTTACAGTGCTAGGAACAAAGCTTAGTGGTTACAGTGCTAGGAACAAAGCTTAGTGGTTACAGTGCTAGGAACAAAGCTTAGTGGTTACAGTGCTAGGAACAAAGCTTAGTGGTTACAGTGAGTGTTGGATCAAAACTTAGTGGTTACAGTGCTAGGAACAACGCTTAGTGGTTAGAGTGCCACGAACAAAGCTTAGTGGTTACAGTGCCACGAACAAAGCTTAGTGGTTACAGTGCTAGGATCAAAGCTTAGTGGTTACAGTGCTAGGATCAAAGCTTAGTGGTTACAGTGCTAGGAACAAAGCTAAGTGGTTACAGTGCTAGGAACAAAGCTTAGTGGTTACAGTGCTAGGAACAAAGCTTAGTGGTTACAGTGCTAGGAACAAAGCTTAGTGGTTACAGTGCTAGGAACAAAGCTTAGTGGTTACAGTGCTAGGAACAAAGCTTAGTGGTTACAGTGAGTGTTGGATCAAAGCTTAGTGGTTACAGTGCTAGGAACAAAGCTTAGTGGTTACAGTGCTAGGAACAAAGCTTAGTGGTTACAGTGCTAGGAACAAAGCTTAGTGGTTACAGTGCTAGGAACAAAGCTTAGTGGTTACAGTGAGTGTTGGATCAAAACTTAGTGGTTACAGTGCTAGGAACAACGCTTAGTGGTTAGAGTGCCACGAACAAAGCTTAGTGGTTACAGTGCCACGAACAAAGCTTAGTGGTTACATTGAGTACATTTTTGGCAAAGCTTATTAAAGACACAATTTGATGGTTGCAGTCTATCTATAAGGGCACTTTGTGCGTGCACGTGATTTTATGGTTCCAGTCTATGGGGCAGATTTACTTACCCGGTCCATTCGCGATCCAGCGGCACGTTCTCTGCGGTGGATTTCGGTCTTCTGGCGATTCACTAAGGCAGTCCACGTCCACCAGGTGACGGTGCTGCGCTGAAGTCCGCCGAGGTCCACCAGAGTGCACGATCCATTGCTGGGTGAAGGTAAGCGCGTGTCCAGCGACACTTTTTTTTTTAATGCAGCGGTTTCTCCGAATCCGTCAGGTTTTCGTACGGCCACGCCCCCCATTTCCGTCCCATGCATGCCGGCGCCGATGCGGCACAATCCGATTGCGTACGCCAAAATCCTGGGGCAATACAGGGAAAATCGACGCAAAACGGAAAAAAACGGTTAACCCGACGCAAAAACGCAAATCGGGCCCTTAGTAAATGACCCCCTATGTGTCAGGGCACAGTGCTTGCTTGTTGTATTTCAGTGAGGGCATTGTATTTCAGTCATGACTAAGAATGGGGTTACCGTTTGAAACAAGTTGGCCAATAACGCACTTGTATTTTAACATTATGCCTAAATAAAGCTGAAGTTGCCTTGGACACGGCTGGATATGGAATTCCTTTTCCTTGTACAAAAATTTCAGTAAGGGAACCTTGTTTGTTCCAGTCTCAGAGTAAGGGCACACAGCTTGATGGTTCCGGTCTCTGAGTAAGGGCACACAGCTTGCTGGTTTTGGTCTCTGAATAAGGGCACAGAGTTTGATGGTTCCAGTCTCCCAGTAAGGGCACACAGCTTGATGGTTCCAATCTATCATTGAGGGCACAGAGCTTAATGGTCCCATTCTCTCAGCAAGGACCTAGAGACTGAGGGTTCCAGCCTCTCAATAACGGCATAGAGACTGAGGGTTTCAGTCTCTCAGTAAGGGCACATCGTTTTATGGTTCCAGTCTCTCAGTAAGGGCACACAACCTGAAGGTCCAATCTCTTAGTTGACCTTCAGGCCTCCATGGTTTCAGGCCATGAGTTAGGGCAAAAGACATTTTTGTCAAATATTAATGAGGCCAGGCTCTTTTAGGGACCACAGCTTGAAGGTTCTAGTGTCTACGTAGATATCATTTTAAAGAAAAAATTTGTTGTCCGACAAAGACACTAAGATGTGTCGCCTCCCCGCTGAGGTCCGCTGGATACAATTTTTTCTTCCTGGTGCATGTAAGTGCATGGCTTGCGACACAATTTTGAATGTTAAATCCTGCGCGTTGTCTGAATCAGTCGAGTTGTCCGATGGCCACGGCCCCGATTTGTGTCGCACGATCCGATTGCGTGCGCCAAATACCCAAGTTAAATGCGGCACAGCAGAAACCCGACGAAAATGTGGTCCACGGACCCTTAGTAAATGTGCCCCTCTGTATCTGTTAGACCATAAGTGATGGCATCATGTCCATCATTTGTGTGACTGCTAATATAAGCAATAGCTTTAGCAATCAGGTCCATCATTTACGAACATCTGAAGCTACTGATTGTCCAGGAGATCAAACAGATGATGGGTGTTATCTTTTCTACTTAGATGAGAACTACAAATGCTAAAATGTTTTTTTTTCCATTTTTCTCTTATTTTCACACACAAAAATAACAAAACAGTAGAATTAGTACATTTTATTTTACCTAGTAGTGTCCAAAACAATGGGGCAGATTTACTTACCCGGTCCGTTCGCGATCCAGCAGCGCGTTCTCTGCGGTGGATTCGGGTCCTGCCGGGATTCATCAAGGCAGCTCCTCCGACGTCCACCAGGTGGCGATGCTGCGCTGAAGTTCCCTGAAATGCACTGAAGTTCACGATCCTATCCTGGATGAAGGTAAGTGCAAGCTCCGCGACACAATTTCCTTTTTTAAATGCGGCGGTTTTTCCGAATCCGTCGGGTTTTCATTCGACCACGCCCCCCGATTTCCGGCGCGTGCATGCCGGTGCCGATGTGCCACAATCCGACCACGTGCTCCAAAATCCCGGGGCAATTCAGGTACAATCGGCGCAAATCGGAAATATTCGGGTAACACGTCGGGAAAACGCGAATCGGGCCCTTAGTAAATGACCCCCAATGTATTTTAAGGGACTAATCAGAACATGTCCACTGTGTTGGACCATCAGAACTTTCTTGATTCTACAGTATATAGTGTTGTAACCATATCTGCAACTAATCCCCAATCATTGAATCCCATCCGAGATGACATGGAATTAATTAATATAATTCAGACGGCTTTTTCCATTGATGTGTCTATGAATTATAAATGTCTTATATTTGAGACCTCAGGAGGATGGGAACATGGGAACAGCCATGTGTACGGGGTATTTATATGTAGCAAGATAGAAAATGAAAGGATCTCAGTGCTGATCCACAAGACATAAGGATTGTGACCTGTAGCTGACATCGGGAAGGATAATGGCTAGCAGTAGGGGGACCATGCTGCTATCACTGGGGGGCATTAAGGATTTCTTTTCAGCCTATAACCAACCGGAAGTAGACAGCTCCGTCCATAAAACAAATAGAACTAATATAATGTACGTCAACGACTGTCTGTTACCGAGTCTATTAGTACATGTAAAAATATGTCCATCATATTCTATTTTCCTCTTTGGCAGAAGGCTGGCATATTAAGACCGACATGTTTCCCTAAATAAACTGACAAACAGCATCATAAACTTGCTACGCAGGCATACACTGTGCGTGGAGCAATCTGAATGTAGAAGCAGATGTGATGAAATGCTGATCTGTTCCAAATTGTGAATTGTTTCCGATTCCACTTGGAACAGGTAAGTAATAACTGCAAGCCCCAAAATATCTAACACAACAGCATGAAATGGCCACTAACTTTTCAACAAGTTTCGTAATCAAAAGTGAATACAGGCAGTCCGCAACTTAAGAACACCCGACTTACAGACAACCCCTAGTTACAAACAGACCTCTGTAATTAAGCTTTATGGTTAATCCTGGTTCTTATGACAATCTAACATTTTTAAAATTCAATTTTCTCAGAGACCAAACAAATTTTGACTGGGGTTACAATGATAAAATATACAGTTACGACTTACATAAAATTTCAACTTAAGATCAAACCTACAGAACCTATCTTGTACGTAACCTGGAGACTGCCTGTATAACAAATGTCAGGATTCTAATTGGTGGGAAAAGCTTCTTTCTCCATTTATCATGCTAAATTCCTTACCCTTCTCTGAGATTTACCCTGGAATTAAGGTTATTCAAATCAATGGCTAACTCCATAATAAATAGATGGTCCTGGTGGTCTAGAGCATCAGCTGTTTTAGAGACAGGGTCCTGACAGGATGATCTCCCTCTGTGATGACATTTGACAGGTCTACAATACAGGCTTTCTTGATCATTGGGGCTCATTGGTGCTTTAAGGAAGTTGACATCTCTAGACTAGATAGACCACTAATGATTCTTGGATCCAACTTCACAATTACTAATTCTCCTGCTGAATGTATTGATCATGTTGTGATTAAGAACCAACTGATCATAATAAAGGTGAAGGTAAGCTTTGCTTTTCCTATGGATCTGGATATATGAAGAGTGAAAGGCGAATATTCATAGAAATAATTGGTATCAAGCATGTATTGTCCAGCGTTGTCATAGACGGTTCAAACAATTATTAGACCGTCTTCCGGGGGCATAAATAGGAATGATTGGGCCCCATAGCAATATAAAAAAAAAACTTAAAATCCCCTCATCCTTTCAGTCTTGCCATACATAATGCTCCTTTTTCTTTGACCCCTAATTGAAATGCCCTCTTCCTGCAGCTCCACAACATAAGAACCCCTTTTTGTATCCCCCAATTGATATTGTTATCTATCTGCAGCCCCATGCATCTCTCTATGTACCCTTCTTGGCATCTGCACCCCCAAAGTTTTGCCCCCCTTTTCTAAACCCCCTGTTTGGAGTCACATTGGAAAAAGAAATCTCATACTTCCCTTTCCCTGTTCTCTGCAGAAGTTCTCTTTTCTTCTTTACCAGTGTTACAAGTGGCCATGAAGCCAGCAGGCGAGGTCAGCACCTCTCAGCCTCTGCCGCATATAGCAGTGACCACATAATGGAGTTGGGAGCCTATAGCTCCCTTCTTCACCATAGCAGTCAACTCTATATATGTTCTGAGGATGACAGCTGATGACCGAACTAACTAGGTTACCCACTGTGTGGAACATCAGTTGTAATACTACTTCTTCTCTATAGCTTCTCTTAGTACTTATAGTAGATCACTTGATCGCCATGGTGGCTTCATACTGAGAAAGTCCCCAAATAGAACATCACATGTAAGAAAACCAATATCGTTAAATCAATAAAAATAATAAAATGGATATTGAGATACAAACATTTAAATCCGATCGCGTGCGCCAAAATCCCGGGGCAATTAGTCGGAAAACGGAAATCGTCGGCAAACCTGACAAAAATGCGCTCCGTGGACCCTTAGTAAATGAGCCCCAATTAATCCAATATCAGTGCAAATGATTATTATTGCTCATTTTATGTGAGTGTCTGGGCAGAGCATTGGATTCCTTAATCCACCATTGGGTTTTGTGCCCAGGTCATTAATTTCAAGGAATTCACTGCAAAGGTAAAGGCAAAACAATGACATACATAAACAAACATAATATAATGCAAAAAGATTGATCCACTATAACGTATCCATTATATCATTTTCTTCATATGCAGTCATTTATCTCCTAATAACCAGATCATTGAAGTTCATGACAATTTATTTTCGGTGGAAAACAGGTTTAAGCAATCCATCTATCAGTGCGATGTTAGGACAGCCTGTCATATAGTGCTATGCAAAAATCAATAATGACCTCCAGCATATACCATGATATAATGGCACTTTATTTTGCAAATTGATTTTTGATCTTTCCATTGTTTACTTGGTTTGGAGATAACACTGCCAGAAATTTAGATTTTTTTTACTGTATAAATAATTGTTAGAAATTATGTTACCATTAATGACTTACATATATAACAATGAGGCACCTTTACTAAGAACAGTGCAGTCCGTACTATGCACCTTCTTCATGAATCTAGTGCCCTCTGCACTGCTTTGGCTGAGTGTACCACTTATTTTGGTGCGCCTTTAAAGGACACCTGTCATCAGGTCTTTGTCACTTGTCCTGTCACTACTACCTGTTGGAGCAGCTCACAAGGATCCCATCCCAGCCTTTATCTAGTTATTTCATACATTAATCATTGTAAAATCATCTATTTTTTATCATGTAAATGAGGCTGGTCACATGGTAGGAGGCAGTGATGTCACCCCTGTTACCCCTCCCCTCTCCTCCCCCTGCTCATGTCTTTGTGTAATGTATAGTAAAGCATGGCTAGTGTGTGTGCTGTATCTGCTGACATGCTGCATCCTCCTAATATACAGGTGAGAGACTCAGACATCAGCTACACATGAATCTGACATGTTATGCTGTAACATGGCTGCCTGGAGCTGTTGTATCTCTCCTATACACACACACATGCACACACAGGCTGTAGGGGGCACCAGCACCAGGAAGCACATCATTATACAGCCTCACATCATTATACAGGCTGTCAGTCATGCACTGGGGGTGTGGCTGTGCCTCCCACTCATGAATAGAGTGGACAGCTTGAATATGCTAATGCTTCATTGGACATTTCACAGGTCATTTGCATACAGCTTTAGGACCTCATTGCTTAGGGTTACAGGCATGTAGAGGGACAATGAAGGGATAGAGACAATGCTCTCTAATGGCAGTTTATGAAAATATATTTAGTTTAGGGGGGGTATTTTGCATGACGGGTTCTCTTTAACATGGGGCGTGCTATACACTTCTGTCGGACTTTTCATGTTAAATCCGGTGCACGATCTGACTGAGCACCGGAGCGCCCCCTTCAGTGCAGAAATTTGTGTTGCATGAAGAATAGTGCAGCGTGCATCACAAAATGGTTGCATGTGCCACAATTATGTCTCGGACACTTCTTAAATACATGAGCAAGCAGTTTGCACTAGAAAGAAACGTGCAAAGTCTCACAAAAAAACTGGTGTACGGCCCTTAGTAGGGCTGGGGACACATTCAGGGGCATAACTACAGGGGTAGCAGTCATAGACACTGCTATAGGGCCCGCAGTGTCAAGGGGCCCCAGCAGTCAACCTGACACTAAAGAATAGGGGATGTACACCATTATATATATATTATTCCTCATATTATACAGTATATTTGTATGAGTGTATAAATGTGTGCAAGATTGTATAAATGTGTGTTATTGTAACTCATATGTTTGAGTATACAAATATCTATACGTCTGCTTAGGGTCCAAGCCTCTCATAGTATTGCCCTTGGCTACATTGTAAAGGAATTAGAGGAACCTTGACCCTGGTCCTAGTAGACCTGTGGTTTAGTGTCCCAAGTCACCCTGTTAGTCCTGGTATCTCGCTCTGTGGCAACTATATAATAAGACAAATTTTTTACCTAACTAGAGATGAATTGTTAGACACCTCGGACTCAGGACCCAGGTAAGTGCATAAGTTTGTTTTTTTATTAGTGGCAAAATAATGGGCAATTTTGTTGGTTAAGGTTCCCTTTAAGCTCCTGTGTTTTTTTGTGAACAACTCATAAAATCATATGTTACCATAGGATCTTACCTCTTGATTCTATTACTCAGCAACCTAGAGCCCGATATTATAAAATTTCCCATTATGGTGACAGTATAAAGCCCACAGCTCTTATGGGTTATGGAGCTCATGAGAACCTTCTAGTGACTTTGCCCGTATCACCACCAATGGTGAAGTCATCTTGGCCTTTACAGAATACCAAATTGCGGGCCTTGCTCTTTGTAGGGAATAACAGGTTTTTGGAAACAAACTGTGAGGCTCTGAGGAAATCCTATAAACGGATCATTGTTGAAAGAAATTGTATGTTTCGTATGAAGTTTACAATGAGTCATTGTTTGCGCTGACACTCTGGAGCAGTGCCAGAACTCCAGGTTCTCTGGATATATTGTGTGTTCGGAAATTAAATTGACTATGTAGCCATACCTGACCGAGATACAGCAACCGCAATATTCTTCTCAATATTATGTCTCCTGCTACAATCCTACAAATAGGATTACATGTTACATGAGCAAATGCAGAATTCTAGAGCAGTAAAAATTGGTAGCATGAAAAAGACCCACAATCTTCACCTATTGTCTATATGCTGCATTCTGATCTATCAGTTCAGTGTCATTTTCAGAGGTTTTCTGGACCTTTATGAATTTTATGTCTCACGATTTTCTGCAACTCTGCTCCTAATCATGTCTACTTCTGGCTCCAAACACAACAAAGATACTACTGCCAGGAGTCTGCCATAATAACTGATTGATGGAGCATTCTCATGTCACACCACTACTGAGTGGCGGGGTAGATAAGCTGTGACATCATCTATTGTCAGTAGTGATGTAATGATCGGTCAGTCTTATCTATATAGAGGTCATTGTACAGGGAGAGGGAGGAGATAAGCTGTGACATCATCTATTGTCAGTAGTGATGTAATGATAGGTCAGTGTTATCTATATAGAGGTCATTGTACGAGGAAGAGAATATAAGCTGTGACATCATCTGTTGCCAGTAGTGATGTAATGATGGGTTAATGTTATCTATATAGAGGTCATTTTACAGGGAAGGGGAGGAGATAAGCTGTGACATCATCTATTGTCAATAGTGATGTAATGATGGGTCAGTGTTATCTATATAGAGGTCATTGTACAGGGAGGGGGGGGAGATAAGCTGTGACATCATTTATTGTCAGTAGTGATGTAATGATGGGTCAGTGTTATCTATAAGGAGGTCATTGTACAGGGAGGGGGAGGAGATAATCTGTGATATCATCTATTATCAGTAGTGATGTAATGATGGATCAGTGTTATCTATATAGAGGTCATTGTACAGGGAGGAGGAGATAAGCTGTGACATCATCTATTGTCAGTGGTGATGTAATGATGGGTCAGTGTTATCTGTATAGAGGTCATTGTACAGGGAGGAGCAGATGAGCTGTGACATCATCTATTGTCTGTAGTGATGTAATAATGGGTCAGAGTTATCTATATAGAGGTCATTGTACAGGGAGGGGAGGAGATAAGCTGTGACATCATCTATTGTCTGTAGTGATGTAATAATGGGTCAGAGTTATCTATATAGAGGTCATTGTACAGGGAGGGGAGGAGATAAGCTCTGTGCTGTATGATGTAATGATGGGTCAACAATATTATGTATATAAAGATCATTGTATAGGGAGGGCGAGATAAGCTGTGAAATCATCTTTTGTCTGTAGTAATGTAATGATGGAAATTTCTAGAAATGTTTTTTATTCCATTGTAATCCCTGACTATGATGTAAATGTAGGTAACTGATGAGGTTTATGGATAATTTCCTCCTCTATGATCCAGATATGATCCACTCTTTTTCATAAATTGCCTATGTGCCTTTACTGCCTTAATAATAATCCCTGAATGTTCATCGGGTGATTTAGCATTCTTGCTACTTACTTTTGTGCTCTCTGCAAACTCTCCTTGGATCTTTGTCTACATGTCTGAACATTGATGAGTAGTAGGAGCTGAAGTAGAACATTATGATTAATCCTGCTCCTTCCCCTCTGACTGTGAGAGAAAGGGGCACAGTGGGTGATGCCATTAGGACAGACTGAATGAAAAACAGGAAAATGTGTATATATTGCGAGGGCACCATGGTGAGAAAAGCGAAAGGCTGAAGCTCTGATGGAAGAGATTTACTGAAAAATTGCCAACCCCTTTGCAGTTGATGCTGAATCTTGTAGTGCACACTGCACAGCAGTGAAGGTGTGTGAAATGACAATAACATTTTGTGAGCACAGTTGCACCAGATCTCTTATGTACTATATGGGCTTCTTCTCTATGCCAGTTACTCTGTAGTAAGCACGTACAGTAGTGGCTATTTACAGCGGTTATTCTCTGCAAAAGCTCAGATCACCACAGAAACATTTCATTACATGAGATATACTGCTATTTTATAGGAGCTGAAAAAGTACAGAGGAAATATTTACTGTATAACAAGCCATCGCTGATTTTTCAGATAAAACAGAGTGTGACCTTTATCCAGACAGAACTAATGAGCTTTCCTTATGCACAATCACTATGTACCTATTGTACTGCCTTGGTGAATCTAATCTACGTACTGACAGAGCTGCTCTATAAACGCATAGTATTTCACATTAATCGGGCCATAGATGATGAGATATTTCACAGGGGCGTGTAGCATTTATTCTTAAAGGGGTATTCCCATCCTAGACATTTATGGCATACTACAGGATAAGGCACTGATTTGTTATCATTGCATAAGCAGACAAAGCTTGGATTGAGATGTGGTCATGCTGGTCCACACCTTTGTAGATTTTTGTAACTAGTATAGTCACCCATGCTATTTGCAGTCATAAAGGTGGCACCCCAATTCATTGAATAAGATGTCAGCATCAGGGTTTAGAGCGGTAGTAGCTGAGCAGGTTTATATAACGTTTACTTGTAAACACTTAGTACGGCTTGTCTTGACCATAAAGAACTAGTGTATACACATTGCATCATATTTATCATGTGTTTAAGATATATTAGGGGACTTTTGCTATGCATTATACGCCAGTTATTTGACATAGAAGGCATGTTATAAGCCTAATTTCTGCCTCTTTTTGAGCTTTATCTACTGTTACACCCAAAGTAGTGTTGGAGTAGGTTGGGCGGGGGGTGTGAAAACCCCTGCCCATTACATTTGTCTGGCAGAAAATTTGCAAAGACTAAAACTAAAACCTCTGCCAAGTCAGACATGTCCTAAACCTGGAGTCTCTTGGTAGATGTTTACCCCATGTATGTATCTGATCACATGAAATCACACAAGCCTCTATGGAGGCACAGGGAGGAGTAGAAGTCCATGTGGGCTGCTGTTTTGTCATGTGACCAGATACATACATGGGGTAGATGTTGCAAACTTAACTGGGTAAAGGACCTTAGATGACATTACCCTGGTCACATTAGGTGCTGACTTATCTTGCATGAGGCAGCAGTTGTTTTAACCCCTTCCCACCCATGACCTTTTTTTGTATTTTGCTCCCCTCATCCAAACAAAAAATTCCCCCAAAAATACCAAGTGCAGTAAAATTGACAAAAAAACACATTTGCACCATTTTCTTATGGGTTCCAGTTTTACAGTTCTCCTTTAGTCTTTGCACCAGACTGGGCAGGTGCTGTACGGGATAGGTGAGTAAAAAGTAAATTATTTTTACAACCCCTCCAAGCCATAATAATTTAAGTTTTTTGTTAATTCATCCTAACCACCACTCTTTATCTGTCTGCTGTGTATGAACTTGAGAACAGATTTCAGAAATACTTGTACTGCTCACCGCAGTAGAAGAAAGAAGCGAAATAATATGACAGAGAAGCATTTTTCTTCAATAAAGTATATTACAAAGTACACTGTTATTATCAGCACTATTGATTTCAGCAACAAAATGCATAAAAAATGGAGTTATACTCAACATATGCCACTTTAAAAAATATGGAGCATGTTTCCATTTATTATATTTATTTATATATTTTACTTTGCAAATTCTTCTTGTAAATGTAAATGTTTGTATTGTCATTTTATTGTGTTTATGTGCTTTCATGAACAAAAATATACTTTTTTGATGTACGGAAAATCATAATAGCCCCACATGGTATAGTTACAGTGAGAACAGGAACTATGCCAGTAATAAAATATTTGCTAGAGATAATATCTAGGTAACATACAACATGGAATATGATTTGCTACATCAAAATAGGGAAAAAGACATATACACTTGCCCAGATGATTAAAGTCAGCAATTTTTATGCCACCTCTGTGTTTCCCAGCTATTTTATATTCTGAAGACTTTAACATGCAGCGAGTCTCTGGAGCTTACCACCTTCCCGCTTCAATACATGACCCCTTGTCCTGGCACTTGATATTTCACCAGCATTCATCATTCTGTGGTCTTCTGCCTTCCACTGGGAGGGTGCAGGGCTGGGAACCATAGTCAGTTTCTGGATCACAGTTATATCAGATGAAGCTAGAAATACAACAATGTATAGAACTACGTACTGTGGAAAACATTGTTAATACAAGATTGGGATGCAGAGCTCGTGAATATGCTGTGTGTCTCATTGTGCAATCATAATTATCTATATGTTTTACATAGGACTGCTGGTCAGGTTCAGGTTGACCCAAACATATTGCCAGATTGAAACCCCTGGGACAATCTAGTCATGGCTGATTGCTTAGGGGCGAGCCTTGGCTATCATTTACCTGGGGAACACCCCTTGGCCAACCATAGCCATGGCTAGTTGGTAGTGGCGGAATTTCGGCAGGTCAGGCGACCATCAGGTCCAATCATCTCTACTGCTTGTATACCCGAATGTGCAGATGTCTTCTCCCTTTTTCCCTATTGGCTTGAAATACTATATAGCAGTGTTCCCCAACCACCGGGTTGTGGCCCAAGACCAGGCCGTGGAGCACCTAGTCCCACGCCATGGAGCACCTAGAATCAGGCCGTGGAGCACCTAGTCCCGGGCTTTAGCCAGTCTCTGTAAAAAGAGAAAAATCCAATACTCACCTTCCCTGTTCCAGAGCAGCAGTCCTCTCTTCTTTACTTCATTTCCGTGTTAAATCACTGCTCTATTGCCGATATGAGTGATAATGTCTTCGCATCTGCTGACAATAGAGCTATGCAATAATGCTGAAGAGAAGTGAAGGAAGTGTAGACTGCTGTGGGGGAACAGGGAATGTGCGCTTTGGATTTGTTTTTTTGACAGAGTTCGGCTGGGAGATTGGGCATTGGATTCAGAGGGTGGGGCCAGCTACAGGAAGGGGGATATAGGAGGGGGGCATGCTACAGGAAAGGGCATATGGGAGGAGGCATTGCTTAGTAAAGGGGACACTGAAGGGGGGCAGCTACAAGAAAGGAGACATTGGAGAGGGGCAGCTACAGGAAAGGGGACATTGGAAGATGGCATTCTATAGAAGATGGGACATTGGAAGCAGTGTGACAGCTACAGGAAAGGGAACACTGGAAACAGGGGGGCAGCTATAGAAATAGGGGACATTGGAAGCATTGTGACCACTACAGAAAAGGGGACAGTGGAAGTAGGGGTGACTGCTATTTGAAAGAGGACACTGGAAGCAGGTTTGGCATGCTACAGGAAAGGGGACATTGAATAGGGTGATGATTCCGGAAATGGGATTTTGAATGGGGGCATGCTGCCAGAAAGGGGACATTGGAGGGGGCATGCTGCCAGAAAAGCTGACATTTGAGGGGGGTTATGCTTCTGGAAAGGGGACATTGAAGAGTGGCATGCTACAGGAAAGGGGACAATATAAGTGGGGGTGGGCTTCTTTAGTAACAATATAAGTTGGTAACGCAGGAAGTTATGGTGGGGAATGCACACATACATTTTTGGCTATAAAACTAGACCCCATCACCCCACCCACCAGTCCCTGAAGAAAATTTATGCTCACAGCTAGTCCCTGGGCAAAAAAGGATCGGGGACCACTGCTATATAGTATTATGACTGTTCCTGTGCCTGTAATTTTCTAGATCAGTGCTCTAGGATCAACTGCAATATTGCAATCAACAGACCCATAGGTGATCAATAGAGATGAGCCGACCTGATGTTTGGTTTCAGCCTGTGTGACCCAAAGATATTTTGCTGAGACAAACTGACTCCTAAAGCAACTAGTCATGGCTATTATTGGCCAGGGGTGTCCCAAGGGGAACTTCCCTGATTAATCACAGCCATGGCTAGTGGCTATGGGAATCAATCAATCAAGCAATATGTCCATGCCAAACCCGAACTCAAATGCAATGGATCCGATCATCTCTAGTCATCAACACATGAGACCTGTTCTATATGACCCCATTCAAATACACAGGGCTTTGAGTTTGCCATAGAAACAACATACGACCAGAAACAAGTTTGTGTGCATGTAGTGTGATCCTTCGGATGTCATAGAGGCACATGGGGGTCATAGATGTGTTTCCTAATAGCTCAACTGATGTTTACTGACAATCGGTGGATCTTTAATTCCAAAAGGGGTTGCCCAGATAGAACGACCCATTTAATTGTGTTCAACAGAACTATATTATTAGGACACACCATTAATATAAGTTTGGTGGGAGTCTGATTATTTACCTGGAAAAGTGTCATGATCTAAATGTTGACTTAAAGGACATTTACCACCAGGAACATGGATTGTAAACCAAATACACTGACATGCTTGTGTGTGGCCCCTCTGGCAGGAACAGCTCATATTTTAGCTTCTTAAGCCCTATTTTTTAAAGGCTTTTAAAATTATTCAAATGAGCCCGTGGGGCCCTGGGGTAAATAGGTGTTAATGTAGCCTGGAAAAGCCTTTTTTCCTAAAACTAAGGGCATAGGAAACATAAAGAAGATTAAATCATGCCAAAGGGGGAACATACCAGTATGTCAGTGTACTTGGTTTACAATCCTTCATCCTGGTGGTAGATGTCTCTCTCCTGTTTGACTTACACAAATGTCACCCAGAGCAAAGGAGAGGAGCTATCATGCAATTTTGGATGAAATACTGCCCTTTGTGCACTGGAATAAAAGTTCTTATTTTCCATGTGCTGCTAATAATAAATGGATAATAAAAATATGTTTAACCCCCAATCCGGAGCTCCTCCCCAGCACTTAGCAGCTATGGATTCACAGGTTCCCTTTAAGGATGTTTCTTACCTAAACAAACCATTACAACGTACTGCTTTGACCTGATGTGAAGGTTAGTTGATAAATCTTTATGAATTCCCTGTACAACATTTCTACTCCGGGTTGCTATGGAACTGCCTGGACACAAATGCTCTGTGAAAAATAAACGATTTATAAATTACATGCACTATTTATTGGGGAAAACATAGAAAAACTGAAGTTATACACAAACCTTGTCCTTGCCGCTCTGTGTTTGTCATTCGGAGGAAATTCCTACTTTAGACATTTAGATACAAGAAGATATATTTTCATTTTTTTCTTCCTTCTTTTTTTAAACTTGCTCTGAATTTGTAGAACACAGTAGATTGTATGGAGCTGCATAGCCATTCTATTGCCTATGGATCTACTGTATAGATACATATATAGAAAAGAAATCTCACATTGTACAGTTAATATCATTAAATACCCATTATGACATAAAGTGAATGTGCACCAATTTGCATGTTGACTGATTAAAATCAGATTAAAAAATATATTAGTTCCCACTATAGTATTATAGATATACATTTTTTTCCTTCTATTTCTGTACATTACGGGGGCAGACAACTTCCCGAGCTTTAGTAACAGAATTTAGTGATATACTTACATGGCAATTGTCAGACTTGCTAAGGTCTGGAGAATTTTGTAAGCATGCTTTGCGCAGGGGTCAGTGGTTGATCTAAACATATGTCATTGTGCAGAAAGTGATGTAATGATGGGTCAGTGTTATCTATATAGAGGTCATTGTACAGGGAGGGGAGGAGTTAAGCTGTGACATCATCTATTGTTAGTAGTGATGTAATGATGGGTCAGTGTTATCTATATAGAGGTCATTGTACAGGGAGGGGGAGGAGATAAGCTGTGACATCATCTATTGTCAGTAGTGATGTAATGATGGGTCAGTGTTATCTATATGGAGGTCATTGTACAGGGAAGGGGAGGAGATAAGCTGTGACATCATCTATTGTCAGTAGTAATGTAATGATGGGTCAGTGTTATATATATATATATAGAGGTTATTGTACAGGGAGGGGGAGGAGATAAGCTGTGACATCATCCATTGTCAGTAGTGATGTAATGATGGCTCAGTGTTATCTATATGGAGGTCATTGTACAGGGAAGGGGAGGAGATAAGCTGTGACATCATCTATTGTCAGTAGTAATGTAATGATGGGTCAGTGTTATCTATATAGAGGTCATTGTACAGGGAGGGGGAGGAGATAAGCTATGACATCATCTATTGTCAGTAGTGATGTAATGATGGGTCAGTGTTATCTATATAGAGGTCATTGTACAGGGAGGGGGAGGAGATAAGCTGTGACATCATCTATTGTCAGTAGTGATGTAATGATGGGTCAGTGTTATCTATATGGAGGTCATTGTACAGGGAAGGGGAGGAGATAAGCTGTGACATCATCTATTGTCAGTAGTAATGTAATGATGGGTCAGTGTTTATATATATATATATATATATATATATATATATAACACTGACCCATCATTACATTACTACTGACAATAGATGATGTCACAGCTTATCTCCTCCCCCTCCCTGTACAATAACCTCTATATATATATATGAGGTTATTGTACAGGGAGGGGGAGGAGATAAGCTGTGACATCATCCATTGTCAGTAGTGATGTAATGATGGCTCAGTGTTATCTATATGAAGGGCATTGTACAGGGAAGGGGAGGAGATAAGCTGTGACATCATCTATTGTCAGTAGTAATGTAATGATGGGTCAGTGTTATATATATATAGACGTTATTGTACAGGGAGGGGGAGGAGATAAGCTGTGACATCATCTATTGTCAGTAGTAATGTAATGATGGGTCAGTGTTATCTATATAGAGGTTATTGTACAGGGAGGGGGAGGAGATAAGCTGTGACATCTCTATTGTCAGTAATGATGTAATGATGACGTGTTATCTATATAGAGGTCATTGTACAGGGAGGGGGAGGAGATAAGCTGTGACATCATCTATTGTCAGTAGTGATGTAATGATAGGTCAGTGTTATCTATATAGAGGTCATTGTACAGGGAGGGGGAGATAAGCTGTGACATCATCTATTGTCAGTAGTGATGTAATGATAGGTCCATATTATACATAGAGGTTATTGTACAGGAAGGGGGAGGAGACAAGCTGTGACATCATCTATTGCCAGTAGTGATGTAATGATAGGTCAGTGTTATCTATATGAAGGTCATTGTACAGAGAGGGGGTGGAGATAAGCTGTAACATTACATATTGTAAGTAGTGATGTAAAGTTCAGGATAGGCTCTTAGCTCTTAGCTATTAAATGACATCTACCACCAGTATGAAGGATTGTAAATTAAGCACACTTAGATGCCGGTGTGTGCCCCCTCTTTCAGGATCTGCTCTTCTTTTAGCTTCTTTTGACATTGTTTTATAAAAAAAAAGGGTTTTATTACAAATAGCCTCAGGAGCTCCGAGCTCCATATATGTCAATGGAACCTATAGCTCCTCGGGCTCATTTCATAATTTTTAAAAACTATTTTTTCATACAAACAAGGTCCTAAGAAGCTAAAAGTAGAGCATATCCTGCTAGAGGGGTCAAACAGCAGCATGTGCTTGGTTTACAATCCTTCATCCTGGTGGTAGATTTCCTTTAAGCTGAATTTGTAAGGAAGTGGGAACTGGTATATATTTTGTATGTATATTTTTTTTAAACCCTGTGACAAATTTGTCTTTCAAAATTTTGGTTTGCCAGGAAAAGGGATTAGCATTAAACTTCTCTACAGACACTTTGATAATTCTTACACGTGATTGTTACAGCCTGGGGCCAAGGTTCAGTAAATTATCAGCATTCAGAGGTTTGCCTCTGTATTGTACTTTTTATTAAATTAAAATAGTGACATGGAAAACATTTGTAAAATATTTTTTTTTAACATACAAAACTACCTGTAAAGTTATTTTCCGAGGGGTAGTATTCAGGTACACATTATTGTCCATATTATAGCTGGTTGGTGGTTATACTGGTAAGAGCTCCAAGAGATCTGTAGTAACTTAGATGGCTTCATCTTCTCATAGAAGTGATAATGTATCACTGGGATCTGTGGTCATTCCCTGATTGGTGGGGTGGGACTGCAAGTATCCCTGCTGAACCTTTCCATTTCCTATCACAGCAGCCCTCGGGTCCCCTGCTATCGAGGTGAATAGAGCTGTGTGTAGCAGGTCTTAAAGTAATGACTTGTATTAGTCATCACTTTAACACGAATATCTCTGGTACCCCTGCTAAACTTGAGATTGAAGACCTGTCATCAGAAACCACTACCAGTATGTTGTCAAACAGCTGAGCAGCTTCTAGATCACGTTTCTTTCATAACCCTGCTTGGTGGTATCAGAATATTAACTTTATGTTATGTGTAAATTACCGTATATACCGGCGTATAAGACGACTTTTGAAGACAGAAAAATCTTCTGTCTTCTCTGGGGTCATCTTATACGCCGGTAATCGTCTTATACGGCGGCGGTCGGGTCCCGGTGCATGGAGAGGGCTCACGGGCTGAGCCCTCTCCATAGCCGGTAAGTCTTCGCTGCATATTGCAGCAAAGGCTTACCGGTAACACCCTGCTAGCACCGATCGCGGGTGTTTGCACAGCGATGGCTCTTCAGTCTTCCGTGCCGTCTTCTCTCTTCTGCTGGGCGCCGCCATGCTTTTCCCCGGGGCCCAGTCTGACGTCAGCAGCGGCGCTTCATACTAGGCGCCTGCCGGGGAAGATCAATGGCGGCGCCCGGCAGAAGAAAGAAGACGGCGCGGAACACTGAAGATGAGCCGCGCGGACATCGGGGGAGCAGCGCAGCACATCGGGGCCACCGGAGGGTGAGTATATAAGTTTATTTTTTTTTTTAATGCTGGGCTGGGCTGTATACTACTGGGGGCAGTGCTGTATACTACTGGGGGCTGTGCTGTATACTACTGGGGGCTGTGCTGTATACTACTGGGGGCAGTGCTGTATACTACTGGGGGCTGTGCTGTATACTACTGGGGGCTGTGCTGTATACTACTGGGGGCAGTGCTGTATACTACTGGGGGCTGTGCTGTATACTACTGGGGGCTGTGCTGTATATTACTGGGGGCTGTGCTGTAATGTTGTTGTTGTATGCCTTATGTTTATGAGCGACAGTTTTCCTGCTATATACCTGCATGTCATAAGAATTTACATTAAAAAAAGGACCATGTTAAATTCAAATCTGTTTTTTTTTTAAATTTTTACCGGTGTTTTGTATGCATTGGAAAAGGGGTAGTCTATAATATATAATATATATATATAGAATATATCTTAAACTCTATATTTTAAACAGGAAAGTAGGGGGGTCGTCTTATACACCAGGTCGTCTTATACGCGGAATATGCGGTAAATGTATAAAGTCTTCAGTGACTTCACTGTTAAACTCTCCGGCTCTTTGACTTCATAAAACCAATTTACATCTCACTTCAAAGGTGATTTTCTGGATGATGCCACCACACCAGGCCATGAAAGAAACATGGTCTAAAAGCTGCTGAGCTGCTTGACAACATACTGCCAGGTTCCCTAAGAATGTTTCATACATTCTTAGTTGGATTAGGTGCAAATATTTGAATCTTTAAGGGAAAGAGAATTACTGTATTTCAATAGTGTTACTTTTGTAAGGTTACTCTTTGTAAGTCAATTTCCGACCCCATAACAAGCCTTTGAACTTGACAATGAATAGAAGCCAACTCATATCTGTTTAGGGGGTTTGGTTTGGATTTTATCAATAGTCGGTTAAAAGACATGTTAAAGGGGTATTCTAAAAACTCTTCAAACAGCTGATCTGTGAAAGAGTCAGACATTTGGGGTCATTTACTAAGGCCCCGAAATGCGTTTTTCCTTTGGGTTACCCGAATATTACCGATTTGCGCCAATTTTTCCTGAATTTCCCCGGGTTTTTGGCACACGCGATCGGATTGTGGCGCATCGGCGCAGGCATGCATGCAACGGAAAAGGGGGGGGGGGCGTAGCCGTCGGAAAACCCAACAGATTCTGAAAAACCGCCGTATAAAATAAAAATCTCGCTTGACACGCGCTTACCTGCACCTAGCAATGGATCGTGAACTCCAGTGAACTCCGACGGACTTCAACGCAGCAGCGACAACTGGTAGACATCGGGCGCACTACTTTAGTGAATCGCCGATAGACCCAAATCCTCCACAGAGAACGCGCCGCTGGTTCGCGACAGGACCGGGTAGGTAAATCTGCCCCATTGACTTAAAGGGAACTAATTCTCATAGGTTGCACTAGCCAGATAGATCTACATTTTTCCATACTGACTGGCCTCCTTATGAATGGTCGAAATGTATGTAGTAGACAAATTGGCAATTGGGTGAGTTAAATTACCCCAAATATAAGCGGTTTTAGAAACTACAGTAATATAGCTGTATTTTAGGTTTGTTATTCATTATGTATAATGAAAGTGTGAGGACAATATCATCAATTTCCTAGCTGTGTCTATATTTAATAATGTAGTTTAGTCTTCTGAAATATTTTTTAACTGTTGTGCTGATGTAGGTGTAACCATATGCCTTACTCCTACTTTACTAGAAATGTGAATCCTTCGAAAGAAATATTATCCTGCATAAATAGATTATATTGTGTACACTAAACATTTGCACTATATTTGCTTTCAGATATGGATTAGTATGTTATATAGTACTGGGGGGAAGGTAACATTTTGTTGTGGGTTGTTTGGTGCCAATGAGGTCTACATTCGGTTTCAGATTGTTTCTTTATATCGATCTCCGTCATCTTTGCATCTAGAGAGGGCTCTAATGGAACATAGAAGAACAAAAACAGCAAAGTATCACCTCACCGGTCCTCCGGTCACACAAGGACTCCGATACCAGGAGCAAACACAAAAGGGGGGAAGTAAAAGAAAAAGGGATGTTTGGATCCCTAAATCGAAAGTAGAAAATGTATTGGTTGACAAAAAACTGCAGCATTCATTCCCCACCTATACGTTTTCCGAAAGGAAACCACTAAATGTTCTTATTCGTGGCTTGGGAAACCCCTTTGAGAAGACTTAGCACATTTTTGGTTTGCATATATACAACTATTGAATATATGTTGGCGTTCTGCTTTGTGTGGTCAATTGTCTCTTAAGTATAATTTTAAGTGGTTACCTCTAGTTTTAGGAAATACTGTATGAAGTTGACATGTTCTATAGACACACGTCCGCTGAGGATATTCCAAAGCTATTCGGCTGGTAATAGATATTATTTCTTTCATTTATTACCCTTGTGTCCCCTACCAATCAACATAATTGGGCACCATGGTCTTCTGTTTCCCTTATTTACACAATTGCGTCAATCAGGCATATGGAGATGCTTAGGCAAACATCTGGCTGTTCCCTTCAAAGTTTTCCTTATCCCATTCTGGAAAATGTATTTGCATGTATCTCCAAAGTCTATGGCATTTACAATGTAACTTGGTTTGTAGCTAACAATGAGGGTCCTAGCTTTCAGACCACTGCAAATCTAGAATTCAGGGGAGTAACCAGGAAGGTGGGAGGCAGCCCAGGGGCCCATATCAGCTCAGGATATTGTGTCGCATGGAGGCCAGCGCAGTTGCGCCACAAGAGGGTCACAATAGCGGTGCACCGCAGGGCGCCGCCACGGCCTTCCCTGCCGGCAGGCGCATAGTATGATGCGGCCGCTGCTGACGTCATACTACGCGAAGGCTGGAGAAGAACATGGGGGCGCCCTGCGGAAGACTGAAGAAGATAGAAGACAGAAGAGGACCCGCGCTGATATCGGGGGAGCAGCGCTGCGCATCGGGGCCACCGGAGGGTGAGTATATAAGTTTTTTTTTTTTTTTAAAGTGCTGGTTTGGCTATTGACTCGTGTATAAGCCGAGTTGAGGATTTTCAGCACATTTTTTGTGCTGAAAAACTCGGCTTACACACGAGTATATACGGTATATAGCAACTGAGCTTTATTGACTCCTACTGGACCACCCGTTTAAGCAGACTGTTGATGAAGCTTTACATAACAGTTTAGACATTTATTAAATCCACTATACAATAATAACATCAAAGAGGGCGATCCAGACCCTTCAAACCTCCCCCGCTCGTGTAATGTACATGTAAAATGAAAAGCACACAGCCGCAGACAATGAAAAGAAATAACTCTGAAGCTATCATCTTGCACCAGAACAGCTCTGATGAAAGACCACTTTATAGTTTTCCCTTCAAACTAACCCTCCGACTGATAACGTCTCTGAAAGGAGTTCTAAGGTGAACATGAAATCAGAACTTAATTTATTAAAGAAAAAAAAATCGACATAGGAGAAAAGCTCTCTAATAACATCTTTTAAAATTATGAAAATGAGCCTCAGGGGCTCCTATCTCCATCCACTTCTTTATCCGTTGTCTGCTTATTAAAGGGGTTTTCCCACAAAGGCAAGTTTGGCTGTATCTACAGGATAGGGCCTGACTTGCTGATCAGTGGGGTCTCAGTGCTAAGACCCCTGCAGATTGCGAGAACGAGGTGTCCGACCTACGCGCTCCTCAGACTAATGGAGCAGACGGCCGTGGATGACCGTTCTGCTCCATCAATCTCTATGGAGCTGACGGAGATCGCAGAATTTGGGAAAACCCCTTTAATCACCCTTCTATTCTGCTTTACTGCTGTCTCCCACCTCCGAATGGAAACTGCCGAATGGAGGCATGATTATTTAGCAGATGATGGATCCAGTTTTTCTCAAAAACTATTGATACTGTTCCTGGAGGCACAGAGCAGCATGTAAGTGCGCTTGGTGTACGACCACTGCATGCACGTGTTAGATTTCCTTAAATGTTTGTGAATACTGCCTGATCTGAAATCTAGGTAACTGATATCACCTTTGTTTTCTGACTACCCCTTTGCATTTCTGAATGTACCCCACGTTGAGACTTCAGCTTGGACTTTGGATATCCCTGATTGGTGATTTTTTTTCTTGACCCACTCTCCTGGTTTTGGACTACGTTTTGTCTCTCTCCTTTCCCATCCTTTATCACCTTTGTTTTCTGACTACCCCTTTGCATTTCTGAATGTACCCCAAGTTGAGACTTCAGCTTGGACTTTGGATATCCCTGATTGGTGATTTTTTTTTCTTGACCCACTCTCCTGGTTTTGGACTACGTTTTATCTTTCCTCTTTCCCATCCTTCACCTTATTTATGTATGGAACAACAACCATTTATAGTGCTTATCAGTTGAGTGATTATTACCAGAGCTCATTGGTCCCATCCTCCGCCCTATACAGAAATACTTATTCCAATTTGCAATTTTGTTTCTGTTTGTTTTTAATTTATTTTTAGCACTTTAGCACTAAGGCAAGGTTCACATCATGTTTAATGACTTAGTTTGGAAGGAAGGATCTGGAAGGTTCTCTTACAACAGGGGGCCAGGACGTATCCCTCTGTATACATATATTATAGGATACCTTGTTCTATTCTTCCCCTTCCCCCCAGAGAAGGAGTGATTGGCTGATGCTGATGTTCAACGTGTTTCAACCTGATGTAAATGTTGCTTAACGAGGCAAGGTGACCGTCTTGCCTCAGGCAGCACCCCCTGCAGCAAGATTAGGGCAACATCAAGGGTTACATGCTACAAAGCAGGACCTGACACTTAAAACTGACTTTTCACATATGATGTCAGCATGGATGTGGGACGCTGCATTGATGAACCACTATAAAAATAGCCTCATTTATTACTACTGAATTGTGCAAATGGGGGGGGGGCTTGTATAGCTTTCCTCGGGCAGCAGAAAGTTTAGCTTCACCCCTAAACTTTCAGAAGTTCTATATGTTTGGTTCTTCCACTGTCTTCCCAGTTTTTATACAGAGGGGCTTTGACCCCTAGTCGGTAACTACTTCCCATGCCAGTGTTACAGCAGTTGTCCCCGGCAGAAAGTTGTATGTTGCTCAGGAAGATATAAAGTTTTATTACCCTTTTTTCTCTTATATAAAACCTTTACAACCCCTTTAATATACTCTATTAAACGCTTTCTAAAAACCTCTTCTAAGAAATAATTTTTTTTCAATATTGGAACTCACTTTTTAAAAATGAATAGAATAGAATAAAGCTTCCCGTTATGCAGACTCAGTAAATACACATGAATGGCTACATAGTTTCCAATGCAAATAACATGGATATATAATAATAATCCTGAGAAAATCTCACCAGAATCTCTTCGGGCTCCCACATTTCTGAAACCATAGCAACAAAGGTTCATGTGCTGCTTGGTGTCCTCCGGCTATCACCTATGAATGCGGACCATCTGAACGGTGATCCTGAACATGACGCATGATCCAGAATTTATTCAACATGAGATGACTTCATCACACTATGGTTATTGATCTGACTGACACCTTCTTCAGGCCCGTGGCAAGGTTAAACTTTCTGAATAATAAGACTGCACGTAGTTTAAGCTTGTGTATAAAATATATGCAAAATTACACTTAGAGTCTTGTTCTCATTCCAGGATCTACAACAAAAATATGAGTTGGACAGATAATTCTTCATAAATATCTCCAACTGAAACATGCCATTGAAGCCCAATCCCACACAAGCCTATCTCCTCATATCCTTTAATAGGAATATGCAAGTCACAGTGACCAAGAGGGCTGATATCAGCAATATACACCCACCGGCTAGTTCTCCACTGTCATAGACTGTTGGAAGGGCCACATCCAGTGGCATAACTAGAAGCTGATGGGCCCCAGTGCAAAGTCTGTGCCAGGCCCCCGACTATAATGTATGATTTATAGTACTAGTCTTCTCATATGGGAAAGTGACACCTTATGGGCCCCCAAAGCCTCTTGGGCCCAGTTGTGACTGCACCCTCTGCACCCTCTCAAGTTACGCCCCTGGCCACATCCCAATCCTAGTTGAGGACAATATTGTTGAGCTGTGCTCTTCACACCTCAGAGTGTCTCCATCAGTTAACAATAAGATGATGCAGCTGTATTATACCCAGCAAGCCTATCTGACCCCCATCTGGCTACACAGAATGGGTCATGTACTGACTACACCTGGTCCGTGATGCGCTGACCTGGAAGCTGACCTCTGGCACATGAGCTGGAGTTGCCTCCCTATACAGGCATTCTGGAAAAGTGTAATAGAATTCTTGTCTTCATCGCTACCTAATTCAGTACCACAGGCATGCCTTTTGGGCCCGATGTCTAAAAACGATTGTCCTCATTATCTATATACAGAAGCTGTAATGAAGATTTATTGATAATCCTTGGTCCCATGGCAGCACAAAATTTTGAAACTCCAGCTGTCACTGGGACAGAACAAAATTTGTCTGGATCTACAATTATAAAATATACAGTTCGGACTTACATACAAATTCAATTAAAGGGCACCTACCACCACGAATCTACCTATAAAGGTAGATCGGGTGGTAGGTGAATCAATGGGACGTGAGGATAGCCCTTTTAAGGGCTAATCCTCACGTCCCCGCACTTTTTTGTAAACTTTTATTACCCTAATATGTTAATTTTGTTATGCGGCTACTTGGGCGTGGAGTAGCCGCATCTGAGGTTACACAAGGCGGCTACTCCACGCCCCGGTAGCCACTTTACCCCTCCTACTCACCATGTTCGGCGCGCAGCTGCTCGTAGCTGCGTGCCCTCGTCCGACGATCCTGCCGTCTGCGCATGCGCAGAACAGCAGGCCTGCGCCTGTGCAGCCCCGGCTTCGGAGCAGTGACCGCGCAGGCGCGGGCCTGCTGTTCTGCGCATGCGCAGACGGCAGGATCGGCGGACGAATGCGCGCAGCTACGAGCAGCTGCGCGCCGAACATGGTGCGTAGGAGGGGTAAAGTGGCTACCGGGGCGTGGCGTAGCCGCCTCGTGTAACCTCAGATGCGGCTACTGCACACTCCAGTAGCCGCATAACAACATTAACATATTAGGGTAATAAAAGTTTACAAAAAAGTGCGGGGACGTGAGGATTAGCCCTTAAAAGGGATATCCTCACGTCCCATTGATTCACCTACCACCCGATCTACCTTTATAGGTAGATTTGTGGTGGTAGGTTTCCTTTAAGAACAAACCTATGGAACCTATTTTGTACATAGCCTGGGGACTGCCTGTATATTTTCTTTATTTCTGCACCAACACTCCTACTTTCAGTATGTAGAAGCTCCAGATAAATCATATCCTTTTATATGAAAAGATTATGTACAAATAAAGGAAGTGCCCTGACAAATTTAATCTGATTTTGGGGGCAGGCACAAATGATTCAGCCCCTTGGTTTGGAAGCACAATGGAAAGACTACAGATCATCCACTGATTTGCCACATAGTTGGAATCACCTTTATTCCAGCGGTGATTGTAATACTAAAACCAGTAGGGACTCCATCTGTAAGGATGTTTCTGTGAGAGGTATTCCATCTCAACATATGTGACGCTGCACTGTGTATTTTCTGTATCTAGGTTACTCCTATTTATGTATTTGTTAAAGGAAATCTACCACCAGGATGAAGGATTTTACACCAAGCACACTGACATACTGGTGTGTGCCTCCTCTGATGGGATTCACTTTTCTTTTAGCTTCTTATTCCCTTGTTTTTGCATAAATGGCTTTAAAAAATATGCAAATGAGCCTCAGGTGCTCTGAGTTCACTTAACAGCTTTGGAGCCTGGAGACCCTTAGGCTTATTTACATAATTTTTAAAGGCTTTTTTTGTAAAAACAAGGACATAAGGATCTAAAAGAATAGCAGATCCTGCCAGAGGGGGCACACACTAGTATGTAAGTGTGCTTGCTTTACAATACTTCATCCTGCTAGTAGATGTCCTTATAAGCTCATGTCTATTTAAAGACATGGGAATGTATTTATGGGGCTTTTTGTATTATGATTACTGCATTCTACTCTGTTATATCTGATCCCTGTACTTGTAATCGTATCGTGTATTGCAAATGACATGACCACTTTCTTTGTGCTGTTTTCATTTGTTTATTCTAATAAAACAATTAAAACAAAATATTAGACTAATATTACAATGCCAAGGCTCTGTACACACTAATCTTTTACAGTGCTATACAACTTCTGGATTAGGGTAAACTTTAATAATCTGCTCATACGCTTTTGTAATGCTCTAGTGTTCCCCTACACATTCTGTAATTTTGTGTTTTGCAAATTTTTGGAAAGTTGAACCAAAAACATAGAACACAGCCCTATAGGAGCATGTGGCATGATAAATTACAAATTACGAAGAGCAGCAGGGCTGAGTTCTTTGTTATATGGTACTGCATAGTGCCGTCAACTTCATAAAGGAGCACTATGGGACACCTGTGACATATTTGGCCCAGTTGTACAAAGATTTACGATTTTTTTGCAGTTATACGAAACCCACTGTAGTTTTTAAAAATGGATTTGATAGTGAGCCTGGTGTAAATGGGACAAAAATGTTGCAATTTTACTACAGTAAATGGTCGGTGTAGAAACTGGAGTAACATCTCAGGGCCCTCTAAAGTTATCAAACAAAGAAGTTGTCCAGAGGTTGAAAAACGTGGTTGCCTTCTTCCAAAAACAGCGCCACGTCTGACCATGGTTTGTGTCGGCATTGCAACTCAGCTCCATACATCTGTATGCAGCTGAGTTGCGATACTGATACAAAGCTTGGTCAGGTGTGGTGCTATTTTTGGAAAACCTCAAAACAACCCTCTTGGTTGCACACAAGCCCATTTGTTCCATTTGGGCTGGGACATTTCACAGTTATCTTACATGGAGCAAGTTTATTGGAACTGTGTGCTCACCTGGGCTGGATGCCAAGTGTAGAACTTGGCCGGGTGCAGAAGAGGAGGGGGATGATCAATCCTCACCTCTCCTCTCTCCATAGAAAGCTAAAAAAGATAGGACATGTCCGGCCAGGCTGCCCGGCCAGGTTATGGTACGGTGAGACACTGGGGCACATTTACTTACAAGGTCACTCGAGTTCACAAAAAGTGCAGTGCAAAGCCCAACCTGTGACTACACAGGTTTGGATGCATATCAAAAAACAACATGTGACTTGTCTGTGCTGCAGACTGCTCAACTCTCAGCCACCACATTTGTGCTCCTGTACAGTTCCTCCCTCTTGCTCCTTCACAGAGCTCACAGCCTGGGGAGCTGACATCATTGGGGGAGGGAGGAGCAGTACAGGAGCACAAAGATGGGGGCAGTCTGCAGCACAGAAAAGAAGTCACATGTTTTTTAAATGCACCCAATCCAAAGCCCAACCCCTGTGACCACACAGAGGATTTTGTCAGGGTGCAAGGTAAGTTATACCACACAATTATATTGTAATGGTAATGCTTAGAGAAGACAGAGAGGCAGATTTGCACTGCAGGTGTAATATGCTTCTGCAACCTGTCTTTAGTGAAAATGAGGTCCCTGGTGACAGGTTCCCTTTAAGTTATTGTAATAAAATTCCCTCATATGGTATAATTTATGTATACTATTTGTACTTTTGCTATATACTAGTATTAGTAGTAATAACTTAGGTCATTGTACAGTAGCTGCACATACATTTTCAACGTAAGCTTGAGGAGCGCTCGTGTTTTTGTATGTGGGTCATACTTGGAATGCAATTACCAATAGATAAATTACGTTGGCTTTGGTTCAATGTAGAACACCTGATGTGACCTATTACTATGTATAAATAAATTCAAGGTCAGTACAAAGTATCAGCGGGGGAGCTTTTAATCCCACTGTCTGTATAGATCACAAAAAGACATCCCTTGAGATTAGAGGAGAGAATAGCCTTTTATATTAAAAGGAGTAAAGATATGGAATTCATTACCACAGGAGGCTGTGTTTGGAGATAAAGTTAATATCTTCAAGAAATGGTTGGATACCTTTTTAGTAAAGGAGGACGTACAGGGTTATATCCATATAATTTAAACACAGGTGAGATGATGGCCTGGGAAGAAATCGAATTGCTTCTCCAGCATCAAGAATGATTTTTTTTCTCTTCCAGAATTCTTCAGCAGATAAGATGACCCAGTAATGTTTCCATGGAGTGTACACATTTAGAATACAACACATATGGCAGAAATGTATTGAGATGGGTGTTTCTGCATTTGTCCCTTTTAGAGAATATTTGACTAACACCTTTATAAAGTAAAAAAAATTAAAAATTTATTACAGAATTAATGTTTTTCCTATGGGGCATCTATGGGGCACAGCCACCCCAAAATAGTTTCACTAAAAAACTGCATCTCATCCCACAAAAAATAAGCCCTCACATGGCCACATTAATGGAAAAACAAGTATTTTATAGCTTACTGAAAACGTTACATCCTTTAGGGCGAAACTACCTACTGCATGATTCTCCACCCCTGCTGAGCCTCGCTGTGAACCCATATAACAAGTAACATCCACATTGAGGTATCTTCGTACTTGGGAGAAATAGCACAATAAATTGTACGTTTTCTCCTTTTATCCTTTGTGAATGTGTCAATGTTAGGGCTAAATGAACATATTACCGAAAGAAATAGAGCTTTCTAAATTTCACCCCTATTATGTTTTAGTTACTATGAAGCTCTCAAAGGATTTTGTAAAATGGATTGACATATAGGGGTTTTTAATATTCTGGTACAGATGTATTACAGTTGTGGCACACTATTTACGTTTTTGTACCTAAATTAGGCGCATTGTTGACCCTGAGTTATCACAAGATACAACCATCTGTGATGAGTTGAGTTCATGACTCTTTTTTTTTATCACTTGGGAGTCTCAGCATGATTTTTCGAGTGGAATCTTTCATTAGGAACTCACAATCTTTGATTCGGGCACTTACATGTAAGCCTCCTACAAACTCCACTCTGCTTCTCTCCCACACCCCAGCATGAAAATGACAGTGACAGCAGAGCCCAGGTATGTGACAAGCTGCACCCAGTGATCTCCTCAGCAGTGGCTTCAATCATCTCCTGGAGGTTAAACCTTCAGTGCTGATCTTCTGCTGCCGTCCTATAATTCTGGCTAGTATTCCTCCTCAGACTCTGCTACACAGGGACACTTCTCTGTATTGTCTCTCCCCCACACACTTCTCTTTTATCCTGCTCTGAGCCGCTGCTTTTGCAGATTATTTGTTAAAAGAAACTCACAAACTATAAACAGAGGCTGAGGTAGTGTAAACACTGGCTGAGCTCTGCTGCTGTATTATACAGGTGCTACGCTGTTCTGCAGAAGAGCTCAGGGTCTTGCATCTCAGTCTACCCCACCTTCGGGCTGGAGTGTTTTTGCGCAAAATTGTGCCTGTATTAAAACGTCGCTAATGATGAATCATTAGTAGGCGCAGCAAAACATCTGGATTGATAGGATAAATGAGAAAAACATGGGTAAATTTGATGCATGGCTAGTTTGGTATTTAGGCACAAACTTACTGACCAAAATGAAAAGTCACTAAAACAACAAAAACATAGTGATAAATCTGGCCCTATATATTTCAAAGCTCATTTAAAACAAAAATGATCCACAAAAAAGTCATTTGTAAGTTGATAAAAAATGATGAAAACATTAACTAGACTTATGGAAAATTTCCGTCGGTGACTAATTTGGGTGGTAAAAAAATCTTTCTGTAAAGGAGATAATTATAATTTTTTTTAATTTTCCCAAATTTTCAGGCAAAACATATTAACCAAAATTTACTACTGACATGCAGTACATACAACATATAATGAAAAAACAATCTTTAAATCACATAAAACACATAGGGGCTTATTTACTATGGGTCCGCGGATCGCATTTCCGTCAGATTTTCCAATGTTTTGGGGGATTGCGCCGTTTGGACAGGAATTTATCAGGCGATTGTGTCACACATGATCGGATTTTGGCGCAATCGCACCGGCTTTCATGCAATACAAATCGGGGAGCGGGCCGTCGGACAATCCGGTCCCTAAATACAAAGAGGCAGGGGGCAGTTAATTGAAGAGACATAGAGCTGTCTTTCAGAATAACTGCTTAAGGTTCACTGGCAGCCCGGGAGAGAGGAGTCACAGCCACTAGACATGAGTCAGGAAAGCTAATTTGCATATTAGAATAATGGCTGTAATTAATGTACAGTGCCTCACTGGCAACTCATTTTAGCTGACTTGCAATCCTTTACCAGCAGACACAGTTGGTCAGGGTAGTAAAATTCTGGTGACAGGTCTTCTTTAAAGGAAATCTACTATCAGGATCAAGCCCACTTACATATAGGTAGGTACCCCTTCTAGCAGAACCTGCTCTTCGTGTAGCTTTTTTACAAAAAAAAAAGGCTTTAGAAATGAGGGGCTCTGGACTCGATAGCCTCCATTCTTAGTCTATGTGCTACGACTAAGAATCTTTATGATTCGAAACGCGTCAGGTCTTTACTTGGATCCCTGATGTTTTTGTTCCCATAATATAAAGAAGATGTTTTTAACCTAAGATTCCTTTTTTTCTGGAGTATACTTCGCTGGATCTTTTGTTTTTTTTTTTCTTTTTTGATTCATTGTGACCCCAGCTCAGTTTTTATCTGCCTCCAGCTGTTGAAAATCTTGGTGAGCTGATTTTTGTCTTTTTTCTCTTTTGCACCCCACTAGTGTTACCCATTTACATTCATATGAATAATGTTGTAAGTTGTTGCTTTAGTCATCTAATGGTCTTGTCCGCCTGTTCCCAGCACCGTACCCTTTACCTGTTCTTCCCTTTGTGTTGGATTGCACATTGCTTCATATATATAATTCATAGGTGTTGCTTTTTTTGCCTCTACCTAATCCCATGGACTCGGAAAAGAAGCATTTAAAACAATACTCCGCACAAGAAGACTCTGCCAGGCTTCCTGCAGGGAATTCCCTTTATTTGTGTGCGCTTCATTGTAACCTTTATTTGGACCTACAACTGTATTATGAGCAATTCCCAGTACATGGCGGCTAAATGGCAACACAGCCGAGACTGGCAAGAGAGAACCTGGCAGAAAGGAATAATGGAAAGAACAGCAGAGCAAGAGAGATGGTTTTACGTCTATCACAGTGTGGTTGCTGAAAAAGATAACGCTATGGGAACTGTTTTGATGGGAAATGCTATTTTTAACACATCAGTGTCTGGATGTTTAAAGCATAGCTGCCGTATCATAGGTAAAAGCCTGATACCATTCTTCAAAGATGAGACACAAAACATCCGCTCTGCTGATAGGACATGGGTGCCCACCCTTGAATTAATAGACCAGTTGATACATTAGGACCATGCTGGATAATCTACATTTGCTTATTTTTGGAATACTGGTGTGGTGTTACAATAACTTGTCATGCTGCCTTTGAAGCGCTTCGGTCTGACATCATATGTCACGTGAGGAAATGTATCCGCTACTTTGATGTAGTGAGAGTTTATTGCAGCCTGTAACAGGATTGTACTCTAATAGTACTGGGAGGAAAATCAGACCTCTAGCTGATAAAAAATATAGAGCAGGAGGAGGTGATCAGATTGTACGTAGTGTCCTATCTGCAGGCAGCATGTTATAGAGCAGGAGGAGCTGGGCAGATTGTACACAGTGTCCTATCTGTAGGAGGCATATTATAGAACAGGAGGACCAGTGCAAATTATACATAGTGTCCTATCTATAGTCATCTTGTCATAGAGTAGAAGGAGCTGAGCAGATTATACACAATGGGGGTCATTTACTGAGGGCCCGATTCGCATTTTCCCGACGTGTGACATCCCCAGTCCAGGTGGCGCAGAGTGGGGGGGGGGGTTGTCTGTGTGTTAAACGTGGATTAACATATATACTGAAGTATAAGCCTAGTTTTTCAGCACAAAAAATCTGCTGAAAATCCAAACTCGGCTTATTCTCGAGTAAAAAAAATATAGGTTTTACCAGGTTTTTGTGGTAAAATTAGGGGCCTCGGCTTAAACTTGGGTTGGCTTATACTCAGTGGGGCAGATTTACTTACCCGGTCCATTCGCGAACCAGCGGCGCATTCTCTGCGGTGGATTCAGGTCCGGCCGGGATTCACTAAGGCAGTTCCTCCGATGTCCACCAGGTGGTGCTGCTGCGCTGAAGTTCCCCGGAATGCACTGATCTTCACCAAGCCAGGCCGGAGTGAAGGTAAGCGCGAGTCCCACAACACTTTTTTTTAAAAAATGCGTCGGTTTTTCCGAATCCGTCAGGTTTTCTTTTGGCCACGCCCCCGATTTCGGTCGTGTGCATGCCAGCGCCGATGCGCCACAATCCGATCAAGTGCGCCAGAATCCCGTGGCAATTGCAGGGAAAATCGGCGCAAATCGGAAATATTCGGGTAACACGTCGGGAAAACGCGAATCGGGCCCTTAGTAAATGACCCCCATTATCTTATTAGTAAAATGAATTTTCTTGATAGCAGATGCATTTATATTCTATAGTATATCACTGTAACAAGTCTTGGCAAAACATGCTGCTTTGTTTTTCAGGGTTTTTTTCCTACTAGATGTTCTCATTATTGTTTGGTTGATGTAATAACAACTTGAGCATCGCACCGTTAATGCATCATTGAATGACTAATAATGCAGCCTTTTAAATGGTGCGCCGTATAATAACCTGCCTACTATTCTGGAGCCTTGGAATATGGCTCAGCTTAGATAAACTGCTCAGCATTATGAGAGATCACAGCTGTATTATTTCTCACATTTCCATATAAAGTCTGAAGATAAAACCACATTGAGGCAATCTGAGAGCTTTATGAATCAGAAAAATAGCTCATCAGAAATTAGCGTCGTAGAATACTTGAAATTATTCTGTTTATTTTATTGGAGCGCTGAAGGGTCTGGACACCGAGGAATAAAATAATGATGAAAATTTTGAATAGTGTTTTGGGCTCGATTTTACGTGGGTGGAAAATGAAGGGTCACCGGGCAGGTCCCTCTCCATTCTACCAACTGGGTCACGCATTAATATTTAAGGGTTTTATCAGCTTTTGCTATGGATAGAAGCGTTTCTGTATATTGAAATAAGGCGTTAGAAGAAGAGACTATTATTCTTAGAAGCTGCTCATGAGGAGGATATTTAATTGGCTTTACAATTTCCTTGATGTATCCTCATTATATGGAAATGAGATGCTTTGATTACAATGGCTTATGGGGAAATGACACCCTACAAATATGAGACAATTAGTGAATTTCGTCAATTGATTCCAGCTAACTGAGCTTGAACTATTGAACTTTGCTCGAAATCTCGACTTAAAATATCCAAAATATGTAAAAAAAAAATGGAGAGAGACATAACAAAATTTAATAAGCCAAATAAGATGAGGAAGAATCATTTGATCCCTAGAAGATATTCCCAAGCAGATTACTATAATAACTTTGATCTTACTATTTAAAACTTTACAATTATTTTTTGCTGTGAAATATTTTTAATGCATTGATCCTGAGAGAGCAAGAGGCTGCTGTGGCTCTGTGCCAGATATAGATTTGTATATATATATATATATATATATATATATATATATATATATATATGTGTCACTGGGTAACATACAAAATAGGTCTCATAGGTTTGTTTTTAAGTTGAATTTGTATGTAAGTCGAAACTGTATATTTTATAATTGTAGTTCAGACAAAAAAAACATTTTTTTGCCCCATTGACAATTGGAGTTTCAAATTTTTTTGCTGTAATGGGACAAAGAATTATTAATAAAGCTTCATTACAGACACCTTACAGCTGAGCATTGTAGTCTGGGACTATAGTAAAGTATTCACAGAGCTTCACCAGAGGTCACAGTGGTCAGTGTCTGTAACTAAGGGTCGTCTGTAAGTCGGGTGTCCTTAAGTAGGGGACCGCCTGTATATGACACACTGGGACTCTATGTACATGTTCAATAGAGGCCTGGATGCCTTTCTGGAGAGCAAGAATATCACAGGTTTTGAGGAAAAAACATTTGTTTAATTCTTAAAGGTTGGACTTTGCGTCTTTTCCAGCCTTACACACTATGATACTATGATTTGTTCCTATAGGACCACCACTGCTGGAGTGATTGCGCAAAGAAACAAATTATTTTTAGATATGAAATTGGCAGAAGTTACTGCAAGTCCCATAGCCGTCCTGTGGTAACAAACACTAAATACGAGTGAGTGGTCAGGCCTCAATAGTGTATTCCTGGCCACTACTGGAAGAGCGTGGTGGTGGTCATATCCAAGGACTACTATGTTTTTTCTAAGGGACAATCTGGCTACATTTATGAGAAATTATCTTCGCACATGTACATTTTTTAAAAAGTAACATCCGATTGAAAACATATATATATAAATGTGAATGCCTATATGAGAATATCCCTTTATGGTCAGCTTCTTCTATTGAAGGCTAAATGTAGAGGAACATTGTTTTTGGCTGAGCGCTAGCCATTGTCTATGAGTCCAGACACAAGGCTTTGGTTTCCATGGCCCTCTGTAGGCAGTGTTTTTCAATAAGTTTTTTCCCCTCATCTGTTTTTTAACTTTTCGCCTCACACACAGACTACAGGATCGTGGTTATACAGGATATGGCACACATTTAGTGCTTGTTGGCTCACTCAGTTTTTAAGTAACTTTTGGCTATAATGAGTCATTGCTTGGTTTTGTTCCTCACTTTCCATAGTCTATTCTCTTCTGTTGTGTCAACATTGCCAGTAGAAATCAATGGATTAAGGCAATGCTTATACTGCCGATTAGATGACGCAAAAATCACCAACAATTCTGGCACGCAATAATGCACTTTAGGGCACAAATATTTGGCACAAATTAGTTTTCTAATCTGTCCCATTATCTTCTCAGTGTAATTTTTACACGTTTTGTCCTCGAGCTTATGTGCTCAGATGTGTTGCCTGTTTTCTACATTTTCCTGTTTAAGTAAGTTAACCACTTCCAAGCGGAAATTGTTTGGATTTCCAAGTTAATTGGCACCAGGCACCTGGTACTAATCGAAATCTGAAAATGGTTTTATTCTGTAACTGTATGACTTACCATCTTCTAATGCCATCCACCATCCCAACGGCTTTAATAGAAGTGTTAGCACCTACAGCTATTCTAAATATATGGTGATTAGGTAAGTGCATATAATTACAAAATTGCCACAATTGCGCTCCTTCTGCACATTCTGCTTGAGCAATTAGTAGTAATTGGCAAAACAGATAACTTCATTTTCTCAATGAGATGCAGAAAACTAATGTTTAACTGCTATATTCTAGTAAATCACATTTTGACATTAATTTCCAAATACATTTTAGAGTAATATGTATGTACATTTTTACAATGAACTGCATTGTATGACAAATAATTCTAATTTCATTAACAAAAATATTAAATTTCACAAGTGTAATTAACAATAAAAATAATTTCCACCAGACCCGTCTATCTCCTGTGGACTTTGTGCTGGGTTGCAGACAGTTAAGCTAGCTGTGATGGATAGATGCCTCCTCCAATCACTTTCTAAACCAGAACTCTGATATCTCATAAGAGGATTGTCTGCCCACTTCCCAGTGATTGCTATAAATCTTCCTTGGAGCCTGTTTTCTCAACTTCTGTGTTTTAGATTTTATGCCCCAGATTTACTAAAGCCCTTGCACCAGTTTTCGGTTGAACTTTGCAGGTTCTTTCATGTGCAAACTGCTTGAACATGTATTTAAGAAGTGTTCGAGACACATTTGCACATAGTGCAGTTTGCACTGTTTATAGTAAATGTGGACCTTCTGGCTACCCATTTGTCTTTTGATTGGGTATTGCATTGTCCTCCTGGTTTGGGCACATGTTTGTACGACTATTCTTTTGCATTAGTTTTGTTCTGTTTTTTTCTCTGTATTTTCACTGCACAGGAAGGGAATGTCGACCAGTTTACCCTGCCACTTAGGGTAGGTTGGGGAAATAGGTAAGGAATGCTTGGGTAGTCTATCTTTAGGGCTCACTGTTCACTGAACCCTAAGCCATAATCAGGTCCAGGATGCATCAGCATTAACCGATTGGAAAGTAAGGGTTTTTTTAGATTTTAGATTATTCACTAATTATCCATCTTAAATTGCCCTAATTGTCTTTTATGGTAGCTGGGGTATGTAATATGTTCTGCCTATTTTCCTAGTAACACAATACATTTCATCAATTTCTATTGGAATTGTACAATACAGAAATATTATTTTATGACAGCAAAAAGCACCCTGTAAAATGGACCTAGAGACCTTGCAATCCTTCTTTATACTATAATAAGATCTGAACCCTGTGATACAAGATGTACTTACTGCTGGTTATTGGAGAGAACAAGACATAAGTCACAGGTGTTTCCCTGCCGATAGTGATGTGCTAGATATCTTCATCCTACTATCTTATACTTTATAGTTTTATGTTGCTTTTGTAGAAGTAGAATAATTGAATATTAACGTCAGTACATGTGTGCTACTAAACTGCATGAGTGTGTTAAGAGAATCACTTTATTCCTATATATTTCTTTCCATTTTAATGCTTTTTTATTTCTTCATTTATTTCTTACCCTATTTAAGATATTAATATGGGATGAAAACATGGAATATAAGAGTTTAAAAGTTGTAGTCACATAAGAGAGATACTTAAGAAACACTAGGTTTTATATTCTGCACTGTAATATCACTGTTTATTATCATTGGCTTGTTGAATTACACATTTAGTGTGATATCACTTTATGCACTATTTCTTTAATGTTAAATCACTATGTGTGGTAAACCCCTACTGAGACATTACTCTGCATATTACCCCTGTACCACAGTACCCCTTACATCACTGTGTGTATTATTCTTGTACTGTAACATCTCTGCATGTGTTATTAATGTACTGTGACATCACTGTGTGTATTATCCTTGGACTATGGCATTACTATATGCAGGGGCAGACTGGCCATAAGACCCACTGGGAGAAATCCCGGTGGGCCAATTGGTTTTGGGCCGGTCCGGGGCAGGTCTGGGACTGGTGGGGCCGGTGGTAAAATAAAAACACATGAAACTCACCTCTCCGACTCCCTGATGCTACTCCCCTACTTGATCCAGTCCGGCCGTGGTGACAGCTCCGTATGGGCTGGCGTCGCACAGACCATGACGTCAGCCGCTTGCCGACGTCATGGTCTGTGCGACGCCGGCGCGTATGGAGCTGTCACCGCGGCCGGACTGGATCAAGTAGGGGAGCAGCGTCGGGGCGTCGGAGAGGTGAGTTTCATGTGTTTTTATTTTTATGTACTGGTTAGAGGGGTGGCGCTGTAAACCAGAGGAGGCTGTATAGAGGGGCAGTCTGGGCTGTATACTGGGGCAGTCTGGGCTGTACAGAGGGGCACTCTGAACTGTATACTGGGGCAGTCTGGGCTGTACAGAGGGGCACTCTGAACTGTATACTGGGGCAGTCTGGGCTGTATACTGGGGCAGTCGGGGCTTTATACTGGGGGAGTCTGGGCTGTATACTGGGGCAGTCTATAGTAGCTATATTCCTGTACATAGGGGGCAGTGTTATAGTAGTTATATTCTTGTACATAGGGGGCAGTATTATAGCAGTTATATTATTGTACATAGGGGGCAGTGTTATAGTAGTTATATTCTTGTACATAGGGGGCAGTATTATAGTAGTTATATTCTTGTACATAGGGGGCAGTATTATAGTAGTTATATTCTTGTACATAGGGGCAGTATTATAGTAGTTATATTCCTGTACATAGGGGGCAGTATTATAGTAGTTGTACTTTTGTACATAGGGGGCAGTATAATAGTAGTTATATTCCTGTACATAGGGGGCAGTATTATAGTAGTTATATTCCTGTACATAGGGGGCAGTATTATAGTAGTTATATTCCTGTACATAGGGGGCAGTATTATAGCAGTCATAATCTTGTACATAGTGAGCAGTATCATGGTAGTTATATTCTTGTACGTAGGGGGGTAGTATTGCAATATATTTTACTTAGGGACAGTAGTATTATAGTAGTTACATTCTTGTTTATTGGAGAAGGTATTGTAGTATGTTTTTAGTGTACATATATGGCAGTATTAAGTTGTGTGCTCTTAAAATAGAAGTGTTATTCCTTTACAAGGAGGCAGTATGAATCTTTCTCTGTGGTGTACATGTTAATTTAGACCATCTATTAACAGTTTGTATGGAGTTTAGTAACTCCACCCACATCACAAGGCCACACCTACTTATTTTGACCCCGCCCAAAGAATGGGGCCACTTTTACAGTTTATTCCAGGGCCACTTTAAATTCCCAGTTCGCCCCTGACTATACGTATTATCCCTGGAATATGACATCACTGTGTACATTATGCCTGGAATATGACATCACTGTGTGTATTATCTCTGTACTGTGACATCACTGTGGGTATAATGCCTGTACTGTGACATCACTGTGTGTATTATCCCTGTACTGTGACATCACTGTGTGTATTATACCTGTACTGTGACATCTCTGTGTGTATTATCCCTGTACTGTGACATCACTGTGTGTATTATCCCTGTGCTGTGACATTACTGTGTGTATTATCCCTGTACTGTGACATCACTGTGTGTATTATCCCTGTACTGTGACATCACTGTGTGTATTATCTCTGGACTGTGACATTTCTGTGTGTATTATCCCTGTACTGTGACATCACTGTGTGTATTATCTCTGGACTGTGACATTTCTGTGTGTATTATCCCTGTACTGTGACATCACTGTGTGTATTATCTCTGGACTGTGACATTTCTGTGTGTATTATCCCTGTACTGTGACATCTGTGTGTATTATCTCTGGACTGTGACATCTCTGTGTGTATTATTCCCGGACTATGGCATTACTGTGACATCTCTGGGGCACATTTACTAAGGGTCCGAATCGCTTTTTCCGCCTGGTTTAACACATTTTTCAGATTTGCACCGAATTGCCCCAGGATTTTGGCGCACGCAATCGGATTGTGGCGCATCGGCGCCAGCTTTCACGTGACAGAAATCTGGGGGCGTGGCCATCGGTAAACCCGACGGATTTGGAAGAAACGTGGAATTTAAAAAACTAATTGTGACGCAAAATCATTCACTCACATGCTCCGGGAATAGGTTGATGAACTCCAGCAGACCTCGGCAGACTTCGGCGCAGCAGCGACACCTGGTGGACATCGGGTGCACGACCTTAGTGAATCGCCGGAAGACCCGAATCCTCGTCAGAGAACGTACCGCTGGATCGCGACAGGACCGGGTAAGAAAATGACCCCCTGTGTGTCTATTATCCCTGGACATCATCATCAATGTTTGCATTATCCCTGTACTGTGACATTATTGTGTTCAGTGTGTATTAACATGCTGAGTTTATTATTAATGGTATAGCTGTTTGCAAACCTCTGTTACTAATTCTTTATATATAATGACATCACAGTCTGTCACTCCTGTGCTGTGATGTCACTGTGTGCATTGCCATGCATTGTAATGTTGTTTATGTGCATGCAGTAGGGCTTGACTAAGGTTTATAATAGCTATGATTGTATACTCCATACGTGATATTGTTTGAAATAATCTTTTCTAAAAATTCACAGTGCAAATTAGAATATCTCTGTGCTGTTACTGTCTTTTTCCATTCTTTTTCCATGATTTGTGCATGCAGTTCCTATGCTATGACATCCCTGTGCATGCAGTTCCTATGCTATGACATCGCTGTGCATGCAGCTCCTATGCTATGACATCGCTGTGCAAGCAGTTCCTATGCTATGACATCACTATGCATGCAGTTCCTATGCTATGACATTACTGTGCATGCAGTTCCTATGCTATGACATCCCTGTGCATGCAGTTCCTATGCTATGACATCGCTGTGCATGCAGTTCCTATGCTATGACATCACTGTGCATGCAGTTCCTATGCTATGACATCACTATGCATGCAGTTTATATGCTATGACATCGCTATGCATGCAGTTCCTATGCTATGACATCGCTGTGCATGCAGTTCCTATGCTATGACATCACTATGCATGCAGTTCCTATGCTATGACATCACTGTGCATGCAGCTCCTATGCTATGACATCCCTGTGCATGCAGTTCCTATGCTATGACATCGCTGTGCATGCTGCTCCTATGCTATGACATCGCTATTCATGCAGTTCCCATGCTATGACATCGCTGTGCATGCAGTTCCTATACTATGACATCACTATGCATGCAGTTCCTATGCTATGACATCGCTGTGCATGCAGTTCCTATGCTATGACATCACTGTGCATGCAGTTCCTATGCTATGACATCACTGTGCATGCAGTTCCTATGCTATGACATCCCTGTGCATGCAGTTCCATTGCTATGACATCCCTGTGCATGCAGTTCCATTGCTATGACATCACTGTGCATGCAGTTCCTATGCTATGATATCGCTGTGCATGCAGTTCCTATGCTATGACATCACTGTGCATGCAGTTCCTATGCTATGACATCACTATGTGTAACTCTTCCCTATGACATCTCAAGGAGGATTACTTGATTACTGTGACATCACTGTGGCACTTACTTACTAAGGGCTTTGCGCCACACTTTTGTCGGACTGTGCAAGTTCTTAATGACTAAAATGGCTTGCACAGGTAGAAGAGGTGTCTGCGCTGCGCTGGCCTCCGGGCTTGCTGATTCGGACCCAGCAAAATATTTAACATGCAAATTGTGCCCCACTATGTATTCCTTTTCTGTGACATGACACAGTTCCAATACTGTGACATAGGGGCAGATTTACTTACCCGGTCCAATCGCAATCCAGCGGCGCGTTCTCTGCGGTGGATTCGGGTCCGGCCGGGATTCACTAAGGCAGTTCCTCCGACGTCCACCAGGTGTTGCTGCTTCGCTGAAGTTCCCCGAGGCCCGCTGGAATGCCCTGAAGTTTACCGGCCTATTCCTGGTGAAGGTAAGTGCAAGTTCCGTGACACTTTTTTTTTTTAAATGCAGCGGTTTTTCCGAATCCGTCGGGTTTTTGTTCGGCCACGCCCCCCCCGATTTCCGTCGCGTGCATGCTAGCGCCCATGCGGCACAATACGATCGCGTACGCTAAAATCCCGGGGCAATACAGGGAAAATCGGCGCAAATCGGAAATATTCGGGTAACACCTCGGGCCTTACATAAATGACCCCCATAGAGTAGATTATATGCATTGTGACATCATCATGTCGTTGTGTCTTGTTGTGTGATGTCACCATATGACATTATAGTGTATGACTGTGTGACAATTATTATTGTACTATGATCCCTGCACTGTGACTACAATACCCATGAAATCATTATCCTTTCTATCTCTATGCACGTGTATACCTGTTTACTATCTCTGTACTGTCACTCTCCAATGTGACTGTCCTATTATCAGAAAAACTAGTATTTTAGGGCTACATTCCACGGCCAGTTCAGAAAACTGCAGAATATTCTGTGCCTGGGGTGGCTTCTACTTACCCCTAAAAGACCAGTCCTTTGTATGAAATTGTCTGATTCATTGTGACTCATGTGTCAAGTTGTGTTGAGTTTTATTAAATCATGAAATGTGGCTTATTGAAATAACTTAATAGAACATGACAGATGCATTGTTTTGTGTTGGAAATATGAAAAAAAAAAATCACATTTGCCGATGAAAATGGGTCAGAACAAATTACATGAATGATTGTGCAACTAGTGATTATTAGATAGTGTCTATAGAAACCATATTATAGTATAATAGTATATAAGCTTTACACTACATTTCCCCCTGATTATTTATACCGGCCAGTTATATGTTAGCTTTATTCGTTAGTTAAAACGTAAATAGAAATACTCTAATTAATATATAATCTGGAATTGTGCTTTATTTTGTAACTTTGCGACCATATAAATGCAACGGTAAGGGGCACATTTATCATTTGCTGTGATGATGTTGTGCCCGCCCACTGATACCCATCCAGGGTCGGTTCCAGGTTTCATTAGGCCCCTGGGTGACAGAGCCTCAGTGGGCCCCTTTGCAGTGAACTCACGAGGCAGCATTAAAAATTAAAACTAAAACAGTCTCCTGTCCCCTAAAATATTCCATAGTTTATCAACCCAAACAGCCTCTCATGGTTATTTTATATACATGACTACTACGAACTTCAGGTGTGAATAAGGCTGTGGTCTCATTTATTTCATGTGAAGCGCTTTCTATGCATTCATCCATATTTCTTTATTTTTTAATTTCATAGCTTTTATTACCGTACTATTGTTAATTTTTCTAATTTTTTTTTTTGGGGGGGGGGTGCATTTATGATAGGATTTTTCTGAGTTGAAAAAGGTTCAAGCCCAAGGTAGCAAGCCATTGCATCAAATACATAATAAGGCATGTGGCATTACACACACCCTGCAAGGGTGGGGTGGGGGGCACCAAGACTGGCATGGTACACCAGCCTTATCTTGTTATCTAGCTGCAGAATGCTGATTTATATATCTGTTTATCATCTATGCATCAACCAATGCAAAGAAGCTTTATTGGGCTAGATACAAACCAGCATTGCCAAAACAGGTAGACCATAATGGATGGGGACATGAGACAGGGTTTTTTTGTCTCTATGGCAGGCACTGATATATTGTACTACTATGGCCTCTGTCCCTTCTTCCCCCAGAAGGATGGTTTTTTTTTTCTCCATGGAGTTAAAGTCCAGGAGATCAAAGAGTCTCCTAAAGTGAATGTCCATCAGAGCTGAGTATTTTTGACATCACTGGAGGAGGTGCATCCCAACCTCGGTGGTCTCTTGGTCGCATGGTCTTTCCTCTATCCATCCTATATTTTTCTTTATACCCATCATTTAGTATTGGACACATCCCTAATGAACTCTTCTAAGGATTAAAGTTTTATATAAAGAATTGTAGACTCATCCAACATTCCCATACATCAACCAGAAATCTCAGAGGTTCTTTTGGAATTTTTTTTGTTGTGTTGCAGATCAGAAGATTTTGGAAGATTTTCTATTTGTTATTAAGTGATTTAGTGCAAGGTAAAAGAAGTCTATGCTAGGAGCCTCTATCTCAGATTCTATTAAATATGCCACAAATATGCCTCATTCTGGTCAATGTGTTCCATTGAGTACCACTGGTGTCTATCACATGATGGACCCAGAACCGCTGTTATTTTCTCTTGTGGGATTCAATGCTGGAACAGATACTCCAATATATTACTACACATGTGGACATCTTTGTCTTCATGTCTATCCATGACTTGCAGCCTTGTATTTCATAACATAATAGCATGAAAGTAAACTTTATACCAGAATCCTCGACACATATAAACATTGTTGCCTTTATCCCTAAAAGATGTACTCTGATACTTCTGCGTTTCCTATGTATGTGATGGGAACCCTACCTGATGTATTCCTCTTTTACGGTGAAGGTGCTAACATAATTATATAACTTTCCTTCTCTTCTTAGGGCTCTTGCTGACGTGATGAGACAACAGGGCCACTGCTCGTCAGACCACATGGAGAGGGATGCAAACCTGGTGGTTCACATGCAGCACTATGAAACCATGCAGTCCCGGCCATCTGCAAATAACTTACGTGAGTTTTATTACGTCGGGCTATGTACGTGTGGTTAGAGAACCGCTTTGTGGTTATATCTCTTTATCACGCAAAGGAAATGTGCTTTAGTGACATAAAGCTGTGGCATCATGTGGCCTTTGCTGAGTTGGAGAGTGTGAAGTCAACTGAGGCCAACTTCATATTGATACTTGTAAACAGGTTTATCGCCATTTCACAATTGAATGGATTTGATTACATCTGTCTGTTTTACTCTTAAGTTTCACCTTGGTTGATAGGAGGCCAAAAGTATAATAAGTTGTCTATTAACTTGTATGTATATAGGAATCTGGTTGTTGATGCAGTGAGATTTTCCTTTAATGAATAGACTGAACCAGCTCTGATGTTTAGATTGATGAAACTCTTCCAGCCAATATGTTCCATGTTCTGATCTATGTTTTTAATCTGACCACAATAAAATCTTATGGCCATAATATGACAGCCACGAGCTAGCCGCAGAAATTGCATTTAGCTCACGGTCACCATTAACTTCTGTTATGCACGGTAATGTGTCTCACCACATTGTGCCTTGGCTGGCGCTGTTCACCACTCTCATCTCCAATTGGCCAGAACGAGCCACAGACATTGTCCCATTTAAGGCCCGTTTCAGCACATGGACTGGGTGCATGAGGCCTAAAATACACTAGCACCTTTACAGCATGGTCCGTTATGGATGCCATGATCTGGTTGCATGATTTCTAAGACTTCTATGGATCTTGGTGATGTGTGGTGAGCACACAGTGTCACAGAGTCACACGGCTGCACAGATAAATATAGGTAGTGTCCTATATTGACTTCTCAGTTGCCCCCTCCTCTTCCCGACCCTGTGATTGCCCCTGATCCGGTGCGGGAAGTACCTGTCCATGTAAATGCACCCTAATGTAATTTCCTGCTCATTCTCCCTATAATAGATTAAAAACCACAACTCTAGCACTGTGTCCTCTGTCAGAGGCTTTGCTGCAGTCATATTGAGAGAAAATGGATAAAGAGAAACAGATCAAGCTGCAGGTGACTATACGTATTGAAGTGGTGTGAATGGATTAATAGAGGGACATTTATGCATATGATGAAGCTCCTGCCCCCTCCGGCGACTCTAGATACATCAATGGGCTCCGACCTCCTGATATATTTGCTGGCCGGGCTACGCTGGCGTAGAGTTGCATTATCAACTATCAACTGTTCAAGCTGAAGTGAGTGCGCATGAGCAGGGTAGGAATGCCCCTCACCAGCCCACTCAGTCTCCTGCTGTGCAACTCCTTTACACCACTCCACACCCCTTTGGCATTGATCTAGTGTAAAAGGGATAATAATCGTATTGCCATAGATAACATCCATACATAAGCGGTCCTACAGGTCTGTATTGTATCTTGACATATGAGGCTAATTACGTACGTTTCTATAAAATGTATTTTCTTACTTGAAATCCTCATGTTAGAATTGCTGTTTAAAATAATTATAGCGAAAATACAAACGATAGGTTTACTACGTCAGATGTGTAACAGCTGATAAAATGCAAGTAATACGCTCTAGCACTTGACTGTTTTGTCAGAAATTAACTTTTGCTCAAAATGTTATTTGGAACTTCAGTTACCAGGAATCTTTGCCCATAAAGGACCATCAAAACATTTTAATTAGTGTCAACAAATGAAACACATTTACGTACACAATTTCACAAATTTGTTGAAATTACGTCAACACCTAAAAAGAATAAATTTGGCTTTTGTGAATGACAATAATTAGGCTACAGGCCTTACATGCTGCCAACACAAATGCTAGAAAATGCCACATAAAAGACTGAATAGAGATTTAACAGCTTGAAAGAAGACAAGTACAGGGCTTGCATTATTGTGGTACTTATGATTATTTTGGCCTTCACTCGTTAATATGTGTCATTTGTTTACTTTCTTTTGCTACATTCTATCCTAAATATTCTACACCCCTTTCCATCAACTACATCCAAAACATTCATTATCATGTTCACTCAATATGCTAAGTAGGCTCTTTACTGTAAGGTAGGTAGTCCTGGGCTAGAGTGCACGACCTCACCCCATCCACTTGACCCCCCAGCCTAATTAGCATCTTGGGCATCCAAATTAATGGCCCTGACTGCTCGGGAATGGTGGGAAAATTCCAACTGTGCTGGAATCCATGGAGCAATACCTATTAAAGGAAAACTACTTCTAAGATTAAGAAAAAACAAACTACACATACTCACCTAAGGTCATCTTTATCCCCATCAGTGTTCGCCTTTAATCTTGACACAGCAGGATTGTCTAGAAAAAAAGATTATTAGCAGGCCTGAGTGGAAAGACGAGATGTCCGGCGCTCCGGTCTGCTAATTATTCACGCCTCCTAGGCGACGTTGCCTCCCTCTCATACTACGGGAGAAGAAGGTGCAAGAGGCGTGAATAATTAGCATCCCAGAGCACTGGACATCTCTTCCTTGCGCTCCGCCCTGCCAATTATAAGTCTTTTTTTCCAGGTGATCCCACTGTGTCAAAATGATATAAGAACACTGAGAGGAAGGGAATGAGGAGGACTGGGGGTGAGTATGTGTCGTTTGTTTTTTTGTTAATCTTATTGGTAGTTTTCCTTTAAATGTAGCAAAGAGTTGGAGTTGGTGGTGTTGGTATCACATTACTGGAATAACGTCTATGCCACTTTATTAGTTGGTGTCTCTATTGGACTTTTTATATTGAATGTTGTTTTTTTTTAAACAGGAGCTTTCATCCCCACCAACAACTCCAGCTCTTTGCATCCTTATTTTTGCCTTACTCTACTGTACCCTCCACCATTCCGAAGCTATCTGTGCCATTAGTTTCAGCATCCAATATACTATCTAAGCTCTACACAGGTGGTTGGTCCTGGGCTGCAGACTGCCCAGATCATACTTATAATGTAACATAGAATTTGGGTGCTTATACTATCGGCACTGTTTGCTCAGCAATGATTGGAGCCAGAGAAAAAAATTCAACTGCCTCGTGAAGCAGCACTTAAGGGGTTTTCACAGAATAAAAGTAGGTATCCCATGTCATACTTGCATGTGCATTGTTCTGTTTGCATTGTATGGGACTTGCAAAGATAGCAATGCATCGGCATTGAGTTCATTTGCCTACCCATCACTCAATTTCTACCCGGGACAGGTGGATAGTTGGATACAGGGTTGGCTGCAGGATTCAGTAGGCCCCTGGGCAACAGAGCGTCAGTAGACCCCATTGCAGAGAACTCACATGGCGGCATTAAATATTCACTGTCTCCCTATTCCCTATTTTATTACACCAAACAGCCCCCTCACAACCTATGTATTCCTTAGATACAGCCCCCCTCACCCCTGGGATTTCTTATATACTTATGTGGACCCCCCCAGCAGCTCTGGGCCCAGGTATGTCCAGTGCTAGTGCTGGCCCTAGATGGATAACTTATGATTCTGGTATAAAGGTTCAAGGGAACCTGTCACCAGGCACCTAATTTTCACTAAAGACAGGTTATAGAAGCCCATTACAGCTGCATTGCAAATATGTCTTTCTGCATTCGCTAAGCATTTGCATTACAGTATAATCATGTGTTATAACTTACCTTGCACTCTGACAGAATCCTCTGTGTAGTCCTAGGTGTTGGGGTTTGGTTTGGATGCATTTCAAAAAACAACATGTGACTTGTCTGTGCTGCAAACTGCTCAGCTCTTGGCCCCCACCTTTGTGCTCCTGCACAGCTCCTCCCTCTCCCATTGATTTCATCTCACAATGCTGTGACCTCTGTACAAGAGCAGGAAAGAGGAGGATGAGAGTTGAGCAGTCTACAGCACAGACAAGTTGTTTTTTGAAATGCATCGAAACCAAAGCCCAACCCCTGGGTCTACACAAAGGATTCTGTCAAGGTGCAAAGTACGTTATAACACACAATTATATTGTAATGCAAATGCTTTGAGAAAGCAGAAGGGCAGATTTGTAATGCATCTGTAATGGGCTATGGAAACCTGGTGACAGGTTCCCTTTAATTACATGCATTACATGATACAAAGATTACTTCATAGTATAATTCAATTATCTATCCTTAAAGGGGTTATCCGGGTTTAAAAAATTTTTTTTTATGGCCGGGCTGGGGAGGGCTATTTAAACATAATAAACATGTACTTACCTCCTCCGGTGCTGCCGATGTCCCGCGCCGCGACCCGTCTTCTCTGTGCGCTGGTTTCAGTACAAGTGCGCACAGGGAGCTTCCGGCCGACTGGATGTTCCCATGTGCACCATCTCCCAGCGCTTACAACGTTGAGAGATAGGGACGGATGGGAGGAGCCGTCCACAACGCGGACCGGAAGCTCCCTGTGCGTGGCTTCCGTGCCCCTGTTTGTTTACAGGGGCACGGATCGAAGTGACCGCGGCGCGGGACATCGGCGGCGCCGGAGGAGGTAAGTCCATGTTCATTATGTTTAACTATCCCTCCCCAGCCCGGCCATAAAAAATTTTTTAAACCCGGATAACCCCTTTAATAGACATATTAGAGCTGGAAGATTTCTAAATCCCTGCTTCTTTTAATTTGTGGATGGTTCTGGGGCCTGGTGAAGATACCAGCTCCAGACTCTATGTTTGATTTGTATGTCATATATTCATTCTTTTGGAATACTGATCTATAAATACTGACTTGTTCTATGCTGAGATGTGACATTTACATCAAGAAAAAGCTTGTTGTGAGTTAGCGGGTGAAAGATGCAGCACCTTGTTTATTGGTTTAGAACAGGTTTGTGCGGTCCATCTATGACATAGACAGAGGTCATACATTATGTCTGGCATTGCGGAGAATGACATGAGACAGGACATGCATCTCCCAGAATCATTTCATTAGGCTCCTTCCTGCCTGTGATATATGTATCGCTTGCAGCTAGTGGTTAAGGTTGGTAGGCACTGGTTAGATTTATTATAAATGGGATGAGTCTCTGCTATAGGCAGTATCTTCTTCTATCTGCAGAGGAATAATCTGTCGAAACAGAATTTGGGTGAATGTCAGTATGAAGGAATCAGTGTCACAGAGAGGAGATGTTACTATGAACCACTACAGCTGAGAATAAAACATCAATATAATAACATAGCGTGATGGCTCCTTATCCTCTGTGTCTATGATTATTGTGGAATATTACTCTCGGTGCATTAGCTGCTATATATATACATACAGATATGTGTTCTTGTGCACAGTATGTATTAGTATTTGGTCTAACATGCAGGGCCAGATCAGCCGTTAAGGACATCTACCATATAAGCACCTTAAAGGGGTTTGCCAATGAAAGAAAATTCTCAAATTTCAATCCCCTAGTGATGTTTACACAATTAAGATAACTTTTAACCCTTTACTTTACAATTTTACACAGTTTTTTTTGCTTTTGGTCAGTGTAAGATTCCAGAGTGTGGGAGGTGTCTGAGCAGACACATTATGATCCCTGTAGTGCTGTGAGATGCTGTGTGCTGACAATGTGGTTATTATATCAGGGTACAGGTTTATATACACTTTAATTTAGCTTCTGAACATTCACTAGTATCTGACACATAGAAAGAGAGATGAGACAGATTAGAGATGATGAAATGATGAACTGGTGTTTGCCTCCTCTGGCAGGATCCGCTCTTCTTTTAACTTCCAATGTTTCTTGTTTTTAAGAAAAAATGCTAATTAGTGTTTCAGGCTCCCCTCAGTCTGATATGCTTCATTTTTAAAGACTTAAAAAATACAAAAAACAAGGACTTAGGAGATCCTGCCAGAGTGGGCACACATCCGTATGTCAGTGTGACTGATCCTGATGGTAGATGTCCTAATTTTTTTCTCCATTTATTTATTTATTTTTTAGAACTTGCCAAATTACTGTAGGTATCATGAATAGAGAAGAGCTGGCCCAATACCCTTTGAGAGTGGAGGCAAAGGGCTATAGTATAGTAACATAGGGGGATGGTGGTCTAGTGAGTTTACTGGTCTATTGGAGGGCACAGGGATGTCATGTATTGGCGAGGAGGTATAGTGTGGTCATAGAAGAGTAATAAGAATATATTTGCTAATTCCTATAAAGTTGGAATAATATAATTTTACAAACAAGCAAATTATGAGAATTGTCAAGTATCAATGGGCTCTTAAAGGTGCTAAGGGCAATGTGAGCTATTAATACTACTGATATGTAGACTTTTCTCTTCACCACATTATGACATTTCTGCTATGCATACATTGGGGCACATTTACTAAAAACAGTGCAGTCTGTACTATGTGCAGTTTGCCTGTGTAGTGTGCAGAGGGCGCCAGATTCATGAATTGTGGCTCACGTTCTGCATGAATTTGGCACACCCTGCACTGCCCCAATAAAGTGCAACAACTTTTTTTTTGGTGCAACTTTACCATGGGGCCTGCAACACACTTCTGTTAGACTATGCATGACAAATCTGGGGCTCGGTCTGACCTAGCACAGGACGAAGTTTGTGTCTACATACTACAGCCGTGACACAAAATGGTTGCGTAGGACACATATGTAGCCTGTAAACTTCTTAAATACATGAACAAGCTGTTTGGACATGAAAGAACGTGCAAACGACAGAAAACTTTTAAAGGTCCTCGGTAAAAGTGCCTCAATGTTTTTGCCATACCTATCTATGATGATACTGGGGCACATTTACTTACCCGGTCCAGTCGCGATCCCGCAGCGCGTTGTCCGACGCTGATTCGGGTCTGCCGGGATTCATTAAGGTCCGTGCGCCCGATATCCAGCAGGTGTCGCTGTTGCGCCGAGGTCCACCGGAGTTCACCTGCTTCTTCATGGTGTATGTAAGTGCTGATCTTGCGACACAAATTCTATTTTAAATTCCGCGTTTTTTTCCGAATCCGTCGGGTTGTCCGATGGCCACGCCCCCCGATCTCTGTCATGTGAAAGCTGGCGCCGATGCGCCAAAATCACGGGGATATTCAGGGCAAATCGGAAATCCTCGGGAAACCCGACCCTTAGTAAATGAGCCCCACAGTCTGAAGATGTTTGACTGCATTTGTCCCTCTAGTGGTAGTGATGTGATCTGCAGCCTTTTGCTAGTTTGTTGCAATAATATATTGGATTAACAATTTGCAGCATAAGAAAATCGAGCCTAGAAGAGGGCCCTTGTCATATCAAATCAATATCAGATTGATGGGATTTCAGAACCAGGCAACTTTACAAATCAACCCTGTTCCTGATGAATGAATAGAATCCTAGTTGCAGTAACAAGCTCTGGCCACTACACAGAGAACTGAGCTGTACTCCTGACTCCATTCTTCTGGTCAGTTCAAGTACAGGGGCAGCTTATTTATCAGGGACTTAGGTACTGGCCTCCCACCGATCTGCTGTTTATGTTTTATTTTATAGAAAAAATCTAGGTTGTGTCTTTCATTGATGATAACATTGATGCCAAATCAACTCCATTGACTTACAGTGTATCCAGCGTCTGTAGTTATAGATTCTATACCTATAGTATCACCCACTAGCCCGACCCTTCTAATAGGTTTTTCTTCCTATACAATGTGCATCACTTGTATTTTCTGCTATTTTAACACTTTATGTTCCTCCTGAGCAAACATCTAGAGCAGACTATAACATTTATATTGTGTGAATAATATAAAATTCATGGAATGTCACGTAGCTAAGTTTATTGTTGCTGGATGTCTGCCAGTTGGATGGCTCAACTATATTGTCAGTAAAACTCAGGCCAAGTCTGTGTGACATGACATTTGCTCAGGCCATAAGAGCCACCTCTTCAGATGCCATAGTCAGTGAAATGATTGAAGAATCTACTATTCATACTGTGAAAAAAGTGCTAAGTTTAGGCAAAATAATCACAGAAAAGTTAATATGCAGAAGAGGACACAGGGGAAGCAGGGTAGCCATCAGGGATGGTTTAGTGTGACTGTGTTCAGTGGGACCCAAGGAGGAGAAGGGGCCCTCCTTCCTCTCCAGGTGCAGGAAACTCACTGTGTACACAGGGGTGGATGATCATTTTGTGTGGCGTCCACAAAATTTGCCAGTCAGGGGCCCTGAACTTACTAGTGGCAGTCCTGAGGGGACATATGCAGCCACATCCCTCTGTAATAACTCTATTCAAAGGGGAATCCATCCAACTGGTGGTTTTAGGGAAATAACAAAAGTGATAGCTGACATTGGGGCTCATTTACTAAGGGTCCGAATCATGCATTTTTGTTGGGTTTCCTGAATATTTCCGATTTGCTCCGAAATGTACCCGAATTTTTGTGCATGCGATCGGAATGTGGCGCATCGGCGCCGGCTTTCACGCAAGAGAAATCGGGGGGCATGGCCGTCGCAAAACCCAATGGATTCGGAAAAAAATGCGTAATTTAAAAAAAATTGTGAGAACAGCACTCACATACTTCGGGACGAAGAAGGCGGACTTCAGCGCAGCAGCGACACCTGGTGGATATCGGGCACCCGGACCTTAGTGAATCCCGGCTGAACCCGAATCCTCCTCGGAGAACGCACCGCTGGAGCGCCACTGGACCGGGTAAGTAAATGTGCCCCATTGTATATAAACACACAAGTGATGTCCCTGGGGATTGCATTGTAAAGATAAATAGAGTGTGAAAACTTCTTATTTTGGCCTAATCATCCCTTCACCTTGTGGCCACTGTGGGTACTGTATTATTATTTTTAATTTGAAACACATAGGGGGTCATTTATCTTAGGATTTTCTCTTTTCTTTCGCTACTTTTTGGCACATTTCATATTCACCTAAATTTGTGACTGTTCCACTCACCTAGAAATATTATCCACACAAGAATTTTTCAGTGTTGCCCATATCCTGCACATTACACTTCAAAATATACATACATGCTTCACAGACATATACACACAGTTCCATACTCATTTACTATACATATACTGTCCAGCAGCATGTAGCCTTCCCTCACTAATGAAATGTCCGGCAGCAGCCTCCTCTCACTAATCAAATTCCAGATGTAGCCCTCCCACATTAATGAAATGTCCAGCAGCAGCCTCCCCTCACATAATGTCCAGCAGCAACCTCTTCTCACTAATGAAGTGTTTAACAGCGGCCCTCACTTGCAAATAAAGTGTTCAGCAGCCTCCCTTCACTAATGAAATGTCCAGCAGTCTCCCCTCACTAATAAAATGTCCAGATGTAGCCCTCACACCTTATTAAAATGTCCAGCAGCAGCCTCCTCACTAATTAAATGTCCAAATGTAGCCTTCTTTCACTAATGAAATGTCCAGCAGGCGCCCCTCAATCATGAAATGTCCAGCAGCCTCCTCTCACTGATAAAACGTCCAGAAATAGCCCTCCCACATTAATAAAATGTCCAGAAGCAGCCTCCCCTCACATAATCTCCAGTAGCAGCCTCTCCTCGCTAATAAAATGTTTAACAGCGGCCTTGACATGCAAATAGAATGTGCAGCAGCCTCCCCTCACTATTCAAATCTCCTCACAGAGTCCCTTGTCATGTTAAATAAATAAACCACATACTTACCTCCCATTCTCCGGCATGGCCCTCAGCATTGCTTTAGCACAGGCAGAGACATGTCCATGAGTGCTGCTCATGCACATTGTATGGGGCAGTAGTGGCACTGCGTGATGATGTCATGGAGCATGCGCAGGCAGAGCACACATACATGTCTCTGCCTGTTCGGCACCTGTGCGGCACCTGTGCCTGTGGGAGGAGGTGTTAATGGGTGTCTTCCAAGTGATATAAATTTTCATATTTGGACAGGTAAATCACTATGGAAACAACCACAGTGTATGCTCAACGGAATTCAGAAACTGATGCCATATAATTGCATCTGTTCTATATAGTCTCTAATGGCGTCCATTGTGTGTTTACTGCACTCTACAGGATGAAGGAGGATGTAAAAATGCGGTTTAGGTCTAGTACACTTTATTCTGTATGTCCGGAGCTTGCTGTTTGGCTTCTTCCATTTTTGATTGGTACAGTGGCACCGTTTGCCACCCGTAACTGTAGCCAGTCCCATTCTTGTACTTTATAAAACAGACTAATATAAAAGTTACCATGGCTTAGATATTTAAATCTTAATCGGAATATTGAAGATACGGCACAGTGGGATATTCTCAAGCTTCACACAACTTTCTTGCTCACTGTAAATCCTTTCTCAGATCAACATGAATTACTATTGATTTGCATGAACGGACCAAATGGAAGCTTTCAGAATGAAGACGCTGTATAATAATGTACTAAACCCTCAGTGTCCAAATCTAGATAAACATATATACAATAAGGTCTATCTAGCGCATAATTAAAGGGCATCACTTCCAAACAGAACATCTGTGTTAGGACTAGAGATGAGCGAACATGCTCGTCCGAGCTTGATGCTCGTTCGAGCATTAAGGTACTCGAGACGGCTCGTTGCTCGGACGAGTATTTCCCCTGCTCGAGATCGAGCATTTAATTAAAAAAACACAGTGAAGAACAATGAAGAATAGAATAAAAACAGTGAACACAGTGAACACAGGATCATTTAAGTGAAAAACACAGTGAAGAACACAGTGAAGAATAGATTACAGATGTTCGGCACATCTGCTTACTTGTCGGAAGATACGCGCGGAACGGTGCGAACAAAATAGTATGTGAAGAACAATATATATGTGTGAAGAAGACATTGCAGAACACGGTGAGCAGGACGGAGACACAAGGGAGCAGCACAGAGACACCGGGGAGCAGCACAGAGACATCGGGCAGCGGCACGGAGACATCGGGGAGCGGCACGGAGACATCGGGGCACATAGACATATGGGCACGGAGACATATGGGCACGGAGACATATGGGCACGGAGACATATGGGCACGGAGACATCGGGGCACGGAGACATCGGGGCACGGAGACATCGGGGCACGGAGACATCGGGGCACGGAGACATCGGGGCACGGAGACATATGGGCACGGAGACATCGGGGCACGGAGACATATGGGCACGGAGACATATGGGCACGGAGACATGGGCACGGAGACATCGGGGCACGGAGACATATGGGCACGGAGACATCGGGGCACGGAGACATATGGGCACGGAGACATCGGGGCACGGAGACATATGGGCACGGAGACATCGGGGCACGGAGACATCGGGGCACGGAGACATATGGGCACGGAGACATCGGGGCACGGAGACATATGGGCACGGAGACATCGGGGCACGGAGACATATGGGCACGGAGACATAGGGGCACGGAGACATAGGGGCACGGAGACATATGGGCACGGAGACATCGGGGCACGGAGACATATGGGCACGGAGACATCGGGGCACGGAGACATCGGGGCACGGAGACATATGGGCACGGAGACATCGGGGCACGGAGACATATGGGCACGGAGACATCGGGGCACGGAGACATCGGGGCACGGAGACATAGGGGCACGGAGACATATGGGCACGGAGACATCGGGGCACGGAGACATATGGGCACGGAGACATCGGGGCACGGAGACATATGGGCACGGAGACATATGGGCACGGAGACATATGGGCACGGAGACATATGGGCACGGAGACATAGGGGCACGGAGACATCGGGGCACGGAGACATCGGGGAGACTTCAGTGGAAGAAGAGCAGCGGATCCCGGGACAGCGTATCTCCCGACAAGTAAGCAGATGTGCAGAACATCTGCAATCTATTCTTCACTGTTTTTCACTTAAATGATCCTGTGTTCACTGTTTTTATTCTATTCTTCACTGTTCTTCACATCTGTTAACTTGTCGGGAGATAATATACGCGCGGAACAGTGAAGAATAGATTGCAGATGTTTGCATACATCTGATCACTTATCAGAAGACATTCTTTTTCAATTAATTAACACATTTTATTCCCGAACCATGGTCCCTTTGAAAAATGCTCGAGTCTCCCATTGACTTCAATGGGGCTCGTTATTCGAGACGAGCACTCGAGCATCTGGAAAAGTTTGTCTCGAATAACGAGCACTCGAGCATTTTAGTGCTCGCTCATCTCTAGTTAGGACGTTTTTAGATCTGACAATTAGAAGGAATCTCCAGGAGAGAAGCCTGGATTCTATTACTGATGGTGGATGCATGTCAAGTGTTGATGAAGAGGTGGCAGCACATACATCATTCCTGTAACGGTAAATTGAGAACTTTGTTTTCTTCATGGGAAACACAAGCACACATGTTCAGTAGTTTCCTCATATAGAAACATGTATATGTCACATGTCATAATGTTTACAGCGCACGTACAGGGACCCTACAGAAATAACACGCAATGCTGTCTGCACAAATGCTACATCTCTACATTGCCATTTATAGTCCGTCGTTAGAAGCAGTTGGTTATTTTATTGTACATATCTATAATTAACGTTATTGAATCATTTCTTTATTTTTTTTGTGTAGTAAATTTATTTTTTATACTTTAAAGGAAACCTACCACTTAAAAATGGTAGTTCTAACCCACAAATACATTGCACCAGCTGGTGCCGGAGTATATTTTCATTGATTAAAGAAACCCCCGATTGCTTTATTAAAGTGTTTTATACCTTATATTACAACCCCCCTTTGGTGCACCATATTACGGCTCGGCGCACCATGCGCGCTACCGTGCTTGTGGCTGATTCGGAAGTGCTGGAGAGCCGGTGACGTCAACGAGCTCTCGGGCACACTCGTGCCTGTGCAACTTTGCGTGCGAAGCCGGCTGTGCAACATTATTAATATGTTAATAAACTATTTTAACAGTAATTTTCAGATTCGGCTTTTGCTATTACCCTTTGGGGGTTGAGCTATCTTTCATTCGTCCAGCACGGCTGGGGAAAGTGGGTCACCTTGTTTGTGAGATAGGTGCGGGTTTTAGGGGTAGGGCCTTTATCTATTTTCTACAGTATTTATGATGTGTTATAATTAGAGATGAGCGAGTATACTGCTCGGTCGAGTATTAATAACAAAAATTTCACAAAAGCTCAAACCTTAACCTATTATGTAAAAGAAAAAACATTCGATAGGGGATGGGGGGGTTGGCGGCGCAGGGGAACACAGGTGAGAAAGTCCAAAAACACCTAAAGATTCAACAGAAGAAAGAAGTATATTGTTCACCGCATCAATGTCCTTGCCCGCTCTTTATTAGCGCACATCAAGCGCCAAGAGTGAAGTTAGATTAGACAGTACCTTTCTTGATGGAAAAAGGTGTGCTCGTATTCCACGCTCTCACTCAGCTTTCTTCCGGTCTTGCTGGACGAAAACTCCGGATCGTTGTTTGTTACCGGTGCGTGGGTAAAATCCTCCGACCAGGAACTGCTGCCACCGTGTGGTGTGTTCCACAAATTTCGCGGTCACTCCGGTTCACTCGTCAAAAGGAAGAGAAGATAACACGCGATAGTGCAGACAACTTTTGTGGTAATTAAGTTGAAACATTTATTCAATATACTCACAGACAAAAGTTAAAATAAGGCCTTTAGTAATTTAAAAATGCACGTTCGGTTTTCCTCGCCCGACTCCGAGTTTCGCCTCCACGGCTTCTTCCGGGGCTTACCGACGTGCATGCATTGTTGACTCTTTATAGTAATTACTCTCCCAGACTACATCAGTGAGATTTACTTGGATGAGACATCCAAGTGGAGGGGGAACATACATATTAAAAACGTATTAAAAACATATCAAACTATATAAATGTAAGAAGGTAAGGTAATAAATACTAAAAAAATTTTTTTCATCTTATCAGTAACTTCCTTCTTATATGAATTCCGTAATGAATTTTGATATATTTAATAACAAAATATTCTTCCATTCTAACATAGATATATATGTATAACCTTCAACATAAAATATGACGTAGATTATGTATTAATACTAATGTGCAAAAATTAAAGTGCTCTGTGTTTAGTGTTCATTAGTGATTATAAACCTCATACTCAGTTGCAGGGGGATACTAGAGGAAACATTTAATCTCAAAGTCTGCATTGAGTCCCATCGGGATCAGGGTTTTTAATTGATAAATCCAAAAGGATTCTCGTTGGCTCATTTTCTTTTCTAGATCATCTCCTCTCCAATGTGGGGATACCTGTTCAAGGGTAAAGAACTTAGTACCCTTGGGATTGTTTTGATGAAATTTCACATAATGGGCAGACAGAGAATGATCTAATTTACCATTTTTGATGTTCCTAAAATGTTCTCCAACCCTAACCTTCAGTTTTCTTATGGTTCTTCCAATATATTTTAAGCCACATGGACAGATGATCATATAAATAACTCGAATGGAGTCACACGTGGCAAAGTGTTTTATATTAAAAACTTGTGTGTTGTCAGATGAAGTGAAATTATAAATACCACCCGTGGATGATTCTCCCGTGCTGTTGCACACTTTACAATGTGTGCACCTAAAAAAACCTTTATGTGCTATATCTGTGTAGTCATCTTTATGATTGATACTACTCTGTACTATACAATCTTTCACATTCCTTAATTTCCTGTGAACAATTTTTGGTTCTGTTATAAGGTGTCCTATGACTGGATCGTGTTTTAAAATGTGCCAATTGTGTTTAAAAATTTTTTTGATAATGTGTGCGTCCTTCGTATAATCGGTGATGAATGGAACAACTATTTTTTCATTATTTTCGCCCATAATATTATGTTTATTCTTATTTTTCTTTTCACTATCACTCATTCTTGAGGTTTCTTGCTCTAATTCGGTTTGTGCTTTATCTAGCTCCTCTATTTTATAATTTCTTTGTAAAAACCTCTCTTTTAATATTGCAGCCTGCTCTTCGTAATCCTCCTTCTTGGTGCAATTTCTTTTTATTCTTTTTAGTTGTCCCTTTGGGATGTTGTTCAACCACGGCGCATAATGGAAACTTCCGTATTGGATAAAACTATTACAATCGGTATCTTTAAAGAAGGTTTTAGTATAAATGGTGTTTTTATCTTTAATAAGTTCTAGATCCAAGAAATGTATATTTGAAGTACTGTAATTGGAAGTAAAAGTTAAGTTAAAATCATTACAATTAATATACCTGATGAAGTCATTTAGTAATTCCTGGGGGCCCTGCCATAAAATTATGACGTCATCTATATACCTCTTATATAGTTTTAGATGGTCTTTGAATGGATTAATGTAAAAAATATGTTTGTCTTCCCAGATGGCCATATATAAATTCGCATAACAGGGGGCAAATTTAGCCCCCATGGCCGTTCCTGACTTTTGTAGGAAGAACTTTCCCTCAAACCAGAAGTAGTTCCTTTCGAGACCAAAATTTTTTAAATTAATTATAAAATTCTTCTGTTCTTCTAAAACCCGTGTATCCTTCTCCAAAAATTCACTAATAGCAGCTACACCTTTCAAGTGTGGTATGCAGGTGTATAAGGAGGTAACGTCGCAGGTACAAAGGATAGTGTCATTGTCTACTTCAATATCCTTAATAATTTGGAGTAAAGCCCCCGAGTCCTTAAGGTAAGCGGGGGTATTACATACATAGGACTGTAGGAATCTATCTATATATTCTGAGATCCTACTTGATACAGAATCTATACCGGCGACTATAGGTCGTCCCGGGGGGGTCTTCTTATTCTTATGTAAGAATAAGAAGACCCCCCCGGGACGACCTATAGTCGCCGGTATAGATTCTGTATCAAGTAGGATCTCAGAATATATAGATAGATTCCTACAGATTCCTACTTGATACAGAATCTATACCGGCGACTATAGGTCGTCCCGGGGGGGTCTTCTTATTCTTATGTAAGAATAAGAAGACCCCCCCGGGACGACCTATAGTCGCCGGTATAGATTCTGTATCAAGTAGGATCTCAGAATATATAGATAGATTCCTACAGTCCTATGTATGTAATACCCCCGCTTACCTTAAGGACTCGGGGGCTTTACTCCAAATTATTAAGGATATTGAAGTAGACAATGACACTATCCTTTGTACCTGCGACGTTACCTCCTTATACACCTGCATACCACACTTGAAAGGTGTAGCTGCTATTAGAGAATTTTTGGAGAAGGATACACGGGTTTTAGAAGAACAGAATAATTTTATAATTAATTTAATAAATTTTGTTCTCGAAAGGAACTACTTCTGGTTTGAGGGAATGTTCTTCCTACAAAAGTCAGGAACGGCCATGGGGGCTAAATTTGCCCCCTGTTATGCGAATTTATATATGGCCACCTGGGAAGACAAACATATTTTTTACATTAATCCATTCAAAGACCATCTAAAACTATATAAGAGGTATATAGATGACGTCATAATTTTATGGCAGGGCCCCCAGGAATTACTAAATGACTTCATCAGGTATATTAATTGTAATGATTTTAACTTAACTTTTACTTCCAATTACAGTACTTCAAATATACATTTCTTGGATCTAGAACTTATTAAAGATAAAAACACCATTTATACTAAAACCTTCTTTAAAGATACCGATTGTAATAGTTTTATCCAATACGGCAGTTGCCATTATGCGCCGTGGTTGAACAACATCCCAAAGGGACAACTAAAAAGAATAAAAAGAAATTGCACCAAGAAGGAGGATTACGAAGAGCAGGCTGCAATATTAAAAGAGAGGATTTTACAAAGAAATTATAAAATAGAGGAGCTAGATAAAGCACAAACCGAATTAGAGCAAGAAACCTCAAGAATGAGTGATAGTGAAAAGAAAAATAAGAATAAACATAATATTATGGGCGAAAATAATGAAAAAAATAGTTGTTCCATTCATCACCGATTATACGAAGGACGCACACATTATCAAAAAAATGTTTAAACACAATTGGCACATTTTAAAACACGATCCAGTCATAGGACACCTTATAACAGAACCAAAAATTGTTCACAGGAAATTAAGGAATGTGAAAGATTGTATAGTACAGAGTAGTATCAATCATAAAGATGACTACACAGATATAGCACATAAAGGTTTTTTTAGGTGCACACATTGTAAAGTGTGCAACAGCACGGGAGAATCATCCACGGGTGGTATTTATAATTTCACTTCATCTGACAACACACAAGTTTTTAATATAAAACACTTTGCCACGTGTGACTCCATTCGAGTTATTTATATGATCATCTGTCCATGTGGCTTAAAATATATTGGAAGAACCATAAGAAAACTGAAGGTTAGGGTTGGAGAACATTTTAGGAACATCAAAAATGGTAAATTAGATCATTCTCTGTCTGCCCATTATGTGAAATTTCATCAAAACAATCCCAAGGGTACTAAGTTCTTTACCCTTGAACAGGTATCCCCACATTGGAGAGGAGATGATCTAGAAAAGAAAATGAGCCAACGAGAATCCTTTTGGATTTATCAATTAAAAACCCTGATCCCGATGGGACTCAATGCAGACTTTGAGATTAAATGTTTCCTCTAGTATCCCCCTGCAACTGAGTATGAGGTTTATAATCACTATTGAACACTAAACACAGAGCACTTTAATTTTTGCACATTAGTATTAATACATAATCTACCTCATATTTTATGTTGAAGGTTATACATATATATCTATGTTAGAATGGAAGAATATTTTGTTATTAAATATATCAAAATTCATTACGGAATTCATATAAGAAGGAAGTTACTGATAAGATGAAAAAAAAATTTTTAGTATTAATACCTTCTTACATTTATATAGTTTGATATGTTTTTAATACGTTTTTAATATGTATGTTCCCCCTCCACTTGGATGTCTCATCCAAGTAAATCTCACTGATGTAGTCTGGGAGAGTAATTACTATAAAGAGTCAACAATGCATGCACGTCGGTAAGCCCCGGAAGAAGCCGTGGAGGCGAAACTCGGAGTCGGGCGAGGAAAACCGAACGTGCATTTTTAAATTACTAAAGGCCTTATTTTAACTTTTGTCTGTGAGTATATTGAATAAATGTTTCAACTTAATTACCACAAAAGTTGTCTGCACTATCGCGTGTTATCTTCTCTTCCTTTTGACGAGTGAACCGGAGTGACCGCGAAATTTGTGGAACACACCACACGGTGGCAGCAGTTCCTGGTCGGAGGATTTTACCCACGCACCGGTAACAAACAACGATCCGGAGTTTTCGTCCAGCAAGACCGGAAGAAAGCTGAGTGAGAGCGTGGAATACGAGCACACCTTTTTCCATCAAGAAAGGTACTGTCTAATCTAACTTCACTCTTGGTGCTTGATGTGCGCTAATAAAGAGCGGGCAAGGACGTTGATGCGGTGAACAATATACTTCTTTCTTCGGTCGAGTATTAGCATACTCGGACCGGCTCGTTACTCGGACGAGTATCTCGCCGGCTCGAGATCGAGCATTAAATTAAGTGAAGAACAGTATTCTTATTACATAATAAAATATCCCAGATGTTTACTGATGTTTTGCTTGTAAGAACACATTGAAATAACACTATTCTTCACTTTCCAGGTGTTCGCGCGTGTCTCCCGCTAAGTTAGGAGAACCTATCGGGAGACACGCGCGCACACCTGCAATGTGAAGAATAGAATTAAAACATTAAAAACAGTGAAAACACGAACATTTAAGTGCAGAACAAATTGAAAGAACACTATTCTTCACATTCCAGATGTTCTGAACATCTCCTAACTTAGCGGGAGACACGCGCGAACACCTGGAAAGTGAAGAATAGTGTTACTTCAATGTGTTCTTACAAGCAAAACATCAGTAAACATCTGGGATATTTTATTATGCACTGTTCTTTTAATGTTCTCTTTTACTAAAAAAATGCTCGGGTCTCCCATTGACTTTAATGGGGTTCGTTATTCGATACGAGCACCCGAGCATCGGGAAAAGCTCGTATCGAATTTTAGTGCTCGCTCATCTCTAGTTATAATTAGTCTAAAATTCCTAGTGGTGTGATTGGCTTTACAGACTCTATACAACTGCAAGGTCTTCACATGGAGCTTTATGACCCCTCCTGACCTCATAAAAATATACCATCATACCTTGTTAAACAGGAAGATGAAAGCCATTTAACTCAATATGATATACAATCAATGACCCCATCTACATATCAATAGATCTTATTAATCACAGCTTATCAAAGGACTTTAATATTTCCATTTGAGTGATCCTCCAGGCTTGACATTTTCACATTGAGATATGTCTCTAAAGACTGAAGAGGTGGGAACTTTATTTCAAGATGTCATGAATAGAAACTCACTTCATTTCTGAATCTGGAGCCCTGGGCCGAGAGGTTTCTGTGCAGATTATGAAATGTTTCGCATTATGAATATATTAGGATATAGTCCTTGGTCTGCTCCCTGCCCCCTTTATCCACCTGTAAGTAGTCATATCTTTAGTTTATACATAGTATACCACTGTAATCAGAGTCGGCTCCAGGTTTCATTAGGCCCCTGGGCAACAGAGCCTCAGTGGGTACCTTTGCAGTGAACACACACGTGGCAGCATTAAAAATTCTAAAACTAAAACAGTCAACTGTTCCCTAAAATATTCCCTAGTTTAGTATACCAAAAAGCCCCGTCATGGTTAGTTTATATACAGCCCCCTCATGGTTATAAAGCCCCCCCTGGCCCCCCTATGGATTCATTAGATACAGCTCACCCACATGGCTTTCTCATGTACAACCTTATGTGGGCCCCCCCAGCAGCTCTGGGCCCCTGCCCAGTACTGGCGCCGGTCCTGGCTTTGTTATATTCTGACGTTTGGATACATTTTAAGAATCCAGAAGTTTGAGCTCTGGGCTCTTAGTCAGTTAAGTCATTGGATGCACAAGCTGTGACCGGATTGGGACTGATTAAAGATTTAATTGCTATGAAAATCTGATAATTGTTAATATCTCGTTTTTAATGTAGCATGTAATAGTCACTTATGTGGATTAAAACATCATATTATAGTGGACAGCATAACTTTCAGGATTTAGCTTCTGTATAATAGAATGGAAATAACTTTCTAAGCTATACACCATATAATAGAATTTTTTAGAAATTCATTTATAATGTGTATTAGCTTTTTTGTTTTTAACTTGTCTGGACCTGGTTTGTTGAGAAGAAGGCAGATAAATCAATGTAGGTCTCAATGGTGAAACCCCCTACCGATCACAAGAATGGGGGTCTATTGTTCCCAATGAATAGACAAGATGGCCGTGCACGCACCCTGTTTCTCCATTCTCTGCAACACCTCTATGGCATTGACTGTGATAATATAGTGCAGTATTTGGACGAAAAAAATGCAGCACACCTGGTCCACAGGTAAAATGTTGCCATTTTTGAGTGCCTTTTTAATTCTTTTTCACTATTTGGGTTTGCTGACTATTTTTTGTCTATATTGTAGAAACTTCTGCTGGGAGGAATGTATTGCAATTGCTCTCTAACTTCATTTTTTTCATCTTGACTGTGCTGCTGCAGTTTTCTTTTTGTATTAGTGCAGTATTTGACTACTTTGTTCATTGTAGAATCTGCTCGGGTTTGGGGGTGCCCGTTAATGTTAAATTAACAACAATATTTAATGTATCCTTTAAAGGGGATTTATTAAGGGTACAATACAGGGTTAAACTAAGGAACAGAGACAATGGAAGTGTACAGGTAGCGGAAAGTGAAGTGCCTAATGATCTACCGTATATACAATCTTATATACACACATAGTCCATCCCCTTACCACCTCCACTACTGTCTTGGCCAATCTGATGATGGTGTAGAGTCAATATGTCGGGATTCCTGACTCTACATCTTCTTCTCAGGAGAAAACTTGCAGAACAAGTAGTTTGAGTTATTGTTCACCCCATGGATTTGGGAGAATCCCCAGGAGATAATGACACGCAGCTGTCAACAGTTGTCTACCAGTGAAGAACACATGTTCCACCATCCAACAGCCATCGACAGTAAACAGAGTGCAATGAACTCCATTCTCTTGATCCTTGGGAGCCCCACTAGGTGGAATGAGAGGTGTGTGTATGTGGGTCGTATTTCTGGGACCTATTGGTTGAAGAAAGGTGTCCCAACCCAGATCACTGTATGTCTAGCAATGCTGCAGAACAAGCATGCCCCAGTTCTTGAAACTATTGTAGAAATGAATGAAAAGACCACAACGCTCCCAAGGTCATTTGTTGATTCACCTGGACCACCGACACCTTCATAAGGTAGAACCAAGGGTCGGTGGTCTATGATTCTGGAGATGAGTGGGTTTTCCAGAGTGGGGATGACATTGACCAGATTTTTATGACACATCCTGTAGTTATACCATATATTTACCACTTTAATATCATGTTTGATGTATTTGTTGAGTTTTAATGGAGGTTAAAATGTTGCAGATTCTTCACCCTATTCATGCAATGGAAATGCTGAAAAAATCCATCCAGATTGCAGATTTCCATGCTTAGTAAATCACATACTGAGATATGGTATAAAGCATGTCAGATGGAAGACTAGCTTCTACCCAATATCTAATTTCCCAATGATCTCTATCACTACCATCAATGAAAATAGCTGATAAGATCTATAGGTCTGTTTTATTGATTAGTTTCCAATCTTTTGATGGGATTTTGTGCTTTTAAAGTTAACTGTTACTTTTCTTGGATGAACTCATCAATATTTCCTTATTATTCAACGAATACATTAATCGATCTAGCCATCAATTTCTACAGTGATCAAAGCTACAGAAATGTGTTTAAAGAGAAATCTCCATTATAAACCTCACACTCTAGCTTAGAGACAGGGATACAGGCATCCAATGATTCTATTGAGGTTTCTGTACAGTTCCGCTGTGCAGTAAAAACATATTTTATTCTTTCTCAGTTGACTCCTGTATCCAGTCAAGGAGAAGGGAGAGCTCTTGGATCCAGGCCAGATCTCTAGCCTCCTTTCTACCATGTAGCCACTAAATTCACCTCCGGACTACCCCTCCACCCTGCCCTCTTCTCCACATCTGCCTGTTCGCTTTGGTGGAGCATGCGTGGTGCACCTGTATCTTTGAAGCCTCCTTGTCCACCGCTACACCGCCCTGTTTCCCCCGTCACTACCCACTCACTCCTAATGGCAGTGCATGTGCGGTAGGCCTGTAATGCGCGCACATTGCACAGTGCCGCTGTTTTAAAGAGATAGATGGCTGTGCAATAATGTAAGCATGACAATAGTACAAGCAGCTAATGTGATGAGTAAGGACGTGCAGCATTGCTAATTTTTTTTATCTTTGGCAGACCTGATTTTGTCATTTTGATATTATAACAAGGTACCAACATGAGTCGTCTTTGCTTGTTGTCTTGCATACAAGTGGAGCAAATGTAAGTGATAATTTTATCTACATCTACATGGACTTATATGTACCTTGTTGATACTTCAAAGTCTGGTGCAACCCTCACATGATGTCTCTTATACAACCCTTTCTATCTGCCCAGTCTTCTCTAAGTGGTAAGGCACAACTCGGCAATGCTCCTTTCCCGTATCAAAGTGCAAAAACAGAGATAGGAAAAAAAATAAATACCGTATATACTCGAGTAAAAGCCGATCCGAGTATAAGCCGAATCCCCTAATTTCAACACAAAAAACTGGGAAAACCATTTGACTTGAGTATAAGCCGAGGGTGGGAAATGCATTGGTTACAGCCTCCCAGTATATAGTCTGCCAGCCCCTGTAGCATACAGCCTGCCCAGCCCCTGTAGCATACAGCCTGCCCAGCCCCTGTAGTAGGAAAAAAAATAACACTGTACTCATCTTTCCGATGTCCCCCATAGGTCCTTTTCTGTCTCAGACTGTCTCAGACAGAAGAGGACCTATGATGTCAGATGATGTCAGAAAGTTGAGTTTTGACTTTATTTTTTTAGTTGACTCGAGTATAAGCCGAGTTAGGGTTTTTGAGCACAAATTTTGTGTTGAAAAACTAGGCTTATACTCGAGTATATAAGGTACTGAAGAGTAGTTGACAAATGTGTATCAAAACCAGTGTTTAACGGACCCAAACTGCAAAGTTTGTGTCAGTACCGAGCATGGCAAATTTGGCACTCAGAGCTGAACAACACGCTGTCATTCAGGCTTTGCATTTGTGGAAAACGTAGAAAGCTGGTTGATTGACTGCTCAGCCAATAAAGCAGACTACAGCCCCTAACCAATCACAGCCATAACCACATTTAGCATGGCTGTAATTGACCAGGCTGTATAATAGGCAGGGTCATGTGTTAATGCACCATTACAGACAGGAGACAGAGCTAGGGAGAGGTTGTTGCTCATGATAGCGTCATTCAGACTTAGCAGAAATGAATGATTGCCCTTTACAAGGCCGTTAGGTTAGGGAGAGGAGGTTGAAGTGATTAAGGACAGGTTGGAATTTGAAATAATTTCCTTTTTTCAGAAACTGTGAAGAATTCGTAGAAGTTTTTTCTTGTAGGTTTCTGTAGTGCAGGGCCAGTGTTAGTACTATTTGCATTTTCAGTATCACACGGCAATATCTTAAAGGAGCAGTGTTAGTACTATTAGCATTCCCAGCATCATACAGTGTTGTGTTATACTGCCAGTCTCAGTACTATTTGCATCGGTTTTACCTTACAGTAACAGTCCTTGTACTATTTGCATAGTGTTACCTTACAGTATCATTCTAAGTACTATTTACATCTACAGTATCATACAGTGTTCCGTTATGCTACCAGTCTTAGTAGAATTTGCATGAGTATTACCTTTTAGTACCCGTATTAGTGCTATTACCATCCAACTAAGTCATTTTTTAATATTTATTTTTTATACTATTTCTTTGTTTATTTAAGTTTTTATGTTCTGCACTTTTCCTTGCAAATTTTTGTCAGGATGTTTACCCTGTTATTACCACCATTTTACAGCCCTTTAGCCCTTACTACCTCCATTTTACAGCCATTGTTAAAATTCGGGTCCCCATTGACTTCAAAGGGGTTTGGGGTCAAGTTCGGTGTCAAGTCTGGGTCCCGAGTCTGAGTTTTTCAGAACCAAGAAAAAAAATGCTGTCCTGTATCTATAGCCCATCAAAAAACAGGCAAAGGGTCAAGCAATCCAAAATACAGAGGTTAAAATAAACATCAGTTAGCTCTAATTTATATTTATAGCAAGCAAGGAGGAAATAGCAGACAAACCTTTTATGAGATGTCAGAGTCTCGGTCCAGAAGATGATTGGACTAGTTCTCTGATATTCAGACAAGATAGACAAGTGGAGGAGGAGAAGTGTAAGTGGAGGAAAATTCTGTCCATTTCAGCTTAACTGTTTGCAACCCAGAGAAAAATCCACAGGAGACAGATGGGTGTTGTGAAAATCAGCAACGAAATAAATAAATAAAGTTGTATTCAGAAAGTAAAGAGTAAAATCACACTCACCAGCGCATCCTCAGCCGCTCTTTATGGACAGAGGAAGACGCTGAAGCCCAAATGGGCAAAGATGTTTCATATGTTTGTTTGGAGACTGTTACCACGGGAACATTTAGATCTGGAGAATTCAATAGATGTAAATGAAATCAGCAAAATTACTTTAAAGAATAATAGAAGAATGACTTGTACAAAGCCTTTAATAGAAATCCATGAGATTTTATTGGATTTCTTTGTTCACGTTGCAAATGTTTATGTTCCTTTCCATTTGCAACGTTCTGATTAGATATTTATTGAACAATAATTTATTGTTTAGAAAACAACATCTGTATAAGCCTAGTGAAGCAGACATCAAGCCTATTATATGTTATTTGTGTATTGATGCAGAGAGAAGAGATTATTATGTGGAGAGCATCGGCTCCGTTTTTTTAACTGGGATGAATATTAAATGATTGTGGTTAATATAACATATATACAATGGCAACACTAAGGCTAGATTCACACTGCCGTTGCCCTCTGTACCATAGAACGGCGGGCAAACGGCAGCACGCGGGTAGAGGAGGAGTAGGTGAACGCTGCTCACCCCGCCCCTCTTCATAGGAATATATGGCGCAGGGAATATTTTCACGGGGTACGGAGCGGTATGGTGCCACATATGTGCTGCACCATACCGCTCCCGTAGGGCGCCGTGTGTCCATTGACGTCTATGTGGGACGTATATAAGCCGTATATACGTCGGGCGTATATATGTCCCTCATCCGGTCGTGTGAATGTAGCCTAAGTCTGAAGCGCTTTTGTTGGTTATTTTCTAGTGACTTTTTGAGCAAATTGGGGTATTTGTGCATTGGACTTTTCCAGCAGTTTGCCAGAGTCTTTTAAAATGTGCGCCTCGAAATGGCTCAAAATAACCATGCATTTTAAAATAGCCAAAACTACAAAGACAAATGAGGTGCAAAAAATAGACTCACAAATGCTGCAAAAAGAGCTCAGGGGGGAAAGAAATACAAAAAATGGTGCAGGGAATATTTTCACGGGGTACGGAGCGGTATGGTGCCACACATGTGCTGCACCATACCGCTCCTGTAGGGCGTCGTGTGCCCATTGACGTCTAAGTGGGACGTATATCAGCCGTATATACGTTGGCCGTATATACGTACCCCATGCAGCAGTGTGAATGTAGCCTTAGTGTTTCTTAGAGCTCCCACTTACTTTGTGTCTCCCGACAGGTTGGATAGGTCTGTTGGTTAAGCAGGAACAGTCTGTTATTGGATTGAAAACTGGTTGAAGGATCATATCCAGAGAGTTGTGGTCAATGCGTCCTACTCAGAATGGACCAGTTATAAGTTATAAAGTTATAAGGTTCTGTGCTCGGTCCACTATTATTATTATTATTATTTCTTTTATTTAGTTTGTTTGTTAATGATATAGAAGACAGATTAATTGCACCTTACCTATTCTTTCAGATTTACATTAATTCATAGTACTAGTGCAGTCTATGTAGGAGGAGAGTACAAAAAGTTGTCTTCTATATTGCAGTATATGGAGCAGTGGAGTAGTACACACTGTGTAGTATAGTGCAGTCTATGGAAGAGGGGAGTAGTACATGCTGTGTAGTATAGTGCAGTCTATGGAAGAGGGGAGTAGTACACGCTGTGTAGTGTAGTACGGTCTATGGAGGAGGGGAGTAGTACATGCTGTGTAGTATAGTGCAGTCTATGGAGGAGGGGAGTAGTACATGCTGTGTAGTATAGTGCAGTCTATGGAGGAGGGGAGTAGTACATGCTGTGTAGTATAGTGCAGTCTATGGAGGAGGGGAGTAGTACATACTGTGTAGTATAGTACAGTCTATGGAGGAGTGGAGTAGTACATGCTGTGTAGTGTAGTACAGTCTATGGAGGAGTGGAGTAGTACACGCTGTGTAGTGTAGTACAGTCTATGGAGGAGTGGAGTACTACAAAATGTGCAGTTATTACAATCAATGAAGGAGGGGAGAAGTTCAAGCTGTGTAGCATAGTGCAGTCAATTGAGGAGGAGAGTACAACAAGCTGTCTTGTATATTGCAGTCTATGGAGTGGAGCACTACACCCTGTGTATTATAGTACAGTCTATGGAGGAGGGGAGTACTAAAAGCTGTGTAGTAGAGTACAGGCTATGGAGGTGGGGAGTACTACAAGCTGTGTAGAATAGTACAGTTCATGGAGGAGGTGAGTACTACAAGCTGTATAGTAGAGTACAGGCTATGGAGGAGGTGAGTACTACAAGCTGTATAGTAGAGTACAAGCTATGGAGGATGGGAGTACTACAAGCTGTGTAGTAGAGTACAAGCTATGGAGGATGGGAGTACTACAAGCTGTGTAGTAGAGTACAAGCTATGGAGGATGGGAGTACTACAAGCTGTGTAGTAGAGTACAAGCTATGGAGGATGGGAGTACTACAAGCTGTGTAGTATAGTGAAGTCTATGGAGGAGAGGAGTACCAAACGCTGTGTAGTATAGTGTAGTCTATGGAGATTTTATCATCTTTCTGTCTGTCTATCACTTGAGAATGCCTGGATTTGCGGCAAGGTTATAAGTAGTCAGCAAATATGAAATCGTCTCTTTCAGAATAAAACTCTAGTTCTATCTATGGTAAGCCAAGAAGACAAATCCACTATGTAAATGTAAGCGTTTGAAAATCCAATATGACAATTTTTATCTGTAGGAAATACACATTAATATTTGATGTGGCCATGAAGATGAATTATGGAATTAGATTTGAAAACTCCAAATCGTGTTTGCGAAGCTTTTGTCTTTTGTGTACAGAATCAATAGATCAAAGGCATTTCATTCAAAGATGGCTCCACAAAATGATGGGCTATTCTCAAATCCGATGCGCCCGTTAATACATGGAAATAATTAGCTCTCCGTACAGAGTTCAGCTAGAGGTGACACATCAGTGCCGGAGCAACTCTCCGTGGTGCTGAAACGTTGTGTCACTAGTGATTAATTCATGAGGCTCACTAGTAAATTAAAGGAAATGGTTCCATGGAGGCCACCGTAGCTTTGCACCTTCAGCAAATGTGTAATTATTGTTGGACCGTCCTAAATGAGCTTAGGTGTGTCAAATCTGTCATCTTTTAGGCAATCTTAGACATATGGTAGAAAACGAATGGAAGTGTTATTCTTGTAGGTCAGGTGACATATATACAGTTCCTGCAAATTGTAGGGTTAGTCCATAAATCATGCTCTGGGTTTTATGGGATTCACCACTATTAATCATCACTAGTCAATATTTCTACAATTTATTACCCAAGAAAAGGAGTCACAACCACATATGATTAGGCAATGCATAAAAATGAGTTTTCCACCCAATATCCATCGCTCAACCATTATTTACTTAACTAGGACCCATGTGCATAGGCTAATTATACAAATGTGTTGTATGGGTTAAAACAAGTACCCTGTGTTTGTCACTAAGTTGATATTTGATCATTGAATGTGGTTCACTTTCATGGTGGTCAAGAATGAGGGGGGGGGGGCAAAATTTCCAATAAAGGGTTTGAAAAAACGGACCAAACTCTAAAAGCACATGTCCATTACATACCCATAGTCAATGGGGGTCATTTATCTTATCTCTGTTTATTTTGGCTACTTTTGGTCTTTTTTTCCATCTGCTTCTTTGGTAATTTATCATTCTCACATTTTCCTTGTGTTAATTTTTTTTTTAGATCTGTCTTTGCAACATTTGTTACAAAAATCTCAAAAATGTTGCACAAATGTCTCAAATCATTTATTTCCATTTTAAAAGTTTTCCTTAAGCATGGCTTCGTCTGGAGTTTTTGCGCTAAAAAGAAATGTCACAAATTAAGACAATTTGAAATGATAAATGTCATTTGCGACATTTAGAACATGTGGCATAGAAGGTAAATGACAATTATTCCTTTAATAATAATAATTCCTTTATTTATATAGCTCACACAGAGTACGCAGCACTACACAGAGCTTGGCAAATCAGTCCCTGTCCCCAATGGGGCTCACAATCTAATCAAAATACCAGTCTTTGGAGTGTGGGAGGAAACTGGAGCACCCGGAGGAAACCCATGCAATCACAGAGAGAACATACAAACTCCTTGCAGATGTTGATGCAGATGAGATGACAATTAACAAATGTCCCACGGACTTCAGCACACATGTCAAAACGTCCCAAAAAGTCGCTGATTGTAATGTACCAAAAAAAGTCTGAAAAAAGACAGAAAAAAAAGAAAGAAAAAGAAAAATAAATGACCCCAGTGACTTCCAACATATACACACATCATGTATTCTCTGGAGACTAACGCCCGCCAAACTAAATAAAGCATCAAATTCACAGACATTGGGGCAGCTTTAAACTCTGGTCAATGAATGGAAACCTGACGGAAGAAAATATGGATTTATTAAATCAATTGACCTCAGAAGCAAAATAAAATGCCAACATGAGGCAGAGCATACTGCAATCCAATAAGCTGTAGACACATCTGTGGCCTGTCTTTGTGAAGATATAATGGGATGACACACATCTTCCAGTTCATGAGTCCTGTGTGTGATTTATCATGGCGTTAGGCTACTATCTGACCCCATTTCTTTAGTCATTTACATTATTATTTGATTATTTTTAGATATTCAATATATCGATTCCACAGTAGACTGTAGTATCTTCGTTGTATTTAAGGCTATTGCTTATACAGTATATACAATATACCAATATACAATAAGAATGGAGTTCTGTCCACAGCAATTCTTTATTATCCCTGAATTGTTTTACCCTCATATCCTCCACAGAGAGAAGGAAGTGGCTTTCATACTTGTGTTATCAACATCCCCAAGGCATTGTGTAGTGCTACCATTTATTATATATAGTTGTATATTACAGTACATATAGTGAGGTAAGGGCAGTGAAAGCACCATGTAGCATCTATGTTTAATGTCAGCTCATTTATGCTTTCTCCAAAGGTTGCTCAATTATAGTTATTACCCAACAAGAACAGATAAAGTGTTACGGCACATGGAAAGGCATGCTCGCACTAGGTGGTCCAACTTCCACTGCAACTAATGACCTAGGCTGCCGATATCATGTCTGCTAAAAAAACATCACCAAAACATGTAGCAAACTGAGCTAATACTGCGCTCTACCGTGATGTGTTACATGCAGCAAGGTATATAACATCTTCTGTATTGGGCGGATAGAACACTGTGTACAATGGGCTCTACTCCTCCTCTCTATAACCTGCTACTGTATCTTGCTGTGTAACATGTCACCTGCTCTATAACATGCTGTCTACAGAACGGACACTATGTACAATCTGCTCAGCTCCACCTGCTCTATAACATGCTGCAGACAAATAAAAAACTATGCACAATCTGTAAGTGGCTGTAAAATAGGACACTTTAAACATCTTTCTTATAACATGCTGCCCGCAGTTAGGGCACTACATACGACTGCTCAGCTCCTCCTGCTCTATAACATTCTCTCTGCAGATAGGACACTATACAATCTGCTCAGTTCCTCCTGCTATATATAACATGTTGCTTGCTGATAGGACACTACATACAACTGCTCATCTCCTCCTGCTCTATAACATGCTTCCTGCACATGTGACACTACATACAACTGCTCAGCTCCTCCTGCTTTATAACATTCTGCCTGCAGATAGAACACTCAGTGGGGCTCATTTACTAAGGATCTCGATGCTTACTTTCGTCGTGCACCTTTTTTGGGATTACATGGCTTGCACAGGTATTTAACAGGGGTCTGCGTTGGGATTTTGGTGCAACTGTGCTGGATTCTATGCAAGGCAAATCCGGGGACGATGGACGATCCGACTGATTCGGACTGAGCGCATGACTTAAATTTCAAATTGTGTTGCAAGCCCAAGCACTTACATGCACCTAGAAGAAGTAGGTGAAATCCGGCGGACCTGAGTGGGGAAGAGACACATCGCGGCACATGTGTTCTCTAGCGGACGCTAAGTAAATGCGACACAATTCGAAATGTTAAATCCCGCACATATTCCGAATCTGTCTTGTGTTGTCCGAATCCGCCTTGTGTTGTATGCAAGCCGGCGCAGATGCGACAAACAATGTGCGACACAATCCCCTGTTGAATGCTGCGCAAAGCAGAAATCGTCGGGAAACCAGACGAAAATGCTCTCCACGGACCTTTAGTAAATAAGCCCCAATGAGTTCCCATCAATCTATTATTCTCCTGGAAGCATAGAGGGCCCACCAGCCAGCGGAGAAAGCGTCCATCTGCAGGCGATATTTTCTTCAATGTCCAGCTGAGAAAATTGAAATAAATTGATTATTATTGAGTTTTTTCCCATCTCATTTCTATATTCCAGCCATCGCTCTCCAGCTTATCGCTGTCCTGTCAATGTCTGATCCTAATTTTTTTTACCATATTACAAAAAATAAAATGAAAGCAAATGTTTAATATTTATTATAGAGCCCGGTTGCCATAGATACAAGACATAATAGCGGGAAACACATGAGGATTGGTGGTAATGCTGGGACTACTGTGTAATTATCCTCTCATTATTGTTACTAACTTGCTATCTGCTACATTATTAAACTATTAAATAACATTTTCAAACACAAAAATAACCCAGAATGGAGAAAAACATATGTATTGTGTCCATAATTAGGAAGGTGGGAACATCATATAATTAACTTCATAATTGTGTTTTCCTCACCCCATGGACGAGTTCGCCAGTATTTTGTCTCTGTCTAAGGATAAATTGTGTTTTATGCAATATACAGTATTAGACTTTGTATAATTACTGATGTTAGTGGAGGAAGTAGAGTATTATTAGTAACTTCTGAGCCCCAAGTAAGAAAGATTTTCTAAAATCTGATCATTTTATTGACCACCTGCAAAATAATTTAAACGTCTACAAACACCCATTCCTCACCCCCATAATGGAAATAATCCAAACACAGTCATAGGTTTCTTCTTTGGGCCACATGAACATGATGAACTTGGTTACCAGAGGAATGCAGACAGGTATCTTACAAAAACATTTGGGATTTGGGATGGAAGGCCAGGTACACCTATCTGCATACTGTTTCAAATTTCAGCTGTGTGCCCAGGGGTACATCAACCATGAGGCGAGTTGAGCCTCTTGCCTCAGGCAGCACCTCCTGCAGTACGATAGGGGACGGCATCAGGGTACAGTTATCTGCTACAAAACAGGGTCTGCCACTTACAAATAATGTCTCTTCACACCTGATGTCAGCATGGGTGTTAGACACTGCACGGAGAACTCATTTACTAAAAAAATAACCTTATTTATTAGTACTGGATGGAGCAGAGGGGGTACTGTTCTGTAGCTCGTCTCCAGTAGTGGATTATAATATAGTTGGTTTGGACGGTCTAAACCCTCTGGGGGCCCATGGCCACCCAAACCACCCAACAAATCTCAACTCATGAAATCCTCTTAATGCTCTCACTACATATGAACACAAGAGCAATTTCAGGACCTTTGAAGACCCTCCAAAGGATAAACCCCTTCTCTAGTCAAGTACTTTGCATCACATAGGGACACATTTACTTACCCGGTCCTGTCATGATCCCCAAACCGGAACGGTCCGACGAAGATGAAGTCCAGCGCGATTCACCAACTTCGTGCGCCCGATATCCTGCATGTGTCGCTTCCCCGCTGAGGTCCGCCAGAATTCACCTTCTTCTTTCTGATGCATGTAAGTGCATGTCTTGCGTCACAATTTGCAATGTTAAATCCCGCGCGTTGTCCGAATCTGTCGCATCGTCTGACGGCCCGCCCCCCGATTTGTGTCGCGTGAAAGCCGATGCACCAAAATACGATTGCGTGTGCCAAAAACCCCAGTTAAATGCGGCGCAACTCGGAAATCGTCGGGAAACCCGACAAAAATGCGGCCCACGGACCCTCAGTAAATGAGCCCCATAGTGTTTTTCCTGGTGACACAATGATGACTAGAAGTAACCAGGTCATGATAAAGAGGCGACTCAATTCCCATTTTAGTGAATCGTACAAGGACTCTGTGTAGATTGATATATACATCTATGGAATGATTAGGCTGCACTGTACGGACTTCCTGCTCACGTGACGCGCATGGTGAATTCCTCTAAGAGGGGATTTGTACGCCTCACCTATTGCAATTTGTTTATTACATTGTGAAGTGGCAGTAGCAGAAAAAGTGCCTATTGAGCCGCAGCTTTAGGCTAATTTGATTGGCTACCACAGAACCTTTTCCGTGGAGAGCACTTAACTTCTGTCATAGTGGAGATTCGCATTTTGTCTTCTTCACAGAATGTGGTGTCAATAGATCAATGTACCCCACCAGCAATTACTTTTAATTATGTGTTGGCCTATTTAACCTGCTTCCTTTGGGGATATGTGATTTATTCCTTTTGGGATAATAAAGGCTTCATGTTGAGTGCAGGAAAGGTTCTGAGCTGAATGTAATTGCTATTATTTCGATGATAATAACTGGGATGAGGGCCCTTTATATTACACATTAAAGGAATCTTGTATACCATTACATGAATATCTACTCATGTGTAAGTTAAGTATCTATCGATCTATGTATCTATCTATGTAGTATCTATAAAAGTATGTATATTGGAGTTCTAGACATTTAATTTTTCACTAGTTTATGGTATTTTATATGGTTATCCTAAAATTATTAAATATTTTTTGTATCCCCAATAGTTTCAGTTCAGTCTTTCACTGGCTGAGATGGCCATAGTGATGGTCACTAATGGAGTAGCAATTTCCTACAGAAAGTACAGGAAGTAGTGACTAAGGCTTCCTCAGAGGAAAGAAACAGGGATTAGTGACTCCAAGGCTTCCTCTGAGGAAAGAAACACTCACATTCTAATCAACCTACCAGTGTGTTTTGGAGTGTGGGAGGAAACCCCTCGACCCGGAGGAAACCCAAACAAACACAGAGAGGACATACAAACTCTTTGCATATGTTGACCTGGATGGGACTTGAACCCAGGACCCCAGCGCTGCAAGGCTGTAGTGCTAGCCATGCTCCGCTATGATTTCTAATGTCCTTGTAGCTGGGTGTAAATTTTAGACGCATCCGTATTTAGTTGAAGTGCTTTTTCAGGAGACAAATGGATAAAGTGGGCCAAAAACGGCTTAAGCCTTGAAACACTTGTCATATATTTATTGAAAGGTGATTTTTTCAGGGCCATCACATCATTCTTTCAGCATGTATTCCATTACTTTGTTGAATTTCTCTGGTCACCACTGCTTCTGACATGAACTGTGACTGAATTCTGTACGAGTGTGGTCCTGGTGGGCTCAGCATGTTTCACCAAGGCTGCACGGGCAATGGGTACAGTGAAGCCTTCTACTTTCACCCTCCACTTCACATCATTATATAACCAGAAATACTTCTGTGAGATCTTCTTCTTTATGCTTCCTTTCATACACAGTTGATTTTGTGAATAACATTGTAGAAAATTTTGGTATTATTTTACAACAATAACTGCTGAAATTTCAGCGATTCAGTAATACGCTATTGGAATACGAAATTGTATCTGACAGCAGCATATGCCTCCGATCATCAAGAATGAATTAGCAGATGTTTGATTTTCACAAAAAAATGTATAAAATGTATTTTGATGATAATTTGTTGTTCTGTAAATATTATCTACAATTTTCCAGCGAGGGAATGAAAATAAAATCCAAACAATTTGCGCAAAACATTAGATGATATTTTGTTGTCATAGGGATGTGCTCCGTTATATCGGTATTAGAGTAGTATATATGACATTTATGAACAGACACGTGAACTATTGAGACGAAGGTCTACTACAGGACTATGGATAATGCCGTCATGTGATAATGTGTAGTTATTATGTATGCAAATTAGGTTAGAAAGCATTGCACCAGTTAGATTCCAAACTGCAGCTGGCTGTCTCCTCAAGGAGAAGCATTCACCCCCAATAGTGATATTACTTGTTGTTACATGCTATTGCTTTTTTTTAAAACAAAATCCTAAAATCATAGTTAAAAGATAATTCCATTTTTGACATCATCCCTTGCAGTTTCTTGTGGTTTTATGTGTCATTCCCTATAGGTTTGAGAGCATTTGGTAAATGAACTAGGTCATTTCTGATCACTAATTAGTCATCAATATCAGATTGTTGGGGGCTGGAGCAGGGCTGGAGATACGACTCTGTACTCTTCCTAGTGGTGGACATGGGAACTGCAGCTTCTCCATTGGACATAAATATCTGTAAAGTAGAAGACCTCTTTCAGCTAGCACATTATTTTAAAGGGGTTGGCCACCTATAATAAATTTTAACAGGGTAAATATAAGACCTTTATAGAGCACCCACATTATACTTAATTAGTTAACATGACTCAGGACTTTCTGTGACATCCCATGTCCTGTTTTTGTTTCTAACTGATGGAGGGGGTTATACTCATTACGCTTCAAATACATCCATGTCATAGTTTGAAGGTTACATGACCTGTGGTTAATGGGAAACTTTAACTGGGTAAGTACAATATGGGTAACCCTATCATAGTCTTATACTTACTCTGAGCAATTTGGTATAAGTGACAAATCCCTTTAAAGATGATCTTTTCAATCTAAAGATACTAAGGCAATTAGTACAGTTATTTAACGATTATAGCATGATAGTTGCTGATAATTGATTTATAAACCTAAAATAGGGAGAAAATGTACATGTTTTTGGAGCATACAGCGGTAATAGAGCTGTCACTGGTGCAGATTTTGTTCTTTAAAGGGGTTTTGGAGCACATTAATTTGTGGCATATAGCTAGGGGTATACCATAACATATTTATCACAGTTTTGGTTTCTTGTGGTTGCTGTGCATGTACTCTTTCACCAACTAGGATGTTGGTCCTCACTTTGGATCAGCCCCTTAGCTAGGATGGCACTGTACATCTCCATCAGTGCTTGATTCCCTAAGTCACATTTCAGCACCATGCCCTGTGGACAGCTCATATACAGCAGTGAGATAATGGGGCACATTTACTTACCTGTCCAACGGAGTTCACCGAAAGTGCATTGTCCAACGATAATGCACAGTGCAGCGATTCACTTAGATTGTGCGCCCGATTCCTGAATGTTTCGCCTCCCCACTCAGGTCCGCCAGAATCCACCTTCTTTTTCCTGGTGCTTGTAAGTGCATTGTCTTGTGACACAATTTGAAAGTTAAATCCCGCGCTCAGTCCGAATCAGTCGGATCTTCCAACGACACGCCCTAAATTTGCAAGGAAACCAGCGCAGCTGCACCAAAAACACAATCCCAGCACAGACACCTGTTAAGTACCAGTCCAAGCCGCGTGATCCCCGAAAAAGACGAACAGTCTGACGAAAGTGCGATCTGCAACTCTTAGTAAATGAGCCCCAATGGTCTGAACAATTAGAGGTCTTCTCCTGATCATGAGGATTGAATTACCATGTATGATAGATAACACAGGATTACACCAGTGACTATAGGTAATGGGCGGCTTACCTTCTCCTCCCTCTGCATGTCAGCAATGTAATACAAAGAATATTTCCCAACTTACCATTACCCATTATTGGTAATGGTATAAAGTAAACAAGTCCAGATATCAATAAAATATTAGTTATACTACCATCACTGATATTTTCCTTATACTATATATATTTTAGATTATATTATCTAGTGTACCTACCTTACTGTAGGTTGATTGTTGCAAGAACCCATATCCCATGTCCGGGTCAAACATTATATGAAAATTGGTATAGCAAAAATACCTCTAAGGGATCTACAAAGAAATATTTAACTATAGATTACAAATATGAAGAAGTAGAAGTCTTAGAGCACCATTAATTCATGCAGCCGCTGAACCTACGACAACCTTTCCAGAATTCACAATCATAGAGATCTAGATTCCCGTGGACTTGAATGGGTTAAATGTTTTAGAATGTTGACATGGCAACAAAATGTTCCTATTTAATCAAAAATACCAGGCTAGAAGTACAACATTAAATAGATCAGAAAGTGGAACGACTAGACAGGCAGGTTGTTTTCTGCTTTTCTTGTTTCTATTATGCCACATGCTGAAAAAATATAGAGAGATTTTCCCCTATTGGCACAAAAAGCCCTGAAAGCTGAAAGTGCAGACGATTTACCTTGAAATAAAAAATCAAATGTACCGTAAAAGTTCCAGTTGAAGTATACAAATCCTGCTTCTCTGCAGAACGCTTTGGATACATTTCTACATGATAACAATCAAGCCATTACCTGTACTGGATAAAAGAATATATAATACGTTATTGAACTTATCAATCCAGAACCAGGGGGGTCTGAGATCAAGGAGACTTACAAAAGACTTATAAAACAGATTCCTTTTGAGAAATGTCAGATTATCAGGGTACAGGTGTGTATACACTCTTATTTAGCTTCGGAACATTTAGAAAAATAGAGATGAGACGGATCAGAGATGATGAGATTCATGAGACAGATATAAAACACAATAACACTCTCAGCTCTGCTAACTCACCTATAACACACACAGAGTCAGCTCTGCTCTATGCCTCCCTCCCTGATAAAGACATGTAGATAGTAGAGTAAGTCTCTGCATGTGCTGCTTGCTGGTAGAAATTGCCTTTGTATAAATTGGTCTTGAAATGCAGGGGGACACTGCAACGTACAGACAAGAGAAGTTATTCATGAGAAGAATCCGACCATAATCAGAAGATTTATGGTCAGATCCCGGGGCAACCAAAAGTGTAAACACCAGGACTGATGGAGACAGGTTGGACTTATATCTGTGAAATGTTGTATTTTTGTTAACAACAGTGAATTAGAGAATGTGTTATTTTGTTATCCTGAGTATATTTAAGAATCTTGTCTTCGTGGGAATACTCCTCTAAAGAAGCTGCCCTTAAAAACATTTTTTTATGTATCAATATGAAAGGTGATAAATGTTCATTTTCTGGTAGGTAGGTAGGTGGGTCTACCCTCAATCACTACAACAAGGGTCCCCCAAAATCACTAAAACAGTGGCCTCCTAGGACCACGGTACATCACTTGTGAAATAAAATGAAGTGATGTCACATGGTCCAAGGAGGCCACTGATTGGCCAGTGCATGTCCCCTGAACCCTTGGTACCTTTAGCTAAGCCGTCAGTGCTGAAATCCAGAAGTACTGGTACGATGAAGGGACCATGAGTAGAAGCGCGGTAATTACACTAGGGGAGATTTATTATTCTGTCATAATTTGCACAAAAAATATGTCATGTACTAAGTTTATAAAGGGTTTTAGGCAGTTTTCAGGCCTATAAGAAGAGGGCATGAATCTACATAAAAAATTCCATGCACCAAAAATAATGCTGACCCGACATAATTTTGTCTCAGTTTTCTGGAGTAAAATAAGCCAACCAAAGAAGGTGAAAAGTACGACTAGACAGTCTTTAAATATGATAGATTTATCATCAAGCATCAGACTCTTCTTTGAATCTTGTGCAGCACAGGACTAATCTAACTCTGCACTGTTGTTCCTTACGGCACTTTTCATAATCTGCACCATTGTCTTTTTTGGCACTAACAACCCCAATGGTTCCTTCATTATTAATGGAACACTGACCATACGTACATTAGTGTAAATGTGTGATCAAATTTCCACTAAAAACTGATAGAGATCTCACTAAAATAGGGGGCAATTGCTATAGGAAAACATATGTCTTTATCATCCAAGACTAATTTGTATGCCAAACCTTCGCAAGACCTTAACTCTTAGACCTTCTTGTTTAGCAAGTGTAATGGGATTGCCAGTTAAGCAGTTCCCTGGGAGAATCATTCTTTTAGTTGATTCTTCAAAAACGGCCTGAATCAAAAACGGCTAGAATCAGTAAATCTAAATCACAAGTCAAAAATAGTACCAAAAACATGGCAAAAACCAGTTGATACAGGTCAAATGGCTGCAGCGGGTATAAATGACCCCATTGTGTATCCATCAAATGCATAGATTTATATACTAGATGTGGAGAAGGTACTGATGGTCTTCCACGTGATCTGGGATGCTAGATTATTGGATGGACATTTACTCCTACATCAATTAGTGCCTGGGGCTCCCTAGTGTCTTCTCCCCTCGTTTACTCATATTGTATAGTAGGAAGGTAATTTCGCTGAATTGCAAACCTCCTCAGCTCGCCATACTTGCCAAGTGGATCTTGTGTAGATGTAGATCTTCCAGCTTACAAGCCCAAGTATACAGCCGGAGGGATGCCGGACTGAATCTTTTTCCTATGGGATGTGTGGGTGACTGCCCAGACCTCCGATATGTGGAGGGGGAATAGCTCCCTTATGTACCATGTGTTGTTCCAAAAATGTATGTGTGAATTCGGGTGTATGATTTATTTTCAATGCAGGATCAGACTTGATCATTAGTTCACACCAAGCGATCTTCTGGTGGGTCCCAAGCCCAAGAGGTCCTGCATGACATCGCCCATCACCCATTTCTTGTGGGTTTATTCCTAAATAATCTTTTAGACTTATAATTAAAGACATGTTTGGTAGTTCGGCTCCTTAGAATCAAGGACCTCCTGTAGGGAGTGACACCAATACCTTTTTAATAGAGTTATAACTGGCAGGACTTCCAACGCTTCTCAACCCACAAAGCCACACAAGCTGAAAGGTGATAGGAACTCACTGGCAGGACTCATCTTCACTTTTGAGGCAGTAGTCAAGACAAACAGCAGGAGGAAGTAGGCTGCATAGCTATTTCTTGACAGGTAACCAATCATTCCAGCCATTTATACCTACGAACAGAGAGAAGTTGGCACCATGACTGCAATCCATTTCTTCTCAACCCAATACTGAATTTTCTTCCTCCTCCTCAGTTGCCCACACTTTTTGGCCAGGCTGCCAACATCTATCTGCAATCTCTCATCCCATCTCCCTACATCATGTATCTAGTCAAATATATCCTAAATATCAACGCAGGAACTTAATGTAGCTGGATTTTTTCAGATTCATGAAGAACATGCATCACAGTTCATGAATCTGGCGCCCCCTGCACACTCCAGAGGCAAACTGCACATAGTACAGTATAGTTTTGATGTGGTCCATTATGTCCATACACTCCACAGGATGCAGTTTGGATACGTGTGGGCCATAGTGTATGCACACTGTCAAACACAAAATTAGATTTTATGTTTTCCTCTCTTAGTCTGGATAAGTGGCAGAATTTATCTGAGTTTATAGTGGATCTACATTTCCATTCTCACATGATTTGCAGTTTATTCAGGGGAAATACTTTCTGCTTGTGTTTAAGGTAGTCATAGCAACTAATAAAACTTTATATTTTTCTTGACCCAAATATAAAACTAGCTTTAAGGGAAAATGCAGTTTTGTTGCTAAGCTAACTTGTTTTGGGGAGCAGAGAACACATTTGATTTAATCAAAACTGCAGGAAAACCAAAATATGATGGGTTTACTGCATTCACTTTTTTTATAATTCAAAGCTTTTATTGAAGGATAAGAAGTTACACCCATGAATATAGCATACATAAGGATTGAAAAACAAATACAAGTTACACAGCAAGTTCACATATTCATAGCTGCAGTCTTGGAAAAGAAGAACAATTGCAGAGAATCAAGAGGAATATAAAAAAAAGAGGAATATGTTGCTTCAACAGGATCTCACCCCAATTAAACCTCAGCAGGTTCTCAAGTGTATAATAGTTTGCGACCACCGCTAGTTTCCACAATGGCGGTTAATGTGGGTTGGGAGCTATAATCCACATATAGCATAAAACCTAAAAGGTATATATAGTAACCAAATGGTATACAAGATTACATGAAAGCAGGTTGGGTAGGGGATGAGGGAGGGGGTGAAGGATGCGAAGAAAGGGGGTGGGGGGTACCAGAGTATAGCCTAGCCCATGCACAGCATCAGGCTTACTGGAATGTGGAGAACCCTGGGGAGTGATGGAAAGCAATCCATGGTTCCCAGGCTCCCAGTAGTAACATTGGGATAGAGTGTCCAACTTTGAATAAGAGCTCCTTCATACATTGGGGGTTGCAGAAGCTCCTTAAACCAGTCCCAACACAAGGCATAGGAATAATCATGCATGTGGCAGTGAGCATAAAACTGATCTGTAAGGCCCGTTCCACACTTGCGAGAGTGATGCAATGAACTTAGCATGTCAATTCAGTCCCGATTTGCAGCGTTCGGGCCGTGTGTTCCCGGCAGATTGCGTTGCGAGTGTGATGCGAGTTCATCGCATCACACTCGCAAGTGTGGAACGGGCCTAAGTGTTTAGCTTTAGCAATGGCAGGTGGAGAACAGCGAGCAAGAGAGTGGCCGCTGAGTTTTCAAGCTGAAAAATAGAGAGATGGAGAGCTTATGACAAAGAGTATGTGCCTATTAACTACTACCTATTTCCAACTTTGCACATATGATGGGTTGTCCCAAGCCCAGTTATTGAGTAATAGAGCATAGATTGCTGAAATGCCATGTGTAGGGGGGCAAGCACTGATGCAGAGGTTTTCTAACGGGAGCAGGGCACTATGCTTGGTCTTGTATTGTGTATAAAAGTGGGTTAGCTGGGTTTATTCTGCAAGCAGAGATCGCCTTAAGTGTTGTCCTTTCACTATAGTGTACGTTTTAGTTCTGTTGGTTTTTTGGAGGGAGTGAAAAGTCAACCTGCCATTAGTCCGAAGGAGCTTCAAAAATCTGTCCAAGCAGAGAGGAGGGAACTCTAGGTTGTCAGTCACTAGTATCAAAGAGCCATCGCATTGGGTCACTCTTAAAGTACTAGAGCATTGCTAAGAGGCCTACAAGACCTGACCTGCCACTCATGGGAGCTTTTCAATTTGGGAATCATTGTGCCAATGCGCAGGAGACCAGGAGAGAGACTGGAGAGGACACGGAGCAAGACTGGCATCCAGCCCCATCCCAAGACAAAAGATTTGGCCCAGAATACCGGAGTGGCTGGCTTATGCGGCCGAGGGCACGCTATAGTCATGGTGCTCAGTGATTGGCAGGTCTCCAGCAGATGGTGTGTTCAAGAAAAGATGGAGGGAGAGGCTGATGAAAGAGGTTCCTCCCTGGAGCAACCCCTGGGATTTATATGGGAATCCTTGGTTGATGGAGGATGGGGAGCCCATGATGGTGAAGCAGCCTGATCCAGGGATCACAAATCAACAGTTTTTTACTCAACTTCAAACGGCAGGCAATGGCCTTAACATCAGCAGCAGATTCAGCAGAGCTGGAAAGCTGGTGGGAGATAGCTGGTCCACAGTAAGGATTTCTGACATCCTGAGATTAGCTTTAGGCTGGGCTAGTAAAGATGGAGCTGAGTCCAGATGGTGGACCTCTGCTTCCCTGTAGTGTACCTGGGTAGTGGCCTGAGACACTTCTGCTTCCTGGTACCATGACACTGGCTGTTGCAGCACAGACATCTGCTCTGCTCTCCTCTGCTTACTGAAACAGACATGTGCTCCAAGATGGAGTCCTTCACTCTGACCTGACCATGAGGTCTCTGACCATGTGCTCCCACCCACTAGGGGTTTTTTATACTCCCCTGAGGTGGTGGCAGCCTCAAACCAGCTTCCATCTTGTTTAGCAATAGTATAAAGGACAACATTGGTTAACATCACTTTACATGTTAACTCTTGCCTTACCAGGCAGTGGTTTACAGCTGCAATTACTAAGTTCTCCACTTTTAGATATCTCCTAGAGAGGGGATCAGTCTCCCTAACAGCTCCTGACATGGAGAGGGCGCTATTTGCAACAACCACCTAGCCTATGCATTGGCAGGGGTGTTGCAGAAACATATATATTATGGAAACATATCTACACAAACGAACAATAGGATATTTTTAAGACCTGTGGTGAACAGCAACCCACTTGATTGCCTACCTGGATTGGAATTGGGCTACTCTAAAGGGCAGTGCCTAAGTAAACTGATTGGTATTTACTCTTTTACACCTGAATGGATTTGGACTTTGCTGTTACAGGTTGCAAACTCTCAGAAAAGCCCTAGTCTATGTGACTGCTTAACCAGGTGGATAAAAAATTGTTGGTGCAAAGCTTCGGATGTCAGCCAGGAACAAGTCAAAGTAAAGGCAGACAGAGTACAACTGTGGTTCATAATACAGTCTGGAGGAAAGGATAGGTTTGTATTCAGCATTATCTAGACAGCAGTATAGGAAGTAGATTTAGTGATGTAGCTATGGAACTAACAAAAGCTGAGAACTCAGGAACACTCCAAGGAAAAGAAGGAGAGAACTCTGAGACTCCCTCACTTATGGAAAGTGCCTTTTATCCCCATGGGTCTGCTAGGATCGGGCAAAGAAGACAGGTAGGAACGTGCACTGACCCTTTGAGTATCAGGAGATTTAGAAATATATTAGGGATTTTCTAACCATTTAACATACCTGGTTGTAACCTTCACACATAACAAATACAATATTTTGGATTCTTATTGAAAAATTCTATTTTATTTTGGGACATGTTGTTGTGTCAATAAGTTAATTGTTTAATATATAGTTAGATATCTACCAGTGGGTGGTGTGCAATACAGTATTACACTTATATTTCCTAAGAATTTTGCCATATACTCTACTATTGGGCTTTCCTGGCATTGGGGCCGCAGGTCTGAATCGCATCACTGTCAGTAAACACTTGGATGAAAGCCATATCACTCAGCATATATTTAATAGGATGACTCAATACCACCTGTCATAATTATCTCTCTGTTCTCTTCATTATACAGTACTGTACATCATGTCCTAGGACAACTCAGCATGAAGGGTTTTTCAAGGTTCCAAAATGTTATTCATGGCTGATTGAATGAGGGTGCACTTTGGGTGCATACAGCTTTTCGCAAAGTGTGTCCTTGACTACTAACTGCTACCATGGAGTTGTATGTCCTGTGTATATCTATGTGAAATCTTGGCAGATTGTTGAGGTTTTCATTGGTTTTTGTACCTTTCTTAATTTTTTATTTAACTCTTTTAATGCTGGACTGGCCCACCAGAAAAGCATAGGATCCTCTGGTGGGCCCCAGGTTCTCAATCTCAGCCCAACGTGGAGGTCAATAGGATTCAAATGCTTAGCATTGATTTTTGGAGGTCACAGAAAAATAATTTTTTGTTGCTCTTAAAGAAGCCCAGTACGGTACTGCATGTTTCACTGTAGAGGCCAAACAATGATGTCAATGATTGGCAATTTACAAACATATATTTATATATTTTAGAATGGAAAATCACTTTGAGTTATATTTTTTTACTCAAATATTGTGCCTTACACCAATCAGTTAGCAGCACACGACTTTGTTAGGCGCAAAGATTTCCTTACTGGATGAAATGGAAATGGTTAATATAGCACTTAGACATCAAAAACTTTCCTTATTCTGTTGTCTATAGTAATTGTTTCCAAAAGTACTGTCATTTCACTGGCACAATTGCTTAAGATTTCTTAGAAGAAAGTACAATTCTTCACAATGTGGGATTTTTAATTAAAATTCTACAAATAGTAAATTGCCAACTTGTATGGCACCTGAGGCTCTGATAGTGTAAATTCCCGTTTTCTAAAAAGTTCCGATGCTATGTGTGAAATGTTGTGCATTATTTCTCCATTTATATGGGTCTGCTGCCATAGGAAAAGAGAAGCAAACAAATTATACATCAAAACGCTGCTCTTCTCAATTGTCTGGCAGGATTTTGACAGTAGAGGGTGATTTAAAGGGGGACATTTATCAGGGCTTCTGCGCCAGAGAACTGGATTTGAAACCCTGGAATAATTGCAATTATTAGCGAAACGCCAGTAATTGTGATTATTTTCCTCTCCAAGGCATCTCCAGACCAAGTAGGCATGGAGGGGTATAAAGGGGCATGATACGGGATATGGGAATACGGACGGTGGCAGGGTGGGACCGTTCCAGCCCTGACCATGCAGTATATCTACTGTGCTCTATCATTACGATGATACATTTAATGCAAACATGTAATGCATAATTGAAAGCACAAATCCTGCCCCCAAACCGTAATCCTTCTAAGACTGCGTTACCTTATGCGCCTGCAGTGTTGTGAGAACTACAAGTCTACTTTTCATGGATTTCAGCCAATGCAATGTCTGGGCTCCGGTCCAGACGTCATTTAAATAGTGTGAGGTTACTTTTATTCTTCTATCATTTTGCTTCTGTGAACTAGTTTGTCCCCTGGAGAAGAATCTGACTTGTCTGAGTTGCTCTTTTCGGGGAACTAAGCTAATTGCTATGTGTCATCACTATTACCCCTGGTGCCTTCTCCCTTGTGTGTTTTGGGTTGCAGTGCAAATTATTAATACATGAAGAATTCTTAGTTAAAGGAGTATTCCCAGGAAGACAAGTTTCTTATATGTACTCAGGATAACAATATAACACATTCTCTAATTTACTGTTATTAACAAAAATGCAGCATTTCACAGATATAAGTCCAACCTGTCTCTATCAGTCCTGCTGTACACATTTTCAGTCCCTAGACACGACCCCATAACTTCAGACTTAGGTCAGGTGGCGGCCATCTTGGATGAAATTGTGCCGATTAAATTTCTGTGTCTTGTGCCTATAGCCAAACCCCCTGTAGTCCTAGAATCGGAGCTCACACTGGCGCATACACTGATTCATCTCTTGGGAGGAGATTGTGAGGAGAGACATGAAGCAAACTACAAGCTACAAGGAGATAAGTGATCCGGGGGAAGGGGAATGCAGGCACGTGTCTGTGAGATGTAGCGGAACCCACAGTGTAATGGTCTACCAGTCTCTGTGAAATCATCTCATGCATCTCTGATCTATCTCATCTCTCTTTCTATGTGTCAGAAGCCAGATGAAAGTGTATATACACCTGTATACTGATAAAGTTACCACATCGTCACCCAACAGAACTAGATGAATTATAATGTGTCTGCTCAGAGAGGCCCCATCCACAACCTGGGATTTTGCACTGAGCACCATAGAGAGTGATAGGAGATAAAACAGCAATAAAACTGAGTAAAATTGTAAAGTAAGGGGTAAAAATTATCTTTATTGTGTTAACATCACTAGGGGATTGAGATGTGAGAATTTTCTTTCCTCGGAAAACCCCTTTAAGTAAATATTAATAGATCTATCACTGTTTTGTCAAGAAAGCAGCTGTCATGGTTGGATTTCCTTAGAGCACTACTTTTTTCCCAGCCACTAAAATAGAAGAAACTAGACTGTGAAGAGAATGATGCTTTGAAGCACTTCAAACTAGGGGCCAGAGTTTTCCAATACATACGTTTGCTCCAAAAAAATGCCAAATTTGTCCAAGAGTATAATATTCCAAAAACAAAAAATTAAAAACTTTTAAGTAATTAATTCAGGACATGTTTTTCACCCTACAGACAAATAAGATTATAGGGACACAGAAAAATAGATATGGCACTCTATGATTGGCTGCCTGGGAGAACCGACAGAAGGAGGAGGGGGTCACTCATTGGCCCACATTTACTAAAGCCTTTGCGCTAGTTTTCAGACTTTGCATTATGTATTTAAGATGTGTTTGCGCCTATTTTGTGTCGCGGCTGCACTGTGCCTGCCACGACACAAATTTCTGCACCTTAAGGGGCAGAATCAGACCACATTTATAACAGCGACTCAACAGAATTTTGTTTCATGCTCTTTGTTAAAGGCCCCCCAAATTTTTTTGCACACGTCCTGAGGATTACATGGGGTGCGTCAGATTCATGAAATGTGGCGCATGTTCTTCATGAATCTGGCGCGCCCCCTGCACACTCCACAGGCAAACTGCACATAGTACAGACTGCACTAGTTTTGATAAATGTGGTCCATTATGTCCAGCTTTATCCAATTAGAGGTTGTTCCTCACTTCTATATGTATATAATCTTATATCATTTATTAAAAAAAAAGCAGCAATGTCGGTAGCTTATAGAATAATTGCTAATTTGTATTCCTGAATTATCAGCTGATAAATTTACACCATACATTGAGTTTCCTGATAAAATGTCACCAATTAGATGCACAAAGTATTGTTCTGTATATTCAGGGAAGATTTTTCCATCTCTCTGTCTTGTCAAACAAATTATAATTAGAGACTGCAAGCTTCCATAATACACAAAGTGACATTCTCCGCGTCTCTGTATCATTCTCAAAATTAAAGCTTCTGAAGTAAATGATCTTGGACAGAACTCAAAGGGCAAGCAGGACAATATTTATTGCTTCAAGCCTTAGGCTACAAACCTGCGTGGCTGGTAGGAGTTGTAGAATGGATTTATCTCTGATAAGTATCAGGCATTGTTAACTAGTGTGTATATCCCTTACTCTGGAGACATCTGGCTAATTCTGGAAGAAATACACACACACACATATATATATATATATATATATATATATATATATATATACTGCATAGGTCACAATCTGTAGGCAGTGTGCAAAGAACGTAGGCCTATGATGGCCTATATGACCCTATACTATGTGGGTCAGTGGCCCTTTATGGCTTTCTCTTGTCTCAAAAATCCTGCATTGTCTCCTTCTTGCCAGTTATCATCTAGATGGGAATACTCAAAGGCATCCATATAATCTTGAGGTGCTGCTTCATAGTCTACTATTAAAAAAGATTTCCAACTAGCTTATTACTAGGATACACCATCAAGCCTTGATCCCCCTGACCTCAATATGCCATTGCTGTCAGACCCCTACTGAGTGATGGAATACATGTTTCCTTACATAGCGTTCTACTCTTCAAGGGGCCTCGTCCTTTCCTACTTATCATCAGTAGGGGTCCTTTCTGCTGGATCCCCACAGATCAGCTAGTGATGACATAGTCTAGAAATGGAAAAACTATTCATTTAAAAGTACAGCATATCTCTAATTATATAGTCCTATAAACCATCACCTGAATCCTTTCATGGTTGACTTAATTTACGATACGTTCTTTAACACTATCTGTTATTTTAGTCTAAAAGCCGTTGAGCCAGTCATTAAACTGAGGCCTAGGTTCACAGTAAAAATGCCTAAAATCTTTTCTCAGCTTACTTTAGTTCTCAGTTTCCTCTTCACTTTTGAAAAATGTATATCAGTTTCTCAGCCGTCTATGTTCTGGTGGTCCCCCTTATGTTGGGTGGTTCATCTCTAAACTGTGGCAGTAATGTTTCATACTAAGGCCACCTGGACACGGCCCTTCCCTCAAGACTACACCCTGTGCAGAAGACGGAAATCCTTGCATTATATCAAAATATGATGCAAGGACTTCTTATCATCTGGCCGAAATAAAACACAGCTCTGTAACAGTTAATACTGTGCCGGTGCTGCAATAAGTCCTTGCATCATAGTTTTATATAATGCAAGGACTTCTGTCCTCAATCAGTGTGTAGTTTGTGTGGCCATGCCAACATATGGTCCGTTTTCGACGGACTGTACATGATTCATGATACAGACCATGTATATGTCTAAGACTACTAGACCATATTTATTAAATGTTGGAGGAAAAAATAAATACATCCTTACCCCGCTCCAGCTCCCCCTCTCCGCATTGCTACAGTTCTTCCAGTTTTTGGGCCCTGCACACAAGCTGAAGTTCAATGGGGATCACTTCATCCAACGACTAGCATACTTGGACACAGAATGCCACTTCCCATCTCCAAAGGACTTCATTTAAAGCAGAACTTGCTGATTGGCCGGTGTCTGAGTGATGAGACCCTCGTGGGAGTCCATTGTACCCCTGTTGCGCTGGAGATGCGGCACTGGGCTAACTCCATTCCGATACTGGTTCTATCCTTACTGTATTGAAAATGTATTCTATTCAGGCGGGAGAGTCTTAGCCAATGCTGGGTGATGAGGTCTGTTCTAGACTGCCTAAGGCTACCTTAGCATTGCTCCAATGGTTTCTCCAATGGTAGCACCCTGTGCAAGAACTCTATAAAATAAAACTTCTGCATAGAAAAAAAATTTGGCCTCAACTAGCATCATCAAGATTTGTGTCAGATTAGTTGATCGAGCAGCTAGTAGTTGCATGTAACAAATATTCTCCATTGGTCTGAGCATTCATGTGTTCTGAATGAGAGGGGAAAAGTGATCTTTGGTAATGATTCATTTCCCTTGAACAGAAAGGACCATGCTTGAGTTTCTGTACCCTCACATAGACTAAACATGTTGTAAGCAATATATGTACTGTATACGGTCTTGCTCAATTCATTTTTTGGTCCACTCAAGTGTAATGTCTGTGACCACATTAAAGTAGGCTAGGCCACTACTTTTGCCACTTGAGGGACATTTGGACATCATCTAATCATTAGATAGGCAGAGGAGACTGGTAAGAATGCAGGATACAGGACATTTTATTTTGTTGTGTTATTGGTTATATTCTTGGCAAATCTACATGCAGTTTAGTAATTTATAGTGCATTGTTACTGTTTTTTTTTAAAATATGCTAATTCGCGAAACAAAAATTCTTGCAGTGAATTGACAATAAGCCAATTGAGAGCATTATCTATCTGCACTTGTCAAATATGTTTACATTCTGCTATGAATCTACCGTTGTGTTTGCTTTCTGATTCCGCAGCCACTCCACAGGTAAATGTAATTTCAATGGCCTCCTGTCTAAACTTCACGGACAAAATAACATTTTCGGCTGCACAGCTGTCAGCCACCTGATAAGTCAGTCTGACATTACTGTCACACCAATGTGCTATGGCTGAGATTAAACCTCTTCATTCCTTCATAATGTAACAAGAAGTAACTAGGAATGTTTAGCACGAGATTAGAATAGTTCAAGCCAATATGAATTATTTTACAGCCAGCAGCAAAAGAAGATTTTCTCCAATTATTGCCTCCATATTGCAGCCTCAATACTGAGTTATGTATATGAAATATAACCCTTTATGCTGAACACAGATATCCCTGCTCCTGAAATGTATCCTCATTATGTAAATTGCTGATAGTGAAAGTGGCTCCATAAACTTTCAAGTGTATAAGCATTTTCTGAATCGTCAACTATAAAAAATGTAAAGAAATATAAAAATTGGATGAATTAAATTGACAACATTTGGTTAATCCTCATTTCTTAAAGTGTACCTCCAAGTACATAAGGAATCTTACGGTTCTGCTAAATCTGATTCCCCCTTCCAAAACAAACTGAATTTTTAAAAATATTTTTATTTCCAGAGATTTCATAGTCTTCTGTTGTTTAGTTACTACAAAAATCTTCTTCAGCAGCAGAGAGATGGGCAGAGTCTAACTTCTTCCCATCTTTGCCCCAGGATTGAGACTATTACTTTGCCCACACGGCTCATGATTCCTCATGCTCTCTTATGAAGGAACTTAAAATCTGACAATGAATACAAATACTGCCAGGGACAAGAACTCAAAGAGAATCTGTCATCAAATGTTTATTAATACAGCTAGTAACAGGTTCCTATAGAGCACTGGTAACTAACTCACAGTCTTCTTTTAGTTAAAAGTTGTTCCCCTCAGATGCCCATAAAATCAACTTTATAATCTTGCCTAGTATCCAGGGACATCTAAAGCAAGTCAATGGGGTGTGGCTTCCTAAGGCTGATTCCAGCAGCTCCAACCCATGTCTTCTCAGCATTCAGCAATAATGTCATGTGACCAGGGTGACCAGGGTGTTAAGCCTCCCTCATAACATTAACAACCTGTAACCCCTGCATGTATCTGATAACATGAAACACAGCAGCCTCCATGAACCTCTACTCCTCTCCATCCTCCATGAAGGTTACTGTGATTTCATTTTAATAGGGCTCTACCAGCCACTAGCTGTATTTGTGAAAAAATGCGGTCATAGGATCCATTTTTCTAACTGTACAGATAAGCAATATACAGATCTGTTTATTTTGAAGAAGAGCCTTAGGCCCAAAATGTGTTCATGGACAGACCATTTAAAGATTAAAAGATCATATACCATTCAATGGAAGACTACTAAACAGACACATTTATATATGCTGATATATGCTGATATATGTACATCCCACGTAACAGACAGCTTGGCATTGCTATCTAGGGTGTACACATCACCTTCATTTCTGTATAACATGAGGTGCCATCCCCCTACCATTTTGTTTCCTTTTCATGTTACTGATTAAGTAACTTAGCAGCAAATCCAATAATAAGAAGTAAATCCACTGAGCTCATCATAGTCTGTGAATACTGGATCTATATGGTGATTAGCCTGTCAGCTTTAATCACTTGGAGAAGCATGGAATAAGTAGTAGAAACCAGCAGTGAATAGTGAAATATCCCCCTATAAATCTGTTGATATGCTTTGGAATTCATAAAAATAAACATTGAAAATGCTTAGATCTTTTAGGGTCTATATCTGTTCATTTTCTCTTCTCTTGTCTTCTTGCAATTTGCTGTCTGCCTACGTGTACCTGATATTTCCTTGTACAGCATGTACCTCTTCTCTTTAGATATATATTTCTTCTTCTGTCAAGCATAATTATATTATTTGAGAATTTGTGTCTGCTTTTGCTAAAAGATTTACTGATTCAGCAAATCAAAAAAGTACCAAATAAGGTCAAAGAAATTAAAATCTTGAGAGGTAAATCTATGACCACCGTGGCTTCCAGTAAGAATATCATCCATTGCGTAATAGGTAATATAAAGTTTTCCATGGCATCAACTACAATTTTTTTTTTAAACTGTAGAATTTTTAAAGAAAATATGGCTGCTGTCTGTTAAGGGTTTAAAATTATTAGTTACAACAGTTGAGAATTTAATGTGAAAGTAAATGAATACATGAGCACTACTGTGTGTAATTACCACATCATTATTTCTGACATCTTAAGGCCCTTGGGCAGATGTGATAATAATAAAAAGGAACTGATAAAAGCATAGAATAATGTGGGATTGTAAAGAAGAATCTTCAAAAATAATATTGGCGTAGAAAAGCCTCTGTGCAATAAAAACGGGTATGTTTTCCACCTACATTTTATCATTCATTATACACCCAACTCAAAAATTAGAAGTTCTTACATGTGTGTCCAACCTTAGCAACCTAAGCTCATACTTGATTAAGGAGTCCAATTTGTTATGAAACTTAAAAGTTGTTTCCCATCAGTTTTTGTTCTGTATTACACATATGCAGAGGATCTAGAGAACAGGAACCATTGACCCTGGTACTTATGCACACACAAAGAACACATTCACATACAGAAAACACACAAAGTACAACACACACAGATAGACAAAAGTCATACATAAAATGACATAGCAGACACATGACCTCTGAAAACTCTCTATGGTAGTGCTGCAACATATAGACCTATGGAGCTTCTTGAAGATCTTCTGAATAACGGTATTTCTGCACAAGACAATAAGAAGTAACCACCATTCATTCAATTTTGTGCACATCCTGTGGATGCAGAGTTGAGAAGAGGAATAACAGAAGGTCTCAAATGGCCATTGAGCACAGCACAACTTCACCATTCTATGGCTAAAGGATATCTATCATCAAAATCCAACATGATAGCCAGAGGCATTTACCCATAGATTAAAGCCCTATAACTTTAGTAATCATTATAGTTGTTACCCATGGCCTCTTTTCTTCTAAAAATCTACTTTTACAAATATGCTAATGAGCCAAAAGGGCTCTGGGGAATATTTTAATGGCCAGAGGCAGAGTGGACCAGCACTATCCTGTGCTAGGAACTGATGCAGGTAATAGCAAAATTCTATGCCAGGCAGAATCTGGCATAGAATTTCCCAACAGGGTTTATGCCCGTTAGATATATAAGGATGACTGGGTCAATATCATACACTGTCGAACCCTGTGTCAGCTTATGATAAATCCCCCCCATAGAATTTTAACTTTACTCCAGACATAATGTTAATTGTGAGGTCTATTGCCCCATATCCCATAGGGCAGTGGTGCAGAACCTATGGCACGGGTGCAAGAGGTGGCACTCAGAGCGCTCTCTGTGTGCACCCGGGCCATTGTCCCAGCACAGTTCCCCAAGATTCCAAGATAAGACTCGTCTAGATGTTGCTTTCATTGCAATTGTAAAGCGTTGCTTCCTTGGCTGCTTGGGACTGCGGGAAGAGTGAGAAGGTGTGGACAGGTCCTATTTATATTTGGAGGTCCACCTGCTGACCCCTTGTACAGCGGGACCCTAGAGAAAAGCTACAATAATAGCTCTTTTGTTTCAAATTTGTTGGTGTCCTCAAGGCCGATACGATTGAAAGTTGAACAAAGAGCAATAAGTTATTGCTAAAAATCCTATGTTGGGATTTGGTTTGCAGTTTGGGCACTCGGTACTTTAAAAGTTCCCCATCACTGCCATAGGGAAAGTAACATTCAGTATGGCGACACAAGAATTTGCATCTTCAGCTACTGTGTATAATGTACCCATTGAATTATGTGCTATCTCCGGCACCCAACTCTCCCCTTTTCCAGTTCTCTATCCTGATACATCTGCCAGGTGACAGTATAAATGGATGCCCATAATGTTAGATAAAGTTGTCTGATAGCCTGTCTCCTCAGGTGCTTTACATTCAGCGGGTGAGAGGAAGCAGGATATTTTGGATCTCATTTAAATGACATTGTCGCGGTAATCTACTACAAAGGCTCCTTGATTGTTATTTCTTTAAAACTAAAATGAATTATTTCTAAACTGTTTGTCTCATGCCAAGAGAGGCACTTGATAGCACAATGCTCATTTATCTGCATACATTAGTGGTAAACATGAAGTACTAAGCTGAGTGCAGCCCCAATCCTGGCACTAGATCATTGCTAACAGAATGGCTATTATTACAATTCCACCGGCAACATTCCATCTTATTCCAGCACTCGAGCTCTAAAAATTCACATCACTAAAATAGATATTGTATCTATCCATGCAGGTAGGGTACATGCCGTACTGTAATGAAAGCTCGGCTTTATTATTATTATTCTAGACGTATTCATGCAATGCATTATATATATAATTGTACCCTCATTTATTACTACAATACCCTTTATAAAAACTGTAAAATTATAAACCTGGGAATATTTTACGTGTTACAGGAGTAATTCATGAAGAGTTTGTCACATTTTGTTTGATACAGCCATCTTGCCTAAGACCTAGTAACAGCACCAGAATTTTATCACCCTAACAAACAATACCTACTGATGCTTACATGAGGATATGAGGAGGCTTACAAGTCCTCCTCATATCACCTAATATTAACTGCCAGTGGGGCACTGTACCTTAATTGCAGCCATTGTTCTGATATGCAAATTAGCTTTTCTGACACTGTCTAGTGGCTCTGACTCTTCTCTCTCTCAGGCTGCCAGTGAACCCCACCCCATTATTCTGACAGATAGCTCTGTGTCTCTTCGAATTACTGCTTTGCCACCTTGTACTTAGAGGCTGTATGATACTATTCAACTACAGACATATAATGCTCTATTTAAATATTGTGTCAATTTTATGTACGTGGTGCCTTACATTCATGTCATGTGACCAGAGTGACATCATTGCAGGTCCTTTAGCCTCCTAACAATAGCAAACTGTACATCATGTATGTGATCACATGAAATCACAGCATGGAGCCTGCATGGAGGATGAGAGGTCCATGGAGGCTTTTGGGACTTCATGTGGTTAGATACATACATAGGGTACATTTCTCTAATGTTAGGACGCTAAAGGACCTGAGATGATGTCACCCTGGTCACATGACATTAACTGCTGAATAGTAAGGAGGCATAAGGCAGGGGGAGTAGATGGAGGACTGGACTAAAAGTAAACACCCCTTCTAATGCCAGGTAATAAAAGATAAAAGTTGATTTATATGGATGTAAGGAAAGCAATTTTAGCTAAAAGAAGGGTGTCATTTAGTTACTAGGCCTCGATAGGAACCTGTTACCAGCTGTATATGTGAAAATGTGGTGATTGGTTGCCTTAAAGTGATATGCTTTACAGCAGTCTCATGGTTATAGACAGCATTGGCCTGAAGTCAACTTCTTTAATTGTGTATCCTCACCAAAAATAGGTCTTAACTGTACACTCTATTGGGCTCATTATTTTACCTCTTTCATAAGCCGTTTTTGTCTCAACATAACCAATTACCTTACTTCTGGGGCCCCCGGGTAAGTCCCCGTTCAGGGCCAGACGCTACAACCAAAACCACACCAACCAATCATTAATCACAACTCCTCCATGCTCCTTTTCCGCTCATCGTCTCCTCCTTTGCGGTCTTCTTTTTAGTTATTCCTTTGCTCACTTTACCATCCATGTTTTAGATTTTCTGCCCCATGAGAGATACAGAAGACAAGAAAGTGGTCCTTCTGCAGTTTCCCTCATTTAAGCATAAAGTACAGCATAATGCAGAATAGAGTTGAGCAAATGCAAGTCTTGAATTCATTCAAGATTCACTCTTCTGAAGCTTTGCCAATTTTTGTTTAGATTTGATTCATGTCCTAATCCATTCTATACAACTGACAATGCTTTAATATTCCTGTAAATTGTCATTTTTTCCATTTTCAGTTTTCACAAAAAGTTTAATAATGGGAGTCTAGAGGACAAGGTGAAAATGGACAATAACAGAAATCAACAAAAGTCCATTGAAATCAACTTGCATTTTAATGGACCCATTTAACTTCTGTTGTAATTGTATATACAAGACTTGCGGTAGGCAAATCTGAACTGAATCTCCGATTTGGTGGATAGGTTTTCTCATCTCTAGACTGTCAACAGTAGATATTAAAGTTAAATTGTCTCCTTATTGTAGATGGGTAGCTTCTATGCCTATTATCCTGGTAGGATGAAAAGGATGGGCGTCCAGTCGGTGGACATGTAGTATTATATAAATATATAAAATTGTTGGCAAAACGCGTTTCGATTCCGCAAAGGGTTCTTCCTGGTAGTAGTAACCATGGTTTTAAAGTTGAAAGGGAATCGACATGACAGACAAGTATTGCATAAACATGCTGTCTCGTACTCGTACACTGTATTTCAACTGGTATCTGGAATTAACAGAGTCATCTTTCGTAACATTCACATTTGTTGTTTGCAATGAAATTCCTCTAGGAAGTTAAGAAGCAAAGGTTTCTGCCTTTTCAGATGTAAGTGTTGAGCATCTTAGCTGTGAAGATGACCTGAATTTGCCCTCTGAAAATATTCTGTGACAGTATGAAATTATTGTGCAGGCCAAGGGGTTTTTTCTGCACTCGGGAGCCTTCTCACGAGAATTCGAATCAAATGACATAATCTTGGAAAATTGCTCATGTTTCACTTTGTATTCCGCATACAGAGCCAGGACAGCAAAAGCAAAATGCAGAGATAAAATTTACAGAACAAAACATGAAAAACTAAAGCCGTGTATTATCGTGATTTTTATTCGAAGGATAAGGTTGAAGAGAAAATTCTTGTCCTGTGTGAAACATGGTGCATAGGTGTCAGACAACCTGAGACACTTAGTGGGACGTTGGCTCGGTGTGAGTCATTCCTCTCTTAAAGACCTGACTAGAAATGTTACAGTACTGTCACACCATATGATCGGTCTACACTGATCTCTGGGACTGTCATTCGCTTAGAAGACTTAGAATTACAGAATTTACCAGGAACTGCAATTTTGTCGACTGACACATCTCAAAGACTTTGCACGGTACACTAATGGCGTGCCAATGAAATATTATGGCAACCTGCAACATATGTCACCTGGATTGGTTACACATATCACTGTAGTCATCATTCCCTAGTCAGTATTGAATAAGGATTGAATAAGGAAATTCAGCATGTTCTATGACACTGGCAGGGCCCCATAGCAGACTTCTGAATGGGGCCCCATACCCCATACATTGTATACTCACACATTTATACACTCACATGCACACATTTATGCACCTCTATATACATTTATACACTTGAACAGTACTGTCCTAGTTGCTGCTGACCACATAGGGGAAGTAGACGGCTGGAGTTCAAGATGAGAGATCCCTAGTCCTGTCATTCTGCTTTCCCCTCCCTCTCCCCCAACATTTCTTATTTGAGCTGCCAATTCACACTGGGGCAGATTTACTTACCCGGTCCTGTAGTGATCCCGCGGTGCATTGTCCGACGCTGAATCGGGTCTGCCGGGATTCACCGGAATTCCGGCGGAATTCAGCTCAAAACAGAAATCGTTGAGAAACCTGATGAAAGTGCGGCGTTCGGACCCTTAGTAAATGAGCCCCATTGTGTACTGAAGATGATGTGCACTGTTATATACATATTATGCTGTATGATGTGCAATATAAAATGTATATAATAGTGCACATCATCCATTCTTTAGTGCGTCAGTTCAGATGCCAGGGCCCCTTGACAATGCAGGCCCCATAGTAGCTGCTATGGCTGCTACCGCTGTAGTTATGCCTCCGGACACTGGCAGAACTTACACACATACATTGTCTGCGAAGTACCTATAGGACCTTCTTTATCTTTCCTCTTAGATGGACATATCCAGCTTAGTGAATTGAGTTATGACCACATTTTCAAAACTACATTATTCATTAATATTAAGCCAAAAACAGATTTCCTGTGTGGGAACGTTACAGCCTTTCAATGGATGGGTTAACATTTCATGATAGTGTCTTGAATTGGTTTCTTGAGCTACTGTAAGTTAAGATTAGACACATCTGTAGTTTACCCTTAGGAATGCAACGTGAATTGGGGTTAATATCATCCTTTGTATTATAAGGCTGGTGTTGCTTGTACCAAGCTCTTGCACTGTGCTCATAGCATTGGATCTTATGTGGAATTGGTGTTTCATGGGATTGTCCCACTGTTTTATATTATGTTTTTGTAATCATAAGTTGGGTCTGGTTTTTCTACTTCTTGGACTCTTTTGTATGCTTTGGCTTTTTAGAACTTCCTGTTTGTTTGATAGGGTAGTAATGCTTACTCTTTGTAATGGTCATCTCCTGCCCTTTGTTAGATACGCCCCCTGTTGGCCTTCCTTTTTTACTTTGCTAGTAGATGTAATACATAATAATAATTCCTTTATTGATATAGCGCATACAGATTATGCAGCGCTACACAGAGCTTGCCAAATCAGTCCGTGTGCCCATAGGGCTCACAATCTAATCATCCTACCAGTATGTTTTTGGAGTGTGGGAGGAAACCAGAGGACCCAGAGGAAACCCACGTAAACACAGAGAGAACATACAAACTCTTTGCAGATGTTGACCTGGATGGGATTTGAACCCAGGACCCCAGCGCTGCAAGACTGTAGTGCTAACCAATAAGCCACTGTGCTGCCCAAATTCTTGCAGGATGTCTTCTATCAAATCTTGTCCTTAGAATTATTTTTTAATTTTGCTAAAATTGTATGAGTTTTAGCTTGTTATAAATTTATAATCTTATTTTTCCTATTTGTCTTTATAAAGATTGTGAACCTTAACAGGGTTGGTGGACAGAGATCCTCTAACAGTTAATGAGAGTCATTCAGAATTATTGTAATGAAGGTGTAATACACTGTTCATTCTTGTTTTATGGAATAGAACAATATCACATTTCAGAAAAATTTGGTGTAGGAGCGATAAATTAATTCCAAGATTCTCCCAGCAGGATATCAACCCCTTTCTTGGGATTTTTTCCCAATTAACATGTACATTTTTAGCAAAGCTTAAGTAAATGTTGAAATATCCTGGCCATTCTTGCTCGAGATAATCACAGCAATTATAGAGGTAATATGATGAAAGGCTGGAAGGAATCAAAGACTACAATAAACATTTTAGATTATTTTAATCATCATGTCTGATAGCGACTTACGAGGAGACAGTATTAGGCTGATAATAATTGGGGATGTTCAGGTGTATAGGATATGTAAAAAATCTTGTCTGTTGCTCAGAATACTAAAAGGCAGCATAGGGCCTTAGTGGTTAGCCATGGGATCCTTTGAAGCTGATCAAGGGTAACAGCTGCATTGAGTTTATATGCTCATCTATATGTTTGTATAGTTTTTCTTTAATTCCCCAAAACATATACATTATGTGACATCAATATAAATTAATGGACAACTCCTTTAAGGCTGTAAATCTGTTATTTGTGTTGTTTATCTGAAGCACACACCAATTGGGAGCTAGTTTAGCTTTTAGTCCTGATCTGTGTATTTGGGTAAGTAATTGGCTTAGTGATAGAAAACAGAGGGTTGTCATTAATGGCACATTCTCTGATTGGGTTGACATTACCAGTGGAGTGTCACAGGGGGCAGTATTGGGGCCACTTCTTTTTAATATTTTTATTAATGACCTTGTACTGGGTTTACACAGTCAAGTTTCAATATTTCCAGATGATACTAAGCTGTGTAAAGTAATAAATACTGAGGTCGATAGTTTAGCATTACAGAGGGATTTGTGGAAGCTAGAGGAATGGGTGGAGAAATGGTTGATGAGGTTTAATGTAGATGAATGTAAAGTTATGGACTTGGTCCATGGAAACAAAAAGTATAAATAAGTTCAAACAGTCAATAACTTGGTAAAACTGGAGCTGAAAAAGACTTGGGGGTATTGGTGGATGGTAAGCTAATACATAGACTGCTAAGACCCCCTAAAAAGGTTTCTTCTTCTAAAAGTTGTGACTTTTAACACCAGACCTGACCTATGCATGAAAGGGGAAAATGTGATTTTTTTTTTTGCTAGTGACAGGTTCCAATAGGTTCCTATCCCGATTTTAAAAATGGCTTTGTCAGCATTCTGAATTATTTCAGTAGTGTATACAAGTTTATATAAGTAGAATGTGGTGAGCCTGAGGCAGCTTCAGCCTGTGTGTGCCTGTGTCAGTCCTCTTTCCTTCCACACTTACTGTCATGGCATTCTGTAAAATCAGCATAGAATAGGCTATTGGAACCTGTCACTAGCTAAAAATCACATTCCTGAAGACAGGTTCGCTTTAACTTAGTTTTTGATTGGACTTTAAAAATGTAAAAGAAATTCTCACCTGTCAAATTTCTGCTATTGCAGTCTTTGCTCATGTTTCTGCAGGGCAGATGTGCCCTATATCAACATGATCAATGCAGCCTTATACTGGTCTCATTAGTCTTATGGAGTTTTTATAGGCATCACCATTGAGACCAATGAATGGCTGTGCTAGTCATGTGGATAAAAGATACGTTATCACCGCACCATGACCAATGGGGAACAACTGAGCAACAGGATCGGGAAATGTAACAGAAGAGGAATTTGTTTTATTTTTGAAGATTTCCATTTCCTGCCGGATGATTTCTTTTCTGTACTCATGGACAACCCCATTAATACACAGACTTCATCCGATTAGACAGAGCAATATGAAACAAGATTGAAAGTTATTCTTTCTGCCTTGGTTTGCATTTCCATTAAGCAAAACTCCTGACTTTTAAGGCATTTATTCTCCATTATCTGTGTGCAGTGGTCCATTGTATTATGATCCAGTTGGTTGGGCAGAGGTGCCCTATGTGTTAAGGAACAAGCACAATATGGCAGCTCTGTCTCACCCTGTCCTTGATCCAGTCATGCACGTCCAGTCGGCCAGTGTAATTTCACAGGGTGTTACTGTAATCAGCGGGTCATTTCTTTTATTAAATTCCCTTTGTTTGAGCTGCGAAGGTGAAAGCTATTTTAATTAGAAGTCTGATTAATGCAGATTAGCCTGGAGCTATGCAAAGGAGCAAAATTAGCCGAACCTTATCCCAAGAAAAGCCAAACTAAACACTGATACGCAAATATATATTCACCGGCATGTCCATCATTTCTATAATATTATTCATAAAAGTGAAATGAAATCTCTAGTCTCAAGAGTGACCCATGTTCCTTCCTCGCGGACAAGAAAATATTGTTGATTCTTTGGGTTTGCACTGAGAAAAATGACTAAACTGTGCACTTTGTCTTTATTCATGTGACATATTGTGCTCTTTTGGTAATGAATTTTTAGAGATGTGGCATCTTATTCTTAGCCCTGACTGATGACTAAGAGGAATAGGTTAGTAGTGGTGACGGTGCCAAAGCATGTGTCTCATATCTGCATGTAGGAGGGGGTGAACTTACAAATGCTGAATGTATTCATCACACACCTGGATACTTACTATTTATGTGTAAAATGATCAGAGACTATAGGAAAATTGATTAAAACTGTCATAGAGTTGTCCAGAAAGTATTGTAGACAATGCAGCACAAATTGGTCAAAATAATAAAATGTAGAGCACATGGCATTATAAATTTGATACAGCTCCCTAGATATGTTATCCATATTCCTATTCCATAAAACAGATATTTAGGATTAGAAACAGGAGATCAATTTTTCCCTGAAAAACCTTAACTGGGCCTCAAAACAAAAAATCTTTACTCTGCTCCTCCAGTTGTGATGTGTTCTTTCCAGAGACACCATATGTGCTCCCTCAGTCTTCTGGGCAGCATCTTCAACTCTTTACACGCCTATAAGTACAGTACAGGCGGTTCCCAGGATACATATAAGATAGGTAAGTCGGAACTGTATACTTCATAATTGTTGCTCCAGGCAAAATTTTTTGGGTCTCTATGATTATTGGATTTTAAAAATGTTGGATTGTCATAAGAACCAGCATTAACAATTATTAATTAATTGCAGACGCCTTTGATAACTGTTACAGCTGTTTATTGTAGCCTACAGCTAAATTACCAAAATCCACACGGCCATTTGTAACTAGGATTCGTTTGTAAGTCGGGTGTTCTTAAGTAGGGGACCGCCGGTACTGCTATGCTCCGTTAACTGCAATTGCGGTCTCTGTCAGCATGGATGGACTGTAAGAAGGGAGACACAGAGGGTGACGCCATTATGGATGAGCTGTATAGAAGGCCTTTTGGGCAGGGCATACTGGAGGATATTTAAAATTCTTTTTCCGACAATTTTATGGCAGAGAAGACATGTATCAAGCTCCATTACCACTACTTTTTCCCCTTGGGTGAGGAGAATAGGAAACTTTCCCCTGCCAGTGGAGCACACATTCACACAAATACTGGGAAGCTGGAGCCTCTTTAGCCACCAGTCTTAAAGGGGTTGTCCGAGACCATAAAAAAAATAGGTGACTGGGAGGGGGCCTCTTAAAAAAAATTTAGTTTCCTCCGTGGTCTTTCCCGGCATCATGCGCTGCTGTCTCTCCCGTCCGTGCCCCTGTAAACAAACACTCAATGCACTCAACATCATGCCGGCCGAGTCCCACATTATGCAGTGCTGGGAGTAGGGATGTGGCCGTCCTGAAGTTGAAGGCATCACAGCTTGTTGAGAAGCGTCGGACACTGGGAGGGACCATGAAGGTACATAAAATCAAGCATATAAAACCAGGGGCATTTACTCATCCAGCCACTGTGACTGTGGTGATCTTCTTATAATTGTTATCCATGGTCACCTTCCACCTATAATCAACTTGTAAAATTATGCTAATGATAGAAGGGTTCTGGGGTGTTACACTGTGCAGGAGCACCCCCGCCCCATGTATCCTTAAATTTCCTCTGCTGTAGTGAGATTACATCAGGCAGAAGGAGGGTGAAGTGCGAAGGGAGCAGATTGAAACAGTGAAATGTGAAGCTGCAGGATGAAAGGGCTCTGGCTTTATTAGCATAATTGTAAAATATAAGAAAATTACCTCAGACACAGTGGCTGGATCTATGAGTGATGTCCCTGGGTTATCACGATGGATTTTTAATGGTAGTTTCACTTTATTAAATTTCCCCCACTGTGCACTTGTTGTCTGAGCAAGAAGCCTGTGTTGAAAGTGTGTCCACCTTTAGCATAGCAGCAGTAAAGAGACAACGTGATGGACAGATATTAGCATAATCGTTTTGACCCTAGTGACCCTTAATGAGATCATTGTTTAACCTTGCTGTTTCACAGAATGCGGATCACATTGATCTTTGAGCTATTGGATTTATCTTTTAATGAGAAAATTCTTAATTTGGATGATGAGGGTCTGACATATCAATAGAGGTTAATTATGGACTTGCATTATGGTTATTGACCATCAGAAATGTTACTGTGCTACATAGAAGAGATTGTGGGTGAAGACTCCTTTTAAACATATTGAATTTGGGCTCAGCGGCTTTAAGTTATTTCTCAGTTACCTTTGTTGGAACTTATAATTTGGTAATGGTATGCAGAAGTGTCTTTCCAATAAAAGGAAATTTGTGCCTATTTAATGGTAAGTAGCTCAGGGTCGGCTCTGGGTTTCAGTAGGCCCCTGGGCGACAGAGCCTCAGTAGGCCAATTTGCTGTGAACTCACACGGCGGCATTAAAAATTCAGAAACTAAAACAGTCTCCTAATCCCTAAAAATACTCCCTAGTTTATCACCCCAAATATCCCCCTCATAGTTATTTTATATAAAGCCCCCCTCATTCATTAGATACAGCCCCCTGCATTCCTTATGTACAGCCTTATGTGGGCCCCCCAGCAGCTCTGGGCCCCGTCACTTGCCCAGGTATGCCCAGTGCTGGTGCCGACCCTGAATTATCTAACTATAAGTTAAAAAAAAAAATAGAGCTCCTTTTTTCTTCTTCTTGGCCCACTACATAAAAAGATATGATCCTTCCTCAACTGTTGGTACAAGTAAATGCTCAGGTTTTTTGGTTTTTAATAAGTAACATTTTTGTCACTGAGTGGGATGATTTTGGAAGTAATAGATGTTAATTGCACCTCAATTTACTCACCAGAGCTACAGATGTACCTGTCCAATAACAAGTGCTCTTAATTGTTGGTAATGACAAATGATGACATCCTGAACTCTGAGTTGTGAAAATGGATCTGGAGTGATTTCTAAAGTGTCACATAATTGAAGGCTCAGAGCTTCCACAGTTACCGAAATCTACTTACAAATTGCTGCCCCGCATTGTCAAAATGAAGTTCTAGAATGAAAAGAAGAACAGACATCTAATGTAACTTTTAATTGTTTTCCTGTAATCAAAGACATTGTGCAATTAAATCACAATCCGCAAAATATTTCCTATTGAGTGACCTTTTACTTAAAATGGAAAAATGATTTTTGAGCATAAATAGAAATGAAATAATCAGATGTACTGTTATCCGTGAACATCACTGGCTCCTTCTGAAACTACCCCCTACCCATTTTCAAAGGGGGTCTACCAGCATACAAATTTCCATACAAGTTAAGTCAGTGTTGTGTAGCTTTCCAGACACAGTTATTCTGTTTCATGGTGAGCTGTCATTTTGGAGTTGATTTTATTTTTATCAATATGCAAATGTGTTTCTTGGGGCATCAGGGGCGGGGCCAAATTGCAGCTTGGCAAAGTTGTGTGGCTCCTGATTACTCAACCCATTGCCAGAGAAGTCAAGGGTTCATTGAGACAGTTCCGGATTCCTGGCACAAAACGTAACACATCTGCAAAGCTTTCTGATTTACTTTTCTTCTCTGGGGCTGATCTTTGACTGCAGAGATTGGCACAGTAAGAGATAGCTCTATTTACGTTCTTATTCACTTTTGATTACCTTTACATCTGAGAGAGCTGCCTATGATAATAGATAACCCATAACTTTGGGTTCAGGCACATTCATATGGGAAATTCTGTTTTGTTGATGTCACTGTTGCTTTGGTAATACTATTATAGTACGTATCATTTGTCCATTGAATAGCATCCCTTAGGTTCCTTTCACATCAACGTATCCTACATCTGGGCCGGCGCTCAGCCGTAGCATATGTTTGGCTGGTGTGGTGGAAAGGTGAGCTCACCTCCCCCCTCCCCATAGCGAGATGTGCTGCCAGGCCAGACGTATGGCAAAAGAAAGAGCATGTTCCTTCTTTTTTTCGGTGATGAAACAGTATTGTGATTCACCTTAAATTGTCAGGTACGAAGCACTTCTATGAGAGCTGTATGCTAGATGGCTTATGGCTAACATACGGCTGCCATATAGGTTTGTGTGAAAGGGCCCTTATGCTTTATATGTAGCTCTAGTGTAGATACATTTCACATAACATGTCATATACCCTCTATGCAGCCCTATTGTGGAAAGGGTCAACTGTGGTTACTATTAATTGAATGTAAAGGTACTCTTATTAATTTTCCTGGATAAATAGCTTTGTGGGATATAATGTCACATACACAACTTGCTTTGATATTGATTCTGTATATATCTATTAGTAACTACTAAAGTTAAAAAAAAGTGTAGGCAGCACTCCAAAAATCCAAAATTCCTAAGGGTGAAGTTTACTGAAACAGTGGCGACGTTTCGGTGTGAACCACCTTCATCAAGGCTCAACCCTTTGGATTTTTGGAGTGCTGCCTGCACTTTTTTTAACTTTACTACTGAAGGATCTTGCCAGGATACATGAAGGCTCTGCACCTCCTCCATTGAGTCTTTTCTCCACTGTGCAGACTTGGTTTTCATTTTTGTATGAGTAACTACTAGAGATGAGCTATAGTTTCAGTTTGGACTAATTGGTGACTGAACAGTCATAGGACACCCCTTGCTACTAGCCATGGCCATCATTGGCCAAGAGAACACCAAACCCAAACACAGAATCCAAACTGAAACTATCGGTCTGAGCGGTCATGATTTTGTATTGAATAAGTTTCATAACATCCTTGAAATTGTCTTATAAGGGTTATACTATTGATGACCTACTATAGGGATAAGTCATAGATATCAGATAGAGGCAGCCTCCAAGAACTGCAGATAAGCTACTAGGTTGCTGATATTGGATAAACAGTAGGGGCCTTGAGTCCTGGACCCTCAATGATATTATTGTGTTGATTGAACTAGTGGATAGGACATTGATATAATTATCCCAGGAAACCGTTTCATTGAATTAGATCCAAGTTAAAGGAGGACTCAGGGGTACAGTATATTTTGAATGGGGGCAGTATTTCAGTATGGGATCGATATTGGAGTTTCGTGTTATTAGATCCATGCAAAATCAGACTTTAGAGACATCACTAATGCAGGTAAATTGATTGTACGTAGAAGATAGATTTAATAAATTTGTCCCTGTTTGGTATTTCTGCAGGTGGGAAATTGAAAAAACTTTAGCACAGCATCTCATGGCGCTTGCTTTCTTATCTTGTCTCATTGCTGAACTAGTAGATTTTGGCAGTAGGTAAATGTGTATCTTACGCAGAAGTTTTCCATTTAAATTTGCATTATGAGTAGGTATTAGATTAGTCCTGTCCATCTGCTCATCATATCATCTTCTCTGCCTGTGGAGAGGAAGGAAATTCTTCATCTGAAAGAGGGGAAATGTTTATTTTATTTTTAAGCAGAGATGTTTGTAACGGTGTTTGCAAACTACCTCAGTAATTGACAGCGAGATAGATGGTCTCTTGTATGAAATGTGACTTTTAGCTTCTATTAGGAAAAAAGAAGGAACCGATGAGGCTAGGAAACCCTAACAGGTCTACCGTGAAGATGAAAGAATATGACTGAGCAACAATGTGAATAGATAATAGTTTTATTTCATATTAAGTGATGTTTAATATAGTTACTTACTTGTTATTATGTGTAGAGATGAGCGAGCACTGAAATGCTCGGGTGCTCGTTATTCGATACGAGCTTTTCCCGATGCTCGGGTGCTCGTATCGAATAACGAACCCCATTAAAGTCAATGGGAGACCCGAGCATTTTTTTAGTAAAAGAGAACATTAAAAGAACAGTGCATAATAAAATATCCCAGGTGTTTACTGATGTTTTACTTGTAAGAAAAAATTGAAATAACACTATTCTTCACTTTCCAGGTGTTCGCGCGTGTCTCCCGCTAAGTTAGGAGATGTTCAGAACATCTGGAATGTGAAGAATAGTGTTATTTAAATGTGTTCTGCACTTAAATGGTCCTGTATTCACAGTTTTTAATGTTTTAATTCTATTCTTCACTTTGCAGATGTTAGCGCGTGTCTTCCGATAATGTCGGAGATGTGCGCGCACATCAGCAATGTGAAGAATAGTGTTATTTAAATGTGTTCTGCACTTAAATGTTCGTGTTTTCACTGTTTTTAATGTTTTAATTCTATTCTTCACATTGCAGGTGTGCGCGCGTGTCTCCCGATAGGTTCGGAGATACGCGTGCACAGCTGCAAAGTGAAGAATAGAATTAAAACATTAAAAACAGTGAAAACACGAACATTTAAGTGCAGGACACATTGAAAGAACACTATTCTTCACATTCCAGATGTTCCGAACATCTCCTAACTTAGCGGGAGACACGCGCGAACAGCTGGAAAGTGAAGAATAGTGTTATTTCAATGTGTTCTTACAAGCAAAACATCAGGAAACATCTGGGTTATTTTATTATGTAATAAAAATACTGTTCTTCACTTAATTTAATGCTCGATCTCGAGTCGGCGAGATACTCGTCCGAGTAACGAGCCGTTCCGAGTATGCTAATACTCGACCGAGCAGTATACTCGGACGAGTATACTCGCTCATCTCTAATTATGTGACTTTGCAATGAATTATGCATACAATCCCTGAAATAATGGCATTTCACCACTTGGTGTGAAGGGAAGTGAAGGATGACGCAGCCAGTGGTGGCGTGGACCGGTGCGGGGCATTCCTATCCCTTGCCAGTCACCATTCAAGCTATTAGTATGCCAGCACAGGCACCAAAACTGCCTGGTCTATCCAGCAGTACTGGAGTTGTGGGGTTTAATCAAAGGTGACTAAAAATCACATCAAAGCTGCTTACGCTGTGTATAAGAGAAGTGACCCTACAAGTGCAAACTGAAGTATTTTTGTAGGATGCTCAATCAGTAACACCGGTAGTAGCCAGTGGTAGCCCAGTGACCAAGAGATACAGATCGTCCCCCTTACAACTGTAATTTGCTCACAAGGCGCTGGTGTATGATAAATCTCTAAACGAAAGTTATATAACACCAATTCCATGAGCTCAGCTCTTGTGGCCCTTGCACAGTGTGCACGAATCTCCGCCGAGAAGCAGGTGCCACATAGCAAACAGAAAGAAAACATACTCCAGCACTCCAACGCATAGTAAAATAGCAGCCCTTTTTACTTAAACATGTAAAAGTCCATAGTGCACAAGAGATGCAGCCCTTACACTGACACGTTTTGACTAATCATAGTATTGACGTTGGTCATTTGATGTCACACAGGTGCACAGCTCGCTATATCACAGAGAGTAATCAGAGCTGTGTGATACTAGCGAGCCGCGCTCCTGTGTGACATCACATAACCATGGACCAGTGTTTATCTACGGGAAGTAAACAATGAAGCTTTCTGTTGCATGTAGCAGGAAAACAGCAAGTGGAGATTTAGAAATCCATGAGACATAAATACGGAAAGTATATTGGAAAACTAAATAACTTTTCATCACACAAATAATATTAATTATCTGCTGTAAAGTGCCTAAGATGGACAACCCCTTTTAAGTAATTAGACCCTTTTCACTCTCAACTGTCAGTGGATACAGGACAGAAAGGTCACACAAACTGCTTATATAAGGAGGAAAGGGAAAGAAAAAAGATAAATGATAATAGAAAGGTAACCATAACCATCTTCACAATTTATTTATGCCAATTTAGTTACGCCTTAAGGAACATCCTGAAGATACTTGGCCATTCACTCTTAAAATGTCTCTTTGTCTATGTGGTTTGACCTCTGTGGATACATTATGCTGTATGATTGCCAAATAATGCCCTTAGTTTAAAGAGGTATTGTCAGGCTTGCAGGTGTGGATCCTCTGGACCACTACAGACGATGACACAAACCACTATCTGGGACCGGAGTCTAAGACAAGCTGCGTCGTGGTACCACCAGGTCGTTCCTCAGGCGTGACTTGTCTGCAGTGGCGGCCAAGGTAGAAGTACAGAGACGGCAAACAATCTCGTGGTCGAAGTCCAGGCACAAGGTCAGGGCAGGCGGCAGAGGTGCAACTTCAGAGTCCGGTCCAGAGTCAGCAACAGGAGGTCCAAGCAGGAGGGTACGGGAACACAGCACACAGGACAGCAGCACAGAGGAACACTGGTTCATGGGAACATGGAGGAGTTCAGGTAATACAGGAACACGGAGGAGGTCAGGTAACACTGGAACACGGAGGAGGTCAGGTACACAGGAGACACAGGAACACAGAAGACACAGGAACGCAGGAATCGCAGGCAAATCGCAGAATAGCTTTCTCTCAGGCTGTGAGGCACAAAGATCCGGCAAGGGCTTGCAGGAAGAGGCAGGCTTATATAGAATTAGTTAAATGGCCAGCGCCAATTAATGGCGCACTGGCCCTTAAAATCTTAGCGAGCCGACGCTGGGGACGCGCGCCGAGCCGCGGGAGCCGCAGCTGGAGCCGGGAAAGGTGAGGGAAGCCGGCCACCGGACCCCGGGGAGGCACGGGTGCACCCGCGATCTGAGACAGGGATCGCGGGAGCACCCGTGACAGGTATTATGACAAAGACAAGATTCTTAAACATACTCCGGATAACAAAATAACACATTCTCTAATTTACTCTTATTAACAAAAATACAGCATTTCACAGATATCACTCCCTCTCAGTCATGGTGTACACAATTTCAGTTGCCCCTGGTTTCCAACCCTGTATCTTCTGACTTTAGGACTGGCAGCCATCTTGCCTGACGCTGTGTAGCTGAGCTCTTCTCTGCTCTCTGCAGCCGCCCCTACCTCCACATTCCAGGATGAGCTCACGCTGATACACACTGACTTCCTGCCAGCAAACAACAGCAGCAACGAGAGGAAAGCTACAGGCAGATCAGTTCTTTATCCAGGGAGGGGGAGGAAGGCACAGCAGATCTAGAATAGCAGAGATGTAAGAGAGTGTTATTTTAACTGTGTTATTGTGTGTAATAGTAATCTCATGGATCTCATCATCTCTGATCTGTATGATCTCTCTTTCTATGTGTCAGAATACAATGTTCAGATGGTAAATTAAAGTGTAGATAAACCATGTACCCTGATAATCTAAGCACATGGTCAACTCACAGCATCTCATAGCACTAGAGGAATCATGAAGTGTCTGCTTAGAGAGTCCCCGTCACTCTAGAATCTTACACTAACCCTAAGTGAGTGATAGGAGCTAAAACAGCAATATAACAAAGTAAAATTGTAAAGTAAGGGGTTAAACATGATCTTTATAAGCATCACTAAGGGATTGAAATTTGAGAATTTTCATTTGTGGGCAAACTACTTTAAGTAAAATCACAATTTGAGATTTTTTTTCCTGTTATTTTGCTTGTTCTAATTTCAAGAAAGTTTAATAAATGCAATTCTTCTTGCTGGCGATTGTTTACGAGTTCTTTCTTCTGAGACTGAGCATTAATGACTTTTAACAATCTTATTGTTTCTCTGATTACTTTGATAACTATTCTAATTATTTGTTCTATAGTAAATTATTTTTGCAAGTCATGTGGTGATAGGGACGATTTCAAATTAGCAAGTCTTTCTGGGTTTTATGTTTTTTAATTATTTTAGAATATTTGAAGTAGTTACAACTTCCATGTATTTTTCTCCAAATTAAAGTCTGAAGATATGACAGCAATACTTTATTATGATTGCATTTTTAATGAGCGTGGAATATTTGTTTTTAGTCAATTGTATTGTTACAATTTATTTGTCAGAAAAGACGGAGATGGACCCAAATTTAGAAAATCTTCGGGGTCATTTATGTTTTAACTGTGCCTGTTGTTTTTTTTTTTTGCTGCTCTGTTGAAAAATTTGCACAAAAGCAACCACTTCTATTTTTTGTTCTACGGTATTAGGGGAATGAGGTCTTTGTGGGGTGGATATACGCCACATTTTACCCACAAAAAAAAACTTTGCTCATCAAACATCTCTCTACCACATCTGGACTCACTTGATAAATCTAGGATGAATAGTCTAAAATAAAAATTGAACAGTTTGTCAAATATAACAAAAACTTAGCAAATTTTTGTGCAAATCTGCAGTTCAGAAGGCTGTGAGACATTTGCTCCGCAGAAAATTTTAACTACGATTATAAATTCACCCCAATGTTTCTAAGGCAACTGCCACCTTACGGCACTTACTGACCCGAATTCTGATTTAAACAGCGACAATACTGACCTTCAGCCTCATTTATTATCGCTATGCACCAAAACTAATAGTACTGACGTGCACCAAATAAATGATGTCTGTGTGCCAGACTGACTGAGAGTCATTGATGCCTGAACATTCAGGTCAATTTTTGCAGTTCTGTAATGCACTCTTTTAACCCCTTAATGACCTGACCTTTTTTGGTTTTTGCATTTTAATTTTTCACTCCCCACCTTCAAAAATCTATAACATTATTTTTCACTGTAAAGAGCGGCTTGTGAGGGCTTGTTTTACACATTAAAATTTGCAATTCATAGTGACACTAGTTAATATTCCATGCACTGTGCAGGAAAATGCGAAAAAATCCAAAAGCAGTGAAATTGGTTAAAAAAAATGTATTCGCAACAGTTTTTTGTGGGCTTGGATTTTACAGCTTTCACTATGCATCCCAATTTTTTGGGTCCATTTATATAGGTTTTATAATGTTTCCATACATTTTCATTATTTGTAAAATGAGATGACGTTTTCAATTTTGAGGACTGTATGGCCTTTTGATCACTTTTTATTACATTTTTTATATGTTGCAAAATGGCAAAAAATTAGCATTTTCGACTTTGGGCGCTATATTTTGTTACTGGGTTAAGCGGCTGGAATAACTGTTAATAAATTTTGATATATCGGACATTGTGGGACATAGCAATAGCTAACATATTTATGATTTTTACTGTTTATTTATATTTATATCAGTTCTATTGGGTTTTTAATTAATTTTTTTATTTTTATTCTTCACTATTTTTCAGACCCCCTAAAAAAATATGTTGTTTCATTGAACCTATAATAGTATGGCAGTATTTGTGGATTTTGCACATCATCTATTACAATGTGCAAATCTTTGTATGAGCGGATGACATCACGGGAAGCGGTGATTTGGCCGCACCCATGCCCCGCTGCCAATGGGAGGGTTAGCCACCGTTGGGGTTTCCTGCAATATGCCTCAGCCTGTGAGCCCTCTTTATACACCTGCAGTTGACGTTTGATATAGTATTACGTGAAGCGTCGGTAAAAGGTTAATATGACCCCAGAATTGTATTTGAAGTTGGCCACTGTATAGAGGGTTATTTGCCTGATTGCAGTGGACCCCTGGGAGCATCAAGGGTTATAAGAAAAGGTGATCTTTGTGGATAGAGTAGTGGTGCACATATTTGCCGCCTCTAGGGAGGACTGAGGGTTATATAATAATCCTACAAGTCCCACAAAAGTAGCCAGAGCAGTGGCCATGCATAAGCACCCAATTCACAAGGGGCACTCAGGGGCAGTGTGCACACCCAGCATTTAGAAATTCATCCCCACCCCTGATTTGCTAAATAATTAGAAAATAAGTGAATAAAAACATTTTGACAGATGGTTGATGTGAATTCAGAACAGACCATCTCTGTAGACTTTTTTTAGATTCCCACCAAAAACCACCATTCTGTATGACTTACAATTCTATATGGATTTATTGCAAATTTTTCTGTAGATTTGTAACATATTTTATCCCACTGATTGAAATGGGTAAAATCCACCGAAACACAATTAGATCCACTAGACTTATAAAACATGAAGTTTCCTCTGGTGGACTAAATATACAGTATGGAAAGGGTTATTGACAGATCAGGTGTTATGCAGGATCTGGGAGTGAACAAAGACAGTCGACCCAGAAACTAAACCCTTTCCCAGCTGTCCTTGACTAATTGTCTTACCTACCCCAAGTGTAGGAGACAACTCGTTGACATTTCTTTGCGACACCAAAGTGCAATCATAGGGGCAAAAATTTAGTTCACATGCATCTGTGTTTGTAAATATTCTTGCCGGCACCACTCCTGTCACCCAGACCCCTTTAACTTCTGTATTACTCAATATCTTACCATCTTGGAAATGTGGATATAAATATAAGACAGCGCACATGATCTATGTGGTAAATAGAGAACATAGATCATGTATTAATGTATCATCCTGCATGCAGCAATCTCATCTCTGTCTATAGGTTAATCTTTGCTACATGCTTTTAGACTTGAACATTTCATCCATAGTTAATGGAATCTTAAAGAAGAACGTTAAGGAGACAATTCTGAGCAAAATGTCACCTTAAGTGCTCTGGAAGCAGCGCATTGTGATGCTGAATTTGTTATCACTGCTCATCAAAGTAATCTGTCAGCTATTATCACAAGGGCATGATGATGACAGGCTTCCCTACCAAACATTCATTGCCTTTGTTGTATCTTGTAAGAACTTTCCTCATTAAATGTTACATGACAAGTATTCTTTGTAAATTATTCATCTGAATTTAAATTGCCTTTAATTGTTAAATACCGAGGAGCTGGTGAGTGGATCACTTTATTAAATGCTAAACTCTTGTTACCCTTCTATATGCACAGGGCATAGTTTAACAATCGCTCCAGGGAGTGATGTCCTCTTCTGTATGGCTCCCGGCCCTGAGTGCCACGACTTGCTTATTGTTTCTTAATGTCAGAGATGCCTCTCAGCTCCTTTCATCTCAGTCAAACTCTTATCAATCCTTGACTCATGAGAGGAGGTATGACATGATGATGGTTCTTCATAACGTTCAGTACACTGTACGGAGGCTCTGCCATAAAGCTACGACTGGTGGAGGGCTGCAGTTCTTCTTTACGTCTCTAACCAAGGCTCTTCTCCCTCATTTGCTTAGTTTGGCTGGACAGACAGGTCGAGGAGAGTTGTGGTCATCCCAAACTTCTTCCATTTAAGTAATATGAAGGCCACTATGCTCTTTGGAACTTTAAGTGCTGCAGAAATTATTCTCACCAGATCTGTGCCATACCACAATTCTGTCTCTGAGCTCCTTAAGCAGTTCTTTACACCTCATGATTCTTAAGTGCTATGACATGCACTGTGAGCTGTGAGGTCTTATATAGACAGGTGTGTGGCTTTCCTAATCAAGTTCAATCAGTTTAATTAAACACAGCTGGACTCCAATGAAGGAGTAGAACCATCTCAAGGAGGATCAGAAAAAATTGGACAGCGTGTACGTTAAATATGAGTGTCACAGCACTGTTCCTCGACCTGCCCATCGAGCCAAACCAAACTAAGCGGCTTGGTGAGTCTTGGTGAGAGACATAAAGAAGGACTACAGCCCTTCAGCAGGCGGCGGCTTTATGGCAGAGTGTTCACCATCCAACCTGAGGAAACTGGGGAGGATCTGCATGGAGGAATGATAGAAGATCCCCAAATCTTGGTGTGAAAAACTTGTTGCATCATTCTTAAGTACACTCGTGCCTGTACTAGTGCAAAAGCTGCTTCTACTCAATACTGACCAAAGGATCTAAATACTTATGACCTTATGACTTATGCCATATTTCAGTTTTTCTTTTTTAAAGCAAAATATCTACATTTCAAGATGAGGCACAGAGTGTACATTAATAAAAGAACTTACCAAACGGTTGCAATGAACCAAAGAGAAGTGAAAAATTTAAATGGGTCTGAATACTTACCAAACCCACTGTATATGGAACTTAAAGGGATATTCTTATTTTGGCCATCTCTGGCTATCCATAGGAGGGCAGGGAGGTTATTCTTGATAGAAGAAAAAAGAAAGATGTGTGCACAGTCACTTCATCAAATAGTGTAACCCCCAGATATCAGAGGATACATGGTCCTAGATGTTGGTTCGATGTTGGAGATTTTGACCTATACTTCATAAATACTATACTTGTCCAATATGGTAATACTCCTTTAAGTATTCCTTCTATGTATAGAGTGTCATTATGTTGCTATATAATATTGCAGCAGATACTTAGTAATTAATCATTCCTGGAACACAGGAGTCACCAGCCTCTCTTCCGAAGACACAATGGTCATTTAAGGACAAATTGAGTATATTGAAATTAATTTCACAGCTTTGCGAAAATGTTGGATAATTAAAACAGTTAGACTACTTGCTCCTGAAATTTTAACAAAAGTGACGTAAGTGCACATTCAACTGATTTAGTAACAAGGAAAGAAAAAGTACTGTACCCATGGCAAGATGTAAATTTACCTAAAAGCACTATCTCAACATTGCACCAAGCAGCTGCCTGTGCTAAGTGGAAGCTGTTACTTCTGCTTTTGGTGGGAAATATTTTGTGAGCATTGAAAAACTTTCATGATTACTTTAGAATCAAATTGTGTTGAGCATAAATAAAGCTTTATACGTTGTTTATGTTGCATTTTAAGGGGTTACCTGGTTATCTGTGTCTTAAATTATAATATAATGCAATAGACTGAAAATTGGGCTAATGTGTAAAAAGAAAGTATTTAAAGGGAAAATGTCATGAGGAATTAGGACCACAAGTATCACAATGATGTTCTCTCAAATTTTGGAGATTCAGCAAGAACTTTGATTGGCACATACAAATGATAATAGGTGCACAGAAGAGTCACACTGGCCTGACCCCTTCTGGCTTCACCACTACATAATAGTAATAATTATCCTTATTTATATAGTGCCATGCAATTTTTCAGTGCTTTATAGATTATGGGGAACAAAAAAAATAAGACATTACAGTGAAATAACATTGTCATATAAAACAATTTGAATGAGGGCCCTGCTAACAAGAGCTTACTGTCTATGAAGGTAAAGGGATGACACATGAGGTATAAGAGCTTGTATAATGGTCCAGCCATTCTTTATAAGAAAATGGAAAAATATATTTTAATAAATAAAAATGTTGCAGTCACTACCATCTTATATACAGAGTCCAAGGCTAATGGGACTACAGCGAAGCCAGGAGCATAGTATCTGGTGTTTGCAGGATAACAAATGGAAGGACTACACAGAATGGGTTAGTAATAAAAAGAGTTAAAGTAGCATGCAGTAAGGGAATGTGATAGGCCTGCCTAAAGAGATGGGTTTTAAGAGCACTTTGAAGCTTTAGAGGTTGAGCATTAGTTTGATCGACCAGGGTAGGGCATTCCAGAGAATTGGTGCAGCTCAGGAGAAGTCCTGGAGACGTGAGGGGGATGTCCGAATATGGGAAGAGAATAATCTAAGATCACTTGCAGATTAAAGAGCACGGTTGGTCATTAGACTGAGATGAGTGAGGAAAGGAAGGGAGGTGCAGAGCTTTGTGGATGAGGGTGATTTACTAAAACTGCATTCGTAAGGAGACAGGCAAACAGAGCAATGACTGGCATAGACTGGAGGCAAGGACATCATCAAAAGCTACCTTAAAGGGACTAGGGCTAGGATACCAAAAAAAGAAGACACTTACCCTGCTCCAGCTCCCAGTACCTGTGCCACTCTGATACCTCCAGTTTTGGGCCTGCACTCAACCAAAAAGTTTTGGGGGGAGTTATGGGATCCACTTCATCCAATGAGTGAACTGAAGTCCCCAGGAAAATGAAAGTGACATCTGGTGTTTGAGGAGACAGACCTGACAGCAGAACTACTGAAGAAATATAAAACCCTTCCAGCAATGCTCTTCTCCACCCCCAAAACTCCTTAGTTCACTAGCATACAGCATTTAATGATCTATTTCTGTGTTGTGCTGAATCTCTCAGCATATAGAAGGACATAATTGTGATTCTGTCACTGCCCTAAATAAAATATTGGAGGTGGTTTATCTAAATTCTCATGAAGGGATAGTTTGATTCTTGCTGTGTGTAACTGGTGTTCACATTTTTTAAAGCATATCCAAACTTTTAGGTAACTATTTAGGATAAACTGTAACTTAGCAGCTCATCCAATACTGCCTGATCATTGTTGTTCCTATTTAGCTGGTCTGTACAGGTGTTTTAACTTTTATCATCTTATCAGAATGAATGTGACATACATGAAATAGACTAATTCTGTCTACATTTGTATAGCCTATTTTTGGATGAATACCCTGTAATGTAAGATGGATTGTAACTGGTCAGTACTGACTTCCCCCATTTTCGATTTGCTATATGTCCAGTTTTGGTCAGGGTTAAAACCCCTCCCCATGCTCAAGCCCCCACCTCACTTTTAAACATTTAGTATAAAATTCAAGGCTTTAATACATCCATAGCCATTGCCTTGGCTGGAACAGAAGATGCTATATCCAGCATTGTTAAAGTGCTGATTTGGAGGTTTGGGCCTGTCATGGAGGACAGGAAATGGCTCCCTAAAAGATAATTTAAATCATTTCATCTCATAATTATCATAACTAAGTATCAATAAATGTTTCTGTATTTTTTTTTCAAAAATTGTGTCAACCCTTCATTACATGCCGTCATTCTGATCTACCCAGGTCAGCCATCAACAGTATTAGGCCTACTCCAAGAGGAAGCAGTCTTGTGCTCCTGTTACAGTAAATTATATATTTCCATAGGGGGTTGACTGTGAAATATAATCAGGTAACTCTGACAATTCCCCAACCTGTTTTGGGGGAACCTTAGGGACTCCATGTGTGTGTACTGTGACCGTGTACTGTTGCTCCCCACACCACACAATTTGTCACAGTTAGTTGTTTTTAAATTAAAAAAATTTTTTTTTGAAAGATGTCAATAGTAACATTTTATAAAGTAGCTAAAACTTGTCGATTTCCCTTGATTTATCTGCAAATAAAAAAAAACAGGGTAATTTCTTTTCCCATTAGACTTTTATGGTAAATATTACAAGGCTGATTTCTATCATTAGCACGATTGTTCATCTTGATCTATATAGTCTTCCTGTCACACACCTGCTGATATCTTCAATTTTCAATCTTGCGCGATTGCTATTTATAAGGCCATTAATGGAAAGAACAATCTTCGGGTATAGCATGCTCCGTCTCTCTGCAGTAACTGAATTTTTACAACTTATTAGTCACGGAACATACTGGGAAGGAAGGGAACAGTCTAATTTCCCATTGTAAAGCACTTTGTAAAATATGTGAATAGCCTTATTGGATTTATATAAAACCTCAGGTGTTCTTTTCTAATCTCAGTCTGTGTTTTGTCAACAGCATTAATTCTCTGTTTAATGAAACTGTCAGCTCTAATTACAATTTCAGAATTATGATGGTAACTCCTTCACTCCGTAACGCTTTAGGAGAATAACAAATTATCCATCTGACCGCGGTAGAGCATCTGCTTCTCTCATTGGTTAAGCGGGAGATTTTTTGTTTTTTACATTATTTTTTCACAACGCTGACAGTTGCGTTTGACAGAAATGCATTGTTTGTCTAACAGATTGTAAATATTTTATTTGATAGGAAAGTTAATTGAAATCTAATTTGTAATGAAGAATTTGATTTGGTTATGTCAGATGGCTCAATCAGGAGTGTAGACATGAGTAGTCCTAGATTTATCAGCTCTTGGAGATTTGGTGATCATTGGGGCACATTTATGTACCCAGTCCAATCGCGATCCAGTGGCGCGTTGTCCGATGCTGATTTGGGTCTGCCGGGATTCACTAAGTTCGTGCGCCCAATATCCAGCAGGTGTCACTACAGCGCCGAGGTCTGCCGGAGTTCACCTTCTTCTTCCCGGTGCATGTGAGTGCTGATCTTGCGACACAAATTCTTTTTTAAATTCTGCGGTTTATCCGAATCCGTTGGGTTGACCGACGGCCACGCCCCCCGATTTCTGTTGCGTGAAAGCAGGCGCCGACACGACACAATACGATCAGGTGCGACAAAACCCCTTAGTAAATGCCCCATTAGCCCAATTGTGTTATGCCAACCGGTAAAAACTAATAGCAGATCAATAAACCAGAGGGAGGAAACAAAATAGAACTAAAGTGCCTATAGATAGCAGAGCTACTCTGTAGTTCTGTAGCCGGGGGGTATTTTATTCCACCATGACACACCTTCATCTGCCCTGATGAATTTTTTTTTCTTAACTTTATTCATATCTGCATGTATATTAATTTTCTGAAAAACTCAATAAAAATCAATATTCAAAAAAAAAGAAATTAAACTCATGTTTTATAACAACATGTTAAAAACAGAATAAACTGGAGATTCATATTTACACCACAGATAAACTGCTGCATTTTACAGCATCTTTCACTCCTATTGTATATTAGTCAGCAAGCATCATCCTATTTAGTTTCTTTCTGAAAATTTCAGAAAAAAAGTTGATTCACGTAAGAAAGACTTTAAAGGGGTTGGCCACTTTATCTCATGTTTTTGTTATGCGTGTGTTAGTGTGAGGAGCAGGATATTAGGTAATTTACCAATACACATCTATTAATAGTTTTCCGCTTTCTTGATATTTATAGTGTACTTCCTGTATTTTACCTCATCCACCAGACATTCCTAACCATAAAATGGTAGAGATCACGTGACCCTCCATTTTATGGACAGGTATTTCTGGCTGATGAGGTAAAAGACAGGAGGTGGTGCAGAACTACCAATAGGTGTATATTGGTAAATTACCTAATATCCTGACACTTACACACAAAAAAACAAGGGGTAAAGTGGCCAAGTCTTAAGACCAAAAGCCTTTCTGTTGTCTCATCAGGTCACTATTTCAGTGACCTGGTTCCTTGGAAGATATAACTGCATAGAATATAACCAACAAAGGCGCTTCAGACTAAGATAGATCTGCCCCAATGTCTCTCACAATTTTAGAAGGATATAGGTGAATTTACATAGTCCCAGTGTAGGCAGAGATAGCCTTCTCTATAATTGCCCATGTGATGCTGTACTGTGGCATCATGAGATTGATAATCAGCAGCACAGAGATTGCTATTATCTATCTGCCAATGATATTGAATGCAAAGTTTAAAAAGTAGGCAGAACACTGTACTGTTACTGTACTATAACTATAGGACCTTATTGAGTAGGTCACTAAATGTCAGGCCCTGAGGGAAACTTAAAATAATCACCTTTTCATATGAAAAATCTTTTAAAACTACAAAATCTTTTTAAAATCAATTAGCCTCACTTCACATTCCCATTGTCGCCTTTGTCTTGACGAAAGCCTGTCATAATTTTGGGGTGATCCTCCGTTGTACAAGGGCCTTCTTTATGTATTGAGTGACAGCTCCTTGGTATCTTTTTGTACCTTAGAGAGGTTTAAGACAAGGCCATCCTGACAGTAGATGAAATAAATCTAGTTTTTCAGCTCTCTCATTGTGCACATGCCTTTTTTGCATACCCTAAATCCTTATTGAATTTTGGATGTAAATTTGGCTATTGTGTATGTGTGGGATCAGTGGCTTATGTGAGTTTATATTCTGCGTAGGTGCCCAATTCATATCTGAAAAGATGTGAGGTGATACCGATACGGTTGTTGTATTGTAGGGAGACATGAGTTCTGCCCTTTGTATATTATTTAGAATTTTATGATGGTTGTTTCTAGAAAATGTGTTTTATATGGTTTTCCTTTTGTACGTCCAAAGTAAGTTTCAGTACTATAAAAAAGAATGGTACCAATAATGTTAGATGGTCTATTTTCTGACTTTTTTAATGTTGGCTCCCCCCATTGACATTAAGCTCCAACAACCACAGAGTGACCCGCCCATTGCTGGGTGTGTGAAATGGGGACAAGATTTGCAGTTTCCCACACAGAGCTCACTGCTAAATATTCCATGAGGAACAGCATTCTGGTAAGGACAGGGAGAGGACCTCCTGTCTGCTCAGGCCCAGATTTGAAGGGACACTGAGCTGTTAATCAGGGAGGCAGGTTCAATTACAGCCTGGAGAAAACATGACTCATATTCAGAAATTGACTCTTGTCTACTCATTTGCATATCAGAAAAATGTCTGTAATTTAGGAACAGAGCCTCAGTGGCAGATCATATAAGATAGTATGGGGAGGACTTTTAACCATATACCAGCAGGTATCACTGGTGTGAGGGTTAAAATTCTGGTGATAAGTCTTCTCTAATCTATATTGCAGAAAGTTGTTTTATTATGAGAAAAAAGGCGGTTCCCCACATAATCCAAATATTTGTCTCATATTGAGAGTTTTACATCATAACAGTTTTTTTCTGATTCAAGTTGCTTTCTACTGGGGTTAAGGTGACAATGTACAGATCTCCATACACATTAGAGGAAAATCAACAAATTGATTTTTGCTAATTTATTAAACACAAAAACTGAAATATTGCACATAATTATCCAGTTTATGTATAATATAAGTACAATCATTGAGTAGAAGCACCTTTTGAGCTAATACAGCCACAAGTCTTCTTAGGAATGATACAACAAGTCCTTCTTCCTTCAAGATCCTCTCCAGTTCCCTCAGGTTGGATGGTGGACGTTGGTGGAAGCCATTTTCAGGTCTCTCCAGAGAAGCTCAATTGGGTTTAGGTCAGGGCTCTGGCTGGGTCAGTCAGGAATGGACACAGAGTTGCTCTGAAGCCTCTGCTTTGCTATTTTAGCTGGGTGCTTGGGGTCATTGTCTTGCGAGGATGTGAACCTCGGCCCAGTCTGAGGTCCAGAGCATCTGGAAAAGGTTTTCATCCAGGATATCCCTGTACTTGGCCGCATTCATCTTTCCTTCAATTGCAATCAGTCATTCTGTCCCTGTCCCCATAGCCTGATGCCACCACCACGTGTCACTGTTGGGATTGTATTTGGCAGGTGATGAGCAGTGCCTGGTTTTCTACACACATACCACTTAGACCAGATAATCTTATTTCTCATAGTCTGGGAGTCCTTTATGTGTTTTGCACACTGTATGGAGCTTTCATATGTTTGTAAATGATGGCAGGCTTCCCTCAGAACACTGCCATAAAGCCCCGACGGGTGGAGGCTGTAGTGATAGTTGACCTTTTTCTGGAACGTTCTCCCATCTCCCTACTGCATCTCTGGAGCTCAGTGATCTGTGAGGTCTTATATAGACCAATGGGTGCCTTTCTTAATCAAGTCCAATCAGTTTAATTAAACAAAGCTGGACTTCAGTAGAACCATCTCAAAGAGGGTCAGAGGGAAAGGACATTATTTGAGTTATATAAGAGTGTCACAGCGAAGGGTCTGAATACTTATGACCATGTGATATTTCAGTTTTTCTTGTTTAACAAATTAGCAAAAATATCTACATTTCTGTTTTTTTTTTGTCAAGATGGGGGCACGGTGCACATTAATGAGCAAAAAACGAAACTTTTTTGATCTAGCCAATTGGCTGCAATGCAATAAAGAGTGAAAAATGTACAGGGGTCTAAATACTTTCTGTGCTATCTGTATGATTATGGGGCCTTCAGGCCCACTGTATATCTTCATTGATGATAGGATTATGATGGGGGAATGAGGTTGAAATTCAATAGCTTGATCCTTTTGTTCTCAGGAGATAGGTGACTGCAAGGGGTGTCTGATTGCTCTTTTTCAAGGTGCTCGTGTATGGGAGAGTCAGGCGAGATAAATTTATGCCGAACGCACATTCAGCTAATGTTATCTGTAGTGTGGATTCTTTGTTGTAAAGGATATAGAATTCTAAAGTTTTATTGAATAAGTATTATCCCTTTAAGGTGCTCAAACTTGGGAATTTTCATCTTTCACTTTTTATTACTTTTGTTACTAATTTTGTTTGCATTTTTTTTATCTTTTAGTATTTATATGAGTTTGGAACAACTGATACACTATTTCTTTACTTGTTTCTTGACAACCCATCTTTAAGCTTCATCCTCCCTCTAAATGTTCTTGATTAAAACATGTTTGTGTTTACAATCAATAAGCATAAAATCTAAGAAGTGACAACAACCATTATTTGAATTTAATAACATGTGAATCCTATGAAAGTTCGTTGATTTATATAGTTTGTACATGTAACAAAATGTATATTACTGCAGAGATACAGTAAGCAGATGAGAGGAAGGAAGGTTTTCACCTTGTATTACTGTGAAATGAAGCATAGTAAAGAGTTTTGCATTGCCAGTGTGTCCCATCTGTATCTTCCCACTCTCAGTTTATACATACTGAAGTATTGAGTGAAGGTATTGTATTATTTTTTCTTTTGGGGTAGTCTGCGAAGGATATGGATACAAAGAAGTATAAAAATATATTTTTGGTTATAGAGTTTTGCAAATGTTTCAAAATGTTACCATGCAAACCCTATACTCAGACTAAAGAGGCACCTTAGTATAATAAATACCCCATAGTTGGACATCAAAAATTAGGAAAAATATGTTTGAAACCAATTAAAAGACCATGAATAATTTCCTGGTAGTCACAAACACACATCTTTGCAATATACACACAGACAGTTCTGCTAGTATAACCCACCTCCACTAGTATAATGAGCATCCACTTCTCCTCCACTGCTTGGCAATCCCTTTGTTTAAGTTGCCCATGTTCCTCGTCTGCCTGAATGTTCCTCAAGTCATTAAGCATTCATACAGCTTACCTTTGTACTGTGTGCGGAGTCTCCATCCTTCTTTATTTACATACCTGAGCTCTGCTGAATAGATGTTTCTAGTGATTCCTCCCTTGCTCTTTGTCTCAGTCAGTGCACAGCTTCCAGGAAGTAGATGAAATGGCTGCCATGGACTATTGATGGGAAGTCCAGCTCACTAAAAGAGTTCCTGGCTGCTGAATGGCTGGCCTATGTAATAAGAGAGAGAGGTTTTCAAGCTATAAGCCACCTGTACCCACCCCGTTAAAAAAAAAAATTGGGGGTAAAAGTAGGTATGGTCAAACAATAGAGGCATGTCTATGCAATTCAGAGTGAGGTTAAGTGAGCATTCGGCTCTTATTGAGGAGCTAAATGAAAGAGTCGGCTCCTAAAACTATCTCTACTGTGAATGGAATGAATGAGAAGTGAAGAGTGATGTCACCTGTACGTCCAGCCAAGCCTTTACAGCAAGAAGCTCCTCATACTGAGAACTAGCAATAACCTTTCAAAGGCAGCAAAGACACAAGTACGTATACATCTAGGGACATGATTAATACAAGAGATTTTTTGAAAAGTGGCCAACTCCTTTGAATAGCTAAAATGTTCTCTGTAGACAGAAACAAAGAAATTCCAAGGGAGCATAATGGAGAAAACATTGTACAGGTGCGTGCCCACCAAAGTCCTTCATTGAGATTCAGATAAAAATGTCTTCAAACCTCCAGCCTCTCTTTTTTGAATCTCAATGTTCCGTATAGAATTTTTTCACTATTTTATTGTTCGGAGCGCTTCTTTTTCTATCCAGTTATCCACATTTCCATCTCTTTTTAAAGGAAATTAGAAACTTCAGTTATTTTAGACTCCCCCTACTTTGCCCCATAAAATGACACAAAATGACTTGGATTTCCAGTCTGCTGTGCATAGCCCGGAGATTTGCTGTAATAATTTACAATAATGGTACAATAATGGTATTTTATAACTAATGGAGAAGTATATGCAAAGAATTACATATCTGGTAGATGATTGCTTGGACGTGAATGAGTCCTGTATACCATTGATTGCAGAGTAACATTAGGAGTAAGTCATTACCATGCTGACTTTTTCTCCATCTCGTATACAGCAATCAACAGAAGGATGATGACACGAATTTCTCAAATATCAAATTCATTTCATCTACAATGGCAGCAATTATTGTTAATTCCAAATGATCACTTGGGTTTATTTACATACTGGATGTGGCTGGAATTAATCAAATAGTGACTAATACCTCATATCTGCAAATATTATTCATTTAGATTATTCTTCATTTTATTAATTGAGATATAGTTACACTGAATAGCATGTAATAGGTATAAGCAAAAATTGTATATAATCAGTGAGTATAAAAGTCTGATCATTTTTATAGAATAAACATATGGCTAAATTCCTACAAAAATATTAAGGGCAGGTCATAGTTAAGGGTTCATTGGATGGGATGCAAAAGTCGCATTTGACCCCTTTATCTGAAACTCGTTTTTACTGCTGTTACCTGGGTGTCTTAACGTGGATATTTAACTTCCCTCCCCAACTCCAACTCTTGATATGTGCCATTCTACTGATTCCATCCTTCTTGGGACCCTCATCGTTATGTAAGCTTCGACACCCGAAAGACTATTTAAGCTCTTTACCAGTGGTGGCAAACCAATAACATTGGTGCCCCAGCATAGAGTTCACCAGATTGGAATTAAAGGAATCCTGCAGTCCTGCAATCCTGCAGTCCGAGGAAGCCTTGGACATGCCATACTCAGCATTATTTTAAAGCAGGGGTCCCCAAACTTTTTACATAAGGGGCCGTTAAATGGCTGGACTAAAGTTTCGAAATTAAAAAAAATAAGACATTCCTGTGTACACTGCACACATCTTATTTTTTTGTGAAAATACAAAGCAGGAACACTACAATACAAAATTTAAAGTAAAGAGCAAGTACTTACCAGCATCTCAATGGGAAGTATGAGCCTGCTTTTGGTTGACCCCCGCCATTATTTGCTATGCTGCCCCTCCGCCATTAATTATTCCCTATGCTGCCCCTCCACAATTAATGATTCCCTATGCTGCCCCTCCACCATTAATTATTTCATATATTAGGGGCCCCATTGCCACAATCTTAAAAAAAAAAATCCTACACTCACCTCTGGCAGTGGCTCCCGCGTCCCCTTTCTTCTGGCTGGCAGGAAGGGGTGCGCGGCGTGATGACGTAATCACGTGGCTGCGCATCCAGATTCAAGGAACATTGTGCGCCGGGGTTGTTTTCCGACCACATCGCTCTATCTGCAGTAATAGTGCTCGAGCAGCCACTTTTGGCCGCATCAAGCACTATACAGTGATGGGCAGGAGCTTCCTATCTGGACAGATGGAGGCCCCTGCCCCACTGCCGAAGGCGACAGGGGGCTGGATAAAAACGGTCCGCGGGCCACATGTGGCCTGCGGGCTGTAGTTTGGGGACCCCTGTTTTATAGGGAAACATTTTGGTTTACCTACAGGAAGAGAGAGAAGGTGCGGACAGGGTCAGATTTTCATTGGGGCTCCTGCTGTGGATCCCAATAACAATATTGGTGAAGATTGCATGAAGATTGCATTAGGTTACTGCTTGAATTGCTCTGTTGGCAATTTGCTATAAATAAGTGGGTTTTTGTTTGCAATTTGGGAACTAATTCTCTAAAAGGTTCACCATCACTGCACTATACTGAAGGGGGGTGGTCCTAGGGTTTAGAAAGCAGCAGTGTTGAAATTAATGGAGTGACACCTACTTAAAGATGCAAAGAGTTGGAGTTGGCGGAGATGATGAAATGTCATCTTCAAGTGACCAACAGTAGAATCTAACTAAGGTTATCAAAGATCACAAGTAATCATAGGTCACATGACATACATATTTTGCCCTTCTAGGATTAGATGAAAGGGATCTATTCTATATTTAATAAAATTGTTCTTCATTATGCAAACATAAGTAATGGTTAGGAACTTTGGTGGATCTGCACAGAGAAAAAATGTCTAAATGGAGGCACTTACAATGATTCACAAATGAGGTCTTCTCTGATTGTAGTCCGTAACATCTCTTGTCTTCTATTTTCCATCACATAAGCTCATGAAGATGTTCAGTCTCAAATATTTCTGTACACAAGTTCCCCCTTGTGTCTAACATTATACTAATACCCACTGCAATAATACCATGAGTTTTGGGCTTCACAGCCATTGTAACCCTCTTTGTATCCCAAATCAATAAGATATAAAGCTGCCCCCTTTAAGTTCTTTGACACTTTATATTCTCTCTGTGTTCACTCAAAATAATAATAGACCCTCTGTGCCAGAATAATGGAATATGCTTAAAAAAAACCCTATATAAGATCGCTAAAGGCAATATTTAAGATATTTTAATGAGTGCAGTTGTAAGCTTGATGATATCCCATACACATACATACATACATACATACAAAAAGTCATGATTTTGACATTGTGACCACATTAATCAAATGAATATTTTTGTACTGGCTTTTGGAAACTTTGGATTTTTTCATCTCCTCTGCTTGATTATTACAGACAGCGGGATCCATGAAGTGCAATAAATTAGTGTCATTACCTTAGCCGACAGATGCTGAAATCCTCTAAGTGCCATAACAGCAGCCAAGGTTTTACATTGTTCTGTAATAGAAAGACAAATAGGTCAGTGTATTCCGTAATAATGTGTCTCATTCCCTGTAAACATTTTGCAATATAGTATTCTTTTTACTCAATGGGGGTCCTTTACTAAGGGCCCGATTCGCGTTACCCGAATATTTCCGATTTGCGCCAATTTCCCCTGAATTGCCCCGAGATTTTAGCGCACGTGATCGGATTGTGGCGCATCGGCGCTGGCATGCACGCGACGGAAATGGGGGGGGCGTGGCCGAACGAAAACCCGATGGATTCGGAAAAACCGCCGCATTTAAAACAAAAAATGTGACGCGGAGCTTGCACTTACCTTCACTCAGCCCAGCTCAGTGTATTCCAGTGCGTTCCAATGCTCTTCAGCACAGCAGCGCCACCTGGTGGACGTCGGAGGAACTGTCTTAATAAATCCCGGCCGGACCCGAATCCAGCGCAGAGAACGTGACACTGCATCACAAATGGACCGGGTAAGTAAATCTGCCCCAATATCTATAAAGTATTTTCCATCTTCAAATGGAAACATTGGCAAGATGCTTAAGACTGAAATGAGTTAACCCCCATCAATAATTTGGGATGTTCTGATATTGGCACCCAGGCAATAAGAGTTATGGATCTCTAATCAATTTATATAGGCAAAATAATACTTCATATTCAAAGCATGCTCTAAAGTGCACTTTTCTACTTTTTCATACTAGTTTTTGTTTTTAACAAACTTTATGTAAATGAATAATACAAAAATATACAACAAGCCTATTATTATATGTCATAATAGTGTTTCTTTACACCAGATGTCAGCATAGGGGTCAGACACTGCATGGAGTGCAGAAAAAAATGATCTGATACATTACTACTAGATGTAGTAGAGGGGGCGCCGTTCTATAATTCGCCTTATGCAGAGGGTATTTAGGTTCACCCGTGTATGTTAGCATAGGAAAGTGCTTCCTTACACACTTACTTTGACACTCATCATCTTCCATCGTTAATCTGCTTTACATGCTGAAATTTGTACTCAGTTTCATCTTGCTAGTGCTAAGGAGTCAGATCACATATAAGTTCTATGCATGGGGAGGGGCAGCAATAAGGGACAGCAGCTGGGTCTTCACTCACCATCACAGAGACTGCTAATTTACAAACAGAGACTGAAGAGATGAGATCAGCTTCGAGATTAATATTATAAGTCATATAATGCCAGTAATATAAATCTTCAGCATGCCCCACATATTGACAGTGGGTACTTTTGGTGGAACGTGAATCTTATGCTTTATCAAGGGTGCAGCACCCCCCAGTCCAGATATATATATATATATATATATATATATATATATTTATTTATTTTTTAAACCTGGACAAGCCATTAACATCAAACATGACATTAGGAAGCCTAATAACAGTATGTGGCATTAAAACCAACCAGTATATCTATTCTAGAAGGAACAGATTCCTACCTGTAGGCAGCACAGTTTCGATGTGGTTGCATCTCTTCAGTACAGCACAGGAAACTGGTTTAGCTAGAGGCTTATGACTAGGGTCAGGGAGTAAGGCTGCCTTGCATTTCTGAGCTTACTGCATGCTGGTCTCTACAAAGAGGCTTCACAGTAAATCTTGTGGTGAATCCACTGGCCATGCGCAACTATTGCAACTTTTTCTATACCTTGGGGGTCATTTATCTTATTTCTGTTTGTTTTGGCTAGTTTTTGCCGGTCTTTTTTCCAACTGCTACTTTTGTTAAATGGGTTTATTTTTTCAGATCTCTTTTTGTGACATTTGTTGCCAATGTCGCCAAAGAGTATTTGCGCCAAAAAATGTCGCAAGTATTAGAAATTATCAATATCATATGCAACATTTAGCATGTGGAACAGAAGATAAATTTGTTTTACTGACAAAAAACAACTGTCTGGCGGACATTTCAAAGTGTCCCAAAAAAGGCTCAAAAATTGCAATGCGCTAAGAAATGTCTCAAAAAAGACAGAAAAAAAACAGAAAGAAAAATAAAGATAAATAACCCCCCTTGTCTACAAGAAAACTGGTGAACAGGGCATAATAAATGTCCCCCTATGATTTTTTTACCCCAAAATAAGCATCTATACAGCATCTATGATTGTGAAATAAAAAATGGCAAGGTTTTTGTTATAAGATGAGGAAAAACCACAGGAAAGTGGTTAAAATGAGAAGCTGTTTACATAGTGGTTCAGAGTAGTAATGAGCTGACTAATCAATATTCAGATCCGGTAGGTTCGTAGACCCAGACGCAAATCCAAACACTCGTGATCGGTGCTTGCAACATGGGCAGCTTTTGCTGGCTTTGCGCATGAAGGATATACACATGCAATCGGTGCCAGAACAGATTGCGGGTGTTACCTTTGGGGTAAGGGAGAACCGAATCTAGACCTCTGACTGAAGTCTGAGTTTATGTTCTGCAGACCCGAAACCGCAATGTTTTATACAAAAATGAACATTTTGGTTCGTGTCCAATCATCACTGGTTGAGAGCAAAGGATGAAAACTTCTTTTATTCCTTAATGGAGCATCTTAAAAACAAAATTATTATTTTTAAAAATGCAAATCTTCTTGTCACACACAAAAAATCTACAATCTCGGGTGTTAAATATGCATTATCCTCACATACCTTATCCCCTTTACTTACGTTAGCTGCAATGACCTCTATTGAAATGAAAGGGATAATGCGCACTCCACAGCAGCAATCATTTAGACAGAAAGATGGTCGCTGCCATCATAGCTTTAGGCAGAGGGAAGCAATAAAGTTGCCTTTTATTCCCTTTTTTAACACATTGTCATTGAAACACCAATGTGAGTTTTATCAAAAATGACAAGTCCACTAAAGCTTAAATGTGAGCTGATCCAAAAAGAAATTCTATAATGTTAAATCGCAGAATTTAAAACAGAATAAATATGATGGGGTTTTTTATCATACAATTATGCTCCGGCCTCTTGATGTATCTGTTGGTGGCCTGTGCAGCGTTTATATCTACGACAGATAGGCGAATTTTCACATATGAAAATTTGCCGACTGCAGTGAGTGTGGGTCAGAACTGCCCTGTGCCGGGTCACTCCCCACCATCCGTGCCCACCCTCCAGCCAGCTGCGCCAAATTCAAACCCCTCCATGACCTCCCTGGCGTGGAGCTGTTGGAAAGGGCAAAATAAAGCTACATGCAACATTCTGCTTCTGTTTTTTCTAGTCTTTTTGCTATGAATCTGAGCCATTTATCTCTAAATATGAATGCTATTTTAACCTACTTTTTAGCTAGAGTGGTCTTGGTCTCAATTCAATAAAGATCCAAGTTCAGGTTACAATGTTTTTTTAATTCAAAGAAGACATTTCCTTTCAGTAGCAGTAGTTTTTATTGTGTTGGCTATAGATCAATTTTATTGTTTTGTCTGGGACAGAAAAAATATTCGGACAAGAGTATCGAGAAACAGGCTCGGGATGAGGATACAGACTCAGGATTGAAGTACAGGGTCTGGAATGGGGTACCGGGAACCGACTCAGATACAAGATTGGGGTTACGGATAAGGTGAGGGTTCTGGATCATACAGGATACAAGTACAGGTAAATTTTTTCAGTTGTGGATCAGCCAGGATAGAGGGTTCCAAAACAAGAAGGATATAGAGTTCCAGATTAGGCATGATACCGTGTTCCACACCAGACAGGGTTCCAGATCTGGTTGGGCTTCATGGTGCTGGTTCAAGCTGGATACACCAAACCCAAACAGACAGACATACTGAATGTCATAGGAGAAAGCATAACCAGCCCTGAGTAAACTGGGGATTAGCCATTTATCCAGTTCCTGGATGCCGCCCCAGCAGCTGACTGGCTTGCCCTGCATCACTCAACCTACATGTAAGACCAACACTGAGCTCCAGAATGAATCACTGAACTTTCCACGGAACAGATACTGCAAGTCAGATGTCTTTTACAGCCTTGGGAGTGGCTCAGAAGCCTGCAACCACATTCATTCAGAGAGTCCCAACAGATTTATATCCTTTTAGAGCATTTCAACATCTTATACAGGGGCTTCCTGCTTGAAACAACCTAGTTGTAAATCAGAAATGAGACCAGGTTTACACAAAAGTCATTCGTATAATAGTACATGTCCAATTTTCGGTGTTTGGATTTTGCTCATGAAAATTAGCTACGTGTTAGAAAGGGGGATGATCAAGGTTGATCACCTGGCAAAGGTGCATATTCTGATGACAGCCCTTTAATATTATGCTTTTGTAAGGTAATGACCTTTAAGTTGAGTAGGCAAAGATAGATAACTTGTAAAGGATTTTTAAAAACAGTAAGATATTTTTCAATTCTGTAAAGCTCTGTTCACATTGGAATTCTAGTCCTTTCTAGATGGCTATTTGATTTGGATGGAGATAAAAGTGAACTTTGAAGTGACATTTATACAACCATTTAGAGTTGCGTCTCAAAGGAAATCTGATAGACCCTATAATAAGTGAGTGCAAAGCTTCAGAACTTTTTGACATCCCTTTGAATGTGGATCCATCATAGCTGCTTTGGCTTCTTTAGGATACGTATAGCATATATAGGATGTCATCCAATATACTCCTCTTCATCTGTAGCCACCAACTGTTTGTTTTGTGAATCATATCCTTTCGATGGTTTAGTTAGCATGTAGTAATGTTGGTTTCATAACCTTATTCATGGAAAATAATAATATCAAGGATGATATTTATACACAAGATATAAATATTTATTTTTTCATTTTTTAAGAAAAAAATAGCATTTTGCCATCCGCATAGAAAGTAACCAAAATGAATTTTCCCTACAGAGTCTGCTTACATTTCTTAGGGGGTTCAGGTTATTAACTTGTGTAAGAAAGAATAGTGCAAAGATTAATAATTAACTCGGAATGAGAATCATTTCCTTCCATTGTTAATACATTTAAATGCCATCTTTGCTGTGCTTGTGAGTAATTGTTCATTGTTTAATAGAAAGTGGGTTTAAATTATAATAAATGACAATGGAGAATATTACACCAGCTACTCTGTAACAAGTCGGGGATCTCGTTTTATTTGAAAGGATGGTTTTGTGTTTTATTTGCCTTTCAGTAGAATTCATGCTTCCGTAATCCGGTGTGAAATGCTCAAGCGAAATCTGAGTAAATGTCAATTAATGCATAAGATATGACATATGTGTAAAACTTTTTAAAGGTTACAAGGAAATACATTATATACAGAACAAACTTTGAAGATTGTGTGCATCAAAGGTATATTTTTAGATCCTGTGGAACGTCATTGGTTTGACGGGATGGGTGCTGGATTTGCTTATCATGCCATGTGTGACCATCAGTAGGTTGTTCATTTTTTCCTTTAATAACATTAGAATTTCTGCTTATCTGTTTTCTTTCTCTACTGCTGGGAAACCTATGGTTGGATGGTGGACAGTAGAGCATTGATGCAAGTGTTAGAGGATATAGATGGTGGTGGTAGGCTGAAAAGTTAAAGGACATCTACCATCAGATTACATGATGGTAGATGACTATTATATACCTCCCCGTCCTGTCCCCAAGCTGAATTTCTTATATCTTTGCATAGCCGCATTTCTGTAAAAAAAATATGTTTATAAAATATGCAAATTAGCCTGTGGTGCTCTGCAGAGCACAATCAGGCTCCAGTGTTGTACTATTTATTCTCGCCCCGGGGCCGTACCAAATGCTGATAGAAAAGCCGATGATATCACTGGCTCTCAGAATACGGATCCCATTATATCACAGTGGAGCATGATGGTGCTCTGCAGAGCACCACTGGCTAATTTGCATATCTTATAAACTTATTTTTTACAGAAATGCGTTCATGCACAGATATAAGAAATGAAGCTTGGGACACAGGGGGACGGGGCGGGGAGGTATATAATAGTCATTTACCATTAGTTAATCTGATGGTAGATATTCTTTAAGGGTTCCATATATCTTTGACAATAGAATGTCATCAGTTGTTGTCTAAGTAACTTGTTTGTAGTAACTGTTTAATTGTAATAAGTGCTGCATCGAAAGCTGCACCGTTCCGTACTGATGTACTTATTACAATTAAACAGTTACTACAAACAAGTTACTTAGACAACAACTGATGACATTCTGTTGTCAAAGATATATGGAACCCTTAAAGGATATCTACCATCAGATTAACCTCTTTACTGCTGCACCTTTTCATGGTGAGCTATTAATATGGGTCAGGAGACATTGGGCCACATTTATCAAAAGTAGTGCAAACTGACCATATTCACCGAAACTTGTGCACTGGCGCCCTCTGCACTGCTCCAGCAGAATGCACCATTGTTTTTGGTGCACTTTGTTAATCCTGAAGAATTGTGGCGCACGTCAGTTTGTGCCGCAAACATTTCTTCTGTGTTGGCGAACGCAGCTAAGCCACGACACAAAATTGGCGTTAGCCTTAGTTGAACTAGATCAAGACTAAGGCTAACGCCGAAATGCGTTGATTCTGTGTTTTTTACCCGATGTTAAGACGAGCTATATGCTGAAATAAACTTCACCATTATATTCTAGAGGACGTTGAGCTGGATTGCTTTTTTTGTTGCTGTACCTTGTTGGATCCATGCATCGCCTGGTTTTTGTATATTATAGCAGCTAGTCTTTAACCACTTTGGTGCTGAAGTCTGTGGCAAAATAACTGGTATTCTTCATGTACACATAGGAAAACTAATAAAATCAATCACTGAAATGACAGAAACTTAAATGATCCAAGAACTGAATACATGAAGATCTATACCCTGTCTCAAGCTATTTTACATTGATCGCCTGATGTACGCAGAATGTACAGAGTCATCAGCAGGCAATAAAAGGAAACAGTTCTGACCTCACTGCTGAGTGTATCATCTCATTAATTTACAAAGCTTCCTAAAAATCAATTAACCATCATTCTATATTACATAAAAAATTATATACCATATGGAATGGAAAGGGAACATAACCGTACACGGGTGTCACGGTGTGAGGGATGATAGGATTTGCAGATGGCTAGACAGAATTACAGACTTAAAAATAATCACTTTCCTCGCTTAGATGTAAAATGATCAAAAATAGAACATTTGTTTCCAAATCCAATATAAAAGGACACTTTAATTGAACATATGTTCGTGGCGTTCACTTGGTAGAGTAATGATCCTCATTCAAATATATTAACTCAAATTCCATATAAAGATTTTTCTCCTCCCTTGGCTTTTTATTTATAGCGCTTTAATGACACGCTATCTCGGAAACGTTTTTCTTTCCTTTCTAAAATTGCCAATTTGCGTAACATAAATGTACTTATACACATGCCCCAAGGTCTTGCTAACAAAAGTGTATTGCATAGCTGCTGTGAAGACAATGCTATCTGTTCTCTTATTATATTGAAGATATTGATAAATACTATATGCTCCTTTACACATAACCAGCAGAATCCTAGTGCACTGTAGATTTCTTAGTAGAGAGATTGATCTGTATCTAGTAGCTATATGAATCAATAAGAGCTATGTATGAGAGTCATCTGTGCTAGTTATGTTAGCATCTGAGAATGAAGAGAAATCTTTAGTCAGTCCAAATACAAGAAATTTTCTTTTTAAAGGGAACTTTTCATCAAAGTTTCACGTTTAAAAGTTGATATAAGTATACTGGATCACAGCTAGAAAAGAGGATATTATACCATCGCCATAGACAGAGGGCATCCTCTACACCCAGAGGAGAGGAGGCTCTACATCACCATAGACAGGGGGCATCCTCTAGGCCTAGAGGAGAGGAGGCTCTACATCACCATAGACAGGGGGCATCCTCTAGGTCTAGGGGAGAGGAGGTTCTACTATCATTATAGACAGGGGGCATCCTCTACACCTAGAGGAGAACCGTTCTATCATCGCCATAGACAGGGGGATTCCTCTACATCTATAGGAGAACCGTTCTATCATCGCCATAGACAGGGGGCATCCTCTACACCTAGATGAGAGGCAGTTCTACCACCATCATAGACAAGGGTCATCTTCTACACCTATAGGAGAGGTGGTTCTACCATACCCATAGACAGAGGGCATCCTCTACACCTAGAGGAGAGGTGGTTCTACCATCACCATAGACAGGGGGCATCCTCTACACCTAGAGGAGAGGTGGTTCTACCATCACCATAGACAGGGGGCATCCTCTACACCTAGAGGAGAGGAGGTTCTACCATTAACATAGACAGGGGGCATCTTCTACACCTAGAGGAGAGGAGGTTCTACCATCACCATAGACCGGGGGCATCCTCTACACCTAGAGGAGAGGCAGTGCTACCATTACCATAGATGGAGGCATCCTCTACACCTAGAGGAGAGGCGGTTCCACCATCCCCATTGACAGAGGTTCTTTACTGTGCGAGCAGTGAGACTATGTATCTCTCTACCGGAGGAGGTTGTTATGGCGGATACTTTGTACACCGTCAAGAGGAGCCTGCATGCCTTTCTTGAGAACAAAAATATCACAAGTTATGTGAAGAAACCATTTATTTAGTCTAATAGGTTGGACTTGATGGACCTTTGTCTTTTTCCAGCCTTATCATAATGGCAGGTGATCATTTTATGCTGAAGGTTGAAGCTTCTTGTAGTAAGTTAGTAAGTTATGGAAGATACCAGTGAAATACTTGATTGCACAGTTGGATAAGTCATTGCTTCATACTCGATCTATTCATCTGATTGGCTGCATATTGTTCTGTCTCCACAGGATATGTGCAGGGGGACATAAGATTAAGAATGAAATCATTGAATGTCAAAAATAAGACTATGGTCAATAAAGAAAGATTTCATATAATTTTTTGTTAGAGAATCAAGATCATTTATCATAATGAAAACAATGTACATCACTCCTAATAATCAGCACATAAGGTAATTGTAACCTTTCAGATCACTTGCTACTGTATGCACATTTACACTAGTTTTCCCACCTATGGCTCCATTTCTAATTCTCAGGTTTCTTAGAGTGGAGACTAGATGCTATGATGTCTCCCATATACAGCACATAGAGATTCAGAAATTTAATTCTCCCTTACTCATTTTAAACACTAAAGAGAACATAAATTGGAACTTTTAATTAGTATTAAAGTAACTAAAGCCCTTGGAGTGAGAAAAACCTATTGTTTAGCATCAAAAACCTCTCAAAATGTATATACTCTCTCACTTGGCCCCTCTCTCCTTATGACCTCTCCATAGACTTCTATGAAAGCTATAATATTTTTATTACATTATATTCACCGTATTATAAAGACGTACACTCACCGGCCACTTTATTAGGTACACCATGCTAGTAACAGGTTGGACCCCCTTTTGCCTTCAGAACTGCCTCAATTCTTCGTGGCATAGATTCAACAAGGTGCTGGAAGCATTCCTCAGAGATTTTGGCCCATATTGACATGATGGCATCACACAGTTGCCGCAGATTTGTCGGCTGCACATCCATGATGCGAATCTCCCGTTCCACCACATCCCAAAGATGCTCTATTGGATTGAGATCTGGAGACTGTGGAGGCCATTTGAGTACAGTGAACTCATTGTCATGTTCAAGAAACCAGTCTGAGATGATTCCAGCTTTATGACATGGCGCATTATCCTGCTGAAAGTAGCCATCAGATGTTGGGTACATTGTGGTCATAAAGGGATGGACATGGTCAGCAACAATACTCAGGTAGGCTGTGGCGTTGTCACGATGCTCAATTGGTACCAAGGGGCCCAAAGAGTGCCAAGAAAATATTCCCCCCACCATGACACCACCACCACCAGCCTGAACCGTTGATACAAGGCAGGATGGATCCATGCTTTCATGTTGTTGACGCCAAATTCTGACCCTACCATCTGAATGTCGCAGCAGAAATCGAGACTCATCAGACCAGGCAACGTTTTTCCAATCTTCTACTGTCCAATTTCCCTGAGCTTGTGCAAATTGTAGCCTCAGTTTCCTGTTCTTAGCTGAAAGGAGTGGCACCCGGTGTGGTCTTCTGCTGCTGTAGCCCATCTGCCTCAAAGTTTGACGTACTGTGCATTCAGAGATGCTCTTCTGCCTACCTTGGTTGTAACGGGTGGCAATTTGAGTCACTGTTGCCTTTCTATCAGCTCAAACTAGTCTGCCCATTCTCCTCTGACCTCTGGCATCAACAAGGCATTTCTGCCCACAGAACTGCCGCTCACTGGATGTTTTTTCTTTTTCGGACCATTCTCTGTAAACCCTAGAGATGGTTGTGCGTGAAAATCCCAGTAGATCAGCAGTTTCTGAAATACTCAGACCAGCCCTTCTGGCACCAACAACCATGCCACGTTCAAAGGCACTCAAATCACCTTTCTTCCCCATACTGATGCTCGGTTTGAACTGCAGGAGATTGTCTTGACCATGTCTACATGCCTAAATGCGCTGAGTTGCCGCCATGTGATTGGCTGATTAGAAATTAAGTGTTAACGAGCAGTTGGACAGGTGTACCTAATAAAGTGGCCGGTGAGTGTATATATACATAATATTCCCTGTTGCTTTAAATATATACAAAATGTTGCTAATATTTAAAATAAAGCTCTGCATATGTTTTCATAACTAGTAAAATGGAGGGATTAACCACCATAATTTAACCCCGTCCCTCTTGAAACTTGGAGGATTTTATATTATGAGAATGTCTAAATATCATGTATTTCCCTTCATTTAAAGGAAATCTACCATCAAAATCAAGTAGGATAAACCAGGGACACTCACTCATAGCACTATAAATTTACTTCTTACTTACGGGTTTCTTCCTTCTAAATCAACTGTTATAGTTATGGTAATGAGCCTGAAGGGCTCTGAGGGGCGTTAACAGAGTCCCTCTGTGTTGCATTTTCACATGCTCTTACAATGAGCGGAGCAGGTCTCCCTTACACAGGCAGAGGAAGGAGGGAGAGAGGCTGAGACATGTTCTGCCCACTGTAACAACAGTGAAGCTGCAGCACTGAGGGGCTCTGGTAACATGTATGAAAGCTTAATTTTAAAAGTTGATTTTAGAAGAAAGGCGGCCATGGTTAACAAATAAAAGAAGTTTACTGCAGTGCCTGGATCTATGAGTAAGTGTCCATGGTTTAGCATGCTCGAATTTGATGGTAGATTTTCTTTACATTTCTTTACATTCCGGGTTTGGGAATCCAGGGTTTGGCTCTAGATCTAGCATAAGTAGGTATTACTATAATCAACAAGGTATAATGCATAAATCTTACAGCTCCCCTTCTCAGATACCCTTGCTCCATAGCATTCTTCCTGCATTTGGGACACTATGTACTATCTGTTCAGCTTATCCTGATTTATAACATGCTGCTTGCAGAAAGGACACTGTACAAGCTGTTTAGCTCCTCCTGCTTTACAACATTCTATATGCATTAATGAAACCGTACAATCTGCTCAGCTAATCCTGCTCGGTAGCATGCTGCCTGCAGACAGGACACTATGTACAATCTGCAGAGCTTCTCCTGCCCTATAATATGCTGCCTGCAGACAGGACACTATGTACAATCTGCAGAGCTTCTCCTGCTCGGTAACATGCTGCTTGCAGACAGGACACTATGTACAATCTGCAGAGCTTCTCCTGCTCAGTAACATGCTGCCTGCAGATAGGATACTATGTACAATCTGCTCAGCTCCTCCTGCTCTATAACATGCTGCCTGCAGACAGGACACTATGTACAATCTTCTCAGCTTCTCCTGCCCTATAATAAGCCTCTGGCAGATAGGACACTATGTACAATCTGCTCAGCTCCTCCTGCTCTGTAACATGCTGCCTGCAGATAGGATACTATGTACAATCTGCTCAGCTCTTCCTGCTCTATAACATGCTGCCTGCAGATAGAACACTATGTGCAATCTGTTCAGCTCCTCCTGCTCTATAACATGCACCCTGCAGATAGGACACTTTGTACAATCTGCACAGATTCTCCTGCTGTATAACACGCCTCCTGCAGATAGGACACTATCTGCAATTTCCTCAGGTACTTCTATATAATATGCTGTACATTCTTAGAAACACTTTTTTAAACTTTTTCTCCTGATTTCTACATAACACTAGTAAAAAGTATAAGATTCAGTCAGATTTCACACATTCACACATTGTTGTCTATTTATAGGGGGGGGGGGGGTTACGCCTTTTTTATCAATATCATTTAGTCCTGTTTTACACAGAATACCAGAAAAATGTAAAAACCACTCAGTTAACTCATTGTGTGAACAGATGCTCCCATGATCTGTGAGTAGTGGCCACACACAGTATTCATCATTGCCCAAGTGTAAAGACAACAAAGGACAATCCTCCTGCAGTAAAAATAAGTCGATTGCTACACATTTTCACACTTGGAAAGCGAAATTTAAGAAAGCAGCCAGATATCTTTTTCCTTATTCCTGTTGATATTCTTTAGGAGGGGAGGGAATAATGGTTACCATGACAACCCTGGAATCCCTGGCGACACCCACACTTTGTTCCTGGTCCAGTTCTTTTAAGGAAGTCGGACACCATATGTATCAAAGACTCCCTTGTAATTTCAGTCTTCTGAATCCCTGCTGTGCTCCGAGCTTTGGATTCACAACACAGTGTATATGAGATGCATTTGTAGACTTTCCCCGGCATTTCCTTTAACCCTTTTGAACCATTGTATCCAATCTCCAGCCTGCATTGCAGAATGAAAGTAGTTGAATGTTAACAAGAACAGATTTTCTCATAATTGATTTTTGTGAATTGTAGCCATATGCTGATTTATTATGTGCTACTTGTACTGTCTACCTTGAAAACCACAGAAGGATCGAAAAAGCCGGCATCTTTTTTTTTTTTCCAGGGAAAAGTTGTACCAGGCTATTTAAAGGGAACCAGTAACTACATATTCACAAATACAACTAGTGACAGCTTCCCATAGAACCCTTCTTTTAGCTAAAAGGAGTTCCCCTTACTTCTCCATAAATCAACTTTATCTTATATTACCTGGCATCAAAGCAGGCATGTCCTGCTCAACCAGCCCCTCCCACCTGCTCATCCCCATGTCCCATGCCTCTTCTCAGCATGCCATGGAACCAAAGTGATGTCATCTAAGGTTTTTACATCTGCCTATTACATCTGCAACATCTACCCCATGTATGTATCTGATCACATGAAATCACAGCAGCCTCTCATGGAGGCACGGAGAGGTGTAGAAGTCCATGGAGGTATAGGGAGGTGTATAAGTCCATGGAGGCATGGAGAGGTGTAGAAGTCCCTGGAGGATGGGGAAGAGTAGAAATCCAAATATGCTGTGACTTTTATGTGATCAGATACATACATGGGGTATACGTTACAGATGTAAAAGGACCTTAGATGACATCACCCTTGTTACATGACTTAAAGTGCCTATTGCTCTCTCTCAATGATCCATACATCAGCATGTCCTAGCACTGAGACCTACTAATCAGGAACACATAGGCCAATAGTGAAAATAAGTTGAATGAATGTGAACAGACCCTGAGAACAGATTATAACCCTACTCAAGCCAATACCTATGCTGCCATTACAGCTTAGTTGGGCATCTTATCTTGCTTTTCTATAGTCTCTGATGTTGACTACCTCAGCGTCATATCTGGATCACATTTGAGCCTATACAATTCACTCCATACAGGCAGGTTTTAGAAGCCCATTGTTTTTCAGCAATAGTTCAAAGCCCCAGAAGATGAGCATACAGAACGATGTCTGGAGAAGAAACAAAACCCTTCTGATATACAGTTGAAATATATGGACCGAGCACCTGGAGTATAACTTCATGGAGTGCAGACAGTGGGGGGCAGTTATCAATAGTGTCCCAAGGGTCCGCTTACTGTGTGCATGAACTGTGCAGAGAGTTAGATAGGAGTGTTAGATTGTGGCACAAGGGATTAATAAATTGCCACACAACTGAAAAGGATCTAAAATGTCGCCACATTCAGGAAGCGGAAATAGAACTACGCAGACTTGCTTTTTGTGGGTCTAAGCGTGCAACACATTTTGTCCCAAGAAAACTGTTGGAGAAAATAGAAGAGCAGGAAAAGTTTTGGCATTCACAAGTTGCGTCAAAATTGAGCTACCAAAAAAAAATAACTGGAGTGTCGGAAAAAAAGAGCAAAATTGTGGTGCTGACGCTTCATAAATATGGCGCTACAGGTGCAGCAAGGAAAAATACCAAAAAAAATGTCGGAAAGTCAGTAATGAATGCCTCCCAGTTAGTCTAAGGGGAGCCATAATATATTTACCCCATATGAGGAGACAAGTATAGTAAATAAGTCACTTTTTGCCTTAGATGAGTCACTTTACCGGTTGGAGAGAGCGTGTCACTGGCAGTGTCCAGAGCCCCTATAAGTCACACATCTTATCTAATACATACACAAGTAGAGGATTCCAATGATCCGTGGAAGTGATCCATTTATTAATAAAATACTTCAAGGGGTTTTCAAGCCTAACTTGCTGATCGGTGGGGCTCTCAGTGATGAGACCCCCACGGATCATGAGAACGGGGGAGTCCAACAGGGTCCAAGGTACCTCCGTCAGACCTCCTCCCCGCTTCTCGAGATTAGTGGACCGTTCTGCTCCATTCATTTCTATGGAGCTGACAGAGATCCTGTGGATAGGGCCTCACTTGTTTGGTGGGAAAACCCCTGTAAGCACCAGAACTGAACAAAAAAAACCTAAAAAAATGGTTAAGTTTAAAGAATACATTATTTGTAATCCGAAAAAAAATGAAATTCACAACAATCTCATCACTCCATCAATGGCGTGCTGCCGATTGCATCTGTCACTAACAAATTGCTTTCTTTGGATTGAAAGGGAAAAAGCAGGATATTATATGAAGGCCTCCTCAGAACCATGAGGCCCGTCATAAAAAGAAACCTAAATGATACAGTGGATTCTGGTGTGACAGCATAATAAACATGTCATAAAGGGAAATAACATTCAGAAATACATTAGAAAACTCGACTTCCCAGATTCTCCTCCATGCTGCTGACATTTCTTGCTGAGCTGTCTAATTTAATCAAGTCTTCAGGATAGATGTAATAAATGCCCTGTGTATTGCTGGTCACTCCGGACGTCAGGATTATTGATGCAGACTAGAGATGAGCGAACATGCTCGTCCGAGCTTGATGCTCGGTCGAGCATTAGGGTACTCGAAACTGCTCGTTGCTCGGACGAATACTTTGCCCGCTCGAGAAAATGGCAGCTCCCGCCGTTTTGCTTTTTGGCGGCCAGAAACAGAGCCAATCACAAGCCAGGAGACTCTGCACTCCACCCAGCATGACGTGGTACCCTTACACGTCGATAGCAGTGGTTGGCTGGCCAGATCAGGTGACCCTGGGATAGACTAGCCGCTGGCCGCGCTGCTCGGATCATTCTGTCTCTGGATGCCGCTAGGGAGAGAGCTGCTGCTGGTCAGGGAAAGCGTTAGGGTGTTCTATTAGCTTACTGTTAGGCAGGAGTGATTCTCAAAGAACCCAACAGCCCTTCTTAGGGCTACAATAACGTTCTACTTTTTTTATTTTAATTTGCATCTTTTACCATTTTGTGAGGAATTAGCAGGGGGACTTGCTACCGTTGTGTTTAGCTCTTAGTGGCACACATATCCATAGCAAAGACCGAAGTGGGAAAATTCAGTAGGGGTTGGATTTCTATTAGGCAATAACTCAGTGTCATCTCATCTGGCATAGTAGTGTGCTTCCTTTGATACTTGGCTAGAAAATAGCCATAGGAGAATACAAATAGCTTCTTGAAGCCTACAGTAGCGTTCTATATATTTGATTTCTGGTTGATCTGCTGGTGGCTGTAGTTTCTGCAGTGCATGTACTTGCCAATTCTGAGCAATTTGTAGTGAGACTTGCGACCGCTGTGTTCTGCGCTTAGTGGCGCACATATCCATAGCAAAGGCTGAAGTGGCAAAATTCAGTAGGGGTTGGATTTCTATTAGGCAATAACTCAGTGTCATCTCATCTGGCATAGTAGTGTGCTTCCTTTGATACTTGGCTAGAAAATAGCCATAGGAGAATACAAATAGCTTCTTGAAGCCTACAGTAGCGTTCTATATATTTGATTTCTGGTTGATCTGCTGGTGGCTGTAGTTTCTGCAGTGCATGTACTTGCCAATTCTGAGCAATTTGTAGTGAGACTTGCGACCGCTGTGTTCTGCGCTTAGTGGCGCACATATCCATAGCAAAGGCTGAAGTGGCAAAATTCAGTAGGGGTTGGATTTCTATTAGGCAATAACTCAGTGTCATCTCATCTGGCATAGTAGTGTGCTTCCTTTGATACTTGGCTAGAAAATAGCCATAGCAATAGGATAGGATTGTTTGGTTCTAAAAACTCAAAAAAAAACAAAAAACACAAAAAAAAACAAAAAACACAAAAAAACACACAAAAAAAAAAAAAAAAGTAAAAAAAAAAAAAAAGTTATAACTCTCATTTTAAAAATGTTTAACCCCAGGGCTAGGGGTAGAGGACGAGGGCGGGGACGTGGGCGTCCAACTACTGCAGGGGTCAGAGGCCGTGGTCCTGGGCGGGGTGAGACACCACCTGCTGATGAGGGAGCAGGGGAACGCCGCAGAGCTACACTCCCTAGGTTCATGTCTGAAGTTACTGGGACTCGTGGTAGAGCACTGTTGAGGCCAGAACAGTGCGAACAGGTGATGTCGTGGATTGCTGACAATGCTTCGAGCAATTTGTCCACCACCAGTCAGTCTTCCACGCAGTCCACCCATGTCACCGAAATCCCCACTCCTCCAGCTCCTGCACCTCAGCCTCCTCCCCCCCAGTCTGCCCCCTCCCAGGAAAATTTGCCATTTGAACCGGCATACTCTGAGGAACTGTTTTCTGGACCCTTCCCACAGTCACAAACCACTTGTCCGGTTGCTGCTGAGCAATTTTCCGATGCCCAGGTTTTCCACCAGTCACAGTCTGTGGGTGATGATGACCTTCTTGACGTAGTGGAAGTGTGTAAAGAGGTGTCCGACGATGAGGAGACACGGTTGTCAGACAGTGGGGAAGTTGTTGTCAGGGCAGGAAGTCCGAGGGGGGAGCAGACTGAGGGATCGGAGGATGATGAGGTGACAGACCCAAGCTGGGTTGAGAGGCCGGGTGAACACAGTGCTTCTGAGACGGAGGAGAGTCCTCGACCTGAACAGGTTGGAAGAGGCAGTGGTGGGGCCAGACGGAGAGGCAGGGCCAGAGCTGGTGCATCAGCGCCACTGTCAACTAGTGAAGCTCCCGTGGTGAGGGCTCTTGCGGCGAGGGCTAGATCTTCAGAAGTGTGGAGGTTCTTTAAGGAAACACCGGATGACCGACGGACTGTGGTGTGCAACATTTGCCAAACCAGGCTCAGCAGGGGTTCCACCACTACTAGCTTAACTACCACCAGTATGCGCAGGCATATGAATGCTAAGCACCCCACTCAGTGGCAACAAGCCCGTTCACCTCCGGCCGTGCACACCACTGCTCCTTCCCCTGTGTCAGCTGCTAGTCAGCCCCCTGCCCAGGACCCTGGCCCAAAAACCCCATCGTCGCCTCCACGATCCTCCACAGCATCCACCAGCGTTCAGCTCTCCATACCCCAGACGCTGGAGCGGAAACGCAAATATAGTGCAACCCACCCGCACGCCCAAGCCCTTAATGTGCACATCTCCAGATTGCTTAGCCTGGAGATGCTGCCCTATAGGCTAGTAGAGACCGAGGCCTTTCGCAACCTCATGGCGGCGGCCGCCCCTCGGTATTCGGTCCCCAGCCGCCACTACTTTTCCCGATGTGCCGTCCCAGCCCTGCACCAGCACGTGTCAGACAACATCATCCGTGCCCTGACCAACGCCGTTTCTGACAAGGTCCACCTGACCACGGACACGTGGACGAGTGCTGCCGGGCAGGGCCACTATATATCGCTGACGGCACATTGGGTTAACTTGGTGGAGGCTGGGACCGAGACTGACCCTGGGGCTGCTCATATACTGCCGACGCCGAGGATTGCGGGGCCTACCTCGGTCCAGGTGTTTCAGGCCTACTATGCCTCCTCCTCCTCCCACCCCTCCTCCACCTCCTCCTCCGAACTACCATCCGTGGGCACGGCGCCATCAGTCGGTAGCTCTAGGCACAGCAGCAGTGCCGTCGCTAAGCGACAGCAGGCGGTGCTCAAACTGCTGAGCCTAGGCGACAAAAGGCACACCGCCCAAGAGCTATTACAGGGCATCACGGCGCAGACTGATCTGTGGCTGGCACCGCTGAACCTCAAGCCGGGAATGGTTGTGTGTGACAACGGCCGTAACCTGGTGGCGGCTCTGCAACTCGGCAGACTGACACATGTGCCATGCCTGGCCCATGTGTTAAATCTGATAGTGCAGCGTTTCCTCAAGACATACCCCAATCTGTCTGATTTGCTCACGAAGGTGCGCCGCATCTGTGCGCATTTCAGGAAGTCCAGCCCAGATGCTGCCACTCTCAGGGCAGCGCAGCGCCGCCTCCAACTGCCCGCTCACCGACTGTTGTGCGACGTGCCCACGAGGTGGAATTCAACACTGACCATGTTATCCAGAGTTTACCAGCAGCGCCGAGCGATTGTAGACTGCCAGATGTCAACTTCCACCAGAACTGGTAGTCAGGTCAGTCAGCTTCCTCAAGTCTACAATGAGGAGTGGACGTGGATGTCTGATATCTGTCAGGTGCTGAGTAACTTTGAGGAGTCAACACAGATGGTCAGTGGCGATGCCGCCATCATCAGCCTCACCATCCCGCTGCTTGGCCTGTTGAAAAACTCTCTGGTCAGCATGAAGTCGGAAGCTTTGCGCTCGTCACAAGAGACGGGGGAAGAATATTCCCTTGTTGATAGCCAAAGCACCCTGAGGTCTGTTTCTCAGCGCATATCGGAGGAGGTGGAGGTGGAGGAGGATGAGGAGGAAGAGGAGGAGAATGTTGGCGAGACACAAGAGGGGACCATTGTTGAGTCCTTCACTGTTCAGCGTGTATGGGCAGAAGAAGAGGAGTTGGAGGAGTTGGAGGAGGAGGAAATGGACAGTCAGGCCAGTGAGGGGAGTGAATTCTTACGCGTTGGTACTCTGGCGCATATGGCAGATTTCATGCTAGGCTGCCTATCCCGTGACCCTCGCGTTCAAAGAATTTATTCCAGCACCGATTACTGGGTGTTCACTCTCCTGGACCCACGGTACAAGCAAAATCTTGCCACTCTCATCCCTGCAGAGGAAAGGAGTGTGAGAATGCATGAATACCAGCAGGCCCTGGTGCACAAGCTGAAACAGTATTTCCCTTCTGACAGCGCTAGCGGCAGAGTGCGTAGTTCTGCGGGACAAGTAGCGAGGGAGAGTAGGCGAGCAGGCAGCTTGTCCAGCACTGGCAAGGGTACGCTTTACAAGGCTTTTGCCAGCTTTATGTCACCCCAGCAAGACACTGTCACCTGTCCCCAGTCTCGGCAGAGTAGGGCTGATCTTTACAGAAAGATGGTGAGGGAGTACGTAGCTGACCATACCATCGTCCTAAATGATCACACAGCTCCCTACAACTACTGGGTTTCAAAGCTGGACATGTGGCACGAACTGGCGCTGTACGCCTTGGAGGTTCTTGCCTGCCCTGCCGCTAGCGTCTTGTCCGAGCGGGTTTTCAGTGCAGCTGGTGGCATCATCACCGATAAGCGTACACGCCTGTCGACTGACAGCGCTGACAGGCTGACGCTTATTAAAATGAATAAAGGCTGGATTTCTCAGAATTTCCAATCTCCACCAGGTGAAGGAAGCTCAACCTGAATAATTGATCCACTCCTCCTCCTCCTCCTCATTTTCCTCCTTCTCCTCCTCTTTGTACAGTAAAGCAGAGGAAAATGGCTATTTTTTGACAGGGCCCACTGGCTCTTGCTATACTTCATGCATTTAATTTTTCTGGAGGGCCACCTACCCGGTCCTCTGTTTGAAACAATTTTTGTGAGTGCCACATACAGGCACTCAATCTATTCCATTTTTCTGGAGGGCCACCTACCCGGTCCTCTGGTTTGAACAATTTTTGGGACTGCCACATACAGGCACTCAATCTATTCCATTTTACTGGAGGGCCACCTACCTGCTCCTCTGGTTTGAACAATTTTTGGGACTGCCACATACAGGCACTCAATCTATTCCATTTTACTGGAGGGCCACCTACCTGCTCCTCTGGTTTGAAACATTTTTGGGACTGCCACATACAGGCACTCAATCTATCCCATTTTACTGGAGGGCCACCTACCTGCTCCTCTGGTTTGAAACATTTTTGGGACTGCCACATACAGGCACTCAATCTATCCCATTTTACTGGAGGGCCACCTACCTGCTCCTCTGGTTTGAAACATTTTTGGGACTGCCACATACAGGCACTCAATCTATTCCATTTTACTGCAGGGCCACCTACCTGCTCCTCTGGTTTGAACAATTTTTGGGACTGCCACATACAGGCACTCAATCTATTCCATTTTACTGGAGGGCCACCTACCTGCTCCTCTGGTTTGAACAATTTTTGGGACTGCCACATACAGGCACTCAATCTATTCCATTTTACTGGAGGGCCACCTACCTGCTCCTCTGGTTTGAAACATTTTTGGGACTGCCACATACAGGCACTCAATCTATCCCATTTTACTGGAGGGCCACCTACCTGCTCCTCTGGTTTGAAACATTTTTGGGACTGCCACATACAGGCACTCAATCTATTCCATTTTACTGCAGGGCCACCTACCTGCTCCTCTGGTTTGAACAATTTTTGGGACTGCCACATACAGGCACTCAATCTATTCCATTTTACTGGAGGGCCACCTACCTGCTCCTCTGGTTTGAACAATTTTTGGGACTGCCACATACAGGCACTCAATCTATCCCATTTTACTGGAGGGCCACCTACCTGCTCCTCTGGTTTGAAAAATGTTTGGGACTGCCACATACAGGCACTATCCAAATTAAATTGTCTCCATAGCAGCCTCCACACGTTGTCTCCATTCCTACCTCCAAAAGTCGTCCATATAGCTGCCTCCATACATCGTCCCTTTATCAAACGAGGTGTGTCAGGCAGAAATTTGGGTTGTTTTCATGGATTCCACATCAAAGTTGTTAACTTTGTCGCCACCCTGCTGTGTAATCCACAAAATATACTTGCAAACTTTTACCATTTAGGGATATTATTTCAGCGCTTCTTGCGCATCTGTTTACATTCCCCTCACCCGCCATATCCTAAACTTATAAGAACGCTACTACACTTGATCTTATACAAAAGTGCTGTTTGGAGAGTAGCCTAGAGACAGGGGCTTGGATTTGCGAAAGCTCGCCTGGCAGCGGAGCGCCAGCTCCATGCGCATCATGCGCTTCTTGCGCATCTGTTTACATTCCCCTCACCCGGCATATCCTAAACTTATAAGAACGCTACTACACTTGATCTTATACAAAAGGTTCTTAGAAGTGCTGTTTGGGGAGTAGCCTAGAGACAGGGGCTTGGATTGGCGAAAGCTCGCCTGGCAGCGGAGCGCCAGCTCCATGCCAAGATCCAACTAACATAGTTTTAACTGCAGCACCTTTAATCTACTACTAGTTCACTGCCTCCATACATGGTCCCCTTATCAAACGAGCTGTGTCAGGCAGAATTTTGGGTTGTTTTCATGGCTTCCATGTTAACTTTGTCGCCACCCTGCTGTGTAATCCACAAAATATACTGGCAAACTTTTATCATGTACCGATATTATTTGAGCACTTCTTGCTCACCTCCTTTGGTTCCTCTCTGCCACCCATTGGTTTGAAGCCTGAGTCCATTTAGGGTATGTCGCCATGACACTCTCTAGCCTGCTGCCGCTGCCTCTGCATGCCGTCCCCTATAGTGTCAGGGTCAATTATTGCATGTTTTAGATGCTATCTAGCTTCATTCTGTCACTCTGTCATGGCCATGCTGTTGCCCATAATTTTGGCATAATGGTGCGTTTAAGCAGCCTCAGAGGCATCCATGCATGCTGCCCCTGCTGTTTCCTGTCCATTTCCGTGGTGTTTCCATCCTTTTCTGAGGTTCCCAGGTGTTTGGCCAAGCTTCCCTGTGCAGAGCCTTGGTCCCCTTGAAAAATGCTCGAGTCTCCCATTGACTTCAATGGGGTTCGTTATTCGAGACGAGCACTCGAGCATCGGGAAAAGTTCGTCTCGAATAACGAGTACCCGAGCATTTTAGTGTTCGCTCATCTCTAATGCAGACTATACATTGCACTGAGCTGACCGATGCTTATAGCATTGATGTGGTAAATACTGTAAGTAGTCTGTAATGTAGGGCTAAGCATTGTATGAAGCTTTCAGACTACTTACATAACAGTAGGTCACATACTCACCACCGGGCTTGAAAAAATGCTTTCTACATATATTCTTCAATATATAGATAAAACTGGATTCAAAATGATCCAGTGCATAGAGAAAAATTACCACTAGGATGAAGGATTGTAAACCATGCACTGGGGGGTTTCAGGTTCCATAGCTGTTAGTAAAGCCCTTAGGCCCTAAGGCTCATTTGCATAAAGTTTTACAGCCTTTTTTTGTAAAAACAAAGATGTAAGAAGCTAAAAGAAGAGCTGATCCTGACTCTTATACAGCAGCTGGGGGATGGTGCAGTGATTGATTACATCTGCCTGTCAGGGACAACAAAGGACAAGGCTGAAGCAGTGCATAATTAGGGTGAGGAGAGCACCGGGGCAGCCAGAGGAGAGACAGAGCCTCATTATCATAATTTTATAATTGTTTTTTCAGCAAAATCACTCAATTCAAGGAGTAAACAAGATATGTTTCTGCATCAGTGTAGCTACAGCTTTCTCAAGGTATGCTTGATAGATAATGTATAAAACAAATGGTAGATTTCCTTTAAGGGCTCTCCATCTGAAGTCCCATGGATACCATAAGAGCTGCACCACTAGGTGCATTGTCAATCAACTCATAATTGGTTCTACTTTATTTTAGACAATGTGAGAGGGATGTCATCATTAAATCTGCTCTGCATCTCTTTTATATAAAGACATTTTTTTTCTGACTGTATAAATTAGTGACAAAAAGCTGTCTACTTCTGTAATGGCTGTATAATCCGGAGCTGCATTGCCCTTTCTGTCCTCAACCAAGGTCACCTTTAACTTGCCTCGGGTCTTCATGGCTAGTACAGAGGTTGGTGTCATACAGGATCTTAATCATAGTTGTAAAAAATAATAATGGATTTGGTTCAAAGCAAAAACCCATCACTTTTTTGTAACACATGGTAGGGTATAAAATCTGGAAGACATTTTGCATGGTGTAATATACTAATTATTGAAAATGATGAAATAAACACAGAAATGCTTAGATCCTGCATATATTCTAACACCTGTCATTTTGTAAACTCGTATCTTCAGTTTGTCTTAATTTAGTACAACAGTTTGCACTCGGAGACACAGCAAATATAAATAATTTGTGAACCAGCGACGGCTCGGAGAATTTATTGGGACGTGTACACACAAATCTCAAAATCTGACAAGCTCATCTTACAGTTTTACTGAGCTCCATTAGTCCATTTGGTGCGGAGTTTAGTATTGGTTATCACCTGTCAAAGGCAAGAAAAACCCTCTTACTTACTTGAATGAATGACCTTTGGACAGAGTCTTACATGGGCCAATATATTGCTGTAGTTATACTATTAACCCTATGGAATATGTTTCAACCATTTCCAATAGGAACGATACATTTGTGTTTCTACCAGTTTCCTTGATGTCAAATGATGGCAGAATGTTATTTCCCCCCAGTAAGTGAAAAGTGACCCCCTGAGGGATACAATAAGCATAATAGAAATGTTACTGTATGGGGGGTGCAGAGTGAAATCCCTTCTGGGTACAATCTATCATTTGTCTATGGAGTGTCACAAGGCAGCCCGTTGACGCATTGAAGGACATGCATGAGAAATTTGATTTCCTCGCTGCTTCTAGCAATATGAAGTTCATGATCAAGATGTCAGGAAATTGCAGGCAATTCCAAGTATAATATCAACCAGAACTAGGTTTTTTTTTATCATTATGTAAAGACCGTATTAAATGTATGAGTTATACCATGTTATACTATCACGAATTCTAGTATGTTTCCAAAATTCACCCCCTTGATGTCTATTTATTGGTGGCCACTGGATGTTTCTGTTGGTGTTTTCTATCATTCTGTATTCCTATTGTCATAATACAATGTACGTTCAATGAGATACAGAATTTCAGTCTCTGGGACCCCAACTATCACCAATGGGTAAAAATGCCAAGTTCCTGAGTGGGCACAATGCTTAAAGAGGTTAAGAAAACACCAATGTCTCAGTTTGTTGCTAAGTCATACATAGGTTTTTGAAGCTGATTTTCTCAAAACATTTTCGAAATGAAAGCAACATGTTTGTTTTTATGTTCTTCCACATCAGCACTTTCGGTGGTTGCACACAGAATCGCCCTATTGAAGGGCACTAGTCAGACTGCGAACCCTCACTAGTTCAAAACTCCAAGTTGCTTCCGACAGTGTAGATCAGTATTTGACTGGCCCACCACAGGATCAGAGGATCTTCAGGTAGGCTGAGGCTCTGGTCCAATACTGATCCCCACAGGTCCAAAAGACAACCTCAACTTAAAGGCAAGCTTTATTAAGAAATTGGCCTAATAAACTAATGCCAGTATGTTGTCAAGCAGCTGAACGGCTTCTAGATCATGTTTCTTTCATAGTCCAGCTTGGTGGCATTATCCAGAAAATCAACTTTCAAGTGAGATGTTAATTGGTTGTATAAAGTCAGGGAGGTGGAGAGTTTAGCACTGAAGTCAAGCTCTCCCTGCCTCTGTACAAGTCCTCCCATGTGATTGACATTATGCATCAGGAGATTTGATCAGTGATGCCCCTGGACACAGGACCAAAAAGGGGACATTTTAAGGTAGGGAAAACTTGACTTCACTGTTAAACTCTCCGCCTCCTTGACTTCATGAAACCAATTTACATCTCACTTCAAAGTTGATTTTCTGGATGATGCCACCACACTAAACCAGGAAAGAAACATGATCTAGAAGGTGCTCAGCTGCTTGATAACATACTAGTAGTTTATTAAGCCAATTTTATGGTGACAATTTTCCTTTAATACTTACTAGGTTCTTCTCCCATGAGGTTGATAGAGGGCTAGGATAATTTTACATGATGGCCCAATAAATACACAGCACACCAAGTAAACTTAGGCAGCGAAACTAGTAAACTTAAAATAGGTTTACTTTATTTACCCACAGTGCTATGCACCCTCAGCCCTTGTTTACGAGGGTTTCTCCAGTTTGAGGAGCCAAACCACAGCACTCTGGATGAATAAAGTACACAGTTTTATCTTACTCTTAAAGTTTTTGGTGTGCTGTCTATTTTTTTTTTCATTATATTTACAAGGGTAAGCACCCTCTGCTCTCATTGGTGCTGGTCCTCTTCATTTACTCTTAGGCCTCTTGCACACATATATGTAAATTTTCCCTGTCGCAAGTAACCATATGTTGAACATGTCTGTGCCGTGTGGCAGCTCACCCTGTCAATGTCCATAGACAATGACTTCTCCTGCTGCAAAGACGGACAGGAATAGGACCTATACTATGTTTTGCGTTGCGGGCAGTCATTGCGTTCCTGATGGGATGAGACACGCTGCATGCGCCACACTATGAATGTGCCCAATAGAAGGCAACGGGGCAGCGAATTAGCAGCAGTTAGGCCTGAGATAGATTATTTTCTTGATTTTTTTTCTATACCTACTCCATGTTTTCCTAATGTACTAAGTGATATTATTTACAGTATACTTCTGGCAGTATTGGGTTTTTGTCATCATACAGGATATCCAGGGTAAGCATGGCTCTCTGTATAGATGTGTCCATCTGTGTTGGTCATGGCGCTCTAATATCATATGAGGAGCTGAATCTCCTTCTGTCAGAACCCATTACACGAGCGCACAGCACTGGCAGTGCGGATGGCATGCCCGTTACTCTACCTTTTTCAATTGTCAGTGTTGATACGATTACTAGGAGCTAATATTGAAGCCTAGATGTCCTAGATTACAGAAAAAACCTTGACACAAAATTTGCTCAGAAATCCTCATTAAATGCCATTTCAGGATATTTTTTTTTCATTTTCCTTCAGATGAAAGTTTTTTTTCATAATATAATAAAACACAACTACTCTCTTTCCTTTCTGCAATAGCACAGTCCATATTGTTGCTTGTATTGCATTCCCAATAAAATAACAATTGTAGAGAATTACTGCATATACTTGAGTATAAGTCGACGCGAGTATAATCAGAACATTATGATTTTGTTTTATGACTTTTTGCCCAACAATACGCAGTCCTTTTTTGTTGTAGTCAATGGTATTTTTGGAATACAACTTATTGGTTGTCTTTTTGTTAGGAGTTTATTATAATTCTCACTGTGCAATGCGTATAACCTTTGAAGTGTCATTATTATTTCATTGTTATGAATATTGTTGTGCCAAGTATGTTTTTAAATAAACATTTTTCTATGGAAACTGACTATGTGATCTATTTGCTTCAATATAATGAAGTAATGAAGCTGAAATACTCCTATATTATTGCCTGTCAAGGTTCAACACATATTTAGTTAGTGTTTCACACATATTCAGTGTTTAAGTACATATGGCAGACGAGGGGGTCTTTGTTGCCATGACAACCCACAGCAACAGAATGGTCCTTACTCTCAGTTAACACCTTAGATACTGCATTAGCTATTGAGAAAGTGTAACAGCCTGTAAAACTGCAGCAGGAGGGGCTCTGGTAACACCCCCATGAGTCCTTCTCACTCATTAGCATATATTTAAGTTGATTATAAGAGGAAGGAGGTCATGGATAACAAATATAAGATTAGTGCAGTCACTGTGCCCGGATCGATGAGTAAGTGTCCTCGATTTATCATGCTTAATTTCGAGGGTAGATTTTCATATAAGTTCAGACTTAAGAGAATTGACAATAAGCTTGCTATTTATTTTGACCGTCTTTCTTACTAATTTTGTCATATAAAATGTGGATCAGACACGTAAGGCTGTGTTATAATGGCACTGTATAGGTTGGCCAGAGGACAAGCACTTCTACTATGGATAGCTCATGTCTCCACTCACTGTCCGAGTCATGCTGTGAGGCTTCATTCAGTCTTCAGGATCATGCACATGAATATCTCAGCTTTCCTGCTGTGTAGAATAGTTTATTTCTATCTACTCTTTATAAGTTATGATGCAATCATAAACCTTAAAGGGAATCTGTCACCAGGGGCCTCATTTTCACTAAAGACAGGTTGCGAAGCTTATTACACCTGCAGTGCAAATCTGCCTTTCTGCTTTTTATAATTTGCATTACAATTACTTTGCACCCCGACAAAATCCTTGGGTACTCACAGGGGCTGGACTTTGGTTTGGATGGATTTCAAAAAACAACATGTGACTTGTCTGTGTTACTCACTCCTCAGAGCTTAGTCACATGGTGTTTTTTGAAATGCATCCAAACCAAAGCCCAACCCCTGTGACTACCCCAGGATATTGTCAGGGTGCAAGAGTAAGTTATAACACACAATTATGTTGTAATGCAAATGCTTAGAAAAGGCAGAGAGGCATGTTTGCACTGCAGGTGTCATGGGCTTTTACAATTTGTCTTTAGTGAAAATGAGGTCCCTAAAATGTTTACAAATAAAACTGTGGGATCCTTAAAAAGACCCCTGTAAATATGATTTAGGTTGACCAAGAGTAGCTCAGTGTTACCGGTGTGTAAACTGCTGAACACTTATATAAATGGGTCACCAATAGACTTGAATCTAGAATATTATTACCGCATATGGATTTCATATTAGAGGGGTTAACAAAGCACATGATAAATCCTCTTCGCTCAAGGCAGTTCTGTATATATGTCATCTTTATTTTTCTAACACATACATAAGAAATGTGAGAGGGTGGCAAAATGTCATATAATGCTGCGAATATCTTCATACAAATATAGAATAACCTCTAACGTTGTTCAGCAATGTGTATGTTGTAGAGTGATATCTACATTTCCAGGAATAACCTCTGATGCGACTGGTTTTAAAGGGAAAATAGTGATAAACATGGAAGGTTCCCGTTGTTACATAACAATAGTTCAGGCTGTTGCCTAGCAACATGCACAACAACAAGCAGATGGTAATGTGCGATGACTTACCTCTTTGGTGACCAGTCTTGTCCTATTACAGCCTATAATAGGAAGTGAAGACGGCTGTGACATTATATTATAGAAGGATGAGATCTGATGAGGGATTGAGTAAACATTTAGAGAAGAAGAAGTATTCTACACTGTAGTTGTTGCTCACACAGTCAGTCCTCATGCAGTAGGCCTTGTGTTGTTACTACCATAGGGAATAATTGCCCCTGCCACAAAGACGTGCAGGAATAGGACCTGCTCAGTGGTGTAACTAGAAGCTGATGGGCCCCAGTGCAAAGTCTGTGCCAGGCCCCTGACTATGATGTATGGTGTACAGTACTAGTCTTCTCATATGTGAAAGTGACACCATAAGGGCCTCCTAAACCTCTTGGGCCCTGGTGCCACCGCAACCTCTACACCCCCTCAAGTTATGCCCCTGGACCTGCTCTATGTCTTTTGGGGCAGACAATTTGAACCGTGCCAAATAGAAGGCTATGGGGCAACGCGTTACCTGCCTTTGTGCAGCTAGCTCACAGCCAAAGCACTTTCCTATATATAACAACAAGTTTATTTTCTACTTTTTACCATAGTCAACCATTTTTCACACAACATATGGCTTCTGTATTTTGTACGGATATCAGCCATAGAATTGCACTGTGCATGGCACATGCGTTGTCACAATACAATGCCGATGCTGGAAAAAGATAGTGCATGTTATATCTTTCCCTGTACATATGCCACGACTGCACAGCTCCCTATGGAAAGGCAATGTGTAAGCAGCACTTAAAGGACATCTACCATCAGGATCATGGATCATAAACCAAGTACATTTACATGCTGGTGGGTGCCCCCTTTGTCAGGATCTGCTCTTCTTTAAGCTTTTTATGCCTTTGATTTGACAAAAAAAGGCTTCAAAATGAGCCTGAGGGGGCACCATGCTCCATAGAAGTTAATGGAGCCTGAAGCCATCCCGGCTAGTTTGCATAATTTTTAAAGCATATTTTCTTATAAATCGAGGGCATAAGAAGTTAAAAGAGGAGCAGATCCTGATAAAGGGGGCACACACCAGCATGTAAGTGTATTTAGTTTATAATCCATGATCCCGATGGTAGATTTCCTTTAACCCATCCTCTTCTCCAGGCTTCTGTATGCTATGGGTGTAGCGTACATTTATATGTAAGGCCTTATACTGTTTAAAGAATATGGGGGCAGCCTATCGAAGGCTGTAACATAAAAAGGCCACATATAAAGTTCAAAAACTCTTACACAATTTTGCATGAGCAAATTATTCTTTACAAAAAATTGCTGAAAAGTGGGCAGAAAGCAGGAGTGGGGGTGAGCTTGACCCTTCTACTTCCTCTTGTTTCTTGCACATAGGGCTAGAGGGACAACTTATCAATTAAGAGGTCTGCTTGAAATAAGTCTGGCCCGTTGCAAACTTGTCTACATAAGTTGCATTGGGCTATAGATAAAACTTCTTTATGGGAACCAAAACTGGTATATTTTAAATGATTACTATATTTTATATTATTATAACCACAACACAAAAATGAAAATAAAAAGTATGTGAAAACATGGAGAAACCTTAAAGGGGTGTTCCACATTTCAGCAACTTAATGTTATTGTGTTTATGATAAAAGTTATACAATTTTCCAATATACTTTCTTTGACAATTCCTCATGGTTTTCTAGATCTCAGCTTGCTGACATTCTATAGAAAGCTTCTAAGTCTACATCCAGTGGACAGGAATCTGACCATGGTCACACAGGTGCACGGCTCATTATATCACACGGCTCTGATTATTCTCTGTGATATAACGAGCCGTGCACCTGTGTGACCATGGTCAGATTTCTGTCCACTGGATGTAGACTTAGAAGCTTTTGATAGAATGACAGCAAGCAGAGATCTAGAAAACCATGAGGAATTCTTAAAGAAAGTATATTGGAAAATTGTATAACTTTTTATCATAAATACAACAACATTAAGTTGCTGAAATGGGAAAATCCCTTTAAAGTAATGACAGTTTATTAAGTTATTGAAGTTATTTAAAAAATTGGGAATGTATGCTAATTCATATAACATTGTGGAAAAACTATACCATGCAGCTTTTATAACATGCAAGTCCAGGGCTGTTGAATGCCATTGGTATCAATAACAGACTATATCGATAGACGAGAATCTCCTAATTAGTTCTGATTCAGTAGTTATAATATCCATTACGATATCCATATACTCTTTATACTATATCTTATTTGACTGAATATACATTATGACATTATTGTCATTACCTCCAATTATTGTCACTTCTCTTTTCCCCATGACATATAAGTGCAATGGATCTAATTCTTAATCATGTCTCCAGCTTCATGGCCAAACAATCATTTCATTAATTAATGTGAACATTTGTGAAATGGAGACTACAATATTTCTCCTTTGAAATGAGAATATTCATTAGCCATTAAATGTGGAATGTAATCCTCTTACAAATGAATGATCCGTACAGACGCCTCCTATACTGAAGGCTCTATACAGTCTCTATGGAGACAAATTGACTGTGAAGCAACAAAGAAGAAATAAAGATAGAAAAGAAATAATTGTGCATTGTTACTTTTGTATCAGGGATCATGTACACTGATATTTTATTGTTTTTTTGCTATACAGATCATTATTAAAGTATCCATAATTTGAGATGGGACAATACGGTGCCTTAAGATGCCTCCGATTTTATCATTAAACAGTCTATAACATGTCATATTATATCAGTTTTCCTCTAATCCATGATAACATTTAACTCAGATGACAGATGACTGACAGATGATGGATTTATATTAAATACTGGGAATACCGTATTTTTCGGACTATAAGGCACACCGGATTTTAGGGCGCACCAACAATAATTGCCTGCTAAAACATCTAGGTTCATATATAAGGCGCACTGGATTATAAGGCGTACCTGATTCTAAGGATGAATGACGAGCAGGTGGCAGACCTGTGCACAGCTCCAGGCAGCTGTTGTCTGTAAGTAGGTTCATATATAGGGCGCGCTGGACTATAAGGCGCACCTTTGATTTTTGAGAAAATCAAAGGATTTTTTCTGCGCCTTATACGCCGATCACCCCCGCCCCTCTCCATAGCGATGTATGGCGCATGGTGCCATATTACAGGGATTGATAGGACATGTCCTATCATTCTCCCGGCTACTGAACAGTACTGCGCTGCACGTGTGCTTCACCATACCCCTACCGCACAGTGCCGTGAGCGTATTGCCGTCTATAGGGGACATATACACTCACCGGCCACTTTATTAGGTACACCATGCTAGTAATGGGTTTGACCCCCTTTTGCCTTCAGAACTGCCTCAATTCTTTGTGGCATAGATTCAACAAGGTGCTGGAAGCATTCCTCAGAGATTTTGGTCCATATTGACATGATGGCATCACACAGTTGCCGCAGATTTGTCGGCTGCACATCCATGATGCGAATCTCCCGTTCCACCACATCCCAAAGATGCTCTATTGGATTGAGATCTGGTGACTGTGGAGGCCATTTGAGTACAGTGACCTCATTGTCATGTTCAAGAAACCAGTCTGAGATGATTCCAGCTTTATGACATGGCACATTATCCTGCTGAAAGTAGCCATCAGATGTTGGGTACATTGTGGTCATAAAGGGATGGACATGGTCAGCAACAATACTCAGGTAGGCTGTGGCGTTGCAACGATGCTCAATTGGTACCAAGGGGCTCAAAGAGTGCCAAGAAAATATTCCCCACACCATGACAGCACCACCACCAGCCTCAACCGTTGATACAAGGCAGGATGGATCCATGCTTTCATGTTGTTGACACCAAATTCTGACCCTACCATCCGAATGACGCAGCAGAAATCGAGACTCATCAGACCAGGCAACGTTTTTCCAATCTTCTACTGTCCAATTTCGCTGAGCTTGTGCAAATTGTAGCCTCAGTTTCCTGTTCTTAGCTGAATGGAGTGGCACCCTGTGTGGTCTTCTGCCGCTGTAGCCCATCTGCCTCAAAGTTCGACGTACTGTGCGTTCAGAGATGATCTTCTGCCTACCTTGGTTGTAACGGGTGGCGATTTGAGTCACTGTTGCCTTTCTATCAGCTCGAACCAGTCTGCCCATTCTCCTCTGACCTCTGGCATCAACAAGGAATTTCCGCCCACAGAACTGCCGCTCACTGGATGTTTTTTCTTTTTCGGACCATTCTCTGTAAACCCTAGAGATGGTTGTGCGTGAAAATCCCAGTAGATCAGCAGTTTCTGAAATACTCAGACCAGTCCTTCTGGCACCAACAACCATGCCACGTTCAAAGGCACTCAAATCACCTTTCTTCCCCATACTGATGCTCGGTTTGAACTGCAGGAGATTGTCTTGACCATGTCTACATGCCTAAATGCACTGAGTTGCCACCATGTGATTGGCTCATTAGAAATTAAGTGTTAACGAACAGTTGGACAGGTGTACCTAATAAAGTGGCCGATGAGTGTATGTTGTTAAAGGAAATTTTTTGGCCAACAATCTGGTCACCACAGAGAATTGTCTATTTCATTTTCCAAAAAAAGAAATTCATTTGGGGAAAAACCCCACAGGAACAATCACATATTAAGTGTTAACGAGCAGTGAAGCTAATAAAGTGGCCGGTGAGTGTATATGCTCCATACAGCTGTGTCAATGTAGCCTAACTTAAAGGGGATTCCAAGACTAAAAATACTGTACTAATATTCATTAATATCGGACTGGTGAGGGTCTGACCTATACTGATTATAGGTAATAAATATCAGACTGGTGGGAGCTGACACCTGGCACCTTAAATAGGTCAGCTCATTACAATACAGTGAAACCAGAAGCATTTAGCTCCTTTCTTTGTACACTGGCTGAATGGGAACTGACCTGCAGTAACCTTATCTGACCACTACACAGTGAGCAGAAGTGTTTGCTTCCTCTTTCATTCTCTGGTTATTGGAGAAGAGTTCTTAAAGGTGCTTAAAATTTAATCTTAGGTTAGGACCGTCTGGACAGTATAGTGGCGCAGAGCTAAGCCTTGTACAGGTCGCTTGGTGGTACAGTAGATAGCAATGTTGCCTTGTGTTACTAGATTCAACTCCAATTACAAGTTTCTGGGGCTCATTTACTAAGGACCCCGCGAACCGTACATTCGTCGGATATCCAGAAGATTTCCCGATTGCGCCAATGGGACAGTCGTTTGTGTAGCACACAATCAGATTTCGGCGCATCGGCGCCGGCTTTCATGCGACACAAATCGGGGGGTGTGGCCGTCAGACAATCTGACGGATTTAACAAACTACAGGATTTAATTTAAAAATTGTGTCGCAAGCCATGCATTAACATGCACCAGGAAGTAGAAGGTGAACTCCGGCGAGCCTGAGCGGGGAAGCGACACATGCAGGATATTAGGCACTCGATCTTGGTGAATCGTGGCAGAGTTCATCCTCGTCGGACAGTCCGGATTGGGAATTGCGTAGGGACCGGGTAAGTAAATGTGCCCCTCTATTTAACATGACTTTTCTGTCTCGCAAACGAAATGCTACAAATTTTCCCTAGTGTGTGAAATGGGGCATTTTCTTATGATCCTGATAGAGATTCCATATATGTGTAGAGATACTCTGCATAGCTATTAATGCTCGTTTACATTTAGCAAGCCAGAAAAAATGGATTATTTCCCTTTAATCACGTCCTCAAAGTTACATAAAAGATACACAGTTTAGGATAATTGTATAGTGTACCCAGGGACAATTTATTATTGTCACATAATAGAGTTTTCTGGTCTTTCATCCTTCAGCTCATAGGATGCTGCCTCATTATCAGCTGCAAAATCTTTGTTTCTCCAACTTTTGTAATTAAAATTAAATTTTCATCAGTAAAATGGCTGAGTAAATAGCAAATAATGATTTCTTTCTATCCCTAAATACCTAACTGTCGTGGAAAAAAAGTGGAAATTATCAACTAAACAAGATCATTTGTTGCATGAATATATTTTGGGTAGTGTCTTTCTGGGATTTGTCGATTTTGCTCCCGGGCAGTATGTTGTTTTGAGACCGTATTTCTTACAATGTGTTATATGAACATTAATTAGGAGCTAATGATTCTCTTCATGTTAATCCTTTGTGAAATGGCTTTTTGTGCCTTCAAAAATTAATAATGATATTGCAGTTGGCCTTGGAGACGTCACATGGATGGATGTTCTTATGTAACAATTGTTTATTTGGGGAATACTGTAATACACTGGAGTAGATCTATTTTCATGTCTAAGACTCAAGTTTTTTGACTCACAAAATTTTTATTTCCAAATACATCACTTTAAATTTAAAGGGGGTAACATAGCCAATCTCTCCCACCAAATCTTAATTTGGGGAAGGAGGTCAATCTCCTGCAGCAGAGAGGTCCATTGTCTCACTGCTCTTACAGTAAAGAATCCCTGTCTATGGCATGGGTAGAAATGCCTCTCCTCTAGGCGTAGAGGATGCTCCTGTCTATGGTGATGGTATAACCGTCTCTTCTCTAGGCGTAGAGGATGCCCCATGTCTATGGTGATGGTAGATCCCCCTCTCTTCTAGGTGTAGAGGATGCCCCTGTCTATGGTGATGGTAGATCCCCCTCTCCTCTAGGTGTAGAGGATGCCCCCTGTCTATGGTGATGGTAGAACTGCCTCTCCTCTAGGTGTAGAGGATGCCCCCTGTCTATGGTGATGGTAGAGCCTCCTCTCCTCTAGGTGTAGAGGATGCCCCCTGTCTATGGTGATGGTAGAACCACCTCTCCTCTAGGTGTAGTGGATGCCCCCTGTCTATGGTGATGGTAGAACCACCTCTCCTCTAGGTGTAGTGGATGCCCCCTGTCTATGGTGATGGTAGACACACCTCTCCTCTAGGTCTAGAGGATGCCCCCTGTCTATGGTGATGGTAGATCCGCCTCTCCTCTAGGTGTAGAGGATGCCCCCTGTCTATGGTGATGGTAGAACCTCCTCTCCTCTAGGTGTAGAGGATGCCCCCTGTATATGGTGATGGTAGATCCACCTCTCCTCTAGGTGTATAGGGTGCCCCCTGTCTATGATGATGGAAGAACCTACTCTCCTCTAGGTGTAGAGGATGCCCCCTGTCTATGGTGATGGTAGATCCGCCTCTCCTCTAGGCGTAGAGGATGCCACCTTGTTCTGGTCACAGGCCTAGGTATAAAAGGATCTTTGGATAGATCCTTCTTCTGCCCATTCAGGTATTTGTACAATGTAATGAGGTCTCCCCTTTTTTTTACTAAACTGAATAATCCCAATTTTTGTAATCTCTACTTGTATTTTAGTGCCCCTGTTCCCCTAATAATCTTGGTTGATTTTCTCTGCACCTGTTCCAGTTCTCTTATCACCTTTTTATACACTGGTGCCCAAAACTTTACACAATATTCCATATGTGGTCTGACCAGTGATTTGTATAAGGGCAAAACTATGTCCATATCATGAGAATCTATTCCTCACTTGATTGATACATTCCATAACTTTATTTGCTTTATTTGAAGCTTCCTGGCTCTGGTCACTAAACTTAAGTTAACCATCCACCAATACTCCCAAGTCTTTTTCAAGTGCAGGTTTACCAAGTTATTGACTATTTAGAACATAATTGTGCTTTGTGTTTCCATGGCCCAAGTGCATAGCCTTACATTTATCTACATTAAACCTCATCATCAACCATTTCTCTGCCCATTCCTGCAGATTCCACAAATCCCTCTGTAATGCTATACTATTGGCCTCAGTAGTAATAACTTTACACAGCTTAGTATCATCGGAAAATATTGCATCTTGACTGTGCATACCCTATTAACAAAAAAAATCAAAAATATTTTCTATTACACAAGAAAAGTAGATGATACATCCATAGCAGTTATTGCTTGCTTAGGTTGTCTTCCAATGCATGTAGCAAAGTCTATTCATGTCCTATTTCAAACTAGAAAGTTTCTTGGAAACTATTGAAGCACACACAGTATTAAAATCAAATGAAAAGCGCAGACCAGTAAGAAATCACAGAAGCTTTGCCGTTATTTAAATATAGTGGTGGACACTTTATATGATTTAGTTTTAGTCATTTTAGTGTGTCACTATATGCATATCTTCAGGTATTATTCAAAACTCATTACATGTGTTAATTTTTCGAACTAAATTATACCTTGCAATAAATTGTATTCAAGAAAAACTATAGCTTGCTCTTTTTTATCCTCTCCTCTTCCCCTGCAGTGACCAGTGCTTCGGAAATGTGTTTTGAAGTCTTTACATGTTAGAAAGATAAGGGGAAGTGGCTAAAGATTAACTCCTAAATCTGGAGAGTATGGTTTTCATACTTTAACTCTTTAAGATCTATTTTGCAGCTGTAAGGAGTTAAGTAGGTTGAACCTGTAACAACTTTTTGTGTCTGACTACAGGAGAAAAGGTTGATTTAATGGAACTGTCATCATATTTTATCACATTAAACTACCAACACCCTCATTTCTAGAATTAACTATTTTATGGGAAATCTCACCCATTTACCTCGTATAAATGTTGTTCAAAGTCATGTGAAAATGAACAGAGAAAAGTTATATTTTGACTGAGATGAATGTCAGGGGGAGTATAATTTCAAGCGCCCCTGTCTACGGTTCAATTGTACCTAGAAACATGTTTGCAAACACTGCATTCCTGATCTATCTACATCATTATCTGACATCTATCAGACCTTATTTAGGTAGTCTTTATTTTATATAACAGCATCACAGTGCTGTCTCATTGAGCATTTGCAGCTTTTCTTCTTATAATGTGTTGCCAGGAAGCAATTAAAGCTTTAATTAATTGCCTTTTATTTGATGGATGTCTAATTTATAAAAGGTTCTGCAAACGGTGCTACAAATTTCCTATCTGGTTCAAGTAAGGGCTGTTTTCTTACTCAGGTCAACAATTGAATGCTCTTTGCAGTGAATGACTGCATGCATATTTTTGTTGTATGTGAAATAGATGAATACTGATAAAAATATTTGTTGGAAAAGAGATGACAATGGGAGGTAGTAGGAGTCTTTTTTTTCATTTGCCTTGATATAGTTAGCATTGCCATTCTCTCTGTGAAACTATAGTATTGGGAGATCTACTACTGTGGCAGTCGTAGTTGCTCTCATAGGGCCCAAAGTAGCTGGGGGCCCGGTATCAGAGACTTCTTGGCACACAATAGCAATGATATAAGTGGCCAGTAATACTCTATGCACTGCTTCCTCCACACCCCTTCTTTCAACATAAACATCTGTTAGGGTGGTCATAAAGACACCTTTAAGCCAGGGACATAACTACAGTGGTAGCAGCCATAGCAGCTGCCATGGTGCCCCATTTCATTCGACCTGACACACTCAAGAATGGAGCATGTGCACCTTTATATACATATTATGCAACACGTTGTACAGCGTAATATGTATATACCATATATGTGATGTATCTATGATGTGTATATGTTGTATGTATATACAGTGTATGGTGTGTGTATAAACTGTATGTGTGTATAAATGCTTTACCATTGTATATGGCGCTGTCTTTGTGTGTATATGCTCTATATGTGTTTGGATGAGTCTATAAATATGTGATTGTAACTCACATGTGTGAGTATACAAATAAGTATATTTTTTGAAGTGGGAAGGGGGGCTCAATTCAGAAGCCTGCTATGGGGCCCTGTTTCTCCTAGTTACTCCTCTGCTTTAGCCTTTTACAGTGATCAGCCTTTTAGGAGGTAACTATTCCCTAGATTCTTTACATAGCAAGTACAGAATGGCAATACACTGTGAAGGGGTATCATGATTATGTGGAGAGGGTACAACCACAAGTCTGCTGACAGTGCCAGAGAAGATCTTCCTTATGTATTGTGAACATGTAGAGTGGTCTCGCTATGCTACAACTGCGCGCTCCCGGCATCATAGCTCTGCACTGTGATCACTCAGTCGGCCGGGTGCACCTAGCTGCTTTGATCAGCACATTGAACACATAGAACCCGTCTTCTAAGAATTGTTATAATTGTTTTTAATTGATAAATATAATTTTGAAAAATTGTCACAATTGTGATCTGAACATTATATTGGAGGAGTTGTTCCCAATTTATATTCACTTTTTAGTACTGGTGTTGATCTCTGATCAAAGTGTGTTCCACTGTTAAAAGCAATGGTCTACTTACCATGGAGGCAATTGACTTTAGGAACAACGATGAACGAGAACACAGCCTCCAATTTTGTTTCCTGATATAGATTACATACATACATTTTTTTCTGCAGCCACTACTAAGAAGACCATAGTTAAAGGATTCATTTTGATGACGCTATAATTTCCCAGAAAATGCAAAAGCAGTGAATTCAAATATTGAACACTGCCCATGTAATTGATATATCTTCCATTCTTTGTGGCTACTAGATGAGGGTCTTGAATCATAGACCCCCTCTATTGATTCCTAATAATAAGGTAATTGAAAGTCTCTAATTCAGGAATGTCTTCAACAATATTCTATTTTCATTTGTTTATTTTTTCTTTCATCACTGCTTGTTACCCTGAATGAACTGTTTCTACGCTTTGAAGGTCATTACAGTCTTATCCATCTGGTATTTTTTTCATGTGTAATAATGTAAATGTTAATTGTCAAACAGTCAAAATAGCTAAAAAGCAAATGTGAGCAGCACATTCAAATATGATCCTTGTGTCACTGCAGAGGTAAACTCTTATTAAATGGAATGAACACTTTGTTTCTCTAATTCTTATTATCCCCCATAAAACACTACATTCAAAACAGGGAAATGTTGTGAACATTTTTCAAACTTTTCAAACTTGATATTTGAAAATAATGCTCACAGCACCCTACAGCCAGGGAGAGAGCAGAAAAGGGTATCACTCACTGCTCAGAGCTGTGTAACACTGTTACTAAGGGGCAATTTGCAGCTGTTTCTTTACAAACTAAGCAGAATTTCTTAATGAAGTATATTAAAAATAATCTCAAGTGACAGTTACACTCTAAGGTCTATGTTATGTCTGTCGACACACTTTTTGGGCACTGCATCCTCTATGATACTTTAAAAGATACATATTTTTAGAGAAAGTGTTTCATTGGACTGAGAGAAGTCATTTAGTCATGTAGGCTATTCTGACCTAGATTGTTTTTTTGATCCTGCTACTATGAGAATCTCTAATAGTTTCATTGTCCACCATCCAGACACAGATGGCACCTTCATAAAACATCTCTCTCTCTCTGCTTGGTGTCATGGCCCCCGTCATATGTGTTGTCACTAACATTCGCTGGCATTGTAATTTTTTTTTTTTGCAGTGGTCTCATGAACAGGAAACTGAACTGCTACCAATGTGGATTTACATGTTTTTTAGCAAAAAATCTAGTTTCTATTTTTTATGATGGCTAGGTTCAAGTTTGGACGCCTTGTATATTTGCTATTGTTTGCATTGAGTTAACACGGTGAGAAACTTTTGCAATGGATGTGCTGTTGGGAAGTCCTAATACATGAGGCATCAAGGAAATAGAAAGGGGTGGAGGCCCTGAAGTCACCCACAGCACCAAGTCCCCAATAGCCTTTCAGACCTCAGTGTAAAAGGACTATTGGTGAACAATTCCTACTCTCAGTAAGTGCTCAGATCGGAAGAAAAATGAACAGAGAGACAGACAGGCAGATAACCAGACCTAAGAGAATCGAGAAACAGGCACAGCTTCGGGATTCAGGGTTTAGGTTAGATAGAGGCTTAGAAATGGGTTTGGGATTCCTGCACAGGCTGGGCTCAGGCGAGACTGAGATTCTGGATTTTGGATCAGGCAGGATTCAGGTACAGGATCAAGTTGGGTTTGGGTACAGATTTCAGGATACAGGTCTTGTGATACAAACAGTAATACTATAAATCACAGAAGAAAGTATACCCAGCCCTGAGTGAACTGAGGATTGAATATTTAAGGAATTCCTGGATGCAACCCTTGCAGTTGACTGGCTCGGTCATCCATCAATCAACCCACTGCTGAAAACCCCATTCTCAGAAGCAAGATGAAACCACCTAGCTTTGCACAAGCACAAAACCAGCTCAGCCAAGGAATCAACTCTGCAATTCAGCTGTCAATCCCATCTACAGCAGAGAAGCCATGGGTTTGGTTAACAAACTCTGATCTCTATAGCCAGAATCTATTCAGAGTGCACTGACACCAATATCAGAAAATGAAGCCCATCATCAAACCCATCATCAACTTTTTTTAGAGATGACAAAAATCTAAAAGCACGCACAGGATCATTAAACTTAAGTTTTTCAAGCCACATTATGATGACTAGGGACTATCACAGCATAAAATGTGTCATTTATATGGTTCTGTGTGTATGCATTGGGCTAAAGAAAATCAGAAAATACATACAAGGGTGAGAACAATTGGAATAATGTCTACGTGAAATGTCATCAAGCTTCACACAAGGCATTTATTCTGTGAACACACTTCTGCCTCCAGCTCATACCGCATGTTAATGTTTGCTAATTAGGTGTTAAGCACAGTTATATGGTCTACTCCATCAACTTCTGTGTTTTTGGAGTTACGTAGCATCTACAATGACAGAACTATTGTTTAATGAATCTTAAGTAATGGATTTAACCAAAATTCCATGCACTAAACCCATGATGGGTCAAAAAACAAGTTTGAAAGTTGAGACTTTAAAACAGGGTCAATAAAAAATATATAAAAATATGTATTTTTATACATAAAAAATTTACAAAAATAAAGTAAATATGGAAATGCATCTAGACCACAGCAACATTTTTGTATGTATTAGAGTCATATCTTATAAAATATAAATATTTTCAAAGAACAAAAAGTCAAAGCCATCTGACTTAATCAAAGGCACAATATTCAGTGCAAGCTGGAGATAACATTGCAGTATTTGCCCTGGGCAATGGAACATAAAAAGTTAGTTAATCACAATCCGGGCATCTGCTAACAGTCAACTGTTTTTTAAGAAGATTGTAATCGGAAAAAGGGTAAAAAATCAAATAAATCTTTGGCTGAATGCCATATTAAGAATGCGCTCCAATATTTTATGCCTCCATTAGATTTTTATTTTACCATCAAATATAATTAATCTAGTGTTATCTTATTCAGTTATTCTTTTTATCCAATTATTCTTTACAGTTTTTGTCATGTCTTATGTTGAAATCTTGAAAATGTATCTTGTCTCAATCAAGATCACATTTAGAAGGGGCAAGCTTTATGGATGATTGATGTGAATGGACAACCGGCTTCCCAAAGAGGAAGAACGATATCCCACAGTTACAGTATTGGGTATAATATGGAAGATGACTGGGCAGCCTTTTGTATATTTATTAAAGACGTTTCTTAGATTAAAGTGGCTCTAGCTGCCCATGTGATGTTGTTATGCTCCAGAGGGGGTAACCAGCCCCCTCTTTTACACTATTGTTAGACTATGGCCAGATGATTTGGTAAGTGCATACAGCCATACCTCCTCCCACTTATCTGAACTAATGCTGCTGCTTAATTTCAAAATAATATTTGAGAGCCCATTGGGTAGGCCATTAGTCCCCGGGTAGGCTGGGCTACTGCTATGTGCTTACCACAATGCAATGCATCCTTAGCAGTTGCCCCTTGTGATACTGTATACAATATCATTGTTACTTACCACCTGGAAATGTTGTGGGTTCCAATTGCATGACCAGGTACAGCCAAACACATAACTATGTCATGTAGGACCACATGTTGATCTTCCAGTAAAAGGGAAGCATGCAAAAACAAAAGCTGAACATGGCAAAACCGAGCTTGAATCCGTCCGCTCATCACTACAAAAGAATATTATAATTTTGCAAATTTTCTTCTTTTAATTATGAATACATCAATGCAAATTTTAACAAGGTATTCCTTCACCAGTAAAAGGCATAAATGAAGGAGCGTCTCTATTCTGGTAACAACTTAAAGGGATTGTCTGAGTCCATAAGTAACCACAGCATGGTGGCCAGTGCTGATTAGATCTAGCCAACCCTCTCCTATATTGTACATCGCCATCTCCATCCTGGTTCCTTTCGGCTAGAGGAGCAGCAGAACGTGACCGTACTTCGTTTCTTCTTGATACCGCTACACTATATCAAGGGCTACATGCTACTAGCCAAGGTGGCTTATGGTGAGCACCCCATTGGGGACCGTTTCTGATCTTTTCCCTTTACCTTACATTATTACCCGAGGCGCCAACCTCCGTTGTCTTTATCTCTTATTTAGCAATCAGTCATTTTACAGTCATTTTGCCTTTTTTTTTACTTTTACTTACTGTATGGAATTCCTATATCATTTTTTAGAAAAAAAATACATATTACCTCTGAGGGAAAAGCAGAACATGCAGGAAAATTGAATGTGCAATAATGTTGCAGATATGTAGAAAAAAAAACTGGACGTTTCCATGTTGAATGTTATTATCGAGGCAGAATTGCCTCATTTCCGACATTATTGTGTTATTGCGGCTTCTCAATCATTCTGTTCATTTACCATGACATCCTTAGGTATTCATGCATGAGGCTATCTATCCACATCCCTTATCGCAGCGTTTGCTTGGCATGAGCTTTGCATTGTTCTAGAATAACAGGAAATTACATTAGTGCTGTAACCGACACAAGTGGCTTTTCGTTCTTTGTTACTGTCTGCGCTGCATAATTATCACAAAGTAGACCGTAATCTGGGGACATCTGTAATGTAGATGTGGATAAATTGTCAAGTTGTAAAGTTTATTGGATGCACATATAGATGTTAATATGAAGGTTTTTAAGACTTTAAATGACTTTTTAAGATGCTACACAACAGACGTATGTACAAGCTGGTCTAAGTGTGTTATTTACAGCAGTTACATCACATAGATTTAGCTGTAGTTGGATTCTAAAATCCACACCCTTCATGTGTTGTCATGGACATAAGTCGTGGCTTAAAGGATATATCCCTGTAGCAACGACTGAGGAAAAAATGTGGTGTTACATCTTGGCCATTCCAATGAAAGGCCAACTATGTATTATAGGATGTTGGAGCAGGTCCTCCTAAGCAACAGATACTTTGTTGTGAGCTGTATTCTTCTCTGGTTAAAAGAATTGATGTCCTTAATCGAGTTCTGCTAATTAAGCTTAGAATACAGTGAAACCACTTCTTTGATGCTGAATCCATCAGAACGGCCCCTACTGCTCATGCCTAGAAATTACTTGACCCTTAACAACCCCTTTAATGCCTTAAAGGACATTTACCACCACATTTAGGGGTGGTAGACTGCCACCAAATGCATGCTCGTTTCCTTAGGGGCGAAGGAGGAGTCCTCCTGCCACATTCCAGCACGTCTACACAACGCGACACAGAGGAGACCAAGAGGGTGAGATTAGCAGACAACCTGGTGACATCACCGGCTCTCTGCAGCGCTTGTCCCCGGCGATGTGGGGGGAAATCAGTGAACATTCTGGGGCATATTTATTTACCTGGTCCTGTCGCGATCCAGCAGCGCGTTCTCAGTCGAGGATTCGGGTCTTTCAGAGATTCACTAAGGTAGTGTGCCCGATGTCCACCAGGTGTCGCTGGTTTTTTAAATACAGCGTTTTTTCTGAATCTATCGGGTTTTCCAACGGTCACGCCATCCGATTTCCGTTGCATGCATGCCGGTGCCGATGCGCCACAATCCGATCGCGTGCGCCAAAAACCCTGGGCAATTCAGGGAAAGACAGTGCAAATCAGAAATATTCGTCAAACCCGGCAAAAAAGAGTGATTCGGGCCCCGCTGTGTTCACAATGGAGTTACTTTGAAAAAAAAACAAAAAAAATCTAGTCTAATATTATTCTATAAAATATGTAACAGTAAATGAGTATGGATAACAGAGCTGAACCCTAGATTTATATGTGCATCGTAGCCTTATTTATGATGACTTGGTTGACTATATTTTAGTTTCCTGTCATGTAAGTTATTATCCAAGGCTCAGGCTGAGATTTTTTTAACCTTAGTATTTAGTGTTTAATATTCTGGATCACACTCATGGTGATACCTTTATATCAAGGATGACATTTTGCTTAAGAAAAAAACATCAATCTCTAAAGTTTCTGTTACTGTGGTTGATATATTTTGGAGGCATGCTAAGAAGTTCAAGAATTATTGCTGTGATACTTTGTTAAGAGGGATTGAGCATTTTCATATATGCCCCTTATATCTGTAGCCACCATTTGCTTCTTATTCCCTGGACCTGGATTTTTGATCCTTTTTTCTCCTACCACCCGCACTAGATACACACTGCAGGCAGGAAAGCAGAATTAAAGAACCATTGGTAAGAAAGCACGATGGCCCAGATTTATTAAAGCCTTTTTTCTGTCGGACTATTTACAAACTGCTTGTACATGTATTTATAAAGTGTCCAAGACACATTTGTGCACTATTCCTAACGCAACACAAAATTCTGCGTTCTTGTGCACAGTCGGATCATGTAGAGGCCGACAGAATTGTAACAGAATTGTCGCCCTATATTAAAGAAAAGTTTCTTATATGTACTCAGGAAAACAAAATAACACATTCTCTATTTCACTGTTATTAACAAAACACTGCCTTTCACAGATATAATTCCAACCTGTCTCTATCAGTCCCGGTGTACATAATTTCAGTTGCCCTTTTACACAACCCTGTAACTTCGGACTTAGGTAGGGGAAGCCATCTTGGTTTTCTGTCTGATGGTGCATGAGCTGAGCTGCTCTCTGCCTTTAGCCCCTTCCCCTTGCATTCCAGAATGGAGCTCTCATTCATATACAGACATTGACTTCCTGCCAGCAGTAGCAGCCAGAGGAGAACTACAATGTATAGGCAGATAAGTTCTTTAACCAGGGAGGGGGAGGCACAGCAGATCTGATAGTGTGTGTGTGGCTGAAATGTAGCAAGAGCTATTGAGTGTCAGTGTGTGCAATATGCATCTCATGGATGTTGTCATCTCATCTCTGATCTGTCTCATCTCTTTTTCTATGTGTCAGATACTAGTAGAATGTTCAGAAGGTAAATTATAGTGTATATAAACCTTGTACCCTGATAATCTAACCACATTGTCAGCTCATACAATTAGAAGAATCAAGAAGTGTCTGCTTAGAGAGTCCCTGTCCACACTCTTGAATCTTACACTGACCATCACTGAGTTATAGGAGTAAAATTGTAAAGGGTAAAAAATGATCTTTATTGTGTTAACATCACTAGGGGATTCAAATTTGAGAATTTTCTTTGATGGGCATACCCCTTTAAAGGGGCACCAACAAAGTTGGTGCATTCTGTCGGAGTAGTGCAGAGGCACCAGATTCATGAAGAACACATTTCATGAATCTGTCACACACTGCACAGTTCACAGGCAAAATGTACCCTCTACAGGAAACCTACACATTGTCTGCACTATTTTTGATAAATTTGGGCCAATATTCCAAATAATACAGATGAGTCACAGTGGTATGATGATCTGATCTTGCCTTTTGGTATTGTTCTTGGTCTACTTTTCTGTTTTTGCTTTTAGACTAATGCACTTTGCCATGGGCAATTTTACCCATAACACACCCTTGGCATTTAGAGCCTAAAGATGAGGGAAATGAAACAGTTGTGGGGTGCAGTGAATTCTTCTACCTTCATCTTCTTCTACATACTCCAGTCTGTATCAATGTTCAGACAACCCGGATAGCAGTTTAAAGTTATGCAAAGCAAAGATCAATACAATGAGAAGGGAAGCTAAGCAGTAGTGGGATGCTAACATGTCAAACCCACCCATGTACATTGTACTCATGGGCATGAATACATGTAAAATAGATTGCAAATGAGAAGTGCCAACAAAAGTCTGTTCTCTACTACCTAAACATACATAAACTTAGTAAAAATTAAAAAAACAGAGAACCCTTTCTGATCACCATACGCAGCTACTTTCAGTTGGGGTCAAGTTGGAGGCTGCCTCCCTGGTGGGGACAACTTACTTCTTTGTGGGATTTAGAGTAAATGCCAAGTACAACCCTTAGACTGTGGCTTGATGTTGTCAGTATCTGACCAGGAGCTTTCGTTATAAGGGTAAAACTGAATTGGGGTTCTATACAATGGTAGGGGACTTGGGGGCGGGGGGCGAAGACCTGCTGATATCACATTGATCTATCTAAAGGATAGTCCGACAATTAAGAATTTTGGAAAATCTGCAAAACTTTTTGTCTTACTAGAAGTATACAGCATGCATATTTCTAAATGATTCCCTTGATAAACTTCATAGTCTCTATATACTGTATCATGTTCAATGTTTTATTAAAAAAAAAAATATCAGACCATTTTATCGAAATTCTCAAAAATATGCTAAAAAGCAGCAGCTCCGTGGTATAAAATTATTCACTTTGCTTATCACATAAAATAAGTACATGTTAATTTTTTCACAAATGTATTTAAATATATTCTTATAAATTCACTACGGGGTTTCCTATGCATCTCAAGTTAAAAAAAAAACATAAAGTGATCTAGAAACTCATCATTTTAGCAATTTAAAGTATTTTTGCGCTAGGCAGATAATCCATGTGGAAAAATACATTCCAGAATATGAAGTTAACTTCATAAAAGGGAGACATGTCCTTAAGAAATCTTTTCCAGCAACATCAACCGTCAAAAAGTTTACAGAGACACTCAGTCAACACCAAATATGCATGTCCTACTTTCCCGCCTCTTTTGTCTTACAAGAAATGAAAGCATGTTAATTCTTTGTATCTTAATTTGTTGAAATTGGGATCTACTTGACAGGGCTGTTCTTGTGGCAGGCTGTGTACATTGATGATTGTACAGCACATTTGCTATAATAAAGTTTATTACTGTATCATTACAGTTTATGAGTTGATTTAGTTTAGTTGATTTAGTTGGTTGATTGCGCCTAATTAAACATCATGGATATCTTTAGAAAATGAAGACATCATTACATAACGAAATACAAACGGTTCCTGACATAAGGACACCCGACTTACAGACCGACCTCTCTGCCCACTGTGACCTCTGATGAAGCTTTCTGGATGCTTTACTTTAGTCCTAGGCAGTAATGATCAACTGTAAGGTGTCTGTACTGCAGTTTTATTGATAATCCTTGTTCCCATGACAGCACAAAATTTTAAAAATCCAATTGTCACAGGGACAAAATATTTTGTTCCCGGAGTTACAGTTATAAAAAATACCTGTTCCGACATACATACAAATTCAACTTACTTACAACAGGAGCTATTATACTATATATATTATATTAAATATTCTGTTAATTAGAATAAGAAAATGTTTTTCTTTTAAAAAAAATCTGTCCCTCAGAAGGTCTTTAAATGAAACACATACAAGCTCAGATGAACAAGATCACACTAAAGATTCCCCCATGTCATGTAACAAAAATGAAGCCAAAGTGGAGTAAAAAACATTTGTGAAAAACAAGGTTTACCACATGAATCAATAATTGTGTGTATACGGTCATGAACTTGAATATTTAACATGCTAACTAATGCCTGTAGTATCAGAGATGTAACTAAATGTTATAGGAAACAGCTTATGCCTGCTACTTACCATAAAGGGGGGAAATATTTTTTTCTCAGATATGTGCATTTCAGCACTCTAGTGTTATTTAAATAAGCATGACTAATCAACCGGAGCTGGATCACTCATACACAGCAGCTGGGGGATGGTGTAGCAATTGATTAATTGGTCTGGCAAGGAGAAAGTGATTACATCATCCTATCCTGCAGAGAAAAACTCACCTGCTAGGACAAGCCCTGAACCAAGAGCTGAAGGAGCCATAGAAGCGACAGAGCTTCATTATCATAATGTTATATCTGTTTTATCGGCAAAACCACTCAGCACGGGGATTAACCAAGATATGATCCTGCATCAGTGTAGCTACAGCATTCTCAAGGTATGTTTGCTTCATAATGCATCAAATCAAATGGTAGGTTTTCTTTAAGTTGCCATTTATAATATTGGATAGTTAAAAAAAAAAATTCTATTCTATCTTATTCCTTATACAAACTAAAGCCTCATGCACACAACTTTATTTGGGGGCCTCTATAGATGGCTCCCGCCTCCTGTTCACATTCCATTAAGCATCACATTCCCAAAATAAAATTGTCCACATGACGCGATGCTGAAAGTCACGCAAACAGACAAAACCAGAGAAATTTAATAGAAAGTTAGATTATCAACTAATGAGTGTCTAACATCCATTGCATATTTCCAGACCAAGTCAGATCTACCTTTTTAAGGTGATATTTTGTGCAGATGTATTGTACACCCTGTCTTAGTATACTATAGAAGCGATGGATGCTTTCCCTGGAGTGTGAATGAGTTAATTTTTCAGTCCTATATTGATTTCTCATAGTTATCAACCAGCACCTTGACAGATCTTGCCTTCCGCTTTACAAACTTGCCTTAAAATATTCATGTAAAAGTTTCACTTCAAATTGCCTCAACTTAGAGCAGAAGATTTGTCATTACGACTTGAAATGTTACAGCAGAAATAAGTGGAAGCCCTGGCAACTATATAGAAGCTTAATAAATTATTAGTCTCAAAACCAAAACAAAACAATCTCCGAAGCCAGAGGCTTTCCTTTAAGAAGCTTTAAATCCTCTGTACTACAGAAACTCCAAGTTACAAATCTCTCCAGAGATTCGCTACTTTTAAAAAGGAATTAGTTGTGTTATTATTTTTTTCCTAGACTGAAAAAAGTAGAATCAAACTTTAATACATTCTCTTTATTGTCACAATATTCAGCTTGGTTTCAGTTTCATAAATAGTTCCTACAGTGATTTTTTTGATAAATATCCAAGACATTGATCCAAGGGTTCCCCTAAAAATTGTAAAAATTACAAGGAAGTTAGTAAAAGTCGTGACTTTCACAGAGAAAGTGCAAAATAAAACTATGCACATTGCAACAATTTGCAACTGCAACACTACGACTACAGCTGGAAATAGTCCAAATTCCTACTATACCATCCTATAGTGGGAAATGCAGCATCTAGGAGTCTGTTCACATACATCAGTTGCCATCATTCTTATATCCTCAATTAAACATCTTCTTAAACATTCTTCTGGATTACCATCAGTTTTATGATATGATGTTAAAAATCTGATGGTAACTATTGGAATCGGACGTATGTGAAGGGACTCTGGTTGGCACTGGTTGGGAACACTTAATAGTCCTTCACATTTGACTTCATGTTCCTGTTTCCTGCTAGGCACCTATGTAGTATTGATCCCATAGGGTCATTTTATACAATTAACATATTAATCAACTGATAATATTTTTCAGTATATTTTTCTAAACACACAGAACGAGTGAGAAATTCCCAAAAATAGAGTACAAAGTATTTTATTATTATTAGATCACAAAATTTTGAAATAGATTGTAACCAGGTGTTCACTAAGGACTTTTAACCATGGACACTTATGGCTATCTAGAGATTTTTACTGCTGCAAAGGATAGACTCAGAAAAAGGTAATGTGCAATGATTTACTCTAATGCTGGATGTAATTAATTTGCTTAGGGAAGCACTGTGATTTCCTTAGTGAATGTCCTGTGAATTAGTGGACTAGACATCTTTCCGCTAAAAAACAGTCAAGATTTATGTGCAAACCTTGTATAGCTTATCTTTCCCTTTGTCTGTGTCTGTGTATGTTCAAATAATGTCCAGTCTATATATTTATTTCTCTTTATTTATAATAGATGTATCATTTTAAGTAAGTGCGGGACCTGACCAGTCGCCCTGAGCTATTCCATACCAGCATGGTAACCAAGTTTAAGTCCCCTTTAACTGCCACAGGATCTCCAATTGCTATGAAGCAAGTTATGCAGACTTTAGGTCATCAGAAATTACATAATTTGTCTGCAAAATTAATTCTAATGTAGTACTGTATATAATTATACCTTCTACAAAAGAATCTAATAGCAAATAATAAAAAGGAAAGATACAAACATATATTCCACCAACCTGTAGTTTAATATATTAAAGGGCTTATCCACTTTCAGCAAATAATTGATATTGTTTGTGTAGTGAGAAGTTATGCAGTTTTCCAGGAGTATAAGCCGACCAAAAAATAAGCCAAGGCCCCTAATTTTACCACAAAAAAGTGGAAAATCTATTGACTCGAGTATAAGCCTATGGTGGTAAATGTATTACATCCAATATATAGCTAGTCAGTCCCTCCCCCCCCTAGTATATAGCCATCCAGCCCCTTCCCTCAGTATATAGCCATCTAGCCCCTGCCCCTAGTATATAGTCAGCCAGTGCCTCCTAGTATATAGGCAGCCCCCTGCTTAAGCATATAAGCAGCCCCTGCCCTCAGTATATAGACAGCATTCCCCAAGTATATAGCCAGCCCCCTGCCCCTGTAAATAACCAGCCCCTGCCCCTATAAATATCCAGCATTCCCCCAACATAGCCAGCCCCCTGCCCCTGTAAATAGGCAGGCCCAGTTTGCCCAATTTATAAAAAAAATGATGAACATCACCGCTTATGCGCTGGAGCGTCATACAGACCTGCCACTGCCAGACCAAAGAAGAGTAGAGTATTGACTTTATTTTTTTTACTAAAGTATAAGCCGAGTTTGGGTTTTTCAGCACATTTTTTGTCTCATACTAGAAATGTGTGTAGGAGATCAAGGAAAATCAGTGAAGTGAGTAGGAGTTTTTAGAACTTATTTTTATAATATAATCAGTTGTTTTCTTTCCTGGTTGGACAATAACAATAATAAAATGTTAAGGTTTTCAGAACAAACTCAAGAAAAGTAATAATAGAGCAGGTAGGTAAATAAAATTGCAAATACGATAAGAAATCCTGTTGCTCTTGTTGAAATTTCTTGTGCATTGTGTTATTTTCTAAGAACCGCTTGTTCTTTACCTTTATCACATCATTTAATAAACCATGTTGTGGGCTAGGACTTTTTGTATTGCATGTGAACAAAACATCTGTATTGTCAAAGTGGCGTCAAAACAGTGCAAAACCAAATATGGTGTTTAAGTATTAAACAGTATTAGCAGTTATCTTCTATATGTTATTAAGCTTCCAATATACTGTATATTATCTGCCATAGAGTTGTGTGTTAAGGAACAAGACATATTAAAACACATTAAAAGAAAGATATTTTGAGGTTCTCATTACTCTGTGGCTAGGAATTAGGCTTTAAGGCTTTACTAAACTCTACCTTGACTCCCTGTTTGGATTGTATGTCATTCAACTCTATAGCAGCATTTGCTGCTCATCTATTACAGTCTGCCTCTAGCAAACTGTAATAGATGTGGCTGAGTCAAATTCTGGATATGGCAACTGATTGGTGCAGGGACAAATTAGCTCCAATATGGGAGTGTATGTCGGGACTGATAGAGACAGGTTGGACTTATATCTGTGCAATGCTGTATTTTCATTAATAACATTGAATAAGAGAATCTGTTATTTTGTTATCCTGAGTATATTTATGAAACTTGTCTTTGTGGGAATACTCCTTTAATAGTTTTGAGTTATCTCTAAGATGGCCACCATCTACAACTACAACTCCCATTGTTCCTCAGTTCTCAGTAACAGCTCCTCCCTCTTATGCTCTGCTCCCAGTGAAGATCTAAAAAACTGCCTCCCTCTGTTACCATACTAATGGTGTGTGTCACTGCACATTACCCCACTGAGATGACATCTCACCACAACACTGGTCATACTGGATGCACTGCAGCCAACCGACTACAGCCAAACTTAGTGGTGATCACATGACATGAACAGGCAGTGAATAGGTGCATTACTAAGGCATATATGCATAACTAAACATTCCTCTGCCTTTACATTTTTCTGCACAGCCATGTAAATATGGGAAGCACCTGCAGTTGGTGCACTACCCGTTGTGAGTATTGTACATTGGCATGCCATGCTATTGTGCTATTGGTATATTGAGGCATTCTAGTAGCTGTGTAGAATGACGCTCTTCTGAAACAGAAAACCATGCCATGATGCAATGCTCACTCTGGGCTCATTTTTTTCAGACTTTATTTCTAACTTAACTGTTCTTTCTGCGTAACATTACACCAATTTGGTAAGCGAGAGAGCTTGACATAGCGTGATTATAAATTGCCTGTTTATAGCAGAGTTCCATCAGTTCCATTATTTTCTATCTGCTGCACACGCTGTGAGTCATTTGTAAATAACAGCTAACACCTTGTATTTTGTAAGTCACACGGCATTGATTTGTTTCATCTGCTGCGACTTTGTAAATATGAGAGGGTGTTATTTACAGCATACTGTATATCAAATAATTAGTGACCCCGCTGATGCAAATGTGTCTCCTACATACTAAATTTACTGTAATGGGTAATGCCGCTGATAGGGAATGAAGGGTTGTTCTAAAATGTTATTTTTGCCTCATTAGCAAACAGTTCTGCAGAGATTTGCTTATTGTGCTGTAAGCTCTTTATGCTGTTTTGCCGAAATATGATGAACATATTTTGCAGTAATAATAATATTCACATATATGAGATTGAACTTGCAGTTTTCTCTGTATTGAGAATTATATCAGAAGTTAAAGGATGTCTGTGGAGCATCTCTGCCATTGTTTCGGTTTGTCTGGCTGGAACAGTCACCATTGTTATGTCAGCAAAAAGAAAAGTCTCCATGTCATAAACTGCAATGTATCCAAATGTAGTTGGACCATCTCAAATTTTTCATCAACCACCTAGAGATTCAATTAATGTATGCTGCATTGTCATCAAAGAGAAAAGCATTCATGCCAATAGCACCAATTTTTCTTTGGATTGTTGTGGGCATGCTCCTTGACCAACCCATTGTGCAGAAGCATCTGCCCATACCCAATGTAAGATCAGTTATAAAATTACAATTTGAGGTATACTTTAAAGCAAACCTGTCACCAAGAATGTCATTTTTAGCTGTTGACAGATTCCAATCGCCGATGCTATGCTGATTTAAAAAAGGATTTAAAAAGTTAAAACATTTGGAACCATTTCAGTAGTTTATAATAGTTTATTTCACATTACCTGGCTCCCAGCCAGCAGCATGCGGTGAGTCCCGGAGGTGGGTGGCAGCTGCAATAGTCTGTGTGTCTATGTCTCAGTCTCCTCTCCTCCACACTCATCCAGCTCCCTCCCTACTTCCGCTCATGTGCATTGATCAGGCAAGGGAGGTGGATAGTGTAGAGTAAGGGAAGAATGCATGAGGAGACATAGGCACATAGGCTGCTGCAGCTGCTCCTCCCATCCCCGAGACTCACCATACAATGCTGGGAGAAAGGCAGGTCATGTGAAATAAACTATTATGAAATTCTGAAATGATTCAGAATGCTGACAAAGGCATTTTTGAAACCAGCATAGCATAAACTATTGGCACCTGTCACCAGCTAAAAATTACATTTTTGGTGACAAGCTCGCTTTAAAGAGTATATGTCACCAATTGAATGTACAGTATCTCATAATGGAAGGAACAATATAGGCATTTTTGTTAAGAAAAATAGTTTTGTGCTACTTTACAAGACAATTTGAAAGCTACATGTAGCCACAAACCAAATGCAATGTGGCTTTGAAAGGATGTTGTGCGTATCGAAAATTGCTACTACTCTTGTTTTGTGCATTTTTAATCACTGTACCGTACTACTGTCATTATCCTGCATGCATGGGCACTGAACAGAACAACCACCATTAGATTGCACATGTTGCACCGCACTGTGATACAATTCTAATCCTGTATATATGGCCATTACACAAATTTACTACTACTACTATACATTTGGTTCTGGTACTATAGCTATGGAAGTGTAAACTTTTTTTTTTTTAATCACCCTTCAAACAGCCAAGTGCCCAGTCCAGTCCTAGTTGTTAATAGCCTGTCCTTCTTTAACTTTGCACCAGTTTGCTTTTCAAGACTGATATAAATACCACAAAATGTTATTTTATGTCTGTCGATATTTGAGCGCCTTGTGGTTATGTTGTAAGTTGCCGTCTTTCAATAGTATTTGTGGCATGTTATCATATTATATTTAATTAGTTTCCTAATAAAGTGCACTATATAACCAAATTTAATCATCAGCATGGAACTAATCATATGAGATACTGGAGCCCTATGTAAACACTAATTCAAGTAACTGGAGATTCATTTGATACCTTTGTGACTCAAGTATTGGTAGTGAATTTGCATCTGGACATTTGTGTGCTCATTTTTTTGATGTATGAGAAGAAAGGCAGCTCTCCAAGCACTCTGCATTCTCCATGCAATTATATGTGATTAGCTGCTTCCATTATTTGCCTTTCTTCTTTCTCTTCTAGAGACATTATGAGTTGTATAATTGTCAATTCAGAGTACAGGAATTTTCTAAATTTCCCATCCCACAACTGTAATATATCACTGTTTGTCCTGTCTCCATAATCACTTTTCTGCTGTAATTTTTGTGATGTTCGCTTCAGTACAACCAACCACTTAATGTCCTTCACTGTCACTGGCGCTTTATTGAGAATGAGGTAATGGCAAGCCAGTTAAATTGCAGCACAATAAATGTAGTCACTGCTAATTACTCGGGAAAACAACATTTTGATATGATTTAAATCATCATGCAAAATGCAATCGGCATCTGCGAAGCAAAGAAAAAAAGCGTGAGAGAAAAATAAACTTTGATTCAGAAAGTGAGAGTTGGGTGAGAGTTGGACTGTGAAGAGAGTAAATAGAATAATATATTACATGGACCATTGCGAAGCAAACATCAAAACTACATGAAAGAATAGACCTGTGGGCATGTGCGAACGACTTCTCAACTGCTGATTTGCATCTTTTTCTCCTCCATTTACACATATGGAGGTTTTTCACCATCCTTGCCACTTTCTATAAAAGGGGTGTTGTGAGTGTGGGGAAAAGGTGATCACTGGCCCCTTATGGTTGTGCAAACTTCTTTGCCAAAAATCTTCCTTAGCATCTGACTACTAGTTCCAGTACTTTGCTTTTTGACAAGGCGCTCAATTTCTGACTAGACTGGCGCCTCATTAGAGTGCTCCTGGACACCGGGTAGCATGGCAGGCCACAAAAGTCTTGAGCTCAATGCTGGAATTATGCCCCTGCCTGCAAACCTTGCACTACATATATCAAGTGTTTTAGACACTTTTACAATATGTAAGAAAGGGGACATCACATTATGAAAAAAGGATGTGCCTTAAATTGCAAACTTATTGGAGACATAAAGTAGAGCAATCAATCTAATAAAACATTTATCATCTAGCATTATATACTGAGATCAATCTGGTGCAAATTGATGTAAAAACTTATTGGTAATAAATTATTAAAGAAAAGTGGATGGGACCATGATGGTACAACATTTCAGTACCACATACAGTTCTATGAGGGAGGTTCATGGAGTTTGGGCATAACCACCCCAATCGAAATTCATGCCATACCAGCCCCTTTCCCTAATGAGACTCACTGTTACACAAACTTTGGCTCATTTCTTAGGTTTCTTCCATATACTGTAGTAGGAAAACACGCTAGTTCCATGTGTAATTTTCTCATGTCAAATTCTCCCTATTTACTATGTATATAATTAAAGGTGAAATGTAAATCACAATATGTAGAAATGAATGGCATAATCTTTATTTTCTTCAGTTTTTGTGTTTTTGTAGTTTCCAGCTAAGCCATGTTTCACCAGTTGTGATTTGTAACTACACTTTCACTGCCTATTTAAGGTTACATGCACATGTCCGCAAATGGCGGACAGGTGGTAGCCGTAAAGACAGCAACTTGTTTCACAGCCCCAATGGATGTGCATTGAGCACGGGCTGCAGCAAAAGATAGGGCAGATCCTAATTCTGCCCTGATTTGTAGCACTGCTGCTTAGCTCCTTATGGAGCATCTACATAGGCGGCTCCATAAGCGTCTCCATAAGCGGCTCCCCATGAAGCGTCGCCGTAGGCGGCTCCATAAGTGGCTCCGCATAAAGCTTCTCCATAGGCGGCTCCATAAGTGGCTCCCCATAAAGCTTCTCCCTAGGCAGCTCCATAAGTGGCTCCCCATAAAGCTTCTCCCTAGGAAGCTCCATAAGTGGCTCCCCATAAAGCTTCTCCCTAGGCAGCTCCATAAGTGGCTCCCCATAAAGCTTCTCCCTAGGCAGCTCCATAAGTGGCTCCCCATAAAGCTTCTCCCTAGGAAGCTCCACAGGTGGCTCCCTATGAAGCTTCTCCATAGCCAGTTGCTTCAGCTGGCTTGCATTGAACCAGTCTGAGGTAGTCTGAGACATGCCTCTTGTAATAATTCAAGTCTATGACAGGCCCACCTCAATGCTAGTGCGTTTAAAGTTGATTTCCATTACAGAACATGCACAGTGATGAAATAGAACACATTGGGAGACCCATAGTAAAAATACAGAGATTATCTATTAAGTGCCATATAGGTATTGAGGCAAATAAGCTATAACATTATTTGAATGGAATGGAATTACATTAATGACTTTCATGAATAAATGTTGCCTACATCTCAGTCATTTATAAAACTAACTTTTATGGGGTGAAGGTATTACAGTTCATTTCACATTGACCTTTACCCAGATTAATTTATGGCAATAGTGTGATATTGATTTTTGTTTGGCTTTTAATATCCCTTATTACTTGTGTAGAAGATAAAATGTGTGCCACAGATTTCAAGCTGCTTCCAATATTGAGTGGCTGCATGTATAGGAATGGCATGTAGTATATACTACTACTACTATATACAATGTTGAATATTCTTATGCATTAGGTGATTCCCCAATCAGTGGTCATTGATTAACTCATACTAGATGAGGCGTAATTGGGGACCCTTACACTACCAGGTCCCTAACTGATCAGCTTTGGGAACGTGACTGTGGTTGTCTACTCTATTATGTATAGTAGCCTATACTATATTTCAATATGTAAACTGTGGGGCGGTGAAGATTGATGGGTCATGGGACCCAACCAATATATTTATCACACCTTCACTGAGACTAAATTGATTACATATCACAGGTCCTTCATTTCCATCCTATACTCCTATATTGTTGATCCAGAGGAAGGACTATAAACCTATAGACTAGGATAACAAAGAAGACTGTATTCCAGACTATGAGCCTTTCTTGGGACCCAAAAAGTGGTAATATGTGGGCAGCACGGTGGTTCGGTGGTTAGAACTAAAGCCTTGCAGTGCTGAAGTCCCATCCAGGTCAACATCTGCAAAGAGTTTGTATCTTCTCTCCATGTTTGTGTGGGTTTCCTCCAGGTACTCCGGTTTCCTCCCACACTCCAAAATATACTGGTCGGTTGATTAGATTGTGAGCCCCATTGGGGACAGGGACTGATTTGGCAAGCTCTGTGCAGCGCTGCGTAATCTGTGTGCTCTATATAAATAAAGGAATTATTATTTTTAATATGCTTAAACAAATGTCACCAAGTTGGTAGCTGCTGGAAGGATTTTGTCCCACTTGGAAAAATAATGTGATTGTTTTATAATTTTAGGTTAGAGATTGGTGAATCCATTTATTGAACTATAGATTTGGTACGATCTTGCATAGGATATTTAGCATTTGGCATCATGCATTTAGGATAGTAATGGAAGCCTAATGGATCAATTAAAATGTCCATTGATTTCTATGGACTATTGATGGTTTCTGTTCTTGACTGTTTGCACCATATCTGTTAGGCCTCCAAACTTATTGTTTTAGTAAAAATTTTAAATGACAAATTGTACATTTTTTAAGTTTGTTAACTTGTAAAAAATTAACAACAAGATAGAACCTTTTTATTTTAAAAATCCAGTGTTTAAGAGGACCAAAGTTGTTGAATATAAATTTCCAGGTCAATTAAAGCAACATTGGTTCGGACTGAATCGATTCGATTGAATCTTACAAAAAAAAAAAGCAGTAAAGTTAGAGTTAAGTGATTCTTCAATAATTTTCTCAATGATTATGTAGAGATCAACATAACATTTTTTGTCATTTTTGTGTCTAATTTTTTATACTATATTTTACTTAATGTTTTAAAATGGACTTGTTTTTGCAATTAATTTGTTTACAAAATAAATTATGCTATGTTTTTTTGACATGAATGCACCCTTCAATAATATAATATTACCCTAAAATAATTTTCACAGTGATTTGCAAAGTCACAAATTTTGGTGCAGAAAGATGCCCCCAATACCATATTTTCCAATGCAATAATTTTCCTAAGAGATGACAATCTTTAACTCTCCATGTTACATTTCAGTGAATGTTTTCTCTAACATTATAATTTCTCACTATTTAATGCTGATATTTAGACTGATTTAGACTGTAAATTTAGATATATAGACTGCAAATGTTTCATAGTCATACAGCACCAGGATGCAAAATGGCATCATTTCAAGTTTACTCCTGAGGTTACAGGATAGAAGATGCCCAATTAATACCATTTCTTTCTCTCTGCAGATACTTCGAAAATGAATAATGTTGTTCCAACATCCCCACACCTTCCACAGATGGCACATCCACATTCCTTTCCAACCATGGGACAGATTTCAAATCCATATGAGCAGCAGCCTCCTGGAAAGGAGCTTAACAAATATGCCTCTCTCAAAGCAGTTGGTGAGTTGAGTATCTGCTTCGCTTCTAGTTACTAGTTAATAATGTTATAGCCAGGAAAATCTGAAATATGCTTTATGTTTCAGAAACATTCTTAGTGCATCTTCATACGTTTTATTTGGTATTTTATTCAGACATTGCAATGCAAAATATATTAAGATGTTCTTAATATTGTGATATTTCTCACTTTCTTAGCAATATCATTACTATTGTACAAGATGTCGGGGCAGATTTACTTACCCGGCCCATTCGCGATCCAGCGGCGCGTTCTCTGCGGTGGATTCGGGTCTTCCGGCGATTCACTAAGGCAGTTCCTCCGACGTCCACCAGATGTCGCTGCTGCACTGAAGAGCATCGGAACACACTGGAGTACACCGAGCCGGGCCGAGTGAAGGTTAGCGCGAACAACACTTTTTTTTTAAAATGCTGCGGTTTTTCCGAATCCGTCGGGTTTTTGTTCGGCCACGCCCCTGATTTCCGTCGCTTGCATGCCGGCACCGATGCGCCACAATCCGATCGCGTGCGCCAAAATCCCGGGGCAATACAGGGAAAATCGTCGCAAATCGGAAATATTCGGGTAACACGTCGGGAAAACGCGAATCGGGTCCTTAGTAAATGACCCCCGATGTCTTTTTTAAAGAACATACCATCACTTGTTGATCAGACGGTCCCCCCACTAATGGGACCCCACAGACTTCAGAATGAAGAGAATGCAGTGTTAGTTTATTCCTGCAGCTTCTACAGAGTTTTTCCCTGCAAAGAAATACTCTGGGCCACCCGTGGTACTCCTGACTTCCCACTGTGGCGGGAGAAAGCTTTAGAGGAGGTCAGACTATGAGAAATATGTCATAACTATACAGTATGTCATGGACATACTACATTACAAATAGAAATATTACTTTTTTCTGATGACAAATAGAGATAAATAATATATACTATAAATTAAAAAAGATAAATTCTACCTACTTGGATCTCTTTTCTGTGTGCTGGTTCTTTTACAAGATATAGTACAAAAGTACCATGCCTGCTTCAACTACATGGGGCATATTTATCATACACTGGCACATGTGCGCCAAAGTATGATAACCACGCTGTTGCATAGTCACAACGGCATATATCAAGAGGCTTTCGCCTGGTGTAGAAAAAGCGCAGTCGCCGACAGCAGTGAGTGCGCCAATGCAAGGACAGTAATGCCCCGCACCGGCCTACTCCTGGCTGGCTGAGAGGAGGGTGCGGCTGGCCGGGAGTAGGCCGGCGCGGGGTGTTATTGTCCTTGCGCCGGCGTACTCACTGGTGCCAGCGACTTTTCACCTTACGTGAAGGTGGCGGAGAGGGCAAAAAAATCGCAAGTGCTAGCAATAAGCAAGCACTGGTGTGACGCAGAGGTCCTGATAAATATGTCCCCATGACTCTATAGTGGTAATGGTAACCATTTAGAGACCAAGGGTCAGATTTATCAAAAGAATCAAAAAGTAAAACCTAGGACAAACTGGGACGCCCTTACACTGCACCAGATTTATCAAACTGTCTAATGCCAAATAATAAATCTGGTGAATTGTAACACTTTCTAGTCATGCTTTGCAGGTCCTATTACTTGGCTTAATTTAAGCAAGAAAAATGCACCAAAATCCTGACACATTTGAACAATGTTTGGCGCAAGCCCAGGGGCGTAACTTGGAGAGGCAGGGTCCCATAGCAGATGTCTGAATGGGACCCCTACACCCTCAGAAAATGTACATATTTGTATGCTCAAACATTTATACTCTTACATACATACACACATTTATACTCTTACATACATACACACATTTATGCACTGAAAAATACGCAGCTGAATGTGCAGCATAATATGTATATAATAGTGCACATCTTCCATTCTTTAATGTGTCAGGTCAGATACCGGGGCCCGCTTACACTGTGGGCCCCATAGCAGCTGCTATGGCTGCTGCTGCTGTAGTTACACCCCTGCGCAAGACCCTTTTCCCACAAAGCCAAACTCCCTTTTCTAAGAACACAAATATTTGCTGCATTAGTTACAATAGTGTATAAAGCGTGTCTAAATCGCTTAATAAATGTGGTGCCATGTCATAATTTGTGCCTGAAGAACATCTAACATTGCACCGCGTTTATCAGGTTATATACAGTTTTATAACTAATGAAACAAATATTGGTAGTATACAGATATTTCTAGTCAGATGTTATTCCTAGGATTTCCTGTGTATTTCCTACGACTTAGTAACTTCTCTTCTGATTGTCGTATAAAACATCATATTATATACTCAGTTTTATTTTGTTATTAGGTGTAAACTGCATAAGGGTGATGCCACACATGGCGTTTTGAACCCGTTTTTGGTCCGTTTTTAAGCAGGCCGTTAAAAAATGCATGCATTTTGACCAGTTTTAATTAAGATAATTGGTAAAACCTGTCAAAAACGGATGCGTTTTTTAACGGACTGCTCTAAAACTGACCAAAAATGGGTTCAAAGCGCCATGTGTGGCATCACCCTTACTGTGGAAAGTCTGCCACATACCAGACCAGGATGGCTGTAATTGCGGTAGATTATTACACAAACCAGGTTTCTGTGGTAAAACTTTTTCCTCATGGTGGCATCCATCACTCTGGACAGATATTTTCAAGATTTTTTAATCAAGGATTCTCTTAGCTACTGTTTATCCCCTCATACAGCTGGGTCTGACCTGTGACTACAGATGTGGGACTCTGTGGCATGTATGGTGCCTGGAAAGGGCCCTGCAATATGCAAAAAACCCTCAGACTCTGAGGACAGAGGAACAATAATATGTGATTGTTCCTGTGGGGTTTTTCCCAAAATGAATTTCTTTTTTTGGAAAATGAAATAGACAATTCTCTGTTGTGACCAGATTGTTGGCCAAAAAATTTCCTTTAACAACATACACTCACCGGCCACTTTATTAGGTACACCTGTCCAACTGCTCGTTAACACTTAATTTCTAATCAGCCAATCACATGGCGGCAACTCAGTGCATTTAGGCATGTAGACATGGTCAAGACAATCTCCTGCAGTTCAAACCGAGCATCAGTATGGGGAAGAAAGGTGATTTGAGTGCCTTTGAACGTGGTATGGCTGTTGGTGCCAGAAGGGCTGGTCTGAGTATTTCAGAAACTGCTGATCTACTGGGATTTTCACGCACAACCATCTCTAGGGTTTACAGAGAATGGTCCGAAAAAGAAAAAACATCCAGTGAGTGGCAGTTCTGTGGGTGGAAATGCCTTGTTGATGCCAGAGGTCAGAGGAGAATGGGCAGACTGGTTCGAGCTGATAGAAAGGCAACAGTGACTCAAATCACCACCCGTTACAATCAAGGTAGGCAGAAGAGCATCTCTGAACGCACAGTACGTCGAACTTTGAGGCAGATGGGCTACAGCAGCAGAAGACCACACCGGGTGCCACTCCTTTCAGCTAAGAACAGGAAACAGAGGCTACAATTTGCACAAGCTCATCGAAATTGGACAGTAGAAGATTGGAAAAACGTTGCCTGGTCTGATGAGTCTCAATTTCTGCTGCGACATTCGGATGGTAGGGTCAGAATTTGGCGTCAACAACATGAAAGCATGGATCCATCCTGCCTTGTATCAACGGATCAGGCTTGTGGTGGTGGTGTCATGGTGTGGGGAATATTTTCTTGGCACTCTTTGGGCCCCTTGGTACCAATTGAGCATCGTTGCAACGCCACAGCCTACCTGAGTATTGTTGCTGACCATGTCCATCCCTTTATGACCACAATGTACCCAACATCTGATGGCTACTTCAACAGGATAATGCGCCATGTCATAAAGCTGGAATCATCTCAGACTGGTTTCTTGAACATGACAATGAGTTCACTGTACTCAAATGGCCTCCACAGTCACAGAGATTTGCATCATGGATGTGCAGCCGACAAATCTGCGGCAACTGTGTGATGCCATCATGTCAATTTGGACCAAAATCTCTGAGGAATGCTTCCAGCACCTTGTTGAATCTATGCCACGAAGAATTGAGGCAGTTCTGAAGGCAAAAGGGGGTCCAACCCGTTACTAGCATGGTGTACCTAATAAAGTGTCCGGTGAGTGTATAAGCCCCTAAGTGTCTCCTTTGTAATCAGTTATGTAATATATGAGGTAAATTACGCCACTACTTCTTCATTTATCTGTATCCAATGGAATATCTCACAAGTCATGTGACCCTGACTCTGTTCTCTAGATTGATTTAAATCAGGGAATTATAAGACTGCTGAGTAATGTTTTGCACCATCTATAATATGGTCAAGTTCAATGGGGATTTCTTTGGGCACAGACCAGCTTTTATGGTGCACTGATTAAATTTATATTGCATCAACTTTTTGCTGTAAGGCCCCACCCCTTTTCCATACAAGTCAGAAAAGTGCCTAAAAATAGTCTAAAATCTTTAATAAATGTGGTGCATGCCCTTTCAGGCAGCTTTTTGTGCAAATGGTTCTAAAAATCTGGTGCAGACAGCTTATTTTTTCTCCCTCAGGGCGTCATGTGTGACCCAACCCTCATACATTGCAGTTAAAGGGGTATTCTCATCTGGGCATTCATATTCAGTTTCATTAATCTGCCATATATACATTGCTTCAATTAGATGTTATTAATTTTTTTTTACCTGTGTGAAGATAATTTCTCATAAATGTAGTCATATGGTCCCTTAGAAAAAAAGACTGTGTCCTTGGATACGGCCACCTCTGCTGGAGTGATTGAATAAAGAAACAAAAAATGTTTGTATATGAAATGTCCAGGAGTTACTGCATGTCCCACAGCCTTCCTGTGGTAATGATCGCTGAATCAAGGTGGACAGGCAGGACTCAATAGTGAATGTCTGGCCACGGCTGCCAAAATGTGAGGTGGTCGTATCCGGGGAAGCCATCTCATTTCTAAGGGACAATATGGCTACATTTATGAGAAATTATCTTCACACAGGAACATTTTTTTAATAACATCCAATTGAAGAAATGTTTACATATGGCAAATGCATTAAATTAAATGTAAATGCCCAGAAGGGAATACCCCTTTAATATTACATCTCATCTACATCATAATCAGTTTTTAAGTAGTTTTTGTTGCAGTTTATTATTTTTATAGTTGAAAGGCATTGGGAGACATTTATCATACTTTGTCAATCGTGAATCACAATTATTAAAGAGATTTCCCCTGTAAAATCAAGATTACCAGGTAATGTCCTTCACACATTAAATTAAGAAACTACATCAAGAACCGCATCAAAACTGATTACAACTGATTACGGACAGTTACAATGAAGTTATGGAGGCACCCAGAATGTGTAGCATTAATAAATGCTTCTGCTTAGCCAGCTCTCTCAAGTGCATTGAATCATCACCTAAGGGTGGTGGCACACGTGGCATTTTGAACCCGTTTTTAGTCTGTTTTTAGTCATGCACTTTCAGTCCCTTAAAAACGCATCCATTTTTGTCCGTTTTTAATTAAGATGAATGGGAAAACCTGACAAAAACGGATGAGTTTTAAAAAATTCATGCGTTTTTAAAACACATGCGACTAAAAACGGGTTCAAAACGCCACGTGTGCCACCACCCTAAGGCTATATTCACACTAACGTATGGAGGACGTATATACGGCCGACGTATATACGGCCGATATACGTCCTCCATAGACGGCAGTGGGCACGTGCGGCACCGTACCGCTCCGTACCCGGAAAAAGATAGGACCTGTCCTATCTTACTCCGTAGTATGGCGCCGTGCGCCATTACTTCCGATGGAGAGGGGCGGGGGTGAGCTGCGCTCACCTCCTCCTCCTCTCCCCGTGCACTGCCGTTGCCCGCTACGGTACGGTACGGGCGGGCAACGGCAGTGTGAATATAGCCTTAGTCACACTAATGCAAGATGCCTTAGGTAACGTTTACTCGCTGCCTTTTTGCTGTGTTTTAAAATACATTTGAAAGACATTAGAGAAAAACGCATCCTATAATGAGTTTCAATACGCATCAGAAAAGCTCTTTACAACATGAGCCAATTTTGGACTTTTTAGAGTCCTCCAAAGGTTCTGAAATGCAGATTGAAATCAGGCAAAAATATAGAAATATAGAAATATTCTGACTTTCAGACAGCTTGATAAATCTGCCCTCATGTGTGAACGCACCCTCAGGCTATGGGGCAGATTTACTTACCCGATCCGTTCGCGATCCAGCGGCGCGTTCTCTGCGCTGGATTCGGGTCCGGCCGGGATTTATCAAGGTAGTTCCTCCGCCGTCCACCAGGTGGCGCTGCTGCGCTGAAAAGCATCTGAACGCGTTGGAGTTCACCGGCTCGGGCTGAGTGAAGGTAAGCGCGTCCCAAGCGACACATTTCTTTTTTTAAATGCGGTGGTTTTTCCGAATCCGTCGGGTTATCAGTCGGCCATGCCCCCCGATTTCCGTCGCGTGCATGCCGGCGCCGATGTGGCACAATCCGATCGCGTGCGCCAAAATCCCGGGGCAATACAGGGAAAATCGGAGCAAATCGGAAATATTTGGGTAACGCGTCGGGAAAATGTGAATTGGGCCCTAAGTAAATGACCCCCTATGTGTTTTCCTGCTTTACATTATTTTACCAGTCTCTAATATTTGACATTGTCAATTGCATATACTGCACCATTGTTGCAAATAGAACTGGCTATGATACAAATTACTAGTACATTCAGGCTTGAATTTGTGTTTACATTATGTTTACTCCACATTTGTGTAAGTGGAATGTTAACACAGTGTAAGCGCTGTGTAAATGCATTGTTAACGTTTACCCAATGCAATCTGGCCAACCTCCACCCCACATTCTTTGAATTGCATTTCAATACAAATGTTACATGTGAACATGGCATAAGGGTGGTGGCACACGTGGCGTTTTAAACCCGTTTTTAGTCCGTATGTATGGCTACTTTCTGTGTGGCATAAAACATTGGACCTGTGCAAAACACAGTTGACTGCAATCTATCAGAGTTCTGTTCTAGGTAGATTAGAACATAAAAATTAGCTTGTTGCCTAAAGCAAGTTTGGTCAGCAAAATTCACTACATGAGCTGGCAGAATTAACAGGACTGAAACTAGAATCATTGAACTGAACTAACATGCTAAATAGAGTTTTCTGATTGCTGGTAAATCTCACAAGTGCACGAAGCCAGATATTTTGACCAAACTTGCTTGTGGCTTAAAGAGGACCTGTCACGCCCATTTGGGACCCTAAATGGGACCTATGGACCTGTGGTTCAGCATGTATCAGGTCTCTATGTGGCCCCTATGTAAAAGAAAGCAGTTATACTTACCTACATACAAGTCCGATGAGGCATCTGCAGTTGTGTCCAGTGCCCGCTGCAATGCTCGCAATGTTATGTGGAGCCGGGATGAGCCTCCAGCTTCATTGCCCAAGCAGCATACCCACGGCACGTGCGCATTAAAGCTGGGTTGTACTCCAGCTTCACTTGCAGCAGAGCAGCTGTGCATGGAGGTCAGGAGCTCGGGAGGGAAGGTAAGTATTTACATAGAAACCTCATAGTAGGTGATTCCTGGTAATAAACCACCGGTCCATAAGGATCTGTGAGTGGTTTAGTGCCCCGAATCGCCGTGAAAGGTTTTCTTTAAGTCAAATTTATGGTAGTGACTACACAAAAAAGATAGCACATGGTTATGGCGCCAAGAGATGGTGCAGCCATGACCCGCCCATGATATAGTTATGCAGCCAGCTGCATCAATAATTGAGCGGTGACAATAATTAATTCACTGTTAACATAAAACTCATTTAATTTAATTCATTTGAGATATGTAAACATTTTTTCAATTGGATATTATTAAAAAAATGTTCCTGTGTGAAGATAATTTCTCATAAATGTGTCCAAGTTGTCCCTTAGAAACGAAATATCTTCCTCAGATACGACCACCTCACATTTTGGCAGCAGTGGTCAGACATGCGCTATAGAGTCCTGCCGGACAACCAGGATTCAGCAATCATTACCGCAGGACGCCTGTAGGACATGCAGTAACTCGCGGACATTTCATATACAAAAACCTTTTGTTTCTTTGTGCACTCACTCCAGCAGAGGTGGCCGTATGCGGGAACACAATCTTGTTTCTAAGGGACCATATCACTACATTTATGAGAAATTATCTTCACACAGGTTAAAAAAAATGTGAATAATATCTAATTGAAGAAATGTATATATAATGCAGATGAATGAAACTGAATGTGAGTGCCCAGATGAGAATACCCCTTTAACTTATGCTGCCGGCCGCATCACAACTGCATCAAGGTTACATTATGGCCACACTGTCTATTCATGCCCTTACTGTTTGTATCCACAAGTAACGAAATTTGTTTTCAAAGCAAATACATGGATTTTAATTTCCTTGTATAGATTGACTAATAGTGGTGATCCCAATAGATACATATATATACAGTATATATATATAGATATATAATAGCACGGAACTGTGGCAAACATTATTCCGCAGCAGCAGAGGATGTTGGTGAATCACCTCTGAGTTTTAATCTCAGTAATCATATGTGAAGAGCACTACGGGTTGTTAATGCAAAAACCTTTGCCATTCCTAGCTTTTAGTTGGAGATGTGTCTCCCAAATCTCACATACACTGTGGCTTACTCAATATTGTGCATAGTGGCTTCCTTGATCAGCTGTGTGTGCGGGTAAAAGTGGTATTGCTTTGTAGCACAAACATATAGGGGCAGATTTACTTACCCGGTCCAGTCGGGATCCCGCGGTGCGTTGTCCGACGAGGATTCGGGTCTACCGGGATTCACTAAGGTCATGCGCCCGATATTCAGCAGGTGTTGCTGCTGCGCCGAGGTCCGCCGGAGTTCACCTGCTTCTTCCTGGTGCATGTGAGTGCTGATCTTCCGACACAATTCCTTTTTTAAATTCCGAGGTTTTTCTGAATCCATCGGGTTGTCTGACGGTCAGGACCTCCGATTTCTGTCACGTGAAAGCCAGCGCCGCAGCGCCACAATCTGATCACGTGCGCCAAAATCCCGGGGCAATTTGACGCAAAATGGAAATAATTGTGAAACCTGACTAAAGTGCGGTGTTCGGACCCTTAGTAAATGAGCCCCATAGCCTTCTCCTCAGTATGCTGGCTGCAAGACAACTGCTAATTCAACTGGCTGGAGCAGGAGCCTCATTCAATAAATAAGTAGACTCCTACAGAAAATGTAGGGGCTAGCCCCCCAGCTGATCTTCTCCATCTGTAGCTGGAGATAGAATAAATAGGTGGGGCTTAGTAAATGGGCACAATTCAACAAACTTTTTGGATTCTACTACTGGAGTACATAAGCAGGGGACCTGTATATTACCTGCTGGATTTCTAAAAATTTTTTTCGGAATGTGCAGAAAAAAACTGCAAAAAACAAGGAAAATATTATCTTCCGTTTTCCTTTCTATCAAGGTTTAATGTTTCTTTATCCCTCTCATGGAGAAGGTGAAGGTAAATATCTGTTTTAGATGGCAGTATATTACACTGTACATGGTACCCTCAGTGTTTTATTGTAAAATATATGAAATTAGAGAAATCAACTTTTTCATGTAACCTTGGAGATTTGGCTTCTTAGTGTCCGTGCTACTGTTATAAGCAAAGACTGTAAACACAGAACAATCAAAACATTTAAAAGGTGGAAATATTGCCCTTGTCTGCGTCCCGCAATTTGTACTTGCAAATGGATGTAGAAAATACTGTAATTATCTGTAAATAAAAGACTGTCTCCAAAGGAAAGTAACTGCTGAGATTCTTGCTATTATTTTATCTATGTGGAATTTATTGATATGTCTTGTAAAATGTTACATTCTCTGGTTCACATAAGGTTATAAAAATCATATACATGCATAGTTTTTTAGAAACAGTGCTGCACATTTTTGGTGGATTGATCAATGTTTTTCTTACTGAGGGGCATGCTGTTATGAAGCAAAATAATGACACTTATTAGAGAGCAAGTCGATGCAGAAGCAGTGTTTTTAAGGCAAAATAGATTTTTTTCTGGGCATTTCTGCAGCTTTTATGAGTTGTTGTTAAAAAGACTTTATTAAAGTACACATGCATTTCCTTGGAAAAAAGCAACATTAAAAGTGCTGGTAAATATTAGCTTGCTGCCACATAAACAGTTTTTGATTTTTTTTTGTTTTAAAGAGTTTTTTTGCCATTTTGTGTTGACAGGAAAGCTTATTTTTTCACAGCAGGAATTGTTCACCCAATTTTGACACATTTGTAGCCCTCCCCTCATCCTGCTCCAGTCCTAGTTTCCCCCTCTCCTCAGTTCTAGCCCCCATGCTGACCCCATCTCTAGTTCCCCTCACGCCTCCAGTTCTACCCCCCCTGCTGCCCCCAGTTCTAGTTCCCCTCTCTCCCCCTGTTGCCCCAGCTCTAGTTCCCCACTCCCCTCCTGCCCCCTGTCCTAGTCCCCCCTGCTGCCCCCAGTTCTAGTTCCCCTCTCTCCCCCTGTTGCCCCAGCTCTAGTTCCCCACTCCCCTCCTGCCCCCTGTCCTAGTCCCCCCTGCTGCCCCCAGTCCTACCCCCCCTGCTGCCCCCAGTCCTAGCCCCCCTGCTACCACCAGTCCTAGTTCCCCCTGCTGCCACCAGTCCTAGTTCCCCCTGCTGCCCCCAGTTCTAGCCCCCCCTGCTGCCCCCAGTCCTAGCCCCCCCTGCTGCCCCCAGTTCTAGTTCCCCCTGCTGCCCCAGTTCTAGTTACCCTCCTTGCTGCCACCAGTTCTAGTCCCCGCCTTGTGACTGTAAGCAGCCCTGTTCTGCAGGAGGCTGCATAGAGGAGAGGGTCTGCCGGAGGGTCACGTGATGATGACATCACAAGTCTTTGAGCTTCTCTTCTATACAGCAGGACAGGTCTGCATCACTGTGTGAAATGGAATATAATGAAAGCTAGAAGTTGCAGGCAACAAGGGGTGTCCACAACCTGAGGGTCGGCAGGCCGTGGGTTGTACACCCCTGATATCAAGGTATGTAGAGAAAATCCTCATTCAATTAACAGATGAGCATGGAACTCACAACATTGGGGCTCATTTACTAAGAGCTGAATTGCCCAGGTATTTTGGCGTACATGATCCGACTTTGGCGCATCTGCACCGGCTTGAACAAGACAGAAATCGGTGGGCAGGCCGTCGGACAACCCGACGGATTCGGACAACGCCCGGGATTTAACAATTAGAAATATGTCGTAAGACACACACTTACATGCAACGGGAAGAAGCAGGTGAACTCCGGCGGACCTCAGCGCAGAAGCGACGGATGCAGGAACTAGGGCGCATGATCTTAGTGAATCGCGGCAGACCCGAATCTTCGTCGGACAACGCACCGCAGGATCGTGACAGGACCGGGCAAGTAAATCTGCCCCATTATGTTGCTGCCTTTGATATTGAGGGTCTCAAGTGCACATCAATTGTGTTGAGCGATCTCGAAATGCAAAGTTAAATAGAAGTTCGACTCAAATTAGGTTCGGCTGAAACCCCCTCCCCCCACACACACACCATTAACGCCAGCAATCTGTGCTGGCACCTAAAGGTACACACATAAAATTGTACCTTCAGGAAAAGTATTTGAGTATCCAAGCTCTTTACCTGTCTTTTTATTTGTTCTATCTTCTATAGGTGTTCTATAGGTATATGTATGTTTATGTACGCAGAACAAATGAACCCCTTAAGGACGCAGGGTTTTTCACTCGTTTTTCCCTCACCACCTTCAAAAATCCATAACTTTTTAATTTTTCTGTGTACAGAGCGAGGGCTTATTTTCTGTGTAACAAATTTTACTTCTCAGTGATGTTATTTATTATTCCATGCCATCTACTGGGAAGCTGGAAAAAAATCCAAATGTGGTGAAATTGGCAAAAGAACGCAATTGCGTCACTTTCTTGTGGGCTCAGTTTTTCCGACTTTCACTTTGCACTCCAATTAACACCTCTGCTTTATTCTTTGATTCAGTATGATCATAGTGATACCAATTTTATATAATGTCATTGTGTTTTAATACATTTTCAAAAATTAAACGAATGCTTACGAAAAAAAAAAAATTTCTGGCGCTATTAACATTTTCATACTTCGGTGTATGTAGCTGTGTGAGGTGTGGTTTTTTTTGTGAAAAGAGGTAATGTTTTCATTGCTACCATTTTAAGGTTTAACTTTTTATCACTTCTTATTCCATAGCGTTTAGGACATATCGGAGCTATTTTCTGTTATGGGGTTCACTGCTGGCAATAACCGTTTTTATATTTTGGGCAGATTGGGCATTTTAAGACGTGGCAATAGCTAATGGGGCAGATTTATCAAGCAGTCTGAAAGTCAGAATATTTCTAGTTGCCCATGGAAACCAATCACAGCTCCCCTTTAAATATTCACGAGCACTGGTAAAATGAAAGCTGAGCTGTGATTGGTTGCCATGGGCAACTGGAAATATTCTGACTTTTAGACTGATTGATAAATCTGCCCCAATGTGTTTGTGATTTTTACAGTTTATTAGGTTATATATCAGTTCTAGGAAACTATTGTTTTTTGATCTTTTTTAAACTTGTTTTTACTATTTTTTAGACCCTCTAGGGTACAGTAACCCTAGATGGTCTGATCATTCCTGCATTATACAGCAATACTACTGTATTGCTGTATATGCCATTTTTGAACAGTATACATTACAATGAGCCACTAGCTCAATGTAAGGAATCTGCAGAAACCAGACAGCCTCAGGTCTACCAAAGACCAGAGGCTGTCATGGCAACCGATCGCTGCCCTCCGACGACATTTGGGGGAGCGACGATCGCAACAAAGATGGCAGCCCATGCTGCGCCATCTTTTAAATGTTTGGCCACCTGCATTGGAAGGGTTGATAACCGTGATCACTGACCGTGGGTATTAGCAGTGGGTGTTTGCTACATGATACAGCAGACCCCACCTCTATATGAAAAGGGGCTCAGCCAATGAGCCCTCTTCATATAGCCTCCACACCTCTACGCCGTACATGTACGACGCAGAGTGTGAAGGAGTTAAAGGGGAATTCTATCCAATATAAATAAGTCTTTAACTATTTGCTGAAATATATGTTTTATTTCAATCAGAGATCAATCTTTCTGACAACAAACTCCAATTACCGGGTAGAATTTTATTATTACATTTTATGGCTATGCGAAACATTTCCAATTTTTGTTTCGATATAAAGATGTGTTATAGAATAAAGAATGAATCATTGTATTTGTAACCTAGGAACATACTGAAAATGTTTATACTGTATCGATGTATACTAGCCCGATAGTCATAGTTATAGTCATATTTATAATATTTATTTCAAGGCTATGGTTTAGTAAAACATGATGCTAAAGCTTTACAAATACTTCATCCCTAGGTGAGGGTAGTAGTTATGTATCAAAGTCATGTGGCTATGATTGTGGTGTGCAATATAGGTCATTATAATATAGCGCTCCTTATCCCTTCTGGAATTGTATCTAAGGACATAGGATTTTTGCTCAAGGTTTTTTCCAGTTCATCTAACCTTGTGTGGTCAACTAATTATAAATAATTAGAAAGCATTTGTTAGAAGACCATCAGGGCGTAACATTCTGTAATTGCCTTCAGGCTATATTTAACCCACCGGTAGTTGAAACCCCAAAGTAGACCACTGAATTACAAGTATGGGGGGACATTTATCAGGGCTTTTACACCAGTTTTCTGGCATACAAGCCCTAAAACAATTGAAATGCCTAGGAATTATTATTATTTTCCCCTTTATTCTCGGCAGTGGATTGGGCTACCCATGGATGTTCCAGCCCTGCACCTGCACTATAGCCTGTGCCCATTCTGGTCTTATCGGGCGCAGATTAGGAGGAGATATTAGGAGGCCGAAGCCTCCAGATATGTCCGATGTGGCAGAGGGGGGAAAGCATTTAATCAAAAGCGCGAGTGCACAATTCGCTGGCGTATGATGAATCTCCCCTGGGAACTATGTGTGAAAGAAAGGTAAAATCAAAATCAAGCCAGATAAACCAGTTGCACTTACTTATAGATCCAGGCACCATTACAATGTTAATCTTCTTCTAGTTATTATCCGTGACCTCCTTCCTTCTAAAATCAACTTTTTAAATTATGCAAATGAGCCAGAAAAGCTATGGGCATGTAATAAGAGCCCCTTTCTTGTTATTGATTTACACGCTGTTACAGCCTCCCACTGATGTTTAAGGTGTAGGATGAGAGTGCGACGTGCTGCTGCAGTGTAACAACAGCTTGTAAAGCCATAGGACTTTATAACATAGCCCTTCTGGCTGATTAGTATAATTTTGAACATTCATTTTAGAAGGAAGGAGGCCGTGAATAACAAATATACAAAGATTACCGCAGTCACTGGGGCACATTTACTAAGCACAGTGCAGTCTGTACTAAATGCAGTTTACTTGTGTATAGTGCAGGGGGCGCCAGATTCATGATTTATGGCGCAGATTCTTCATGAATCTGGCGCCCCCTGCACTGCTCTGACAGATTGCACCAACTTTTTTTGGTGCACCTATAACATAGGGCTTGTGCTACACTTCTGGTGGACTTTGCATGATAAATCTGGTGCAAGGTCTGACTGAGCACCGGGACGCCCCCTAATTTGTGTTGCATGATGCTTAGTGCAGCTGCGCCACAAAATGGTCGCGTGCACTGTGTTATAGGAATAAGAGCTTGAACAAGCAATCAGAGCATCGCTTGTTCAAGCCAACCTGTAAAAATAAAAAAAAGAGTTTATAACTAGAGATGAGCGAGTATACTCGTCCGAGCTTGATGCTCGTTCGAGTATTAAGGTACTCGAAACGGCTCGTTGCTCGGACGAGTATTTCTCCTGCTCGAGATCGAGCATTTAATTAAAAACACAGTGAAGAACAATGAAGAATAGAATAAAAACAGTGAACACAGTGACCACAGGATCATTTAAGTGAAAAACACAGTGAAAAACACAGTGAAGAATAGATTACAGATGTTCGGCACATCTGCTTACTTGTCGGGAGATACGCGCGGAACGGTGCGAACAAAATAGTATGTGAAGAACAATATATATGTGTGAAGAACACATTGCAGAACACGGTGAGCAGGACAGAGACAACGAGGAGCAGCACAGAGACACCGGGGAGCAGCACAGAGACACCGGGGAGCAGCACGGAGACATGGGGCAGCGGCAGCACGAAGACATGGGGCAGCGGCAGCACGGAGACATGGGGCAGCGGCAGCATGGAGACATCAGGCAGCGGCACGGAGCGGCACGGAGACATCGGGGCACGGAGACATCGGGGCACGGAGACATCAGGGCACGGAGACAGCGGGGCACGGAGACAGCGGGGCACGGAGACATCGGGGCACGGAGACAGCGGGGCACGGAGACACCGGGGCACGGAGACAGCGGGGCACGGAGACAGCGGGGCACGGAGACAGCGGGGAGCGGCGGGGAGCCGCACGGAGACATCGTTGCACGGAGACATCGGGGAGCGGCACGGAGCGGCACGGAGACATCGGGGCACGGAGACATCGGGGAGCGGCACGGAGACATCGGGGCACGGAGACATCGGGGAGCGGCACGGAGCGGCACGGAGACATCGGGGCACGGAGACATCGGGGCACGGAGACATCGGGGCACGGAGACAGCGGGGCACGGAGACAGCGGGGCACGGAGACAGCGGGGCACGGAGACAGCGTATCTCCCGACAAGTAAGCAGATGTGCCGAACATCTGCAATCTATTCTTCACTGTGTTTTTCACTTAAATGATCCTATTCTTCACTGTTCTTCACATCTGCTAACTTGTCGGGAGATAATATACGCGCGGAACAGTGAAGAATAGATTGCAGATGTTTGCATACATCTGCTAACTTATCAGAAGACATTCTTTTTCAATTAATTAACACATTTTATTCCCGAACCATGGTCCCTTTGAAAAATGCTCGAGTCTCCCATTGACTTCAATGGGGCTCGTTATTCGAGACGAGCACTCGAGCATCTGGAAAAGTTCGTCTCGAATAACGAGCACTCGAGCATTTTAGTGCTCGCTCATCTCTATTTATAACTAGAGATGAGCGAGTATACTCGTCCGAGCTTGATGCTCGTTCGAGTATTAAGGTACTCGAAACGGCTCGTTGCTCGGACGAGTATTTCCCCTGCTCGAGATCGAGCATTTAATTAAAAAAACACAGTGAAGAACAGTGAAGAATAGAATAAAAATAGTGAACACAGTGAACACAGGATCATTTAAATTAAAAACACAGTGAAGAACACAGTGAAGAATAGATTACAGATGTTCGGCACATCTGCTTACCTGTCGGAAGATATGCGCGCGGAACGGCAGCAGGGAGACATCAAGCAGCAGGGAGACATCAAGCAGCAGGGAGACAGACATCGGGCAGCACCACGGGGGACACAGACATCGGACAGCAGCCCGGGGGACACAGACATCGGGCAGCAGCCCGGGGACACAGACATCGGGCAGCAGCCCGGGGGACACAGACATCGGGCAGCAGCCCGGGGGACACAGACATCGGGCAGCAGCCCGGGGGACACAGACATCGGGCAGCAGCCCGGGGGACACAGACATCGGGCAGCAGCCCGGGGGACACAGACATCGGGCAGCACGGGGGACACAGACATCGGGCAGCACGGGGGACACAGACATTTGCCAGCACGGGGGACACAGACATCGGTCAGCACGGGGGAGACATCGGGCAGCACGGGGGACACAGACATCGGGCAGCACGGGGGAGACTTCAGTGGAAGAAGAGGAGCGGATCCCGGGACAGCGTATCACCCCGACAAGTAAGCAGATGTGCCGAACATCTGTAATCTATTCTTCACTGCGTTTTTCACTTAAATCATCCTGTGTTCACTGTTTTTATTCTATTCTTCACTGTTCTTCACATCTGTTAACTTGTCGGGAGATAATATACGCACGGAACAGTGAAGAATAGATTGCAGATGTTTGCATACATCTGATCACTTATCAGAAGACATTCTTTTTCAGTTAATTAACACATTTTATTCCCGAACCATGGTCCCTTTGAAAAATGCTCGGGTCTCCCATTGACTTCAATGGGGCTCGTTATTCGAGACGAGCACTCGAGCATCTGGAAAAGTTCGTCTCGAATAACGAGTACCCGAGCATTTTAGTGCTCGCTCATGTCTATTTATAACCCTTAATATAAGCACTTTTCAAAAAAAATAATAATTAAATTAATTTAATTAATTAAAGTCCCCTAAACACCAACATTCCCTATACATACCTAATAAAGTACAAAAAACACAAAATCATGAAAAAAACCCCCACATATTTGGTAACGCCACGTCCGTAACAATCTGCACAATAAATCAGTAACATTATTGCACCCACTTGAGTGCTGTAAAAACATAATCCGAAAAAATCACAAAAATGTTCCAATAAGTGATCAAAAAAAGTTATGTGCGCCAAAATGGAATCACTGAAAAGGACGCAACAGGTAAAAAGATAAGCCTTAAACCAGCTCTGTCAACCAAAAAAATAGAGATTTTCTCTGTATTTGTTTTTCTTCAGTAAATTTGTAAAAATATATTTAAAAAACTATATAAAGGAGGTATCACTGTAATTGTAGTGATCTTTAGAATAAATTTAATATAGTATTTTTAGTGTACGATGTACTGCCCCCAGAAAGGAGACCAAAATTGACGATATTCTTTTCCTCCATACATTTAAGAGTTAATAAAATATGGTAATAATAATGTGGTAATTTATGGGGTTTTACTATTATTTAGGCCTCTCAAAGTGACTTCAAGTCCCCTGAAGTGAGCAAGTCGCAGAATACCGTGGTTTTGAGTTTTTAATGAAAATGTGATAAACCGCACCTCAAAGTTCAAAGCCCCATAACCGCCCACAAAAATAAGAGGATGCATAAAAAACCAAGTCAACATAAAGCAGACATTAGGTTGATGTTAGTTATAAAATATTTTTGCTGTGTTGAAAAAGTAGAACGCTCATCCGCCGGTGTATGATTGCCCCGTCACTGCATTTTCACAGTGGGATACATTAAGAGGCAAGGCCTGGGGTAGAAAAAAACACAGCCGGCAACTTTTTACATCCGAGTGCGCCAGCACAGGTATAGTAATGCCCTGTCATGGCCCGCTCCCGGCTGGCCACAACCTCCCCACACCCCTTCACGCCCAAAAAATGTATGATAACTGACTGTTATTGCCATTTGCAAATACTGTGACATTGCCAAAAAGTTAAATAAAATAGAATTACATTAGAGGATTATCTAGAATTAAGAATATTTTAGAGGTTTTCCAGGCTTCTAAAGGTCTTTGCAATATTATAACCTAATAATATAAGATAGATAATAATAAAATATAATTATATGGTTTGTACGCTGTTTACTTCTAACCTACTCAATGTTAGTACAAAACTTTGGAAGACATAAGTAGATACAAGATCACATGATCAAATTATGATGATTTATTAGAATGATGTAGCCATTGAGACAAGTACCGTATATACTCGAGTATAAGCTGAGCCAAGTATAAGCCGAGGCCCCTAATTTTACCACAAAACCTGGGAAAACCTATTGACTCGAGTATAAGCCGAGGGTGGGGAATGCATTGGTCACAGCCTCCCCAATATTTAGCTTGCCAAACCCTGTCCCATAGTATACAGCCAGCACCTGCCCCCCAGTATATAGCCTGCCAGCCCATATCCCCCGTTATATAGCCAGCTCCCTTCGTCAGTATATAGCAAGCCCCCTGCCCCAGTATATAGCCAGCACAGGGGAAGCCAGAAAGGTGAGTTTTGATATATTTTTTTTACTCGAGTATAAGCCGAGTTTGGGTTTTCAGCACATTTTTTGTGCTGAAAAACTAGGCTTTTACTTGAGTATATATGGTAAATCAGAAAATGAGCTGCATACTCAAAAAGGAATCTAAAATCAGAAGTCGATGTTATGGTAGATTCCTCCTGCCTGCCTCTGCCCTAATCTGTAATTTAATAATCTTGAAAACTAGCCTAACTTGTTAAAAACTTTATTCATTTTTTTTAACTTAACTGCAGAGGCTACTGGGGCGTGTACTAGCCTGGCCGGGCACTGGGAGCTGCTCCACGCCCCAGTAGCCTCTGTAATTAATTTACATATTACTAAAATACATTTTTTAACAAGTTAGGTTAGTTTCCAGGATTATTGAATTACATATTAGGGTATAGGCAGTCAGAAGAAATGTACCATCAGATCTACTTCTGATAGATTCCTAATTGTAGGTTTCCTTTAAGTTTTTATGTAGCCTTAATGCAAAAATTGACTGCCAACTAGCAAACCTTTACCATATCTATTTAGTTGTAATCTAAAAGAACATATGGTTGTATCAAATTATACACAATAGTACAATTTACTTTTCATCAGGTTCTTTAATTGTTAATTCTAACATTTTCACTTTAAGCATAGAACTTTTTATAGGATTTCATGAATTGAATTCACTTTATTTGGAAGTCTGGAACTCCAGCTTTGATACCATTTGGTCCTATCTCACTGACACTTTCCTCTATCAAACATTTGTTATGCAAATGATCAGAAATCACATTCTGTATTTTGGAAGATACATCAATTTGTTTTCAACCATTTGTTTTTCTATTAACCCATCATGTCTGGTACATGGGCTGCAATGTTGGAGCATATGTGTGGGAACACAACAGACATGTCAGTGAGCACAACCAGACTCAGAGTCTGCACAAACATACGTTAAATGCTGTAGGGTTTGCGACAAACATCCTATAGCCCAAACAAATAAGCATAAAGTGGTATTGTCAAACAATGGAGCATGTGTTCAATTTGAATTTGCATTTTAAGAGTCTTCTTTTGTTATCAAGGTAACAACTGTTCCTAGGTAAAGGTAAAAAAAACTGATGACAATGTATAGATCAAATTGGCTTATAAGATAAAAGTTTAACTTTTCCCAATAATTTCCTTTTTTTGGGGGGGGGGGGATTCTAGAGCAGAGCAATGTCAAAAGAGGGGATATGTCTCCTTAAAGGGGACATTTCATTAGGATTTGATACAGTGACTTTCCACCAACCTATCTAGGACAATTACAGTTTTCTAGAGTCTGGAAGAATTTTGAATGCTTTATTAAGGGTTCAGGTGGATGGTCAAAAGTTGTACTGATATCCTATTCTTCTTTTTTTGATGTTGTATAGGTCAATAATATCATCACAAGCCAACTGTTTAGTTTCAACGGCTGAAGATGTATATAGCTGTACTTGCCCTATCTGACTTCATTTAAAGTGATTGGCCAGTCCTACACAAAAGTTGCCAATGTGCCTCTACTGCATTGTAAATAATCCCTGAAAGTGATTTATAAGTTCTGCCATTCACTTTTTTACTCTGTGCAGACACGCCATGCTTCTTTCTTTACAACTCTGAGCTCGGCTGAATAGGAGGAGCTGTAGCAGGAGAGTTATGACTCATCATATGAGACGACACAGAGGGGGATGTCACATGGATGACATGGAGCAGAGACAGAGACGGAAGCTGTGTATATATGCAGAGGGCAGTATGGTGAGAAGAGGGAAAGGCTGCAGTTTTCAAAGTAGGCAAAGACACAGGTACATAAACATGCAGAAACATGTTTAATGGTGGAGACATCCAAGTGTATCTCTTCCACACTAATGACTCATTAAAGATTGCATCTTGCCAGACATATCTATTTTGTTTCTGGGTCATCTGTCTTGTAGAGAAATTTTTATAATTACACCAGTGGTGTGGATTCATTTACTCATGTGGCAATTTTTTCCTGTCTACCCAACGCCATCCGATATGTTTTTATATGCAATGATGGACATCCCATATTGGAAAAAGACGTAGTAAAAAGGAAATTAATGCAATTGCAGCCACAGACATAACCCTGGTGCACTAGGAAGCATGTTTACATCCAGACTAAAACTATATATATATATTTATATGTGCTGTGATAATTACTCTTGTGTAAGAGAAATCTGATTCTTGAACCACTTTGGTGCAAACGATAATTAAAAGCAATAAAATATAAAATAAAATATTATGGATAAAGCTGAACCTTTAACTTTCATACTTTAAGGTTATGTAAAAGATGGGTACAAATGGATATTAAAAATGTTGGAATGTCATAAGAACCAGGATTAAGAATACAGCTTCATTACAGACACCTGTGATAACTGTTATAGCTGTTTATTGTAGCCTAAGACTAAAGTACAGTAAATTACCAACATCCAGAGGTCCGTTTGTAACTAGGGGTCGTATGTAAGTCGGGTGTTCTTAAGTAGGGGACCGCCTGTACACAGAAATGAATAAATACAATTCTCATGATCCTTGTTATCACAGGTCTTTCTATACCTATCCCCTATTATTAACTATAACACTAAATTACCATGAAACGAAAGCTTTCAAAATTCCTCATTTCTTCATAGTGGATTGCATAATAACTTCTATGTGAGAAAAAAACATAAAGTGATAACAGTATTCTATCTCTCTCTCTGTAGCAGAATAAAGGTAACATTTTCTGCAATGATAAAATACTATGCACAAGCCTGTGGGTGGACAAAGATCCCAAATAATGTCTGGAAAGAAGCGAGATTATGCAATCTCTCAGCGCAAGCAAACGCTCTTTGTATAAGTTACATTGAGGATGAAATACAAATGAAGTGGGAGGCGGAGGCAGCGCAGGCAAGTAAACAGCAGCTTATTATTCTGCTGTTAGGCGTCACAAGTGCTGGATTACAGAGGAACATACAAGGCAGCACTTTACTCTGCCATACCCAGAGTCATCAGGAGCGCACACGTACAGTCCATTCAGCACTACACTGATAGATTAGACTGCAGTGTGAGGTCTGGAGAGACGTATAAAATCAGTTTTAATGAAAATAATATGGGTTATTGCTCGCCGCAGTGCGGTGATACCAGGGTGCATAACCTGTAATTGAGCAAAGATTAAAAAATAACTAATGGAAAAATAACCCACAGGGGGTCAAGTATCAATCATCATACTCTATAAAAGACTCCAGCACTCAGCTCAGCGTCCCACAGAAGAAAAGAATAAAATTAAAAACATTAGCTCAATTTTTATAAATATTATCCAGGTATTAGGTACTTTAATGTATCTCTGTGTAAATGTACAACATCTCTTAAAGGGATCCTGTCACCAAGACCCCTTTTTCTGTATCCCCCAGGTCCCCATAGACGGAGCTGAGCCTTCCCACACAAGGTGGGCATTTGCAGCATATTGCAGCAAACATTCACCGGCAACAACCGTATGTAGTGCTGGCACCGACATAAATGTCTCCGGCAAAGCTGCTGGAGGCATTTAAATCCAAGTGCCCCCATCTTGGATTAGATCGCTGCCCCCCTGACATCATCGGGGGGCGGCAATTGGTTGCCATGACAGGCTCTGGTCTCGTTTTTACCTATTCATTACGATGTGCCATTTGCTCGTTGTAATGAATGAGGAGGAAAATTCTCATATTCTGCCATACTCTAGTATGGCAGTATATAATAGGATCAATCAGACAACCTAGGGTTAAAGTACCCTAGGGGGTCTGAAAAATAGTAAAATAAAAAATATTAAGGTCATGCAGTAATAAAAAATGGTAGCATTGGAAACGTCATCAAAAGTCTAAAAAAATAACACCACCCACAGCTCCGTACACCAAAGTATGAAAAGTTATTAGGGTCAAAAGCCTGGATTACAGAGGAACATACAAAAGTGCTGGATTACAGAGGAACATACAAGGCAGCACTTTACTCTGCCATACCCAGAGTCATCAGGAGCGCACACGTACAGTCCATTCAGCACTACACTGATAGATTAGACTGCAGTGTGAGGTCTGGAGAAACGTATAAAATCAGTTTTAATGAAAATAATATGGGTTATTGCTCACCGCAGTGCGGTGATACCAGGGTGCATAACCTGTAATTGAGCAAAGATTAAAAAATAACTAATGGAAAAATAACCCACAGGGGGTCAAGTATCAATCATCATACTCTATAAAAGACTCCAGCACTCAGCTCAGCGTCCCACAGAAGAAAAGAATAAAATTAAAAACATTAGCTCAATTTTTATAAATATTATCCAGGTATTAGGTACTTTAATGTATCTCTGTGTAAATGTACAGCATCTCTTAAAGGGATCCTGTCACCAAGACCCCTTTTTCTGTATCCCCCAGGTCCCCATAGACGGAGCTGAGCCTTCCCATACAAGGTGGGCATTTGCAGCATATTGCAGCAAACATTCACCGGCAACAACCGTATGTAGTGCTGGCACCGACATAAATGTCTCCGGCAAAGCTGCTGGAGGCATTTAAATCCAAGTGCCCCCATCTTGGATTAGATCGCTGCCCCCCTGACATCATCGGGGGGCGGCAATTGGTTGCCATGACAGGCTCTGGTCTCGTTTTTACCTATTCATTACGATGTGCCATTTGCTCGTTGTAATGAATGAGGAGGAAAATTCTCATATTCTGCCATACTCTAGTATGGCAGTATATAATAGGATCAATCAGACAACCTAGGGTTAAAGTACCCTAGGGGGTCTGAAAAATAGTAAAATAAAAAATATTAAGGTCATGCAGTAATAAAAATGGTAGCATTGGAAACGTCATCAAAAGTCTAAAAAAATAACACCACCCACAGCTCCGTACACCAAAGTATGAAAAGTTATTAGGGTCAAAAGATGGCAAAATGAAGATTTTTAGATTTTTTTTGGTACAAGAGGTTTTAATTTTTGGAAATGTATGAAAACATTATAACCACTATACAAATTTGGTATCCCTGTAATCACACCGACCCAAAGAATAAGGTAGACATAAATTCCAAGCCTACAAGAAATGCATTTTTTCACCATTTTCACTGCATTTGGAATTTTTTTCCTGCTTCCCAGTACATGGCATGGAATATTAAATAGCATCACTATGAAGTGCAATTTGTTACACAGAAAGCCCTCAAATAGCTGTTTACATGGAAAAAAAAGTTATGGATTTTTGAAAGGGGGGAGTAAAAAATGGAAACACAAAACTGAAAAACGGCCTCTGCGTTAAGGGGTTGTTCTGCACATATCCGCATGGCACGGTCGGCAAGAAGAGCAGGTGGATTGGAATGGCGTACAGAGGGGAGAAGTTAGGCGGGGAGTAGGTAGGGGGAGGTAAGCAGACAGCTCTGTTTCCTCTGTAGAGGTCTGACCAGGTTACTGCAGATAAACTTCCATTAATATAAACTAGTGCTAAGCTGCAGTGACTATGATCATTGGTTTCAGCTGGGAAAACTTTAGTGTTGCATCCCATGTGTTGATGCTATTGTATCATATGTGTACAGGATTTGTGATAGCAGGACTAAAGTTGGGCAGGTCCTCAAGCCAGGGAAGTGTACATTTCATGGTAGAAGGGGTTAGCCAAGTTCAGGTTTTTGGCGCTGAGACAGTTTTGGCATTATCATGTATATATTATAATATAAAATTGGGAGAAATACTACATGGAAGTGGTGGGGAAGCTGCCATTAACAGATTGCTGGCAGTAAAACCAGTTACCACTTAGTGAGACCACCAGAGACTGAGGGGCTCATTTACTAAGGTTCCGAACGGCGCACTTTCGTTTGGTTTCCCGAATATTTGCACCGAATTGCTCCGGGGTTTTTGGTGCATGCGATTGAATTGTGGCGTATCGGCGCCGGCTTTTGCGCGACAGAAATCAGGGGGCGTGGCCATTGGACAACCCGACTGATTTGGAAAAACCACGGAATTTAAAAAATGATTTGAGTTGCAAGATCAGCACTCACATGCACCGTGAAGAACAAGGTGAACTCCAGCGGACCTCGGCGCAGCAGCAACACCTGCTGGATATCGGGCACACGACCTTAGTGAATCCCGGCAGACCCGAATCCTCATCGGACACGCACCACATGATCGCGACTGGAACGGGTAAGTAAATTTGCTCCCGGGTGTTGATGTAATGATCTGTGGGTCGCTACCTCTGATCACTGGCAGATGTAAGCCTATAAGGAGACATAAAGGCCTCAGACCTATAAGACCCATACATGCATTGGAATTGTGAATGTATCTGTTGTAGTCAGGTGCTGCATTGCTCTGTCATTTTAAGCTTCAGTTTAGCAATATTATGGCTGCTCCACATGTATAATTGAATGTATTTACCGGGTTTTCTGCAGCAAATTCCATTAATTCATCTCTTATGCCATTAGCAAATCTCGAGATCAGTTGTGTATAGGTGTTAAAAGGGTGTAAGTAACATGTCACATCACCCCGAGGTGTCCCTGCTTATTTCAGTAACGTCAGATGTGTCTGGGAACTTACTCTGAAATTTGTCACAGTCAAGAGTTGCATTTGTGTCATTTTTGCACCACAAATTTCACACACAATTCACAGCAATCTGTCATCTACCACTGGACAAATTCTTTGAAACATTATCACTCACAATTGCCCGGTGCTATTTTTATGGCAAGTTCCATCTGTATCACAAGCCGCCTTCATTAGGCAGCGGTGCAGCGCACCTATTAGACTAAGGTCAAGTAGCTGGTAATTAGTATTCAAGACCATGTGAAGCCAAGAAGCAGAGTGTTATTCTAACATATTGAAGTGTCTTTTATACGGAGTACAGGGACAGGCTATAGTGTAGATGCATTGCATAAAATGCTTTAATTATTGCTCTCTTCATCTTATACAAGTAATCTGAAATCTGAAAAAAAAATGGATATATATTGAAGGCAGTCAGGGGCAATCCCGTATACTACACCCTCACAGCTCAAACATTCCTACTCCTGCCCAGTGCATTTACTATAGCCCTATACAAAACAATACAATGTAGTATCCCCCGTAACCCTTTGGCTGACAGGGTCCTTGTATTCTTTTTACATCCCAACAGTCACCTAATGGTCACAAATAGAACCGAATTATCAGGGATAAACAGGAATTACAAGGAGAGAGTGTATTCATTATAGGTCAATATATAAATGGTCCAAAAAAATATGGTGGAAAGTTGTTCCAGATTAAATCAAATCAAAAGTCGAGGGGGCACTGTCTCCGTTTGGAAGTAACAAGGTTTAAACACCAGAGGTGACAGGGCTTTTTGACCAGAACTGTGAATCTGTGGAATAGCCTGCCTCAGGCGCTTGTCACAGCAGGGACAGCAGAGAGCTTCAAGAAGGTCCTAGATGCCTTTCTACACATAAAAAACATTGATGGTTATGTTATATAGAATTGTGTGGTACAGCCCCGATACCCCCTGATGATGTTACGAACTTGTGAAACATGTCGAAGGGCTGTCTCTTTGTGTGAAATCTTAATAGCAACAGTGTGCTGCTAAGTAGGAATAGTAACTGAATATAAAATAGATAAGTAGACAGTGTGTAACTTATTAGGATGTATTGTCCCCTTCATTAGGGGTATGTAGTTATTGCGAAATATATATACAACAGCTCTTAGGAGTAACAGCTATAGGTTTGCCTGGCATTTGCCCCTCCACATTGACCTATAATAAACACATTCTCTTCCTGTAATGCTGATAAATATTAAGCAAAACATAGTTTACTACAATACTATCACTGCTGCATAATTTTAACCATATCTAGGGTATATATTCCCACTTTGAATAGCGTTATATTAAAGACTCATAACAAAGGTTATATTTTAATTTTGACTAATGGGTTCTATTAGTCCTCATTAGGTGACTGTAGGTATGTACTATAGCCAGGATATGGCAGATTCTTATGCCTGTCAAATTTATCCAGATATACTAATAGAATAGTCTATCTTAGTATATACAGCGTGTCATGTGACAATGGGGGAGTGTCAACACTGGCGCATGATGTAGTTCATGATGCATGACCTACAGTATAAGAGAACATTTCTAACATGGCATTTTACATACAGAAGTTCAGCTCAGCGTACTTTATGTTAGATAGATATGTGATATTGTTTAGGTAAGTTATATACAGGCAGTCCCTGCGTTATGGATAAGATAGGGTCCATAGGTTTCTTCTTAAGTTGAATTTCTATGTAAGTCAGAACTGTATATTTTATAATTCTACCTCCAGACAAAATTATTTTTTTGCCCCAGTGACAATTGGATTTTCAAACTTTTTTTGCTGTAATGGGACCAAGGATTAGGAATAAAACTTCATTACAAGCACCTTAGAACTGATCATTGCAGTCTGGGGCTATAGTAAAGTATCCAGAGAGCTTCACCAGAGGTCACAGAGGGCAGAGGGGTCCATCTTTAACTAGGGGTCGTCTGTAGATCGGTTGTCCTTAAGTAGGGGACTGCCTGTACAGTCAAAGGATTTTACAGTCCAATTGCATCCAGTGACGGTGTGAATGGAGTAAAATCTCTTTTATGGCTCAGAAGTCTCATCTATACAGACATCTGCTGGGAAAAATAGTCTAACTTTTTCAGTTTAATTTTCCTCCATAGCCTCCCGTAATTGATGACTTACTGTAATTACCTACTGCTACCTTTTGTAAAAGATTAATGATCTTCTGGCAGGCAAGGCTTCGCCAAGCCCTCTGCTGTCCGAAATGAAAAGAGAAATGGCAACCTCCCCCTGTGCTGTATATATAGGTACATACACACACATATCTGCCTATATACATATAGCTGACATTTAACAATCTACATACCACTCATTTCAATAGTATACATCGTGTTAAGGGTGACACTAATGTTTGCTACAACATTTGCTTTGCACATACAATACATAGATATACACTGAAATAGTTGAATTATGTAAAATTGAATGGGATGGAGGATAAAGCATGGACTATTTTAGTAGTACTGGTAAGAACTAAGAACTAGTTATGTGCAGGAGACCTTAAAGGGGTCCCATGAACAAACGAACGAAAGTTAGGCCTTATCCATGGGATAGGGCCTAACTTGCTGATCAGTGGGGGTTTTAGTGCTGAGACTCCCGCAGATCTCTAAAACGAGAGGCGGAGATGGCCGTGGATGATGACGCGCCATTCTGCAATTTCCGTCAGTTCCATAGAGATTAATGTAGCAATGGAGTCCAACAGACCCCTCATTTTCGCAATCTGTGGGGGTCTGAGACCCCCATGATCATCAAGTTTTGTTCGTGGGTAAACCACTTTAATTAACAAGACTTAGCTCTAATTTTCGCCATACTTCCCCCCTTAGATCAAAGGCTCAACTAGCCTCCTTGTGGATGTGTACTTGCTGAAAGGTAAGGAGGACTTTGTAGGTAGATATCAGATTGATGGGTTCATTTACCTGACACTCTTGCCCATCAGTTGTTCTTGTTTGCCTCCAACGCCAGGACTAACACATAGAATGGATCTTATGGTAGTGGCCAGACAAGGCATGGGTACATCCTTCTTTACTAGAGATGAGCGAGTATACTCGTCCGAGCTTGATGCTCGTTCGAGTATTAAGGTACTCGAAACGGCTCATTGCTCGGACGAGTATTTCCCCTGCTCGAGATCGAGCATTTAATTAAACAAACACAGTGAAGAACAATGAAGAATAGAATAAAAACAGTGAACACAGTGAACACAGGATCATTTAAGTGAAGAACACAGTGAAGAATAGATTACAGATGTTCGGCACATCTGCTTACTTGTCGGAAGATACGCGTGGAACGGCAGCAGGGAGACATCGCGCAGCAGGGAGACATCGGGCGCAGCAGGGAGACATCGGGCGCAGCAGAGACACATCGGGCGCAGCAGAGACACATCGGGCGCAGCAGAGACACATCTGGCGCAGCAGAGACACATCGGGCGCAGCAGGGAGACATCGGGCGCAGCAGGAAGACATCGCGCGCAGCAGGGAGACATCGCGCGCAGCAGGGAGACATCGCGCGCAGCAGGAAGACATTGCACGCAGCAGGGAGACATCGGGCAGCAGGGAGACATCGGGGAGACTTCAGTGGAAGAAGAGGAGCGGATCCCGGGACAGCGTATCTCCAGAAAAGTAAGCAGATGTGCCGAACATCTGCAATCTATTCTTCACTGTGTTTTTCACTTAAATGATCCTGTGGTCACTGTTTTTATTCTATTCTTCACTGTTCTTCACATCTGCTAACTTGTCGGGAGATAATATACGCGCGGAGCAGTGAAGAATAGATTGCAGATGTTTGCATACATCTGCTAACTTATCAGAAGACATTCTTTTTCAATTAAATAACACATTTTATTCCCGAACCATGGTCCCTTTGAAAAATGCTCGAGTCTCCCATTGACTTCAATGGGGCTCGTTATTCGAGACGAGCACTCGAGCATCTGGAAAAGTTCGTCTCGAATAACGAGCACCCGAGCATTTTAGTGCTCGCTCATCTCTATTCTTTACGTTTACTCTTAGCTGGGTATTATTGGTCAAGATTAAAAGTCATCACGTTGATTTTTCACAGCAACAAAGCGATATATTAACTATGGTGGGTGGTAGTTGAGGAAGTGTAAATTGCAGTCTTTAAAGACTTTTGTTTATGTTTTACCTATTTTTTTCATGAGAAAAAATTGATTCCTTAACCACAGAGTTTTAGTTAAGGCACATCTGTAACTGCAGCTCAGCTCCCATGCAAGTCAAAAGGAGCATAACTGTAATTACCAGGCTTGACCACTACACAGAGAGTGGAGCCATTTCGTTTTGGGGCTCAGCTCTCTGTGTTAGTGGGCAGAGGTAGCTGTGAACAGCTGATCAATGGGGGTCAGAACCCCTATGATCTGATATTTAACCACTGTACCTTACAGATAGATACTCAGTGTAAGTAACTTGAAAAACCCCTTTAGCTCCTCAGTTTGTGCCCTGCATAGAATCATGTGATAGATTCTCTTTTTCTTGATTACAGTTTAGGTTGAATCTACAGTACCTTAAAATTATGGCTAAATTAAGAAATGTATACACATTAACTTGCTTTTTGGAATATTGAATCTTTCCTCTAAGCTTCCAATATAGAATTGATGTGGCAGTGAAGCTTTTAATATATGCTGTCTTATATTTTATATCATTTCAATGTTTAAAATGTTCCGATAAACTAATCTTAGGCATATTTACATTTTTTTATACAGCGGAAAAGGGAAATGATGACTTCTATTCAAAGCGAAGACACCTTGCAGAACTTGCAGCAAAGGGAAGCCTGCCTTTACATCCTGTACGTGTGGAACAAGAAAGATCCTACAGCCCTGAAGGTGGTACTCTTGGTGGCACAATGAGTGGCACTTTAGGTGGCACTCTCGGAGGCACACTTGGTGGGTCATTAGGAGGCACTCTTGGTGGCACGATGGGTGGCACACTTGGTGGGTCACTGGGTGGAACCATTGGTGGAACCCTTGGTGGTGGTACACTGGGTGGCACACTTAGTGGTGGTACGTTAGGTGGCACACTAAAATTAAATGGACAGAAATCTAAAGTCACCAAAATACATAATCATCCACTGGCCTCATCATACAACCCTGACTACAAAACCTGGGACCACACTGAGCATTCCCTGCGGAGGCAGGCCTATGCAACAAAGAAGCATTGCCCGGTGGAGTCAGTAAATGAACAAATCCCGTCACAAAATCAGCACTATGTTCCTTCACAGCCATACTTTGTAACAAACAGCAAAACAGAAGTAACTGTCTGAAAAATAAAAATAAAAAATTCACCCTACTGGAATCAAACACCATTGAGGGTATAGAAATGGAGGTCCTTGTATGCCGATGATCATGAAGAGCAGATTGGGTTTTTCGTGTCCAGCAATACAGTAGAGGAAAGCAATTAGGGACTCCATTTTTTACTTCACAATGAAGGATAAGAAAAAAAAAACGTTTGCCTATGCTTTTCTAAAGGAAAAAAAAACTAAGGATTTCAATTTTATGTTATGGAGTAGCACAACAGAGTCTTCATCTCTGCAAAAATTAACATGGTTGTTCTTAATTGCTGAAGAGGATGTGCTGAAGTGGAAGTTACCAGGGGGTGGGGCAATATTTTTGTAAAAAAAACAAAAAAAAGAAAAAGCCTAAAAAAGGGAAAATGTTAAAAGAGTGATTACTTTCATTATCATCTCTTTGCACATCTGTGAAAATCCATCTGAAACAAGGCCTTTCCATCTATAAGAAGCAAAAAAAAAAACAACAAATGGTCAAGAACCTCAATAAGACTGTTACATAAAAATGGGAATGGAGCCTTTCTTATTGATGGAAAGTTTGGATATGTTCAAAAAAATGGACTATTTTACATATTAAGGTGAGAAAAACTTTCAGCAAAAAAAAAAAAAAGACACTAAAAGTTTCTCCATTTGAGAAGAGATTTCGGAAGAAAAAAAAAATCAATATGTTCTTCCTTTCCTTGCGTTCCACATGTGAGCAGTTGGGGGAAAGTTTTCTGCACTGTCTGTTCTAACTTCTTTATCAGTCTCTGTTTGCCTATTTTCACTTGCTTATGACTGGAAAAAACATACAAAAGTGGGCGGTGCCTTTAATGTACTTCTATTGTTCAATGAAAAGTCTTGTTTGTTCCTTTTGGCTGAACTCCTTACATTTTACTAGTCTTTTCTTTGTAACATAGTTTCAAATGTGTTCTTCTTTAGTTATGTTGTGCATAAATATAATTGCAGTGTTTTAGGTTCATGTTTTATTCATTATTTTTTTTACTTTAGATACAATGTTTGCCTTTTTGTCCTTAATTACTGTTTTTTTTTTAAATTTTGGATCAGCAAAAAAAAAAACTGATAAAAAAGGAAAAAATATCAAATATAGTTTACCTCTTTGGGTCATTATGTGAATGTTTTGCTTCAAAATGCATGGGGCTGCCACATCTGATATATTCAGTGTACACACATACCTTGGATATGCAACCATATGATAACAAATCAAGAGTATAAATCACGGCCATACAGTATATTATATTCCCTGCATATGCCAATATAGTAAAAATGGAAATATAGCTATATAATATATATACTATGGCTATATAATAAACATTTGTGTTTTGCTGTCAAATAATGCAAATGTGTTAACCCATTAGATGAACTTGTTCTTGTATTGGCTTTTTTAGACATTTGTGCACTTGGGCATAAATGTGCCTTAAATTATGTAAACATTAGAGTTTGTTCATACACTTTGTCCCACCAAACATATGGAGAGATGTTAGAAGGTATTATTTAAAAAAAAAAAATTATAGGATAGCCCTGCCTACTGTTGTCATTCAGCTACATTACTAATGAAAAAAATAAACAACACTTTTGGTTCCCTTTTGATTAAGCAACTGTATGAACAAATTATTTCCAAATCATATATTTCCAATCATTGACTTGTGCGACATGTTCTCTATAATACATAGTAGGGAATTTAAAGTTCCTTTAAATGAAGTTCATTTAAATAAATGGACCTTCAGTAGTGGCTTGTGTATGGCAAACTTCATTTAGTTAAAAAAAGTGCCTAAAAGAAAGCGGAAAGACAACAACCTCATGTTTTAAAGGTTATGTCATTAAGGGTGAATTTTATATGATAGAATTGGGATGCATAAAATAGTTTCTGATGCAATACAGACTAATTTGAAGCTAATATGGGTTCACATATTTGTCATTGAGTCAATTTTTTTAAAATCATAAATGTTAGGTAGAGTGCCAAGAGCATGACTACTTCAACCACGTAATCGGCTGGTAATGAAGAGCAATTTGTACAAGAGAAATCATTAGTACAAAAGTAGATCTATGCATTTCTATTTGTTCTTTTTTATATTTACCAAGTTGATCACCTGTTTTAAGTCTAATCTCAATTCTTCTGAAAATACGACCTTTCCACCAGCTCGTAATCTTTGTATCCTTTAATGGGCAATGCTCCACTAATTCCAGATTGGTTTAAACTTTCTTTATAGCCCCCACCGTTCATGGTTTGTTTAGATCACAATGGCCCACATTTATGTAAGTGTTTGTGCCACTTTTTTCTGTCTGACTTGGCACTGAAAAGGACGTGCAAACTGCTTGCCCATGTATTTATGAAGTGTCTACCCCAGTTTTGTATCACGGCTGCACTGTGTCTGATTCTCCACAAAATTCTGCACCTAAAGGGGTGTTCTGGTGCATAGTCGGTCCATGAGCCACATTTATTACTGGGACTTGACACAATTGGCTGTCACACGCTGTATGTTAAAGGTGCACCATAAAAAAGTTTGTGTACACTTCCATAGCAGTGCCAGATTCATGATGACTGTTTTAATTAATAATGTGCACCCTGCACAACCCGCAGGCAAACTACACTTACTTTTGATATATGTAGCCCAATACAGTAATTAGGCCCTAAGTTTATAAGTAGGTGGTCCGATCCTGGAGTGATACTGACCATCATGCATTAGAGAGCCTAATTAGCATATTTTGTGCCAAAACGATTTGGCCCAGATTTACTAAAGCCCCTGCACCAGTCTGACTTTGCACGTTCTTTCATGTGCAAACTGTTTTGCACAGGTATTTAAGAAGTGCCTGAGACACATTTGTGGCACTTTCGATGCTTCGTGGTGTATGCGGCACTATACCTGATGTGACACAAAATTCCGGTGCACAGTTGGACCAAGCGCCATGCAAAGTCCAACAGAAATGTGTTGCATGCCCCATGTTTACGGTGCACCAAAAAAAATGGGGCAGTGCAGGGGGTGCCAGATTCAGGAAGAACTAGCAACAATAATTCTGAATCTGGCTCCCTCTGCACACTACACATGGGCACTTCACGTAGTGCACACTGTACTGTTTTTGATAAATGTGGTCCACTGTACTGATTATGGAGGAATGGAGGAGGCTGGAGAAAAATTCGAACTCTACTAGATTTGGAGCAGTGACACATATCAATGGAGGTAAATAAGTGGAGTTGATGGAGGTCTTTCATTTCTAAAGTTGCAACTAACCACAAATATATTTTGTACCCAGGCTGAAATCTGCTATTATTGTGTTCGGTTGTCTAACATAATTGTGGTATGATTTTTGTTTACAATTGATAGGGAAATATGTTATTTAAGGCTTCTTTATGTCTTTGTAAGTATGCTAAAACATAAAATGAAATTCAACTAATGATATCCTTACGGCTGATAACACTGTCAGCAAATTAGGAGCTAATATCCAATACACTTATAACTCATAAAAAAACAATTGTGGAGTTTTGTGCCCAGTCAACTTTTTTAAAGGAGGGCAAGTTTTTTTCAGGAATTTATTGTGCATTTCCCATTTTTACTATATATTTAACAAACCCTGTTGTACCCTATTAAGATAAAGGCAGAAACCTAGTCTTCTGTTAAACATTCTCCTGTTATCCTTACATAAGTTAACAACAATGAATTAATGTATAATAAAATTTGCAGGCACAAAGGGTTAATGTATATGTAAGTGTAATTGGTGTTCTGCACAATTGGTGTGATGTCAAATTAGAGCTGAATTGGACACTTCCTAACGGCTACAGTGACCCTAGACAATTTGGGTAATTGCTACTAATAATAATAATTAATATTATTGATATTACCCTAAACATTTAAACAAAATCAATGTATTATTTAACTGATCCCAAACACTGTCTATTAGATAATAATAATCTTCTATCCTGGCACTAAAGGTTAGACTGGCAATTGTTAAAAATATCCAATTTGTTTTTGAAGATCTATAGTACTTACAGGCGATGCTTCGTGGGAAAAGAATTAGTCTGAATATTCTCATTTTAACCCATTATGGGATAATTAGTATACATGCATATTCTTCTACATATACAAAAGCTGTGGGCTTTGGGGCTTCAATAGACACCAAAATAGGGCCTCCCATTATGTATTTTTGAAGTGGTGAACCCCAGGGAACCTTGATCTCAACATTATTATGTCTGTCTGAAATTACATGATGAGAAAAAGAAAAATTTACTAGTTCCAATAACTATAGTGTCATATTTTTTAGTCAGTGCAAATAGATTTTTAGAAAATATAAGGTGAGTGCTCACCTTCTGATGGTTGTGTTATGTCACAACCGCACTATACACATATTGATGTTGACCACAGTGGTGATCTTTTCAGCTGGTGCAGCCTTGTGGAATCCCAATCTTGTTAGACTCAAGCCGGGCAGGATAACCAGAGAGTTTTTGGGGTTAAGAAAAAATCCACTTGAGGCCCTCCTTCTCATATAAATGTAGGAACTTTATTTAAGTCACTAAAAAGGGGGAGGTAGAACGTATTAACCAAATGGATATAGAATTTCCACCCTTTGTAGATAGTATAAAAATTATTTGTATACACGTTTCGAATCTGAACTAGATCCTTCATCAAGACTGATGACATATATAGTTCAGATCCGGGACACGTATCCAAATCATTTTTATACAATCTACAAGGGACGGAAATTTTATAACCATTTGGTTAATATGTTCTACCTCCCCTTTTTTGTACTTTTTACATAGAGTTCCTATATTTATAGAGAAGGAGCTCCTTAACTGGATTTTTTTCTACAGGGTTTATTAACCCAAAAAAAACCTCTCTGGAATTACATGATGGGACAGAAGGATTTGAGCAAGCCTACATCCAAAGAATTTAAAGGGAACCTGTCATCAGAAATTGGCCTAATAAACCACTACTGGTATATTGACAAGCACCTGAACAGCTTCTAGTTCATGTTTCTCACATGGTCCAGGGCGGTGGCATCATACAGAACATCTTCTTTGAAGTGAGATGCAAATTGGTTTAGTAAAGTCAAGGAGGCGGAGAGTTTAACACTGAAGTCAAGCTTTCCCTGCTTGGTAATACCCTATTCTCTGTAATTCATGGTCCTGCATCCAGGGACATAATTGACATCAGTCACATAAGAGGAAGTGTTCAGAGGCAGGGAGAGCTTGACTTTGGTGTTAAACTCTCCAACTCCCTGACTTTATACATCTAACTTACATCTTACTTCAAAGTTGATTTTCTGGATGCTACCAGTAACCTTGGGCCAAGAAAACAACAAGACCTAAAAGCTGTGTAGCTGCTTGTCAATACACCGGTAGTAGTTTTTTAAGGTCAATTTCTGATGACAGGTTACCTTTAAGAACTTGCTGTAGTTTGGAAACAACCAGAGTTCCTTTAAAAAAAAAAAAAAAAATCCTGTGCGCAAGTATAGCAAAAAGTAATGATGCGGATCTGATGGACAAACCAACAATTCATTTGATTTATATGTCACTTTTGTTCATTTTCATTTCGTTGTTAGCTTAAAATAAACTATTAACACATTTATTCTTAAAAGCATTCTTAATTTGTCTCCTTTTTCTATAACCGCCTCGTACTTTTGCACAATACTATAAATAATCCAATATAACAAAAGTCTTCATTACCATAATGCATCAAGAATCCCCACAATGTTCTGTATTATGTTTGTTTACACCCGGATCTTTTCACACCCTGTAATTTGGTGTATGTATATTTGATCACAGAATATTTGGGACCTTTTAGCTTCTAGCAGTTGCTGTATGCATTTTTTTCTCGCCCTTGAAGCAACCTACAGAGAGAAAAGCTCTTAGTAATTATATTAGTTCAATGTTCACAACATATTCACATTCTGCCTATGTAATTTTGTTCTGTTCATATAATTAAAGCAAATTAATGTTTATTTCTCACATCAAGATAAAGGTTCCATAAATGCAAAATGCTAATGTTCAATCAACTAATTAAAAAGTCATTTTCCTGGAAGACTATGCATTTAGAAATGTTGCTTTCATGTAGACTTTACAAGCTTGTAATGAACATATCAATTGTATGATACGCTGCATTCTGCAGAAATCTCTCCGGCTGATCTCTAATCTGCATTTTAAATCTTTAGGGCCATCTGCATTATAGTAGATTGGATTTTTTTTTTCTTTTACCATTATAAATGCAGGCAGATTAGATACTAATTGTTTTAGTAATGCATCAAAAGACAATTTTCTCATTAAAAGGAACAAACAGAGGTGATCCCTGATTCTATTAGAGAACTGTCTCACATCTCTTTTGTCAACATTACATTTCTCTTGAAAAAATAAACTAGATTACATTGATGTTCATACAATCTGTTTAGGGTCTTAAATAAACAGAACTGTAATTGCTCTAAGAGGTTTTATCATTAAAAACATCCATCCCATATTCTGTAGCTGGTCAATGGGCATCCTACCGCTGGAAAAATATGGGAGAACATTTCGCCCTGAGCTGCTCTATACAAGTCAAAACTTCCAAGACCACTCTCTGATCTAGTGAGTAGTGGGACAATCCGTGATGTCCTTTAAAGTCTACAGCATTTCAGTGGGCGTTTCAGTTCTACCAAAGGCAGGGTGTTCCAGCATTTGGGCTCCCATCATGAGAAGAGAAAACCCCTTTGAAGAACATCTACCACCAGGATGAAGGATTGGAGACCAAGCGCACTTACATGCTGGTGTGTGCCCCCTCTGCCAGGGTCTGATGTTGCTCCTTATCCTTATTGTTTTTACCAAAAAAAGGCTTTCAAAATTATGCAGATTAGCTTAAAGGGCTCCGGGTTCCATAGCTGTTAATGGATCCTGGAGCCCCTCATGATCATTTGCATACATTGTAAATCAGCGCATAAGAAGCTAAAAGAGAAGCAGATCTTGACAGAGGGGGCACACACCAGCATGTAAATGTGCACGGTCTACGATCCTTCATCCTGGTGGTAGTTTTCCTTTAAAAGAATATTCGCAGTGCATGTCAACCCCAAGAGAGAGGTTTATGATTCAACCAATCCTTACATACTGCACTAGACACTGATGCTCCTCCCTCAGCATTAAAAATGTTATCCAGAGCTTCTTAAATATGATGATATGATCATTCTGAATTTTATAGACGGAATCATAAACTTTTTATGTTAAGAGATGTCTACAATTTTTGCCAACAGCCAGATATATGATCCCCCTTACATAGTAAAATACTTTGGTAGTATTTACGAGGATTTATTGGTTATAAGAACTTTTCATGGTGTAAAGCAAATTCATCATGATTATAATAGATCAATATTACATCAACTCACCCGGTATTATTCAGACAGATACATTTATCTTTATTCGGATTTGATAGACTATACTATAATATACTAGTATCATATAACATAATAGCATATTTATACTGGATTAAAAGAAAATGCAATCTGCTGCTCAGGATTAAATGTCTATGTGCCAAAACTAAAAGCTGCTTGCTGTGCCAATCATCCCACTTGAAAGGCTTGTCTGGGATTTTAGGAAAGAGCAGGAAGAGGCATAGAAATAAAAAATAAAATCCATTACTTACCACTTACAGCACTTGTCTATTTCATTGGTCCTGCCATGATGACATCATTCATGTGACTGCTGTGACCAATCATTTGTCTCATCAGCATTGTTTGGCATGTTTAATTTTCTGCTCTAAGGCAACAATCTTCTTGGCAACACCCTTAGGCAATGATAAATGTTGAAGTGAAATATAAAAGATTTCTAGCAAGAGCCTAGCCCACAATCTGAAATAATCCCTGTAAAGAGGTACATTATACTTTATTTTAGTGCTCCATTATTCCCTAGTGAAATTTAACTTTTTGAAAAGTATTTTGAAGTAGTTTACAAAAAAGTCTCTTGTACATAGTAAACTTTTTTACTTTCTTAAGGTACATTTCTTGCTCCTGAAATTTGAGGAAGCCATTTAGATGTAAAATGATAATTCTTGGTACAAATTTATATTTAAATTCCTTGTCCTAAGTTGTTCTTACAAATGAATATTTTATGGTTCTTCTGACCTGTTTCCACCAGATTAGAGGTGAGTGAATCGATTTGTTGATTTATAGATTCAATATTAATCTGCTAATTTGCCGACACCAAACTGAATCAACAATTTTTGCTTCAGACAAATCTTTCAAAACGTGGGCTAGCGCTATTGCTGTCAATTATCCCAGCATTCAGCGACAGGGTTAGGGATAACCCTAACAGTGACTCGAACTAAAAAAAATATAAAAAATAAAAAAACAAGATCAGACCTTTTATAAAAAAAAGTTTGAGGACTAAAGGGGTTATATACCCATTTTAGAGGACAATGGGAGCAACTTGAGGTTCAGGCGAATTTGATTCAGGCCAGAACTGTCAACATTCTGTGCAGCTTCTCCAAATTACATCTTGAATTATTCGCTTATTACTACTCCATATTCTATCTTTCTCAAAGACATAAAAGGGAACCTGTCATCAGAATTAGCCTAATAAACCACTACCAGTATGTTGTCAAGCAGTTGAACAGCTTCTAGATCATGTTTCTTTCATGACCCAGCTTGGTGGCATCATCCAGTAAATCATCTTTGAAGTTAGGTGTATAAAGTCAGGGAGGTGGAGAGTTTAACACTGAAGTCAAGCTCTCCCTACCTCAGAACACCTCCTCCCAAGTGCTTGACATCCTGCAACTGACAGGAGATCTGATCAATGGTGTCCCTGGACATAGGACCATTAATTACAACAAAGGTGCATTTAAAGGTATAAAAAGCTTGAAAGCTTCAGTGTTAAACTCTCCGCCTCCTTGACTTCATAAAACCAATTTACATTTCACTTCAAAGTTGATTTTCTGGATGATGACACACTGGGCCATAAGAGAAACATGATCTAGAAGCTACTCAGCTGCTTGACAACATATTGTTAGTGGTTTATTAAGCAATTTTTCTGATGACAGGTTCCCTTTAAAGAAATGCAATTCTAAAGCAGTGTTCCTAAGTCAAATGCAACCTACCCCATGTTCAAATACACCATATCATATCCAAAAATAATTATCATAGACTGCGGTGGACTGATAAAGAGCACAAAGACAGTGCGATTATGTCTTAGAGATTTGGCATGTTACCCCTGGAGGTTGAGACTAGAGATGAGCGAGCACTAAAATGCTCGGGTGCTCGTTATTCGAGACGAACTTTTCCAGATGCTCGAGTACTCGTCTCGAATAACGAGCCCCATTGAAGTCAATGGGAGACTCGAGCATTTTTCAAAGGGACCATGGTTCGGGAATAAAATGTGTTATTTAATTGAAAAAGAATGTCTTCTGATAAGTTAGCAGATGTATGCAAACATCTGCAATCTATTCTTCACTGTTCCGCGCGTATATTATCTCCCGACAAGTTAGCAGATGTGAAGAACAGTGAAGAATAGAATAAAAACAGTGAACATAGGATCATTTAAGTGAAAAACACAGTGAAGAATAGATTGCAGATGTTCGGCACATCTGCTTACTTGTCGGGAGATACGCTGTCCCGGGATCCGCTCCTCTTCTTCCACTGAAGTCTCCCCGATGTCTCCCTGCTGCCCGATGTCTCCCTGCTGCCCGATGTCTCCCTGCTGCGCGCGATGTCTCCCTGCTGCGCGTGATGTCTTCCTGCTGCGCGCGATGTCTCCCTGCTGCGCCCGATGTGTCTCTGCTGCGCCCGATGTGTCTCTGCTGCGCCCGATGTCTCCCTGCTGCGCCCAATGTCTCCCTGGTGCGCGATGTCTCCCTGCTGCCGTTCCGCGTGTATCTTCCGACAAGTAAGCAGATGTGCCGAACATCTGTACTCTATTCTTCACTGTGTTCTTCACTGTGTTTTTCACTTAAATGATCCTGTGTTCACTGTTTTTATTCTATTCTTCATTGTTCTTCACTGTGTTTGTTTAATTAAATGCTCGATCTCGAGCAGGGGAAATACTCGTCCGAGCAACGAGCCGTTTCGAGTACCTTAATACTCGAACGAGCATCAAGCTCGGACGAGTATACTCGCTCATCTCTAGTTGAGACCCTAAGATCTAAAAGAAGGATGCAAGGCGGATTGTTTCAATCTCGAAAATGAATAAAGATTGTATTTTTATAACTTTTTGTTTGGTGGTAAGAGTGATTAAGGATGATAACCCTAACCTGTATGGAATTACATATTGATTTTACATTTTACCATTGAAGATAGAGATACCATCCTTCACATAGATCTTTGTGCAAGAATTTTCAAATGACATAAGGGCAGCCCCTATGATATTTCAATGAACCAACTCATAAATTCTATCCAAATATTATTGATAATAAATATATTTTCACATAAACCTGACATACTGTAGCAATATCTTTGTGCCTCTTAATGATGGTATTTTAGTTATGGTATTGAAACATATTAAAATGTGAAAGAAAGCCTCTAAAATTGTATGCAAATGAGTGAATTTTATATAATTAAATTTCATAATGTTCTGTGATACTTAAATTGTTATATTGTATAGAAAACCATATGCACATATTAACTAAATTGACATATTATATATTACATGCATATAAAAAAATAAAGGACTTTCTCCAGAATCTTTTGTTTCTTGGTGAAACAAGGAATCAAATATATTCACTGTGTATAATATGTAGCCGTAATCTTAAAAGCAAAAGTAAATACCGCCATATGACATATCTCTTTCATAAAATGGTAATATTGATAGAAAGTTATTTGGGATTAATTATTATGGAAAAATGACTAAGCTTCAGACTTATTTTACTTTCTGTATTCTCCATTAATTTGAAGAGAGTAAATCACAAAAAATTTTACTATGTTATCCTTGGTCACAACAGAACAAATCTCAGAAAGTGACATCTCTCTACTGTACCATAATGTTAGTGAGTATTTATGTTTTTCCTAAAAATGTATCAGCAGAAATTGACCTAATAGACCGCTACGAGTAAGTCATCAAGCAGCTGAACACCTTCTAGGTCACTGACAGCAAACCTTTTAGACATCGAGTGCCCAAACTACATCCAAAATCCACATTTTTTTTTCAAAAAGTGCCAATGTAACGATTAAGGCGCAACTTATTACTCCCTGCTCTGTCACATGTTTAAATTGTATAGGCACCTGAGGACACCAATACAGTAGAAAGAAGGAGAAGAAGCTTGGATCATCATTGTAGCTTCCTTCTAGGGTCCTGGGAATAAAAGAGGCCTTGACCCCTTTCTGGTGAACCCTGCCCTGGGGTGAAGGCAAGAAGGAGGGGGGGGGGGTCTGAGTGCCAATCAACTTTGAAGGAAACAGAGAGTCTAACACTGAAGTCAAGCTCTCCTCACTTAAGAATGCCCTCTTTACTGCATTTGTTGGTCCTGCACCCAGACACATCACTAACCAGATCTCCTTCATTTTGAGGTCAGGAGAGCTTGACTTCAATGCTGAGCTCTCCACCTCCATGACTTTATAAAACCAGTTTACAAAGTTGATTTTCTGAATGATGTCACCACACTGGGCCATGAAAGAAACATGATCTAGAAGGTGTTAATGTGATTCACAACATACTGGTAATGGTCAATTAGGTAAATATGTGATGACAGATTCCCTTAAATTCATCCCATCCAGGAGTATTGGACACCAAAGAGCAGTGACTAGAGGGTCTTCTCAAGGGTTTGTTTTCTAGAGAGATTTCATTGTATAATTCAGTTCAACTGTGTCTAGAATACCAGGTGGATACTACCACTTCTTTGAATATTGAACATTACATATTTACAAATCTATCTGTTCTGTTGGGGCCCTTAACAGATTGTCTAATGTTCAGGTCTAGATAAAGAGGTCAAGATACACAACTGTATTGTGCTATTGCATGGAAGAGCACGGACATTATAATAAACACATGGACACTTTTGACTTGGAATAAAACATTATTAATGCAAATGTTTACCTTCGGTTTCAGAATGCAATCTTCATGTCTTCATTCATTTTGGACCCCCTGATATGCAGTTTACAATATACCTCTAGTTAAGGCTTCCATGTAGCCATGTCTACCCTAGTAATACATGAAGAATCTGAGGTCCTTGTGTTCAGGATGCTTCTGCTTTCTCTGGTTTGTAGGAATTGGCAGAGCTCCATTCCTGGATCGATTTCTCCAGCAGCCTATGGTGGCCCCTCTTTTTTTCTTGTGTTTACAGGCACTGATGCTGAGGAATATTTATTTACAGGCCAAATTGTTTCAGCATTATCTCTTCTGTGGGTTCCCCTCTCTCTACACTTATACACATAGTTTTAGATTCTTCCCATTATCCCTTGTGTGTGCTTCTAGACCTTCTGTGATTGACCCTTTCTCAAAACTTGAGCTCTGACCATCCCTTTCTCCATCCTTTCTATTATTTCTAGTACGAGAAAGGGAAAGGACAGCAGAGAGAGAGAAGAGGTTGCCAGAGTAGTGTTGAATACAAACTATTTCAGAGGCAGCAGGAGAGCCGGCTATAAGAGGCAGTGGCACATACTGTGCAGCAGTAAAATAATATAACATTTTCAGAAGAACATTTTAGAAGGTTGAGTTATAAATCATTTAGATATCAAATGAACAATGACTAAATTTTAAACAAAAGTGTCTATATCCTTTGAATCCAGACAAACCTATGTTGTTATTTTCGATATCCACATAACCCTGTGCTAAATGCAATCTACCTATAAAGGTAGATCGGATGGTAGGTGGATGAATAGGACGTGAAGATAGCCCTTAAAAGGGCTATCCTCACGTCCTATTGATCCACCTACCACCTGATCTACCTTTATAGGTAGATTCGTGGTGTTAGGTTCTCTTTAAGTCACACAATTACTTTGTTCCTGGGATATCATTGTACTTCTGTATGTTGAAATCATTGTGACTTGAAACCATAACTTTATGGAAGACAAGCATTTAGCTAAGAACCGGAAAATGTCAAAATAAACGAAAAAATGGGAACCCCCCAAAAAAACATATTACATTGCTGCAAGAAGCTGTGAATCAAATTATTATGCAGGGATGATGGCTTTATAAATGGAAGCTTCCCTCATCTGAAGTCCATAGGAGCAGTACAGAACATGTAGTACCACAGTGTAGTATAGGGAGGCGCTACTAGAGAGCTCAACGAGTGCATCTACTGCCGTAAAAAATGTAGGACATCCATGCTGATTCTGTGTCAACCAACCAATGACACTGCATTGACACTGTATTGTATGTTCAGTGTGGTTTCACCTTACAATGGCCTAGGGACCACTGTATTATAAAGGTATTATAAGCTAAAAATTCCTGCAAGTGACACTTCAATTGCTACAAAACTGCAACTCACCATACTCTCCTAAAGAGTAGATGTCCTGGTGGTGTTGGTGGCAGCCTATCTTAATGCGAAGTGTCGAGATTGAATGCAAGACTCCTACCAGAGTAAAAGTAGACAGCCCTACTGTCCCCAGATGGTTGGTGGTGCACCCGTGCCACAGACGAGCCCCATTTTATTATTTGGTGTGGATGTCCCTAACCTCTTTGTATGATGAGCTTGGGATTGAACTGAAGAGTCAAAGGTTACAGGCTACTGAACAACATGAGTCTAAGTGTATTTTAGCAAAGCGGTAATTGCACATAACATTCGTTTTTATGATCTGCAATGTTTGTATCTTACTGTTTTGAGTTCATTGCCCTCTTCTAGAATGTTGCTTTGTTTTCTTATTCTTTACTTACAAATGTCGTGGACATATTTTATGTGATAATATTTTAGTATATGTATGTTCTATAGGTAGGTTGGTGTTTAAGCTTGTTGAAAGCAAGGTCTAATACACCATTCAAGCCTACAATTGCATATTTGTGTTTCCTTTTGATCTTTTTATATGAAGAATGTTTGTTTTGTTTACATACAGTATGTACTCGTTCTATATTATAGGAATTTCTTACCTGGCAATAAAAATGATTATATGTCACCTTACATTCTGATCTATGACTCGTTGCAATGAGTACTAAGAATTTTCCTAGTGATAAAACCAAATGCATAAAATATTATTGAATTACTGAACAAAACATTAAAATTCACTAAACAGTGTCTTTTATTACATGAATACAAACAAAGCTTCTTTGCTTCATTCATTATACTCGGTAGAAAAATTATAAACGTTTTTCTTGTAGTGTTAACAACTATTTGGGGGCACTTTTAAGGGGCTTTCCTATAATAAACTATTTATAAATGTCTGATTGTGGGAGTCCAACAGCTTTGTCTCCCTGCGATTGGTGGCTTGAAGTTCCCAAATCTGCCTGTGCTTCATTGGTCTTCCGGGACCATGAATGGGCTAGGGCATCCTGCCTTATTTTGTTTTGGATTTCTAGAATACCTTACAGGACAGGGCAATTTGGGAATTCATTTGCAGTGCAGGCAGATTAGGAGGAATTGGATCCCCCATTGTGTCAAGACTTGGTTGGCCTTTTCAAATAACAAGATAACAACGCTTAATGGGTTGTCTAACATAATTTTGAAAGAAGTCTTTGAGCCTAAACCAGAAATGGATCCAGTATGTTATGGAATATCTTGGATCAATATCTCACAATGGTGATATCAGGTCGTACATGGTGCCAATAAAATGAATATGTGTCTAGGTGACAATATAGCTTGGACTTACACTAATGGGGTCACCTCTTATAGTACCTGTACAAATTGGTTACTAGAGGAATATTGTATGCCTAGCCTATTAGGACAAGCCCTTTAGATCTGCCAATATGTACAACTATCTAGATGTAGAAGCACAGCAAGGATTCCCATGAAGGAAAAAAGTTGTGTTCTTTTACTTTAACATTTCTGCCATGTAAAATGAGTTATTTTAATGTTTTTAAATCAGTATTATGAAAAGAGATATTTACAATGAAAAAGTCCTGTCCTTCCCTTTACAGAGAATATCCGCCTCAGAGACAAGCACGCCATAGAAGAAGAGTTCACCTTCGGAAGCTCACTTAGTGACAGTACTATTGTTCAAGGTTGAAATGAAATTTTAATTTTATGAAAGGGAAGATTATACTGTACATTAGAGTCAAAAGACAGGAAGAAAACATAAATAAAGCCTGTATTCCCATAACTGGATTTATTCCATTCTGTACAAAACATATACAGTGCAAGTGTATGGATACAATATTGTGTCTTGAAGAACTTGAATATAGTGATGAGCGAGTATACTCGTCCGAGCTTAATGCTCGGTCGAGTATTAGCATACTCGGACCGGCTCGTTGCTCGGACGAGTATTTGCCCTGCTCGATAACGAGCATTTAATTTAAAAAAAAAAAAGTAAAGAACAGTAAAAAAATACAATTAAAACATTTAATTTAATCATTTAATTGAAGAACACAGTGAAAGAACACTGTGCAGAATAGATTGCAGATGTTCGCGAACATCTGCGATCTGCTCCGGAGACACGCGTGCAGAACGGTGTTCTCCGCAATAGTATTCGAAGAACAATACGTGTAGAGAACAACTTGCAGATGTTGTCAAACATCTGCAAGTTGTTCTTCACACATATTGTTCTTCAAATACTATTGCGGAGAACACCGTTCTGCACGCGTGTCTCCGGAGCAGATCGGAGATGTTCCGGAGACACGCTTGCAGAACGGTGTTCTCCACAATAGTATTTGAAGAACAATATGTGTGAAGAACAACTTGCAGATGTTTCCAAACATCTGAAAGTTGTTCTTCACACATATTGTTCTTCAAATACTATTGCAGAGAACATCGTTCTGCACGCGTGTCTCCGGAACAGATCGCAGATGTTCGCGAACATCTGCAATCTGTTCTGCAGTGTTCTTTCACTCTGTTCTTTTAGTGAAAACATCTGCACTGAACAGTGCTCGTTCAGTTTTTAATTTTACTAAAAAATGCTCGGGTCTCCCATTGATTTCAATGGGGCTCGTTACTCGAAACGAGCACTCGAGCATCAGGAAATGTTCGGCTCGAGTAACGAGTACCCGAGCATTTTAATGCTCGCTCATCTCTACTTGAATAATTGACACACAATTGGAGATGGCATTATAATTGTTAAATTCAATGAGAATGCAAGGCATAGCTGATCTAATGAATTTTGGGAGTAGTCTAGTCTAGAGGGGATTTGCTGTTCTTCATCCACTAGTTTCACCTATTTATGAGAGTAGTGAATAGTGATGTGGGGCTTATTTTTCGGAGATACACAGATCTATTGATATACATTATGCTATGTAATTCTTAATTTCTTCTGTGGTGGTGCTGTTGGATTAAGGGTTCAAAAACAGATTTACACAGATTGTCATGAAGCATATCTGTTGCTCAAGATTGATAGCTCTCAGATATTGATCATCTTATGCTATTCATAGATTTAGGAGCTTCTCCATTTTTCATGTTGAAATTCCTGTTCAGCCAAGTCAAAAGACAAGTTACCTCTTTGAAATCATATAAGAGGCAAGAAGCGGCCTTTTGGTACATCTGATAATGCATAGTTAGAACATAAAACATGGGTAAAAATATCCCAGGGGTACATTGGGGCTTATTTACTAAGGGTCCGTGAATGCACTTGTCCCGATTTTGCACCACTGTGACAGGTATTTAACTGGGGATTGTGTTGCAGGCGACCGGATTTTGGCGCAGCTGCGCTGGCTTTCATGCGACAGTAATCGGGGCATGCTGTCGGACGATCCGACTGTTTAACTTTCAAATTGTGTCGCAAGATCAAGCACTTACATAAACTGGGAAGAAGGAGGTGAACTCTGTCAGACCTCAGTGGGGAAGCGACACATGCAGGATATCGGGCGCGCAATCGTACATAGTAATGTATTTTCATGGAACGCGTTAGGTAAGGACTGGTAAGTAAATGTGCCCCATTGTCTATGATGTTGAAGGAAGGATCCAAATTATTCAGGATCACTGATCCTGTTGTGGTCACCTGGGAATGTTAGCAGCTTGTCCCTTATTGGCAATAACACTTGGTTGATCTGGTTTGTGGATATGATTAATGAATTTAAAAATAAGATAAGAAGTGTACACAGATGCTTCAGCACAGTCCCGAATCGAAAGACAAAATGGCAAAACACTTCAAAATTTAAAGACTGTTGATGAGACATACAATATGATATGATAGTACTTTATTGATCCCCTGGGGGGAAAATTCTTTTGTACATAGTGTCCCAGCAATTTTTACACACAGTAAGAGATAGACTTAATATTACAGTTCCATACATACACTACAGAGGAACGATTTTACGTTCCATAGTTGCAAACAAAAATAGTTACAGGACATTGCGATACAGCACAACAGGTTAACATGATCACGTTACATTACATTAAAGAAACCATTAGGGTCCTAAATACACTAGTGACAATAAAAAAATAGACATAGGATAAATAGACATGCATTAGGGTTGCTACAGTAGGTACAGCGCTAACGGTGAATGTGGTGAATCAGCGGTGTGCTGCTGTTGGTTTGGTAAAAGAGACACTACCTGTAGATCCACTTTTACCAAGTACTGTCACTTAAGATGCCTGGTGCTGGCTACTAGAGATGGGCGAATTTGTGAAAATTCACTTCGATCTGGTTCGCCGAATTTTCAAAGAAAATTCGATTTGAAACGAATCACGGCATGTGACGTAAATTACGTCACATGCCGGGTGCGGGTACATGGAGAGGGCTCACGGGCTGATCCCTCTCCATAGCTGGTAAATCAGGTAACACCCGCGGGTGCTAACTTGCAGAACGCCGCCAGCAAGCTGCCGGTTGCTTCAGAAAAATGGCAGCACCCATGTGCATCGGAGCCGCCATCTTGCCGAGGATTGGCGCTCCCCATGCCAGGGAGCATTGATCCGTTGCCATGACAACCTCGGCTTAACCCCTTCATTACAATGTGCGATCAGCACATTGTAATGAATGAGGGAAATCACCATATACTTCCATACTGTAGTATGGCAGTATATGATAGGATCAACCAGACAACCTAGGGTTAAAGTACCCTAGGGAGTCTGAAAAAAAGTAAAAATTTAAAAATTTAAAAAAAAATGTAAATAAAAAACCTAAAAATTAAAATCACCCCCCTTTCCCTAGAACTGATATAAAAATAAATAAACAGTAAAAATCATAAACACATTAGGAATCGCCACGTCTGAAAATGCCCATTCTACAAAAATATAATATTAGTTTTTCACTGCGTTTAACCCCGTAAAGGAAAATAGCGCCCAAAGTCAAAAATGGCACTTTTTTGCCATTTTGAAAAATATAAAAAAAATCAATAAAAAGTTATCAAAAGCTCGTACAGTCTTTAAAATGATAGCAATTAAAACGTCATCAAAAGTCGCAAAAAATGACAACACCCACAGCTCCGTACACCAAAGTATGAAAACGTTATCTGCGCCAGAAGATGGCAAAATTAAAAAAAAAAAAATTTGTACAGGAGGTTTTAATTTTTGTAAATGTATGAAAAATTATAAAAACTATATGAATTTGGTATCCCTACCGCCATACAGTGAGGAACACTACCGCCATACAGTGAGGAACACTGCCGCCATATAGTGAGGAACACTACCCCCATACAGTGAGGAACACTACCGCCATACAGTGAGGAACACTAACCCCATACAGTGAGGAACACTACCCCCATAGAGTGAGGAACACTACCCCCATACAGTGAGGAACACTACTGCCATACAGTGAGGAACACAACCCCCATATATTGAGGAATAGTACCCCCATACAGTGAGGAACACTACCCCCATACAGTGAGGAACACTACCCCCATAGAGTGAGGAACACTACCCCCATACAGTGAGGAACACTACTGCCATACAGTGAGGAACACTACCCCCATATATTGAGGAATAGTACCCCCATACAGTGAGGAACACTACCCCCATACAGTGAGGAATACTACTCCCATACAGTGAGGAATACTACCCTCATACAGTGAGGAACACTACCGCCACATAGTGAGGAACACCACCCCCATACAGTGAGGAACACTACCCCCATACAGTGAGGAATATTACCCCCATACAGTGAGAAACACTACCGCCATACAGTGAGGAACCCTACTGCCATACAGTGAGGAACACTTCCCCCATACAGTGAGGAACACTACCGCCACATAGTGAGGAACACTACCGCCATACAGTGAGGAACACTACCCCCATACAGTGAGGAACACTACCGCCATGTTCCTTTCTTCTTCCCAGAGCTCTCTGGCCCATGTAACACGTTGTGCTCGCAATTTTCAAGGGGGTTAAAATTATTATTTTTTTTTTTTTTATTCGAAATTCGTTGGATTTGTGATGAATCGAAGTTTTCCTGAAATTTTAAATGATCTTAGAATCGTTAGAATCGATTCGCCCATCTCTACTGGCTACCACTGGAACCTTGGTACAGTGTTCCTCCTGACTTGCGGTAAGGCACTGGTTGTGAATATAACCGGTGCTCTTGTCTGCCAGGTTCCAGTGCTCAGTTGCATCCATAAATGGATAATTCTTTTTTGGGAGTTAAATACCAGAGTTATCTACCCAGAAGACTCATGGATGTGTAGATTAATCTTTGCATTGAAGCATTTGTGTATACTTCTTACCTTATTTTTAAATTCAATTATTATTGTTAAAACATAGTGATATAAGATAATAACATCTAGCAGGATAGTGGCTATGAATGTGAGGAACACTACAGTGAGGAACACTACCACCATACAGTGAGGAACACTACCCCCATAGAGTGAGGAACACTACCACCATACAGTGAGGAACACTACCCCCATACAGTGAGGAACACTACTGCCATACAGTGAGGGACACTACCCCCATACAGTGAGTAACACTACCGCCATACAGTGAGGAACACTACCGCCATACAGTGAGGAACACTACCGCCACATAGTGAGGAACACTACCTCCATACAGTGAGGGACACTACCCCCATACAGTAAGTAACACTACCCCCATACATTGAGGAACACTACCGCCATACAGTGAGGAACACTACCGCCATACAGTGAGGAACACTACCTCCATACAGTGAGGAACACTACCTCCATACAGTGAGGAACACTACCTCCATACAGTGAGGAACGCTACTGCCATAGAGTGCAGAATACAGCCATAAAGTGAGGAACACTACCTCCATACAGTGAGGAACACTACCTCCATACAGTGAGGAACACTACTGCCATAGAGTGAAGAATACAGCCGTACAGTGAGGAACACTACCACCATACAGTGAGGAACACTACCCCCATACAGTGAGGAACACTACTGCCATACAGTGAGGAACACTACCGCCATACAGTGAGGAACACTACCGCCATACAGTGAGGAACACTACCGCCATACAGTGAGGAACACTACCTCCATACAGTGAGGAACACTACCTCCATACAGTGAGGAACACTACTGCCATAGAGTGAAGAATACAGCCATACAGTGAGGAACACTACCGCCATACAGTGAGGAACACTACCTCCATACAGTGAGGAACACTACCTCCATACAGTGAGGAACACTACTGCCATAGAGTGAAGAATACAGCCATACAGTGAGGAACACTACCACCATACAGTGAGGAACACTACCCCCATACAGTGAGGAACACTACTGCCATACAGTGAGGAACCCTACTGCCATACAGTGAGGAACACTTCCGCCATACAGTGAGGAACACTACCCCCATATATTGAGGAATAGTACCCCCATACAGTGAGGAACACTACCCCCATACAGTGAGGAATACTACCCCCATACAGTGAGGAATACTACCCTCATACAGTGAGGAACACTACCGCCACATAGTGAGGAACACCACCCCCATACAGTGAGGAACACTACCCCCATACAGTGAGGAATACTACCCCCATACAGTGAGGAACACTACCGCCACATAGTGAGGAACACTACCCCCATACAGTGAGGGACACTACCGCCATACAGTGAGGAACACTACCGCCATACAATGAGGAACACTACCGCCACATAGTGAGGAACACTACCCCCATACAGTGAGGAATACTACCCCCGTACAGTGAGGAACACTACCGCCACATAGTGAGGAACACTACCCCCATACAGTGAGGAACACTACCGCCACATAGTGAGGAACACTACCCCCATACAGTGAGGAACACTACCGCCATACAGTGAGGAACACTACCCCCATACAGTGAGGGACACTACCCCCATACAGTGAGGAATACTACCCCCATACAGTGAGGAACACTACCGCCACATAGTGAGGAACACTACCTCCATACAGTGAGGGACACTACCCCCATACAGTAAGTAACACTACCCCCATACATTGAGGAACACTACCGCCATACAGTGAGGAACACTACCGCCATACAGTGAGGAACACTACCTCCATACAGTGAGGAACACTACCTCCATACAGTGAGGAACACTACCTCCATACAGTGAGGAACGCTACTGCCATAGAGTGAAGAATACAGCCATACAGTGAGGAACACTACCTCCATACAGTGAGGAACACTACCTCCATACAGTGAGGAACACTACTGCCATAGAGTGAAGAATACAGCCGTACAGTGAGGAACACTACCACCATACAGTGAGGAACACTACCCCCATACAGTGAGGAACACTACTGCCATACAGTGAGGAACCCTACTGCCATACAGTGAGGAACACTTCCCCCCTACAGTGAGGAACACTACCGCCACATAGTGAGGAACACTACCGCCATACAGTGAGGAACACTACCCCCATACAGTGAGGAACACTACCGCCATGTTCCTTTCTTCTTCCCAGAGCTCTCTGGCCCATGTAACACGTTGTGCTCGCAATTTTCAAGGGGGTTAAAATTATTATTTTTTATTTTTTTTATTCGAAATTCGTTCCCACGAATCACTGTAAACTAAACTTTGGATTTGTGATGAATCGAAGTTTTCCTGAAATTTTAAATGATCTTAGAATCGTTAGAATCGATTCGCCCATCTCTACTGGCTACCACTGGAACCTTGGTACAGTGTTCCTCCTGACTTGCGGTAAGGCACTGGTTGTGAATATAACCGGTGCTCTTGTCTGCCAGGTTCCAGTGCTCAGTTGCATCCATAAATGGATAATTCTTTTTTGGGAGTTAAATGCCAGAGTTATCTACCCAGAAGACTCATGGATGTGTAGATTAATCTTTGCATTGAAGCATTTGTGTATACTTCTTACCTTATTTTTAAATTCAATTATTATTGTTAAAACATAGTGATATAAGATAATAACATCTAGCAGGATAGTGGCTATGAATGTATACAGATGACCAATTTAGCAATCAGAAGAGGATGCATAACTATCGCAGCATGGCCTATTTACAAGAAGAAACAGCTTTTTCAGTAAAGGTGAAACATGATTTGTTAAAAATATCTATACTTTTTATCTACAAGTATCAAGTATTCATTTTTTTCAGGAAAAGAATTGATGCTGTTTTGAACAAATTTAATGGACCCTTCGAATATTTATTTGATTTAACTTTCTATTTAGACATTCACTTTACATTTTGTTAATTGATAAAAAGAAACAATCACAATTTCTCATTTTCTGAAGTCACAATATGCTGTGCACATTCATCGTATTGGATAAAGCCCAGAGAGAGGGAGAAGTCTTCGTCGTTGAGCCTGAGTGGCAGAGGAGCAGCAGTGACACCGCAGTCAACATAGTGAAGTCTTCATATTGGGAAAAGCTAGAGAGTATTTTTAATTTTTAAATAAATGTAAGCATTTAAAATAATTTTAAATATATAATATATAAATAAATAACTATGATTTAACAGCATTATTCTTAAATGGTTCCTTTCCATTGCTGCAATGTTTTATGCAACTCACCTAAAGTGGGGTCCTGCATATTACATTTTACTTGCATTGTCCTGCCTCCTTGTCCATTCTTGACAGGTCTCAGTGCTAGGACATGCTGTTGAGTGGAACTAGTACTAAAGGGCCATCTGTCAATATTTAACTGCAGACACATACAGCTCTGTTTACTTTAGTGGTAAATCCTGTGTCAAATGTCTTACACAGTGATCAGGGTGTTGACATCTAAGGCCCTTTACCCAGTAACAATTGCTAAATCTACCCCATGTATGTATCTGATCACAAGAAATTACAATGAAATGGTACAGATGAGGTTCGCACTCTTGCTTGATTCGTGATAAAATCTTTAACTTTATTCATGCATGGAAACAACAATTACAAGGAGGAATAAAATCTGGTCAGATTTTATTCCTCCTTGTAATCATCTATGACTAAGGACCGAAAAGGTCAGAAATGCGTCAGATTTTATTCCTCCTTGTAATTGCTGTTTCCATGCACGAATAAAGTTAAAGATTTTATCACGAATCAAACAAGAGTGCGAACCTCATCTGTACCATTTCATTGCACTTGAGAGAGAAGAAAGGCGTTCCTGGAGTTGCACGCACCGGGAGTGGAGCAGGTCTGTTTAAATGTGTGATCATAGATCACCATCACTTGGACTGTGCACAAGAAATTACAGCAGCCTTCATGGAGACATAGGTAGGATTATAAGTCCAGGGAGGCTGTTGTGTTTTCATGTGATCAGATACATACATGAGGTAGTTTTTTTTTGCAAATGTTACAGGATAAAGGACCTTAGATGACATCTCCCTGGTCACATGACATAATGTTCTAAATGGTGAGGAGAAAAAATGCTTGAGGTGGAGTAGATGGGAGGAGCTGGCTGAGCAGGACACGCTCCCTCTGATGCCTGGTAAGATAGCATGAAATTGATTTTATTGGAATGTGAGGGAAACTATTTTTAATTCATAGAAGGGTGGCATTTAGTTAATAGGGCTATTTGGAAATCTGTCACAAGCTACATTTGTAAGAAAGGGGGTGAAAAGTTCCCATTAAAGGTAAGTACTATTATTGTTACTATAGTTACTCTATTTGTTTTATTATTTGCCTGTTCCGTTATTTTTTGAGAGATCAGAAAATGCTGTAATAAAAATGGTGTGAGATGACAAAACCTTGTTTCTTCATTTTTGTAAATGTAACATCTGTGTTTGTTCAGACTTCAGCATCATCAATAAAGTATGACAGAAGATGCGCGTCTGACTGTAATTTAATTCTTAGTTTGCATTCTGTCCTGCCCTAGTCTGAACTGTTCCTTATTTCATACCTGGCTGTCTTGATTGATTTCCACCACACCCATCTGTCTCCTGTTGACTTGTTGTGGACTGCACACAATTAAGCTAGCTATGAAGGACAGATGTCTCCTCTGATGACTTTCTGGACCCATACTCTGATATCTTATAAGAGGTTTGTCCACTTCCCAGTGCTTGCTATAAATTCCTAGGAGTTTGCTAGTGTTTTTTGCACTTTAGTATTTTGCTTTGTTTGACCCTTTTCATGTTTTATGACTAGAGATGAGCGAACATGCTCGTCCGAGCTTGATGCTCGGTCGAGCATTAGCGTACTCGAAACTGCTCGTTGCTCGGACGAATACTTCGCCCGCTCGAGAAAATGGCAGCTCCCGCCGTTTTGCTTTTTGGCGGCCAGAAACAGAGCCAATCACAAGCCAGGAGACTCTGCACTCCACCCAGCATGACGTGGTACCCTTACACGTCGATAGCAGTGGTTGGCTGGCCAGATCAGGTGACCCTGGGATAGACTAGCCGCTGTCCGCGCTGCTCGGATCATTCTGTGTCTGGATGCCGCTAGGGAGAGAGCTGCTGCTGGTCAGGGAAAGCGTTAGGGTGTTCTATTAGCTTACTGTTAGGCAGGAGTGATTCTCCAAGAACCCAACAGCCCTTCTTAGGGCTACAATAACGTTATACTTTTTTTTTTTTATTTGCAGCTAGTACCATATTGTGAGGAATTTGCAGGGGGACTTGCTACCATTGTGTTTAGCTCTTAGTGACACACATATCCACCTCAAACACCAAAGTGGGAAAATTTATTAGGGGTTTGATTTCAATTAGGCACAGTCTGCCATTTACTTTTTATTTTACGTTTATTTTTTTAATAACTCAGTGTCATCTCATCTTGCATAGTAGTGTGCTTTCATACTTGGCTAGAAAATAGCCATAGGAGAATCCAAACGGCTTACTTACGCCTACAGTAGCGTTATATATATTTGATTTCTGGTTGATCTGCTGGTGGCTGTACTTGCTGCAGTGCATCTACTAGCAAATTGTGAGCAATTTGTAGTGAGACTTGCGACCGCTGTGTTTAGCGCTTAGTGACGCACATATCCATTGCAAAGACCGAAGTGGGAAAATTTATTAGGGGTTGGATTTCAATTAGGCACAGTCTGCCATTTCCTTTTTTATTTTACGTTTATTTTGTTTAATAACTCAGCGTCATCTCATCTGGCATAGTAGTGTGCTTTCATACTTGGCTAGAAAATAGCCATAGGATAATCCAAACGGCTTACTTACGCCTACAGTAGCGTTATATATATTTGATTTCTGGTTGATCTGCTGGTGGCTGTACTTGCTGCAGTGCATCTACTAGCAAATTGTGAGCAATTTGTAGTGAGACTTGCGACCGCTGTGTTTTGCGCTTAGTGACGCACATATCCATTGCAAAGACCGAAGTGGGAAAATTTATTAGGGGTTGGATTTCAATTAGGCACAGTCTGCCATTTCCTTTTTTATTTTACGTTTATTTTGTTTAATAACTCAGCGTCATCTCATCTGGCATAGTAGTGTGCTTTCATACTTGGCTAGAAAATAGCCATAGGAGAATCCAAACGGCTTACTTACGCCTACAGTAGCGTTATATATATTTGATTTCTGGTTGATCTGCTGGTGGCTGTACTTGCTGCAGTGCATCTACTAGCAAATTGTGAGCAATTTGTAGTGAGACTTGCGACCGCTGTGTTTTGCGCTTAGTGACGCACATATCCATTGCAAAGACCGAAGTGGGAAAATTTATTAGGGGTTGGATTTCAATTAGGCACAGTCTGCCATTTCCTTTTTTATTTTACGTTTATTTTGTTTAATAACTCAGCGTCATCTCATCTGGCATAGTAGTGTGCTTTCATACTTGGCTAGAAAATAGCCATAGGAGAATCCAAACGGCTTACTTACGCCTACAGTAGCGTTATATATATTTGATTTCTGGTTGATCTGCTGGTGGCTGTACTTGCTGCAGTGCATCTACTAGCAAATTGTGAGCAATTTGTAGTGAGACTTGCGACCGCTGTGTTTTGCGCTTAGTGACGCACATATCCATTGCAAAGACCGAAGTGGGAAAATTTATTAGGGGTTGGCTTTCAATTAGGCACAGTCTGCCATTTCCTTTTTTATTTTACGTTTATTTTGTTTAATAACTCAGCGTCATCTCATCTGGCATAGTAGTGTGCTTTCATACTTGGCTAGAAAATAGCCATAGCAATAGGATAGCATCGTTTGGTTTTAAAAACTAAAAAACACAAAAAAAAACAAAAAAACACAAAAAAAGTTAAAAAAAAATTAAAGTTATAACTCTCATTTTAAAAATGTTTAACCCGAGGGCTAGGGGTAGAGGACGAGGGCGGGGACGTGGGCGTCCAACTACTGCAGGGGTCAGAGGCCGTGGTCCAGGGCGGTGTGAGACACCACCTGCTTATGAGGGAGCAGGGGAACGCCGCAGAGCTACACTCCCTAGGTTCATGTCTGAAGTTACTGGGACTCGTGGTAGAGCACTGTTGAGGCCAGAACAGTGCGAACAGGTGATGTCGTGGATTGCCGACAATGCTTCGAGCAATTTGTCCACCAGTCAGTCTTCCACGCAGTCCACCCATGTCACCGAAATCGGCACTCCTCCAGCTCCTGCACCTCAGCCTCCTCCCCCCCAGTCTGCCCCCTCCCAGGAAAATTTGCCATTTGAACCGGCATACTCTGAGGAACTGTTTTCTGGACCCTTCTCACACTCACAAACCACTTGTCCGGTTGCTGCTGAGCAATTTTCCGATGCCCAGGTTTTCCACCAGTCGCAGTCTGTGGGTGATGATGACCTTCTTGACGTAGTGGAAGAAGTGTCTAAAGAGGTGTCCGACGATGAGGAGACACGGTTGTCAGACAGTGGGGAAGTTGTTGTCAGGGCAGGAAGTCCGAGGGGGGAGCAGACTGAGGGATCGGAGGATGATGAGGTGACAGACCCAAGCTGGGTTGATAGGCCGGGTGAACACAGTGCTTCTGAGACAGAGGAGAGTCCTCGACCAGAACAGGTTGGAAGAGGCAGTGGTGGGGCCAGACGGAGAGGCAGGGCCAGAGCTGGTGCATCAGCGCCAAATGTGTCAACTAGTGAAGCTCCCGTGGCGAGGGCTCCTGCGGCGAGGGCTAGATTTTCCGAAGTCTGGAGGTTCTTTAAGGAAACACCAGATGACCGACGGACTGTGGTGTGCAACATTTGCCAAACCAGGATCAGCAGGGGTTCCACCACTACTAGCTTAACTACCACCAGTATGCGCAGGCATATGAATGCTAAACACCCCACTCAGTGGCAACAAGCCCGTTCACCTCCGGCCGTGCACACCACTGCTCCTTCCCCTGTGTCAGCTGATAGTCAGCCCCCTGCCCAGGACCCTGCCACAAAAACCCCATCGTCGCCTCCACGATCCTCCACAGCATCCACCAGCGTTCAGCTCTCCATACCCCAGACGCTGGAGCGGAAACGCAAATATAGTGCAACCCACCCGCACGCCCAAGCCCTTAATGTCCACATCTCCAGATTGCTTAGCCTGGAGATGCTGCCCTATAGGCTAGTAGAGACCGAGGCCTTTCGCAACCTCATGGCGGCGGCCGCCCCTCGGTATTCGGTCCCCAGCCGCCACTACTTTTCCCGATGTGCCGTCCCAGCCCTGCACCAGCACGTGTCAGACAACATCATCCGTGCCCTGACCAACGCCGTTTCTGACAAGGTCCACCTGACCACGGACACGTGGACGAGTGCTGCCGGGCAGGGCCACTATATATCGCTGACGGCACATTGGGTTAACTTGGTGGAGGCTGGGACCGAGTCTGACCCTGCGGCTGGTCATATACTGCCGACGCCGAGGATTGCGGGGCCTACCTCGGTCCAGGTGTTTCAGGCCTACTATGCCTCCTCCTCCTCCCACCCCTCCTCCACCTCCTCCTCCTCCGAATTACCATCCGTGGGCATGGCGCCATCAGTCGGTAGCTCTAGGCACAGCAGCAGTGCCGTCGCTAAGCGACAGCAGGCGGTGCTCAAACTGCTGAGCGTAGGCGATAAAAGGCACACCGCCCAAGAGCTATTACAGGGCATCACGGCGCAGACTGATCTGTGGCTGGCACCGCTGAACCTGAAGCCAGGCATGGTTGTGTGTGACAACGGCCGTAACCTGGTGGCGGCTCTGCAACTCGGCAGACTGACACATGTGCCATGCCTGGCCCATGTGTTAAATCTGATAGTTCAGCGTTTCCTCAAGACATACCCCAATCTGTCTGATTTGCTCACGAAGGTGCGCCGCATCTGTGCGCATTTCAGGAAGTCCAGCACAGATGCTGCCACTCTCAGGGCAGCGCAGCGCCGCCTCCAACTGCCCGCTCACCGACTGTTGTGCGACGTGCCCACGAGGTGGAATTCAACACTGACCATGTTATCCAGAGTTTACCAGCAGCGCCGAGCCATTGTAGACTGCCAGATGTCAACTTCCACCAGAACTGGTAGTCAGGTCAGTCAGCTTCCTCAAGTCTACAATGAGGAGTGGACGTGGATGTCTGATATCTGTCAGGTGCTGAGTAACTTTGAGGAGTCAACACAGATGGTCAGTGGCGATGCCGCCATCATCAGCCTCACCATCCCGCTGCTTGGCCTGTTGAAAAACTCTCTGATCAGCATGAAGTCGGAAGCTTTGCGCTCGTCACAAGAGACGGGGGAAGAAGATTCCCTTGTTGATAGCCAAAGCACCCTCAGGTCTGTTTCTCAGCGCATATCGGAGGAGGTGGAGGTGGAGGAGGATGAGGAGGAAGAGGAGGAGAATGTTGGCGAGACACAAGAGGGGACCATTGTTGAGTCCTTCACTGTTCAGCGTGTATGGGCAGAAGAAGAGGAGTTGGAGGAGTTGGAGGAGGAGGAAATGGACAGTCAGGCCAGTGAGGGGAGTGAATTCTTACGCGTTGGTACTCTGGCGCATATGGCAGATTTCATGCTAGGCTGCCTATCCCGTGACCCTCGCGTTCAAAGAATTTATTCCAGCACCGATTACTGGGTGTTCACTCTCCTGGACCCACGGTACAAGCAAAATCTTTCCACTCTCATCCCTGGAGAGGAAAGGAGTGTGAGAATGCATGAATACCAGCAGGCCCTGGTTCACAAGCTGAAACAGTATTTCCCTTCTGACAGCGCTAGCGGCAGAGTGCGTAGTTCTGCGGGACAAGTAGCGAGGGAGAGTAGGCGAGCAGGCAGCTTGTCCAGCACTGGCAAGGGTACGCTTTACAAGGCTTTTGCCAGCTTTATGTCACCCCAGCAAGACACTGTCACCTGTCCCCAGTCTCGGCAGAGTAGGGCTGATCTTTACAGAAAGATGGTGAGGGAGTACGTAGCTGACCATACCATCGTCCTAAATGATCACACAGCTCCCTACAACTACTGGGTTTCAAAGCTGGACATGTGGCACGAACTGGCGCTGTACGCCTTGGAGGTTCTTGCCTGCCCTGCCGCTAGCATCTTGTCCGAGCGGGTTTTCAGTGCAGCTGGTGGCATCATCACCGATAAGCGTACACGCCTGTCGACTGACAGCGCTGACAGGCTGACGCTTATTAAGATGAATAAAGCATGGATTTCTCATAATTTCCAATCTCCACCAGGTGAAGGAAGCTCAACCTGAATAATTTATCCACTCCTCCTCCTCCTCATTTTCCTCCTTCTCCTCCTCTTTGTACAGTAAAGCAGAGGAAACTGGCTATTTTTTGACAGGGCCCACTGGCTCTAGCTATAGTACTTTATGCATTTAATTTTTCTGAAAGGCCACCTACCCGGTCCTCTGTTTTAAAAAATTTTTGGGAGTGCCACATACAGGCACTCAATCTATTCCATTTTACTGGAGGGTCACCTACCTGCTCCTCTGGTTTGAAAACTTTTTTGGACTGCCACATACAGGCACTCAATCTATTCCATTTCACTGGAGGGCCACCTACCTGCTCCTCTGGTTTGAAAACTTTTTTGGACTGCCACATACAGGCACTCAATCTATTCAATTTTTCTGGAGGGCCACCTACCCGCTCCTCTGGTTTGAAAACTTTTTTGGACTGCCACATACAGGCACTCAATCTATTTCATTTTTCTGGAGGGCCACCTACCTGCTCCTCTGGTTTGAAAACTTTTTTGGACTGCCACATACAGGCACTATCCAAATTAAATTGTCTCCATAGCAGCCTCCACACGTTGTCTCCATTGCTACCTCCAAAAGTCGTCCATATAGCTGCCTCCATACATCGTCCCCTTATCAAACGAGGTGTGTCAGGCAGAAATTTGGGTTGTTTTCATGGATTCCACATCAAAGTTGTTAACTTTGTCGCCACCCTGCTGTGTTATCCACAAAATATACTGACAAACTTTTATCATTTACCAATATTATTTCAGCGCTTCTTGCGCATCTGTTTACATTCCCCTCACCCGGCATATCCTAAACTTATAAGAACGCTACTACACTTGATCTTATACAAAAGGTTCTTAGAAGTGCTGTTTGGGGAGTAGCCTAGAGACAGGGGCTTGGATCGGCGAAAGCTTGCCTGGCAGCGTAGCGCCAGCTCCATGCGCATCATGCGCTTCTTGCGCATCTGTTTACATTCCCCTCACCCGCCATATCCCAAACTTATAAGAACGCTACTACACTTGATCTTATACAAAAGGTTCTTAGAAGTGCTGTTTGGGGAGTAGCCTAGAGACAGGGGCTTGGATTGGCGAAAGCTCGCCTGGCAGCGGAGCGCCAGCTCCATGCCAAGATCCAACTAACATAGTTTTAACTGCAGCACCTTTAATCTACTACTAGTTCACTGCCTCCATACATGGTCCCCTTATCAAACGAGCTGTGTCAGGCAGAATTTTGGGTTGTTTTCATGGCTTCCATGTTAACTTTGTCGCCACCCTGCTGTGTAATCCACAAAATATACTGGCAAACTTTTATCATGTACCGATATTATTTGAGCGCTTCTTGCTCACCTCCTTTCGTTCCTCTCTGCCACCCATTGGTTTGAAGCCTGAGTCCATTTAGAGTATGTCGCCATGCCACTCTCTAGCCTGCCGCTGCTGCCGCTGCCTCTGCATGCCGTCCCCTATAGTGTCAGGGTCAATTATTGGATGTTTTACATGCTATCTAGCTTCATTCTGTCACTCTGTCATGGCCATGCTGTTGCCCATAGTTTTGGCATAATGGTGCGATTAAGCAGCCTCAGAGGCATCCATGCATGCTGCCCCTGCTGTTTCCTGTCCATTTCCGTGGTGTTTCCATCCTTTTCTGAGGTTCCCAGGTGTTTGACCAAGCTTCCCTGTGCAGAGCCTTGGTCCCCTTGAAAAATGCTCGAGTCTCCCATTGACTTCAATGGGGCTCGTTATTCGAGACGAGCACTCGAGCATCGGGAAAAGTTTGTCTCGAATAACGAGTACCCGAGCATTTTAGTGCTCGCTCATCTCTACCTCTAACCAATCATAAACCATGTAACTACTTTGTGTCATTATATGGGGGTAATGTTAAGTGTGAATTGCAGTATCTCAAGGTTCTTGTAACCATCTCATGGTTTTGTATTATATTGAATTGTGCAGTTTCCATCCAGCTTTTGGTGCCAATAATAGTGGCACTAATGGAAGTGGTGTTAATGGAAACTCCGTTATAAAGGTCCATTGAAAAAAAATCAACATTTTAACAGATTTGTTAAACTTCCAATTATTATCATATGAGTAATGGAATAAAATAACAGAGGTCAAAACGCAAGTGTGAACTGGGCCTAAAGGAATGTATATTACTGCAAACTAGCAGACCCCTCAATTTAAGTTCCCTTCCTGGGCCAAAGTGAAATCATGAAAACAAAAACAGAAGAAAACAAACACAGAAGAATAGTCATACAAATATGAATTAAAACCAAAAGGACAATGCAATACAAAATCAAGAGATACATAAAAGGTCATAAATAGAGATGAACGAGCACTAAAATGCTCGGGTACTCGTTATTCGAGACAAACTTTTCCCGATGCTCGAGTGCTCGTCTCGAATAACGAGCCCCATTGAAGTCAATGGGAGACTCGAGCATTTTTCAAGGGGACCAAGGCTCTGCACAGGGAAGCTTGGCCAAACACCTGGGAACCTCAGAAAAGGATGGAAACACCACGGAAATGGACAGGAAACAGCAGGGGCAGCATGCATGGATGCCTCTGAGGCTGCTTAATCGCACCATTATGCCAAAATTATGGGCAACAGCATGGCCATGACAGAGTGACAGAATGAAGCTAGATAGCATCTAAAACATCCAATAATTGACCCTGACACTATAGGGGACGGCATGCAGAGGCAGCGGCAGCAGCGGCAGGCTAGAGAGTGGCATGGCGACATACTCTAAATGGACTCAGGCTTCAAACCAATGGGTGGCAGAGAGGAACCAAAGGAGGTGAGCAAGAAGCGCTCAAATAATATCGGTACATGATAAAAGTTTGCCAGTATATTTTGTGGATTACACAGCAGGGTGGCGACAAAGTTAACATGGAAGCCATGAAAACAACCCAAAATTCTGCCTGACACAGCTCGTTTGATAAGGGGACCATGTATGGAGGCAGTGAACTAGTAGTAGATTAAAGGTGTTGCAGTTAAAACTATGTTAGTTGGATCTTGGCATGGAGCTGGCGCTCCGCTGCCAGGCGAGCTTTCGCCAATCCAAGCCCCTGTCTCTAGGCTACTCCCCAAACAGCACTTCTAAGAACCTTTTGTATAAGATCAAGTGTAGTAGCGTTCTTATAAGTTTGGGATATGGCGGGTGAGGGGAATGTAAACAGACGCGCAAGAAGCGCATGATGCGCATGGAGCTGGCGCTCCGCTGCCAGGCGAGCTTTCGCCAATCCAAGCCCCTGTCTCTAGGCTACTCCCCAAACAGCACTTCTAAGAACCTTTTGTATAAGATCAAGTGTAGTAGCGTTCTTATAAGTTTAGGATATGGCGGGTGAGGGGAATGTAAACAGATGTGCAAGAAGCGCTGAAATAATATCGGTAAATGATAAAAGTTTGCAAGTATATTTTGTGGATTACACAGCAGGCTGGCGACAAAGTTAACAAGTTTGATGTGGAATGCCCTGTAATAGCTCTTGGGCGGTGTGCCTTTTATCGCCTAGGCTCAGCAGTTTGAGCACCGCCTGCTGTCGCTTAGCGACGGCACTGCTGCTGTGCCTAGAGCTACCGACTGATGGCGCCATGGCCACGGATGGTAATTCGGAGGAGGAGGAGGTGGAGGAGGGGTGGGAGGAGGAGGAGGTATACTAGACCTTTGAGACCTGGACCAAGGTAGGCCCCGCAATTCTCTGCGTCGGCAGTATATGACCAGCCCCAGGGTCAGACTCGGTCCCAGCCTGCACCAAGTTAAGTGTAGTAGCGTTCTTATAAGTTTGGGATATGGCGGGTGAGGGGAATGTAAACAGATGCGCAAGAAGTGCATGATGCGCATGGAGCTGGCGCTCTGCTGCCAGGCGAGCTTTCGCCAATCCAAGCCCCTGTCTCTAGGCTACTCCCCAAACAGCACTTCTAAGAACCTTTTGTATAAGATCAAGTGTAGTAGCGTTCTTACAAGTTTAGGATATGGCGGGTGAGGGGAATGTAAACAGATGCGCAAGAAGCGCTGAAATAATATTGGTAAATGATAAAAGTTTGCCAGTATATTTTGTGGATAACACAGCAGGGTGGCGACAAAGTTAACAACTTTGATGTGGAATCCATGAAAACAACCCAAATTTCTGCCTGACACACCTCGTTTGATAAGGGGACGATGTATGGAGGCAGCTATATGGACGACTTTTGGAGGTAGCAATGGAGACAACGTGTGGAGGCTGCTATGGAGACAATTTAATTTGGATAGTGCCTGTATGTGGCAGTCCAAAAAAGTTTTCAAACCAGAGGAGCAGGTAGGTGGCCCTCCTGAAAAATGAAATAGATTGAGTGCCTGTATGTGGCAGTCCAAAAAAGTTTTCAAACCAGAGGAGCGGGTAGGTGGCCCTCCAGAAAAATGAAATAGATTGAGTGCCTGTATGTGGCAGTCCAAAAAAGTTTTCAAACCAGAGGAGCGGGTAGGTGGCCCTCCAGAAAAATGAAATAGATTGAGTGCCTGTATGTGGCAGTCCAAAAAAGTTTTCAAACCAGAGGAGCAGGTAGGTGGCCCTCCAGTAAAATGGAATAGATTGAGTGCCTGTATGTGGCAGACGGCAGTCCAAAAAAGTTTTCAAACCAGAGGAGCGGGTAGGTGGCCCTCCAGAAAAATTTAATAGATTGAGTGCCTGTGTGTGGCAGTCCAAAAAACTTTTCAAACCAGAGGAGCAGGTAGGTGGCCCTCCAGTAAAATGGAATAGATTGAGTGCCTGTATGTGGCAGTCCAAAAAAGTTTTCAAACCAGAGGAGCAGGTAGGTGGCCCTCCAGAAAAATTGAATAGATTGAGTGCCTGTATGTGGCACTTCCAAAAATTGTTTAAAACAGAGGACCGGGTAGGTGGCCCTCCAGAAAAATTAAATGCATAAAGTACTATAGCTAGAGCCAGTGGGCCCTGTCAAAAAATAGCCAGTTTCCTCTGCTTTACAGTACAAAGAGGAGGAGAAGGAGGAAAATGAGGAGGAGGAGGAGTGGATAAATTATTCAGGTTGAGCTTCCTTCACCTGGTGGAGATTGGAAATTATGAGAAATCCATGCTTTATTCATCTTAATAAGCGTCAGCCTGTCAGCGCTGTCAGTCGACAGGCGTGTACGCTTATCGGTGATGATGCCACCAGCTGCACTGAAAACCCGCTCGGACAAGACGCTAGCGGCAGGGCAGGCAAGAACCTCCAAGGCGTACAGCGCCAGTTCGTGCCACATGTCCAGCTTTGAAACCCAGTAGTTGTAGGGAGCTGTGTGATCATTTAGGACGATGGTATGGTCAGCTACGTACTCCCTCACCATCTTTCTGTAAAGATCAGCCCTACTCTGCCGAGACTGGGGACAGGTGACAGTGTCTTGCTGGGGTGACATAAAGCTGGCAAAAGCCTTGTAAAGCGTACCCTTGCCAGTGCTGGACAAGCTGCCTGCTCGCCAACTCTCCCTCTCTACTGTCAGAAGGGAAATACTGTTTCAGCTTGTGAACCAGGGCCTGCTGGTATTCATGCATTCTCACACTCCTTTCCTCTCCAGGGATGAGAGTGGAAAGATTTTGCTTGTACCGTGGGTCCAGGAGAGTGAACACCCAGTAATCGGTGCTGGAATAAATTCTTTGAACGCGAGGGTCACGGGATAGGCAGCCTAGCATGAAATCTGCCATATGCGCCAGAGTACCAACGCGTAAGAATTCACTCCCCTCACTGGCCTGACTGTCCATTTCCTCCTCCTCCAACTCCTCCAACTCCTCTTCTTCTGCCCATACACGCTGAACAGTGAAGGACTCAACAATGGTCCCCTCTTGTGTCTCGCCAACATTCTCCTCCTCTTCCTCCTCATCCTCCTCCACCTCCACCTCCTCCGATATGCGCTGAGAAACAGACCTGAGGGTGCTTTGGCTATCAACAAGGGAATCTTCTTCCCCCGTCTCTTGTGACGAGCGCAAAGCTTCCGTCTTCATGCTGATCAGAGAGTTTTTCAACAGGCCAAGCAGCGGGATGGTGAGGCTGATGATGGCGGCATCGCCACTGACCATCTGTGTTGACTCCTCAAAGTTACTCAGCACCTGACAGATATCAGACATCCACGTCCACTACTCATTGTATACTTGAGGAAGCTGACTGACCTGACTACCAGTTCTGGTGGAAGTTGACATCTGGCAGTCTACAATGGCTCGGCGCTGCTGGTAAACTCTGGATAACATGGTCAGTGTTGAATTCCACCTCGTGGGCACGTCGCACAACAGTCGGTGAGCGGGCAGTTGGAGGCGGCGCTGCGCTGCCCTGAGAGTGGCAGCATCTGTGCTGGACTTCCTGAAATGCGCACAGATGCGGCGCACCTTCGTGAGCAAATCAGACAGATTGGGGTATGTCTTGAGGAAACGCTGAACTATCAGATTTAACACATGGGCCAGGCATGGCACATGTGTCAGTCTGCCGAGTTGCAGAGCCGCCACCAGGTTACGGCCGTTGTCACACACAACCATGCCTGGCTTCAGGTTCAGCGGTGCCAGCCACAGATCAGTCTGCGCCGTAATGCCCTGTAATAGCTCTTGGGCGGTGTGCCTTTTATCGCCTAGGCTCAGCAGTTTGAGCACCGCCTGCTGTCGCTTAGCGACGGCACTGCTGCTGTGCCTAGAGCTACCGACTGATGGCGCCATGCCCACGGATGGTAATTCGGAGGAGGAGGAGGTGGAGGAGGGGTGGGAGGAGGAGGAGGCATAGTAGGCCTGAAACACCTGGACCGAGGTAGGCCCCGCAATCCTCGGCGTCGGCAGTATATGACCAGCCGCAGGGTCAGACTCGGTCCCAGCCTCCACCAAGTTAACCCAATGTGCCGTCAGCGATATATAGTGGCCCTGCCCGGCAGCACTCGTCCACGTGTCCATGGTCAGGTGGACCTTGTCAGAAACGGCGTTGGTCAGGGCACGGATGATGTTGTCTGACACGTGCTGGTGCAGGGCTGGGACGGCACATCGGGAAAAGTAGTGGCGGCTGGGGACCGAATACCGAGGGGCGGCCGCCGCCATGAGGTTGCGAAAGGCCTCGGTCTCTACTAGCCTATAGGGCAGCATCTCCAGGCTAAGCAATCTGGAGATGTGGACATTAAGGGCTTGGGCGTGCGGGTGGGTTGCACTATATTTGCGTTTCCGCTCCAGCGTCTGGGGTATGGAGAGCTGAACGCTGGTGGATGCTGTGGAGGATCGTGGAGGCGACGATGGGGTTTTTGTGGCAGGGTCCTGGGCAGGGGGCTGACTATCAGCTGACACAGGGGAAGGAGCAGTGGTGTGCACGGCCGGAGGTGAACGGGCTTGTTGCCACTGAGTGGGGTGTTTAGCATTCATATGCCTGCGCATACTGGTGGTAGTTAAGCTAGTAGTGGTGGAACCCCTGCTGAGCCTGGTTTGGCAAATGTTGCACACCACAGTCCGACGGTCATCCGGTGTTTCCGTAAAGAACCTCCAGACTTCTGAAAATCTAGCCCTCGCCGCAGGAGCCTTCGCCACGGGAGCTTCACTAGTTGACACATTTGGCGCTGATGCACCAGCTCTGGCCCTGCCTCTCCGTCTGGCCCCACCACTGCCTCTTCCAACCTGTTCTGGTCGAGGACTCTCCTCTGTCTCAGAAGCACTGTGTTCACCCGGCCTATTAACCCAGCTTGGGTCTGTCACCTCATCATCCTCCGATCCCTCAGTCTGCTCCCCCCTCGGACTTCCTGCCCTGACAACAACTTCCCCACTGTCTGACAACCGTGTCTCCTCATCGTCGGACACCTCTTTAGACATTTCTTCCACTACGTCAAGAAGGTCATCATCACCCACAGACTGCGACTGGTGGAAAACCTGGGCATCGGAAAATTGCTCAGCAGCAACCGGACAAGTGGTTTGTGAGTGTGGGAAGGGTCCAGAAAACAGTTCCTCAGAGTATGCCGGTTCAAATGGCAAATTTTCCTGGGAGGGGGCAGACTGGGGGGGAGGAGGCTGAGGTGCAGGAGCTGGAGGAGTGCCGATTTCGGTGACATAAGTGGACTGCGTGGAAGACTGACTGGTGGACAAATTGCTCGAAGCATTGTCGGCAATCCACGACATCACCTGTTCGCACTGTTCTGGCCTCAACAGTGCTCTACCACGAGTCCCAGTAACTTCAGACATGAACCTAGGGAGTGTAGCTCTGCGGCGTTCCCCTGCTCCCTCATAAGCAGGTGGTGTCTCACCCCGCCCAGGACCACGGCCTCTGACCCCTGCAGTAGTTGGACGCCCACGTCCCCGCCCTCGTCCTCTACCCCTAGCCCTCGGGTTAAACATTTTGAAAATGAGAGTTATAACTTTAATTTTTTTTAAACTTTTTTTTGTGTTTTTTTGTTTTTTTTTGTGTTTTTTAGTTTTTAAAACCAAACGATGCTATCCTATTGCTATGGCTATTTTCTAGCCAAGTATGAAAGCACACTACTATGCCAGATGAGATGACGCTGAGTTATTAAACAAAATAAACGTAAAATAAAAAAGGAAATGGCAGACTGTGCCTAATTGAAATCCAACCCCTAATAAATTTTCCCACTTCGGTCTTTGCAATGGATATGTGCGTCACTAAGCACAAAACACAGCGGTCGCAAGTCTCACTACAAATTGCTCACAATTTGCTAGTAGATGCACTGCAGCAAGTACAGCCACCAGCAGATCACCCAGAAATCAAATATATATAACGCTACTGTAGGCGTAAGTAAGCCGTTTGGATTCTCCTATGGCTATTTTCTAGCCAAGTATGAAAGCACACTACTATGCCAAATGAGATGACGCTGAGTTATTAAACAAAATAAACGTAGAATAAAAAAGGAAATGGCAGACTGTGCCTAATTGAAATCCAACCCCTAATAAATTTTCCCACTTCGGTCTTTGCAATGGATATGTGCGTCACTAAGCGCAAAACACAGCGGTCGCAAGTCTCACTACAAATTGCTCACAATTTGCTAGTAGATGCACTGCAGCAAGTACAGCCACCAGCAGATCAACCAGAAATCAAATATATATAACGCTACTGTAGGCGTAAGTAAGCCGTTTGGATTCTCCTATGGCTATTTTCTAGCCAAGTATGAAAGCACACTACTATGCAAGATGAGATGACACTGAGTTATTAAAAAAATAAACGTAAAATAAAAAGTAAATGGCAGACTGTGCCTAATTGAAATCCAACCCCTAATAAATTTTCCCACTTCGGTCTTTGCAATGGATATGTGCGTCACTAAGCGCAAAACACAGTGGTCGCAAGTCTCACTACAAATTGCTCACAATTTGCTAGTAGATGCACTGCAGCAAGTACAGCCACCAGCAGATCAACCAGAAATCAAATATATATAACGCTACTGTAGGCGTAAGTAAGCCGTTTGGATTCTCCTATGGCTATTTTCTAGCCAAGTATGAAAGCACACTACTATGCCAGATGAGATGACGCTGAGTTATTAAACAAAATAAACGTAAAATAAAAAAGGAAATGGCTGACTGTGCCTAATTGAAATCCAACCCCTAATAAATTTTCCCACTTCGGTCTTTGCAATGGATATGTGCGTCACTAAGCGCAAAACACAGCGGTCGCAAGTCTCACTACAAATTGCTCACAATTTGCTAGTAGATGCACTGCAGCAAGTACAGCCACCAGCAGATCAACCAGAAATCAAATATATATAACGCTACTGTAGGCGTAAGTAAGCCGTTTGGATTCTCCTATGGCTATTTTCTAGCCAAGTATGAAAGCACACTACTATGCAAGATGAGATGACGCTGAGTTAATAAAAAAATAAACGTAAAATAAAAAGTAAATGGCAGACTGTGCCTAATTGAAATCCAACCCCTAATAAATTTTCCCACTTCGGTCTTTGCAATGGATATGTGCGTCACTAAGCGCAAAACACAGTGGTCGCAAGTCTCACTACAAATTGCTCACAATTTGCTAGTAGATGCACTGCAGCAAGTACAGCCACCAGCAGATCACCCAGAAATCAAATATATATAACGCTACTGTAGGCGTAAGTAAGCCGTTTGGATTCTCCTATGGCTATTTTCTAGCCAAGTATGAAAGCACACTACTATGCCAGATGAGATGACGCTGAGTTATTAAACAAAATAAACGTAAAATAAAAAAGGAAATGGCAGACTGTGCCTAATTGAAATCCAACCCCTAATAAATTTTCCCACTTCGGTCTTTGCAATGGATATGTGCGTCACTAAGCGCAAAACACAGCGGTCGCAAGTCTCACTACAAATTGCTCACAATTTGCTAGTAGATGCACTGCAGCAAGTACAGCCACCAGCCGATCAACCAGAAATCAAATATCTATAACGCTACTGTAGGCGTAAGTAAGCCGTTTGGATTCTCCTATGGCTATTTTCTAGCCAAGTATGAAAGCACACTACTATGCAAGATGAGATGACACGGTGGATATGTGTGTCACTAAGAGCTAAACACAACGGTAGCAAGTCCCCCTGCAAATTCCTCACAATATGGTACTAGCTGCAAATAAAAAAAAAAAAGTATAACGTTATTGTAGCCCTAAGAAGGGCTGTTGGGTTCTTGGAGAATCACTCCTGCCTAACAGTAAGCTAATAGAACACCCTAACGCTTTCCCTGACCAGCAGCAGCTCTCTCCCTAGCGGCATCCAGACACAGAATGATCCGAGCAGCGCGGGCATTGGCTAGTCTATCCCAGGGTCACCTGATCTGGCCAGCCAACCACTGCTATCGACGTGTAAGGGTACCACGTCATGCTGGGTGGAGTGCAGAGTCTCCTGGCTTGTGATTGGCTCTGTTTCTGGCCGCCAAAAAGCAAAACGGCGGGAGCTGCCATTTTCTCGAGCGGGCAAAGTATTCGTCCGAGCAACGAGCAGTTTCGAGTACCCTAATGCTCGACCGAGCATCAAGCTCGGACGAGCATGTTCGCTCATCTCTAGTTAGAGGGCTTATGACTTTCACTTATCATAATTTCATGCTGCTTTATAAAAACCAAAATAGAAGTCGCAAAGTTTAAGTATTAGAGCTACTGGTAATTTATATTGAAATATTATACTTTTTTGGTTTTCATCCATTCTGGACAGTGATTGGCTAAACGGAAATTTCATGTAGGTCTTCAGAAAGTTGTTTTCAGGATCAGATCGACTGTTAAAGGAGTAGTCCTGGAATATGAACATCTGATACAAAACCCATGATGCTATAAATAAATGAATATTACAAAACACAAAGTCATTAGTCACAAAATGAAAATTAAATTGTTTGATTGTATGATTCGCAGAATGTTATGGCCCCTCTGAAGTAGGCGGAGCTATCACCAAGATGGCTGCCACTGGAACCTACAAGTCCCATGATCCCTTAGTTCTCAGTAACTCCTTCTCCCTCTTATGCTCTGCTCCCAGTGATGATGTAACAGATTATACCATAGTAATGATGTGTAACTGCCATCACTGCACATTACCTCACCACAACACCGGACATACTAGATGCACTGCAACCAACAGACTAAAGCCAAATATAGTGATGATCACATGACCTGGCCAAGCAGGTGCAGGACATGTGATGTGGACATGTAACCAGCGGCATCTTCTGTTCTGTGTCTGCTCCGCGTGGAGGAAATCAACAGACTGATTAAAGGGCAATAGCATTTTAATTCTTCATTACAGTGTATGTCACCAGCATTTTCTGCTACTTGGAGCAAAATTTTAAATAACAACTAATTACATATTAGCTTAAATTTTAAGTACCAATTTGTCTATGAATTATGCTGATTCCTGGAATGCCCCTTTAAATAATAACGAAAACTGCTATGCTTTTGGTTTTCACCCATTTTAACCCCTTTAGATAATTAAGTTTTCAGTCAGCTAGAAAAGGTTTTTTTCATCCATAGTAAATATATTTAAAATATTGTTCACCAGCAGAATTACATATTCATATTAACCTTGCTTCTAGGTAATATATACAGCACACAGTTCTTTAACAGCAGCGTAGGGGATTTCCTCGCTTTATTCTTGGTAGTGACAAGGGACTGCTTATTAACACACGAAAGAGAACAGATGGGAATCTTCCTTACATTATATAGTGTTTCCTTCAGCATAGCACAGCATTTATATTGCTATGCTGTCTCAGCATTGAGGCTGAATGAGTTCAGTGCCTGGTATTTATAATTATGTTTCATCAGTCAACCGCTCATCATTATATATCGTTAGCCTAGAATTCTGTGCACAATAATATTGCATAAGGCTTTAGGGAATGGATATGTATTCCGGTCTTACAGTAATATCTGACTATTGAGGCAGTACAAAATGTAGGAAGAAGACGGCTTGCACTGTAGGTCATGAAGAAAAGCTGAAAAAAGGGACTAAATTGCTGATTAACAACTGTAGTCCAGAATAAATCACATACAATGTACAAACCTTTTACCAGAGCAGGAAGGTGGTTATGTCGAGCTTGTCTGCCATATTAGGTATATTGGTAGGAATAATGGGGGGGATTTATTTGTCTGTCTACAACAGAATTCTTCACTAATTTGCACCACATTTAGGAAGGCTTTAAGACAGTTTTCTGCATCTCCTACGATGAAAGAGGCGTGTCCTTCAAAAAGGGGGTGTGGTCTTGCTCCAAAAAATACTGCTGACCCGACAAAATTTTGTCCTAACTAAAGTAACCCAAGTAATAGGAGGTGCAGAGTATGACTAGACAGTCCTATACTGCACCAGATTTATCACTTAGCACAAGACACTTGTATTAATCTGGTGCAAAACAGGACTATCTAATCTAACTCTGCATTGTCTAACCTTAAGAAGCTTTTTATAAATCTGCCCGTTTATGATTATGATGGGGAAAATAAGTAGAGTATTTGATACACTGATGATTTTGCAAGTTTTCCAAACTACCAAGAATTTGCACTTTAACCATTAGGGACAAAATATGTATCACACTGTATGATTTTTAAATAATTAATTAGCATTTTATTGCACAAAATAAATATTTTATATAACATAAAAATAGAAATAAAGGAGCGTTCCGATTTCAGCAAATAATTGATATTGTTTGTATAATGAAAAGTTACACACTTATTCTGTTTTATTTTCTGTAAGCTCTCTGTTTTATACATCTATGCTTGCTGTTATTTAACAGGAATTTTCACTCTTTATTTTTTTTGGATGGAAACTGGTCCATGATCATGTGCACACAGGTGTACGACTCATTATATCACACAGCTCTGATTACTCTCTTTAACCCCTTAAGGATGCAGGATTTTTTTCGCTCATTTCTCGCTCTCCACCTTCAAAAATCCATAACTTTTTAATTTTTACATGTACAGAGCTGTGTGAGGGCTTATTTTGTGCATAACAAATTTTACTTTCCCGTAATGTTATATATTTTAACATGCCGTGTACTGCGAAGCTGGAAAAAAATTCCAAATGTGGAAAAAAAAAAAAAAAAATGCACATGCGTCACATTCTTGTGGGCTCAGTTTTTACGACTTTCACTCTGCGCTCGAAATAACACCTCAGCTTTATTCTTTGGTTCGGTACGATTGTGGTGATGCCAAATTTATATAGGTTTTATTGCGTTTTAATACATTTTCAAAAACTAAATGAATGTGTACAAAAAAGCAAAAAAAAATTTTGCCATCTTCTGACGCTAATAACTTTTTCATACTTTGGCGCACGGAGCTGTGTGAGGGGTCATTTTTTGCGAAATGAGCCGACGTTTTCATTGCTACCATTTTGAGGTCTGTGCGACATTTTGAACATTTTTTATTACTTTTTTATGTGATGTAAAAAGGTGTAAAAGTCGCATTTTGGACATTTGGGCGCCATTTCCCGCCTCGGAGGTCACCGCCGGCCGTAACCGTTTTTTGAATTTTTAATATTTTATCTTTTTTTTTAACTTTTTTTTTCTTTTTTTTTCACTATTTCTTAGACCATCTAGGGTACATTAACCCTAGATGGTCAGACCATTCCTAACATATACTGCAATATTTCTGTATTGCAATATATGGCATTTTTGCAGGTCATTCATTACAATGAGCCATTGCAACCGTTCGCCCACGCGCCGCCGTCTTTTAAATGCAAAGTTGCAAAGTTGCTGGCAGCAACGGAGAGGTTATTAGCCGACCGCGGTTATTAGGTGGGGTTTGCTGCAATATGCAACAACCCCCACCCATGTATGAAGAGGACTCAGCCCGTGAGCCCTCTCCATACATTCCCTGTACCTCTGCGCCGTAGAGCTATGGCGCAGAGCGTTAAGGGGTTAATATAACAAGCCGTGCACCTGTGTGACATCACATGACCAGGGAAGATTTTTATTCACATGAAGTAGACAATGAAGCTTCCTATAGAATGTCAGCAAGTAGAGATATAAAAAAAACTGTGAGGAATTGATTCAGAAACTATATTGGAATATTGTATAACTAGTCATGATACAAACAATATTTGCTGAAATAAGACAATTCCTGTAATATAACGGCACAAAAACTGTTGTTTGCAATTAAAGAGGTCATACATTTTCTGTAGTTCTTGACCAAATTTGTACACCATGCAGCAAGGATTTTGATGCACTCCTCCATACAGATGTTCCCCAGATCTTTCAGGATTTGGGGCAGTTGGTGGGCAGTGTTAAAGGGGTTTTCCCGCGAATTCAAGAATTCAAGTTACTGCATGCAGCAATTTCCGCTGGCTCCATTGAGATGTATGAAGCAGAACGGTCATGTGCGTCCACCCGCTCCATTACTCTCATAGAGCAAAGAGGGGTCCAACTATGGTAAGGGGGACCCCATCAGACCCCTCATTTTTGTGATCTGTAGGGTTCTCATCACTGAGACCCCCACCGATCAGCAAGGTAGGCCCTATCCTGTAGATCCTGGGAAAACCTCTTTAAGTTTCAGCTCCCCCAAATATTTTTAGTTAGGTACCAGTTTGGAGGTTTGCTAGGCCATTCCAGAACCTGGCTGTGCCAGTTCAACATCTTCAATGTTCTTACTGATGGAAGGAGACTGTCGATGTATCTTGTGATACATGATCCGATCCTTCCTCCCTTCAATATGGTGCAGTCATCCTGTTTTTCAAATTCTGACTCTCACAGTTGAAATGTACCTACTATAAAATTACAGACCTCTTCATTTTTTGCTAATGTGGCAGTGCATCAAAAAATTTTTTTTCCCATATCTGACAGTTGACATCCACCTTGTAACACCTGTGGTCAGAGCTTGCTCAGTGACAGTGAAGGTGGCATCTTTGGCTTGATCGGGCCCCCCTGGAGCTTTTTTGGCAGGCGTAGATCATTGCTATGGCAATCCTGGGGTCTTATCTTAGACCCCCAGGGCTGTCCATAGTATTTCCTGTAAGGTCCTGCCTGTGTGCTAGCGTATGCAATTGCTTCCCTGACAGTGATAATACCGTGCAATACCTCAGTACTGCAGGGTATTATAATGAACAAGCAAATGCTTGATTGCTTATTAACGTTCCATAGTGGGAAAAGTAAAATAAAGGAAAAAATTATTTTAATTAATCAATAAATTAATAAATGAATTAATGCAATGCAATCTACATACATTTTAAGACAGGTTTTCTGTTTTGTGAATTATGTATATTTTAAGGCTAAATGAACGTATTACTAACAAAATTTGACAATTCTAAATTCTACTTCCATTTTGTTTTAATTACTATAAAGAACTTGAAGGGTTAACAATCTTCCTAAAAGCTGTTTTTGAAAGTTTGAGTGGTGTAGATTTGAAATAGAGTGATCTATAGGAGGTTTCTGATATTATGTATTTCAAAGCTCATTAAAAACAGAAATGACCCCCAAAAAAGTAAATCTGGAAATCTCCTTGAGAAAACGTAAAACCGATGTTAGTAATGTTAGTAACTAATTTAGTGGTAAAACTATCTGTCTGCAAACTACATCAAACTTCATCAAAATGGTGAATTTTTTCCATTTAAATTTTTTTTTTATAAATGAACACAAAACTTATCAATCAAAATTGACCAAAGTACAACATGTAATGTAAAAACAATCTCAAAATCACTTTGAAAAGCTTTTCCTTAGTACAGTGGAACAGAGATACCACAACAGAAACAACCAATATACAGGTGTGGGGCCATTTTCATAAAAAGTAGCCATGTTTTTGTAATCCTGGCCACTCACATTTACTAAATGCAGCTTGGCGTTTGATTCAACTTTACAAGAATGACTTTCCATGTTATTAGGCATATGTTTTAATAAAAATACTCCAGAATCATCAACACACATTAATCATTAGCATTCAGAGTAGTGATGGCAGATTACAGTGAGTACAAGGACTTATTCATGCGTAGGGTAACTGATGCAAATGTCTGACCTCTAGCAATTATTTACTTATGTCACATTAATTGCTTAATTAACAACATATGCAAACAACACTATATGCATTAATGTCTCATAAAATTATATATTCTCTAACCATGTTATTATATCCTGCAGATGCCTTCGTACGCCTTCAACAAAAAATCTAAAACTGTTGGAAGATAGAATTAAAATTCTTTTCCTTGTGGTTGTATAATATGCGGCCCTGGCTCTACCACTAAAGCCACTTTCACACTGTCTGTATCCGATCAAAATTTCACATAAATATGTAAAGGAGTTGTCCAAGAGTGAGTTAAAAAAGGCGAGTTGGTAGGGGGGGGCTGAATAAAAAAATAAACATGTACTCAGCTTGTCCGTCATTCCCAGTGTCCAGTGCCTTTGTTTCTCCAGGCTTTGCCCCTGTTTGTTTACAGGGAATGTGCTCAAACAACTTCTGGCTGGCCCGACCAGCTGGACCGGCTGGCCCGATTGGTCGGCAATGCCCATCCATTACCATATGCCAGCATTTGATACACTGCTGGGACAGATAGTTTTATAATCAATTGAGCCAATAGCATATCATATTTCACGGGCAAAAAACACGTTAAAAAACCTCATATCTTAGAATGTTGATTCAGGGAGTTATTCTGCCTATCATATGTCCATTTGGAACAAACTTTATTATAGGGTTGACTTGATGGCTGCAGACCCCAGTTTCAAGACTATCAGTGCCCCACAGGAGATATCTGTATGTTTATCTTTAGGTTTCATTCATAGAAATATAGGCACAGCACAGTACTACAACTCATATCTTGCAGCTATGGCCGTACAACTTCTACCATACATTTCTGGTAACATCACAGTACTAAGGCTGGCAGATTTATTTATCCAAACTAAATGTGTAAATTTCAGTTTTCACCCACCGCATTCACATCGATATGCAGCAGAAATAACAATATAATCATTACAGTGTCAGCACTGCTATTTAGCAGGGATTCATGAACTCGATGTCCCACATTTATCAAAAACAGTGCAGTCCGTACTATGTGCGGTTTGTCTGTGTTGTGTGCAGGGGGCGCCAGATTCATGAATTGTGGTGCATGTTGTACATGAATCTGACGTCCTCTCTACTGCTCCAGAAGTGAGCACCAATTTTTTTATGCCTGGATGTTAGGACTTAAGTGCTACTCTATATCCTTTTTATAGTCTATATCCTCTATATCCTTGATCTTGTAGTTTTCATAAAAGTAATTTAATGATGAACTTCAAACCTGCTCTTATAACCCATCTATTTAGGAAAGCCAATCACATTCCCTAATTGCATGAACCATCCACCCTGACTGCGGTCCTGACCAGATCTCCCAGACACATCGGCCGGGCCTCTGTGTGCTCTGTAGCTGAACTTTCCATCAGAATGTAAATACTCGCATGTAAGCCAAGACTCCTAATTTTACCACAAAAAAACTTGAACTAAAAAGTTATTGACTTAAGTATATGCCCTAGGGTAGGAAATGTAGCTGTTACTCTAATAAAATTTCCAGGAACAGCCGTACTTCATTAATGAAATATCCACAGCTGATGCCCCCTTTAATGAAATATCCACAGCTGATGCCCCCTTTATTGAAATGTCCACAGCAGATGCCCTAGTTTAGTGAAATGGCCACATCAAATGCCTCCCATTACATAATTGTCAACAGCAGGGCCCCCCTTTACAGAATGTCCACAGCTGAGACCCCCCCCCCCCATCAATGAAATGTCCACAGCAGAGCCCCTCTTGAAAAAAACATCTTTATACTCAGATTCGGCTTCTTCTCCCCGCGTCTCTGTCTCCTCCTCTTCCTGCCGCGCGGCGCTCACACTCCCATTGATGTCATGCAGCCGTTACACTGTCGCGTCATATTGTATGCACCGGAGCAGGAAGGAGAAGACGTAGCTGCAGGAAGAAGAAGCCAAAGGTTAGTATAGCGTTTTTTCTTTTTTAAGACTGATGGTCGGATCATATAGGGTCCAAGTTTGGGTCATTGACTGGGAAACGTTGGGGTAAAAAGCTGTACATACAATAACATCCTATACTGAGAATTGTCCATTTTTAATCTCTGGATGAAACTAAACTAAATTCTCTGAATGTGATGTATTTTAATGACTCTTTACTCCAAAAAATCTCAGCAAGTATCCACAGGAATACAAGCAAATGTTGTACCATGCTGCTGTGTAAAGTTGATTCAAACACTTGCAGACGTAATTACAGACAGAGCTGCAAATCTGTGTTCCCTGACACTGTAGGCTGAATATTTATGCAATCAACACACTCATTTTTTTCTTGCAGATTTCGTACCTTTAAAAATCTTTTAGCTATATATCCTACCCCTATGATGTGAAATGTAAAAATTTCTTGCATGACCCTAAAACTATATTTTTGTGAATTTGTGTATTTTTTATTTCTCTTACTCCAAACATTTTTAGTTTCCATATCTTAAACTTCCTTAAAACATAAAATACGAGAACTAATTGATCGCTATGGGAAATTACTTTGGTTTTATAATTTTTTTTACAGAATTTTGATAAATGAGGCCTGTGGAGGAAGATTAATACATGTTGTAAAAGCTGGTTATTTCATGATACACATATCTGGATATATCCAGCCAAGAGGAAAGACACTGTAACTCATAGATTGCAAGCACTTTAGGGCAGTGATGGCGAACCTTTTAGTGACCGAGTGCCCAAACTACAACCAAGACCCACTGATTTATCACAAAGTGCCAACACAGAAATTTAAATCGTGATTTATACTCCCTTCTCTGTCACAGCTTTCATTGATACCAGCCCCTGAGGACACCAATAAAGCAGAAAATAGAAGAAATTTGGATGATCATTGTAGCTTCAATCCAGGGTCCCATAAACAGGAAGAATTGTCAGGACTGGAGCAGGAGCTACAATGATAATCTAGATGTGTCCACGACTTCCCACTCCCCCAGTAGTCCCAGGTAGTGTTGTCACTTTAAAATAGCTCTGTGCACAGCAAGTCCTGGGCTGTCTGGCACTGCAGGAAGATACCTGGAATCATCTCTGTTGATGACCTGAGTGCTCACAGAAAAGGCTCTGAGTGCCACCTCTGGCACCCGTGCCATAGGTTCGCCACCACTGCCTTAGGGTGTCCTGTTCATGAACTTGCTTTAGACTTAAACGAGTTCCTGTTAAATCTAGAATATCAGTTTCTTCAGTAAAGCTATGAAATAATATTTCTAGCATTCCCTATTTTATGTTAAAGGTGTTTGACCGTGAAATTAATTTCTCAAATTTTAATCCCCTAGTGATTTTTCCCAACAAAGATCGGCATCGTCGCCGGCTTTCATGCAACAGAAATCGTGGGGCGGGCCGTGGGACAATCTGACTGATTTGGACAGACCGCAGGATTTAACTTTGAATTTGTGTTGCAAGCTCAAGCACTTACATGCACCAGGAAGAAGGGTGAACTCCAGTGGACCTGAGCAGGGAAGTGACACATGCAGGCTATCAGGCGCATGATCTTAGTGAATCGCAGCAGCTGCGGTGATCGCGCAGGGACGGGTAAGTAAATCTGCCCCAACTGACACACATCTCACTTATGAGCTTGCCTTGTAATGCAGGGGGAGGGCCAGGAGGCAGAGAGTACTGCAGTGTGCAGACATGAGAAGCTATTCATGAGAGGAATTCGACCATAGGCAGAAATACCATCAGATCCAGGAACAACCAAAATTGTAAACATAGGTCCTGATAGAGACAAGTTGGAAATGCTCTATTTTTGTTAATAAGTTTAACTCTTGTCCATTTACCTTTTAAAAAATAATCTCCAAAGCCATTTGGAAATGAACTAAGAAAAGTCACTTTTTAAAGTTGAAGAGGGGATTTCTATTCAGATGCCCATATCTATAGTACTCTATAGTACCTAGAATAAAATTAAGGAGTACATGCACTCATACCCATTTTTGGATGCCAGATCCCCTTCTAATGTATGGCGTTGTGCAGTAGATCTATACATACAGTAAGTTGGATTGCTACTTTTCCTTTCAAAAATACATGTCCGATTTTGAGTATTTTTACTGGTGCTGTTTTTTTGGACATTTTTAGAGATGAGCGAACACTAAAATGCTCGGGTACTCGTTATTCGAGACGAACTTTTCCCGATGCTCGAGTGCTCGTCGCGAATAACGAACCCCATTGAAGTCAATGGGAGACTCGAGCATTTTTCAAGGGGACCAAGGCTCTGCACAGGGAAGCTTGGCCAAACACCTGGGAACCTCAGAAAAGGATGGAAACACCACGGAAATGGACAGGAAACAGCAGGGGCAGCATGCATGGATGCCTCTGAGGCTGCATAATCGCACCATTATGCCAAAATTATGGGCAACAGCATGGCCATGACAGAGTGACAGAATGAAGCTAGATAGCATCTAAAACATCCAATAATTGACCCTGACACTATAGGGGACGGCATGCAGAGGCAGCGGCAGCAGGCTAGAGAGTGTCATGGCGACATACCCTAAATGGACTCAGGCTTCAAACCAATGGGTGGCAGAGAGGAACCAAAGGAGGTGAGCAAGAAGCGCTCAAATAATATCGGTACATGATAAAAGTTTGCCAGTATATTTTGTGGATTACACAGCAGGGTGGCGACAAAGTTAACATGGAAGCCATGAAAACAACCCAAAATTCTGCCTGACACAGCTCGTTTGATAAGGGGACCATGTATGGAGACAGTGAACTAGTAGTAGATTAAAGGTGCTGCAGTTAAAACTATGTTAGTTGGATCTTGGCATGGAGCTGGCGCTCCGCTGCCAGGCGAGCTTTCGCCAATCCAAGCCCCTGTCTATAGGCTACTCCCCAAACAGCACTTCTAAGAACCTTTTGTATAAGATCAAGTGTAGTAGCGTTCTTATAAGTTTAGGATATGGCGGGTGAGGGGAATGTAAACAGATGCGCAAGAAGCGCTGAAATAATATCCCTAAATGGTAAAAGTTTGCAAGTATATTTTGGGGATTACACAGCAGGGTGGCGACAAAGTTAACAACTTTGATGTGGAATGCCCTGTAATAGCTCTTGGGCGGTGTGCCTTTTATCGCCTAGGCTCAGCAGTTTCAGCACCGCCTGCTGTCGCTTAGCGACGGCACTGCTGCTGTGCCTAGAGCTACCGACTGATGGCGCCATGCCCACGGATGGTAATTCGGAGGAGGAGGAGGTGGAGGAGGGGTGGGAGGAGGTATAGTAGGCCTTTGAGACCTGGACCGAGGTAGGCCCCGCAATTCTCTGCGTCGGCAGTATATGACCAGCCCCAGGGTCAGACTCGGTCCCAGCCTGCACCAAGTTAAGTGTAGTAGCGTTCTTATAAGTTTGGGATATGGCGGGTGAGGGGAATGTAAACAGATGCGCAAGAAGCGCATGATGCGCATGGAGCTGGCGTTCCGCTGCCAGGCGAGCTTTCGCCAATCCAAGCCCCTGTCTCTAGGCTACTCCCCAAACAGCACTTCTAAGAACCTTTTGTATAAGATCAAGTGTAGTAGCGTTCTTATAAGTTTAGGATATGCCGGGTGAGGGGAATGTAAACAGATGCGCAAGAAGCGCTGAAATAATATCCCTAAATGGTAAAAGTTTGCCAGTATATTTTGTGGATAACACAGCAGGGTGGCGACAAAGTTAACAACTTTGATGTGGAATCCATGAAAACAACCCAAATTTCTGCCTGACACACCTCGTTTGATAAAGGGACGATGTATGGAGGCAGCTATATGGACGACTTTTGGAGGTAGCAATGGAGACAACGTGTGGAGGCTGCTATGGAGACAATTTAATTTGGATAGTGCCTGTATGTGGCAGTCCCAAACATTTTTCAAACCAGAGGAGCAGGTAGGTGGCCCTCCAGTAAAATGGGATAGATTGAGTGCCTGTATGTGGCAGTCCCAAAAATGTTTCAAACCAGAGGAGCAGGTAGGTGGCCCTCCAGTAAAATGGAATAGATTGAGTGCCTGTATGTGGCAGTCCCAAAAATTGTTCAAACCAGAGGAGCAGGTAGGTGGCCCTGCAGTAAAATGGAATAGATTGAGTGCCTGTATGTGGCAGTCCCAAAAATTGTTCAAACCAGAGGAGCAGGTAGGTGGCCCTGCAGTAAAATGGAATAGATTGAGTGCCTGTATGTGGCACTCACAAAAATGTTTCAAACCAGAGGAGCAGGTAGGTGGCCCTGCAGTAAAATGGAATAGATTGAGTGCCTGTATGTGGCAGTCCCAAAAATTGTTCAAACCAGAGGAGCAGGTAGGTGGCCCTGCAGTAAAATGGAATAGATTGAGTGCCTGTATGTGGCAGTCCCAAAAATGTTTCAAACCAGAGGAGCAGGTAGGTGGCCCTCCAGTAAAATGGAATAGATTGAGTGCCTGTATGTGGCAGTCCCAAAAATTGTTCAAACCAGAGGAGCAGGTAGGTGGCCCTGCAGTAAAATGGAATAGATTGAGTGCCTGTATGTGGCAGTCCCAAAAATTGTTCAAACCAGAGGAGCAGGTAGGTGGCCCTGCAGTAAAATGGAATAGATTGAGTGCCTGTATGTGGCAGTCCCAAAAATGTTTCAAACCAGAGGAGCAGGTAGGTGGCCCTCCAGTAAAATGGAATAGATTGAGTGCCTGTATGTGGCAGTCCCAAAAATTGTTCAAACCAGAGGAGCAGGTAGGTGGCCCTGCAGTAAAATGGAATAGATTGAGTGCCTGTATGTGGCAGTCCCAAAAATTTTTTAAAACAGAGGACCGGGTAGGTGGCCCTCCAGAAAAATGGAATAGATTGAGTGCCTGTATGTGGCACTCACAAAAATTGTTTCAAACAGAGGACCGGGTAGGTGGCCCTCCAGAAAAATTAAATGCATGAAGTACTATAGCAAGAGCCAGTGGGCCCTGTCAAAAAATAGCCATTTTCCTCTGCTTTACTGTACAAAGAGGAGGAGAAGGAGGAAAATGAGGAGGAGGAGGAGGAGTGGATCAATTATTCAGGTTGAGCTTCCTTCACCTGGTGGAGATTGGAAATTCTGAGAAATCCAGCCTTTATTCATTTTAATAAGCGTCAGCCTGTCAGCGCTGTCAGTCGACAGGCGTGTACGCTTATCGGTGATGATGCCACCAGCTGCACTGAAAACCCGCTCGGACAAGACGCTAGCGGCAGGGCAGGCAAGAACCTCCAAGGCGTACAGCGCCAGTTCGTGCCACATGTCCAGCTTTGAAACCCAGTAGTTGTAGGGAGCTGTGTGATCATTTAGGACGATGGTATGGTCAGCTACGTACTCCCTCACCATCTTTCTGTAAAGATCAGCCCTACTCTGCCGAGACTGGGGACAGGTGACAGTGTCTTGCTGGGGTGACATAAAGCTGGCAAAAGCCTTGTAAAGCGTACCCTTGCCAGTGCTGGACAAGCTGCCTGCTCGCCTACTCTCCCTCGCTACTTGTCCCGCAGAACTACGCACTCTGCCGCTAGCGCTGTCAGAAGGGAAATACTGTTTCAGCTTGTGCACCAGGGCCTGCTGGTATTCATGCATTCTCACACTCCTTTCCTCTCCAGGGATGAGAGTGGGAAGATTTTGCTTGTACCGTGGGTCCAGGAGAGTGAACACCCAGTAATCGGTGCTGGAATAAATTCTTTGAACGCGAGGGTCACGGGATAGGCAGCCTAGCATGAAATCTGCCATATGCGCCAGAGTACCAACGCGTAAGAATTCACTCCCCTCACTGGCCTGACTGTCCATTTCCTCCTCCTCCAACTCCTCCAACTCCTCTTCTTCTGCCCATACACGCTGAACAGTGAAGGACTCAACAATGGTCCCCTCTTGTGTCTCGCCAACATTCTCCTCCTCTTCCTCCTCATCCTCCTCCACCTCCACCTCCTCCGATATGCGCTGAGAAACAGACCTCAGGGTGCTTTGGCTATCAACAAGGGAATATTCTTCCCCCGTCTCTTGTGACGAGCGCAAAGCTTCCGACTTCATGCTGACCAGAGAGTTTTTCAACAGGCCAAGCAGCGGGATGGTGAGGCTGATGATGGCGGCATCGCCACTGACCATCTGTGTTGACTCCTCAAAGTTACTCAGCACCTGACAGATATCAGACATCCACGTCCACTCCTCATTGTAGACTTGAGGAAGCTGACTGACCTGACTACCAGTTCTGGTGGAAGTTGACATCTTGCAGTCTACAATCGCTCTGCGCTGCTGGTAAACTCTGGATAACATGGTCAGTGTTGAATTCCACCTCGTGGGCACGTCGCACAACAGTCGGTGAGCGGGCAGTTGGAGGCGGCGCTGCGCTGCCCTGAGAGTGGCAGCATCTGGGCTGGACTTCCTGAAATGCGCACAGATGCGGCGCACCTTCGTGAGCAAATCAGACAGATTGGGGTATGTCTTGAGGAAACGCTGCACTATCAGATTTAACACATGGGCCAGGCATGGCACATGTGTCAGTCTGCCGAGTTGCAGAGCCGCCACCAGGTTACGGCCGTTGTCACACACAACCATTCCCGGCTTGAGGTTCAGCGGTGCCAGCCACAGATCAGTCTGCGCCGTGATGCCCTGTAATAGCTCTTGGGCGGTGTGCCTTTTGTCGCCTAGGCTCAGCAGTTTGAGCACCGCCTGCTGTCGCTTAGCGACGGCACTGCTGCTGTGCCTAGAGCTACCGACTGATGGCGCCGTGCCCACGGATGGTAGTTCGGAGGAGGAGGTGGAGGAGGGGTGGGAGGAGGAGGAGGCATAGTAGGCCTGAAACACCTGGACCGAGGTAGGCCCCGCAATCCTCGGCGTCGGCAGTATATGAGCAGCCCCAGGGTCAGACTCGGTCCCAGCCGACACCAAGTTAACCCAATGTGCCGTCAGCGATATATAGTGGCCCTGCCCGGCAGCACTCGTCCACGTGTCCGTGGTCAGGTGGACCTTGTCAGAAACGGCGTTGGTCAGGGCACGGATGATGTTGTCTGACACGTGCTGGTGCAGGGCTGGGACGGCACATCGGGAAAAGTAGTGGCGGCTGGGGACCGAATACCGAGGGGCGGCCGCCGCCATGAGGTTGCGAAAGGCCTCGGTCTCTACTAGCCTATAGGGCAGCATCTCCAGGCTAAGCAATCTGGAGATGTGCACATTAAGGGCTTGGGCGTGCGGGTGGGTTGCACTATATTTGCGTTTCCGCTCCAGCGTCTGGGGTATGGAGAGCTGAACGCTGGTGGATGCTGTGGAGGATCGTGGAGGCGACGATGGGGTTTTTGTGCCAGGGTCCTGGGCAGGGGGCTGACTAGCAGCTGACACAGGGGAAGGAGCAGTGGTGTGCACGGCCGGAGGTGAACGGGCTTGTTGCCACTGAGTGGGGTGCTTAGCATTCATATGCCTGCGCATACTGGTGGTAGTTAAGCTAGTAGTGGTGGAACCCCTGCTGAGCCTGGTTTGGCAAATGTTGCACACCACAGTCCGTCGGTCATCCGGTGTTTCCTTAAAGAACCTCCACACTTCTGAAGATCTAGCCCTCGCCGCAAGAGCCCTCACCACGGGAGCTTCACTAGTTGACAGTGGCGCTGATGCACCAGCTCTGGCCCTGCCTCTCCGTCTGGCCCCACCACTGCCTCTTCCAACCTGTTCAGGTCGAGGACTCTCCTCCGTCTCAGAAGCACTGTGTTCACCCGGCCTCTCAACCCAGCTTGGGTCTGTCACCTCATCATCCTCCGATCCCTCAGTCTGCTCCCCCCTCGGACTTCCTGCCCTGACAACAACTTCCCCACTGTCTGACAACCGTGTCTCCTCATCGTCGGACACCTCTTTACACACTTCCACTACGTCAAGAAGGTCATCATCACCCACAGACTGTGACTGGTGGAAAACCTGGGCATCGGAAAATTGCTCAGCAGCAACCGGACAAGTGGTTTGTGACTGTGGGAAGGGTCCAGAAAACAGTTCCTCAGAGTATGCCGGTTCAAATGCCAAATTTTCCTGGGAGGGGGCAGACTGGGGGGGAGGAGGCTGAGGTGCAGGAGCTGGAGGAGTGGGGATTTCGGTGACATGGGTGGACTGCGTGGAAGACTGACTGGTGGTGGACAAATTGCTCGAAGCATTGTCAGCAATCCACGACATCACCTGTTCGCACTGTTCTGGCCTCAACAGTGCTCTACCACGAGTCCCAGTAACTTCAGACATGAACCTAGGGAGTGTAGCTCTGCGGCGTTCCCCTGCTCCCTCATCAGCAGGTGGTGTCTCACCCCGCCCAGGACCACGGCCTCTGACCCCTGCAGTAGTTGGACGCCCACGTCCCCGCCCTCGTCCTCTACCCCTAGCCCTCGGGTTAAACATTTTTAAAATGAGAGTTATAACTTTTTTTTTTTTTTTACTTCTTTTTGTTTTTTTTGGTGTTTTTTTGTGTTTTTTTTTTTTTTTTTGTGTTTTTTGTTTTTTTTTGAGTTTTTAAAACCAAACAATCCTATCCTATTGCTATGGCTATTTTCTAGCCAAGTATCAAAGGAAGCACACTACTATGCCAGATGAGATGACACTGAGTTATTGCCTAATAGAAATCCAACCCCTACTGAATTTTGCCACTTCGGCCTTTGCTATGGATATGTGCGCCACTAAGCGCAGAACACAGCGGTCGCAAGTCTCACTACAAATTGCTCAGAATTGGCAAGTACATGCACTGCAGAAACTACAGCCACCAGCAGATCAACCAGAAATCAAATATATAGAACGCTACTGTAGGCTTCAAGAAGCTGTTTGTATTCTCCTATGGCTATTTTCTAGCCAAGTATCAAAGGAAGCACACTACTATGCCAGATGAGATGACACTGAGTTATTGCCTAATAGAAATCCAACCCCTACTGAATTTTGCCACTTCGGCCTTTGCTATGGATATGTGCGCCACTAAGCGCAGAACACAGCGGTCGCAAGTCTCACTACAAATTGCTCAGAATTGGCAAGTACATGCACTGCAGAAACTACAGCCACCAGCAGATCAACCAGAAATCAAATATATAGAACGCTACTGTAGGCTTCAAGAAGCTGTTTGTATTCTCCTATGGCTATTTTCTAGCCAAGTATCAAAGGAAGCACACTACTATGCCAGATGAGATGACACTGAGTTATTGCCTAATAGAAATCCAACCCCTACTGAATTTTGCCACTTCGGCCTTTGCTATGGATATGTGCGCCACTAAGCGCAGAACACAGCGGTCGCAAGTCTCACTACAAATTGCTCAGAATTGGCAAGTACATGCACTGCAGAAACTACAGCCACCAGCAGATCAACCAGAAATCAAATATATAGAACGCTACTGTAGGCTTCAAGAAGCTGTTTGTATTCTCCTATGGCTATTTTCTAGCCAAGTATCAAAGGAAGCACACTACTATGCCAGATGAGATGACACTGAGTTATTGCCTAATAGAAATCCAACCCCTACTGAATTTTGCCACTTCGGCCTTTGCTATGGATATGTGCGCCACTAAGCGCAGAACACAGCGGTCGCAAGTCTCACTACAAATTGCTCAGAATTGGCAAGTACATGCACTGCAGAAACTACAGCCACCAGCAGATCAACCAGAAATCAAATATATAGAACGCTACTGTAGGCTTCAAGAAGCTGTTTGTATTCTCCTCTGGCTATTTTCTAGCCAAGTATCAAAGGAAGCACACTACTATGCCAGATGAGATGACACTGAGTTATTGCCTAATAGAAATCCAACCCCTACTGAATTTTGCCACTTCGGCCTTTGCTATGGATATGTGCGCCACTAAGCGCAGAACACAGCGGTCGCAAGTCTCACTACAAATTGCTCAGAATTGGCAAGTACATGCACTGCAGAAACTACAGCCACCAGCAGATCAACCAGAAATCAAATATATAGAACGCTACTGTAGGCTTCAAGAAGCTGTTTGTATTCTCCTATGGCTATTTTCTAGCCAAGTATCAAAGGAAGCACACTACTATGCCAGATGAGATGACACTGAGTTATTGCCTAATAGAAATCCAACCCCTACTGAATTTTCCCACTTCGGTCTTTGCTATGGATATGTGTGCCACTAAGAGCTAAACACAACGGTAGCAAGTCCCCCTGCTAATTCCTCACAAAATGGTAAAAGATGCAAATTAAAATAAAAAAGTAGAACGTTATTGTAGCCCTAAGAAGGGCTGTTGGGTTCTTTGAGAATCACTCCTGCCTAACAGTAAGCTAATAGAACACCCTAACGCTTTCCCTGACCAGCAGCAGCTCTCTCCCTAGCGGCATCCAGACACAGAATGATCCGAGCAGCGCGGCCAGCGGCTAGTCTATCCCAGGGTCACCTGATCTGGCCAGCCAACCACTGCTATCGACGTGTAAGGGTACCACGTCATGCTGGGTGGAGTGCAGAGTCTCCTGGCTTGTGATTGGCTCTGTTTCTGGCCGCCAAAAAGCAAAACGGCGGGAGCTGCCATTTTCTCGAGCGGGCGAAGTATTCGTCCGAGTAACGAGCAGTTTCGAGTACCCTAATGCTCGACCGAGCATCAAGCTCGGACGAGCATGTTCGCTCATCTCTAGACATTTTGCTACAGTCTTGCACAAGTAAAAAGAAATACCAAATTATTAAATGTAAATATACCTTATCATGGTTGGTAGAATGGTGGGTGTGTGTTTAGGTCATAAAACATTTTTTACTTTCATCTGGGAGTTTCAGACAGAAAATAACTCAGTTCAGGTATTTTTTATAAAGGTTGGAACTATATTTGTAATTGTATCTCCAGCTAAATATTTTTTGTCTCTGTGAAAACTGGATTTTGAGAAAATTTGGGTTGTCATGGGAACAGGGATTAACGATAAAGCTCCATTGTAGACACCATTGAAAACTCTTACAGTTGTTCAATGCATCTTGGGGCTAATGTACAGTAAAGTATCTGCACCCAGAGAGCTTCACTAGAAGTCACAGTGGTCAAAGAGTTCCGTCTGTAACTAGGGATTCTCTGTAAGTCGGTGTCCTTAAGTGCTTAGCGCTCGGCACTGGAGCTGTAGCAGCATCGGGAGTCGCGGAGTGTCAGTGGTAATCTACAAACCCGAGTAACACCCGTGGTCAGCACGACAGCGGCATTTAACTTGCCTTTGGGGGTTCTTCCACCACGATTGCCCTCCCTCCCAGCACGACATCTTCAGGGGGCGACGGTCGTTGCTGAAGGCAGTGCCATTAAGATGCCATCTATGACGACATCTTAAAGGCACAGTGTCAGCCTATGCATATTTAAAAATTATAACCATATAAAGCGATGCATGTCAGAATACAAAAAATGGGGCTGAGCCTTAAGCTATAAAATGGCTGAATCCTTAAGGGGTTAAAGGGGCATTCACATTCAATTTAATTAATCTGCCTTATACATACATTTCTTCAAGTAGATGTTGTTAAAAAATGTACCTGTGTGAAGTTAATGTAGTCATATGGTCGCCTAGAATCAAGACTCTGTCCTTGGATAAGGCCACCTCTGCTGGACTGAATGCACAAAGAAACAAAATGTTTTTGTATACGAAAAGTCTGTAAGTTACTGCATGTCCTACAGCCATGGTCAAGCTAGTCATGGACTAAAAATAAAGCAAATGAATTCATGCCTACAACTGTGACAACATGGTACAATACCCTAAAATAGGTCTGAGCAACAATGGATGGATGGGCAGAGAGAGGGGTAAGTGAGCTCTGCTGAGATCTTATCTTGCCAAGTGAACAGTGGTGCATCGCATGGCGTGGCGCACAGCTATTGGGAAAAAAAGGATGTATACGAATGGCGCTGGCACGTTCTATTCATTCAAAGTAGGATCCCTTTATTTCCAGGGGACAAGTAAAAACAAGACAATAGGGGTCATTTACTAGGGGCCCGATTCGCATTTTCCCAACGAGTTACCCGAATATTTCCGATTTGCACTGATTTTCCCTGTATTGCCCCGGGATTTTGGCGCACGTGATCGGATTGTGGCGCATCGGCGCTGGCATGCACGCGACAGAAATCGGGGGGCATGGCCGAACAAAACCTGACGGATTCGGGCTTACCTTCACCAGGAATAGGCCGGCAGACTTCAGTGCATTCCGGCGGGCCTCGGGGAACTTCAGCGCAGCAGCGCAACCTGGTGGATCTCGGAGGAACTGCCTTAGTGAATCCCAGCCGGACCCGAATCCACCGCAGAGAACGCGCCGCTGGATCGCAAATGGACCAGGTAAGTAAATCTGACCCGATGCGTTTCACACCTTCCTTAGGTGCTTCCTCAGGTCTGTATCTGATGATGTAGGGCTGGTATTGGGACTTTTATCTTATCTGTTCTTATCTTTGTCCTGTACATTTTTATATGATTTTTTCTATATACTTTTTTTGCTTATTTTTTCTGGACCATTATATGCATCTTACTGTTTCTTTGCATGTTCATATCTCCACTTGATGCATGGACACTTTTGATAAGGTAGTGCCCGTCTTCTATTGTTTTGGACGCCTGCGTATGTCTACATGCTACAGGGCCACCAGTAGGAAGTTTGGGACCCCAGATTGGCAAATTTTGTGGGCCCCCCACAGAGTGATAATCCAGCCCAGTGTGTACAGTGAGTTCTCTGCACCTGGGAAGGGTGGAGGGCCCCCTGAACACAGTCACCCCGAACCCCCCCCCCCCCCCCCCCGATGGCGGCCCTGGCTGCCCATGACAATTTTTTACAATGTGGTCTTGTGGAGACCCTTTATTTGCCTATATGAAACTATTAGCACATGTACTGGACATGTCCAGCTGATGATCATTCCTGGCAAAGCCTATTGACAGAAAGGGGATAAGAATAGCCTCATTACCACTTTCATTTTACAATAGATGTTTAGTGACAAATGAACAAAAAAAGGCTGTGACGCTGTTAAAGGGGTTTGTCCATAAAAGAAAGTTCTCACATTTTAAGAAAGTTTTTAACTCCTTACTTTACAATTTTTCCTCAGTTTTATTGCAGTTTTAGGTTAGTGATGGTCAGTGTAAGATTCCAGAGTGTGTGTGGGGACTCTTTAAGTAGACACTTCATGATCCCTCTAGTGCTGTGATATGCTATGAGCTGACTATGTGCTTGGATTATCAGGGTACAGGTTTATATACACTTTCATTTAGCTTTCTCTTTCATTTTTCTATCTGACGCATAGAAAATGAGAGAGGAGAGAAATCAGAGATGAGAAATGATGAGATCTATAAGATGGATATAAAACAAAATGACACTCTCAGCTCTGCTATACCTCCGCCCCCTGCTATAAAGATGCCAATTACCAAATGCTATCAACAATAATAACTGATTGCAATATCCATCCCGCACCCCTTCTCTGGGATCACAGCACATACACAAGGGAGATTTCTCATTGACACTGGAGGTGGTTAGTCAGTGGCTACAGTACTAATGAGAATTATCATAGTACATCACAGGTGACATGAGCATATCTCCACACTGCATTAAAGATACCACAGTCTCTATCTGTATAAGGGCACCTGGATAATAGATAGATATCCACATTCTGCTCCCCCTCAACACGACTGACGCCACAAACAAATGTACACCTCATAAACATGCTATACTATTTCCCCTGCGTATATCAAGCATTACAATGTGACCCTTCAATATATCAATATTTATATATGTGTATATATTTACACAATATATACTATAGTACCTGAGTAAACTATATGATGTGTCCTCCGATCAATTATTAATTGACCTAGGCAAGACCGGGAGAAGGTATTCCCTTTCCTCCCCTCTCTAACATACAGCATAAATGTATGGCACTACTGTATTATTGTGATGGTCCACTACATATCTCACAAACACTAGTTCAAACAGTTTTTTATCTAAGACTCAGAAATCCAAATTTCCTATGAGCCCCACTACTGTAATGAGGTCTTCCTAATTACGTTTAGGCTCGCTACATCAAACACATTTTTATGTTAATTATGACCTAACTGGGAAAGTTCTCCGTCTTCAAAAAAACAAGACCAACCAATTAAAAGAACGACAAACTTTTGATTCATAAGAGATTTGGAGATTTACGTTTTTACAGTAGTGATTACAGAAAGTTATGTTCCCTGTGAGATGACTTTTATATGAGGAGTGGGTGAGTATTAAAGAGATCACATACTGAATCTCAACTACAAATCAATGAAACTCTTCAGCTGCATATGTCTAATAGAAGATGGTAGAAGACATTGGGACACATGTGTCATAAGTCCAGCTTTGTCTGTCTGTTTTTTGGACTTTTCTTGGCTTTTCAGTTGGTTAGATGTATCTTAGTGATTTTTACTTACTGATGCTTGTAGTGTTTTGTCTTTAGTGAATTTGCAACTTTTTAAAAAAAAAGTTGCAAAAAGTTTCCAAAAGTCGCAATTAGAGATGAGCGAACATACTCGTCCGAGCTTGATGCTCGATCGAGCATTAGCGTACTCGTAACTGCTCGTTGCTCGGACGAGTATTTCGCCCGCTCGAGAAAATGGCAGCTCCCGCCGTTTTGCTTTTTGGCGGCCAGAAACAGAGCCAATCACAAGCCAGGAGACTCTGCACTCCACCCAGCATGACGTGGTACCCTTACACGTAGATAGCAGTGGTTGGCTGGCCAGATCAGGTGACCCTGGGATAGACTAGCCGCTGCCCGCGCTGCTCGGATCATTCTCTGTCTGGATGCCGCTAGGGAGAGAGCTGCTGCTGCTCAGGGAAAGCGTTAGGGTGTTCTATTAGCTTACTGTTAGGCAGGAGTGATTCTAAAAGAACCCAACAGCCCTTCTTAGGGCTACAATAACGTTATTTTTTTTTTTTTTTTTTATTTGCAGCTAGTACCATATTGTGAGGAATTAGCAGGGGGACTTGCTACCGTTGTGTTTAGCTCTTAGTGACACACATATCCACCTCAAACACCAAAGTGGGAAAATTTATTAGGGGTTTGAGTAGAATTAGGCACAGTCTGCCAGTTTCTTTTTATTTTACGTTTATTTTTTTCATAACTCAGCGTCATCTCATCTGGCATAGTAGTGTGCTGTAATACTTGGCTAGAAAATAGCCATAGGAGAATACAAACGTCTTAATTACGCCTACAGTAGCGTTATATATATTTGATTTCTGGTTGATCTGCTGGTGGCTGTAGTTGCTGCAGTGCATCTACTATCAAATTGGGAGCAATTTGGAGTCAGACTTGCGACCACTGTGTTTTAGTGACGCACATATCCATCGCAAAGACCGAAGTGGGAAAATTTATTAGGGCCCGGGGTTGTATTTCAATTAGGCACAGTCTGCCAGTTTCTTTTTATTTTACGTTTATTTTTTTCATAACTCAGCGTCATCTCATCTGGCATAGTAGTGTGCTGTAATACTTGGCTAGAAAATAGCCATAGGAGAATACAAACGGCTTACTTACGCCTACAGTAGCGTTATATATATTTGATTTCTGGTTGATCTGCTGGTGGCTGTACTTGCTGCAGTGCATCTACTATCAAATTGGGAGCAATTTGGAGTCAGACTTGCGACCACTGTGTTTTAGTGACGCACATATCCATCGCAAAGACCGAAGTGGGAAAATTTATTAGGGCCCGGGGTTGTATTTCAATTAGGCACAGTCTGCCAGTTTCTTTTTATTTTACGTTTATTTTTTTCATAACTCAGCGTCATCTCATCTGGCATAGTAGTGTGCTGTAATACTTGGCTAGAAAATAGCCATAGGAGAATACAAACGGCTTACTTACGCCTACAGTAGCGTTATATATATTTGATTTCTGGTTGATCTGCTGGTGGCTGTACTTGCTGCAGTGCATCTACTATCAAATTGGGAGCAATTTGGAGTCAGACTTGCGACCACTGTGTTTTAGTGACGCACATATCCATCGCAAAGACCGAAGTGGGAAAATTTATTAGGGCCCGGGGTTGTATTTCAATTAGGCACAGTCTGCCATTTCCTTTTTTATTTTACGTTTATTTTTTTCATAACTCAGCGTCATCTCATCTGGCATAGTAGTGTGCTGTAATACTTGGCTAGAAAATAGCCATAGCAATAGGATAGCATCGTTTGGTTTTAAAAACTAAAAAACACAAAAAAAAAACAAAAAAAAAAAAAAAAGTTAAAAAAAAAATACAAGTTATAACTCTCATTTTCAAAATGTTTAACCCGAGGGCTAGGGGTAGAGGACGAGGGCGGGGACGTGGGCGTCCAACTACTGCAGGGGTCAGAGGCCGTGGTCCTGGGCGGGGTGAGACACCACCTGCTTATGAGGGAGCAGGGGAACGCCGCAGAGCTACACTCCCTAGGTTCATGTCTGAAGTTACTGGGAATCGTGGTAGAGCACTGTTGAGGCCAGAACAGTGCGAACAGGTGATGTCGTGGATTGCCGACAATGCTTCGAGCAATTTGTCCACCAGTCAGTCTTCCACGCAGTCCACCCATGTCACCGAAATCGGCACTCCTCCAGCTCCTGCACCTCAGCCTCCTCCCCCCCAGTCTGCCCCCTCCCAGCAAAATTTGCCATTTGAACCGGCATACTCTGAGGAACTGTTTTCTGGACCCTTCGCACAGTCACAAACCACTTGTCCGGTTGCTGATGAGCAATTTTCCGATGCCCAGGTTTTCCACCAGTCGCAGTCTGTGGGTGATGATGACCTTGTTGACGTAGTGGAAGAAGTGTGTAAAGAGGTGTCCGACGATGAGGAGACACGGTTGTCAGACAGTGGGGAAGTTGTTGTCAGGGCAGGAAGTCCGAGGGGGGAGCAGACTGAGGGATCGGAGGATGATGAGGTGACAGACCCAAGCTGGGTTGAGAGGCCGGGTGAACACAGTGCTTCTGAGACGGAGGAGAGTCCTCGACCAGAACAGGTTGGAAGAGGCAGTGGTGGGGCCAGACGGAGAGGCAGGGCCAGAGCTGGTGCATCAGCGCCAAATGTGTCAACTAGTGAAGCTCCCGTGGCGAGGGCTCCTGCGGCGAGGGCTAGATTTTCAGAAGTCTGGAGGTTCTTTAAGGAAACACCGGATGACCGACGGACTGTGGTGTGCCACATTTGCCAAACCAGGATCAGCAGGGGTTCCACCACTACTAGCTTAACTACCACCAGTATGCGCAGGCATATGAATGCTAAACACCCCACTCAGTGGCAACAAGCGCGTTCACCTCCGGCCGTGCACACCACTGCTCCTTCCCCTGTGTCAGCTGATAGTCAGCCCCCTGCCCAGGACCCTGCCACAAAAACCCCATCGTCACCTCCACGATCCTCCACAGCATCCACCAGCGTTCAGCTCTCCATACCCCAGACGCTGGAGCGGAAACGCAAATATAGTGCAACCCACCCGCACGCCCAAGCCCTTAATGTGCACATCTCCAGATTGCTAAGCCTGGAGATGCTGCCCTATAGGCTAGTAGAGACCGAGGCCTTTCGCAGCCTCATGGCGGCGGCCGCCCCTCGGTATTCGGTCCCCAGCCGCCACTACTTTTCCCGATGTGCCGTCCCAGCCCTGCACCAGCACGTGTCAGACAACATAATCCGTGCCCTGACCAACGCCGTTTCTGACAAGGTCCACCTGACCACGGACACGTGGACGAGTGCTGCCGGGCAGGGCCACTATATATCTCTGACAGCACATTGGGTTAACTTGGTGGAGGCTGGGACCGAGTGTGACCCTGCGGCTGGTCATATACTGCCGACGCCGAGGATTGCGGGGCCTACCTCGGTCCAGGTGTTTGAGGCCTACTATGCCTCCTCCTCCTCCCACCCCTCCTCCACCTCCTCCTCCGAACGACCATCCGTGGGCATGGCGCCATCAGTCGGTAGCTCTAGGCACAGCAGCAGTGCCGTCGCTAAGCGACAGCAGGCGGTGCTCAAACTGCTGAGCCTAGGCGATAAAAGGCACACCGCCCAAGAACTATTACAGGGCATCACGGCGCAGACTGATCTGTGGCTGGCACCGCTGAACCTGAAGCCAGGCATGGTTGTGTGTGACAACGGCCGTAACCTGGTGGCGGCTCTGCAACTCGGCAGACTGACACATGTGCCATGCCTGGCCCATGTGTTAAATCTGATAGTTCAGCGTTTCCTCAAGACATACCCCAATCTGTCTGATTTGCTCACGAAGGTGCGCCGCATCTGTGCGCATTTCAGGAAGTCCAGCACAGATGCTGCCACTCTCAGGGCAGCGCAGCGCCGCCTCCAACTGCCCGCTCACCGACTGTTGTGCGACGTGCCCACGAGGTGGAATTCAACACTGACCATGTTATCCAGAGTTTACCAGCAGCGCCGAGCGATTGTAGACTGCCAGATGTCAACTTCCACCAGAACTGGTAGTCAGGTCAGTCAGCTTCCTCAAGTCTACAATGAGGAGTGGACGTGGATGTCTGATATCTGTCAGGTGCTGAGTAACTTTGAGGAGTCAACACAGATGGTCAGTGGCGATGCCGCCATCATCAGCCTCACCATCCCGCTGCTTGGCCTGTTGAAAAACTCTCTGGTCAGCATGAAGTCGGAAGCTTTGCGCTCCTCACAAGAGACAGGGGAAGAAGATTCCCTTGTTGATAGCCAAAGCACCCTTAGGTCTGTTTCTCAGCGCATATCGGAGGAGGTGGAGGTGGAGGAGGATGAGGAGGAAGAGGAGGAGAATGTTGGCGAGACACAAGAGGGGACCATTGTTGAGTCCTACACTGTTGAGCGTGTATGGGCAGAAGAAGAGGAGTTGGAGGAGTTGGAGGAGGAGGAAATGGACAGTCAGGCCAGTGAGGGGAGTGAATTCTTACGCGTTGGTACTCTGGCGCATATGGCAGATTTCATGCTAGGCTGCCTATCCCGTGACCCTCGCGTTCAAAGAATTTATTCCAGCACCGATTACTGGGTGTTCACTCTCCTGGACCCACGGTACAAGCAAAATCTTTCCACTCTCATCCCTGGAGAGGAAAGGAGTGTGAGAATGCATGAATACCAGCAGGCCCTGGTGCACAAGCTGAAACAGTATTTCCCTTCTGACAGCGCTAGCGGCAGAGTGCGTAGTTCTGCGGGACAAGTAGCGAGGGAGAGTAGGCGAGCAGGCAGCTTGTCCAGCACTGGCAAGGGTATGCTTTACAAGGCTTTTGCCAGCTTTATGTCACCCCAGCAAGACACTGTCACCTGTCCCCAGTCTCGGCAGAGTAGGGCTGATCTTTACAGAAAGATGGTGAGGGAGTACGTAGCTGACCATACCATCGTCCTAAATGATCACACAGCTCCCTACAACTACTGGGTTTCAAAGCTGGACATGTGGCACGAACTGGCGCTCTACGCCTTGGAGGTTCTTGCCTGCCCTGCCGCTAGCGTCTTGTCAGAGCGGGTTTTCAGTGCAGCTGGTGGCATCATCACCGATAAGCGTACACGCCTGTCGACTGACAGCGCTGACAGGCTGACGCTTATCAAGATGAATAAAGCATGGATTTCTCCTAATTTCAAATCTCCAGCAGGTGAAGGAAGCTCAACCTGAATAATTTATCCACTCCTCCTCCTCCTCATTTTCCTCCTTCTCCTCCTCTTTCTACAGTAAAGCAGAGGAAACTGGCTGTTTTTTGACAGGGCCCACTGGCTCTAGGTATAGTACTTTATGCATTTAATTTTTCTGGAGGGCCACCAACACGGTCCTCTGTTTTAAACAATTTTTGGGAGTGCCACATACAGGCACTCAATCTATTCAATTTTTCTGGAGGGCCACCTTTCCGGTCCTCTGTTTTAAACAATTTTTTGGGACTGCCACATACAGGCACTCAATCTTTTCCATTTTTCTGGAGGGCCACCTACCTGCTCCTCTGGTTTGAAAATTTTTTTGGACTGCCACATACAGGCACTATCCAAATTGAATTGTCTCCATAGCAGCCTCCACACGTTGTCTCCATTGCTACCTCCAAAAGTCGTCCATATAGCTGCCTCCATACATCGTCCCTTTATCAAACGAGGTTTGTCAGGCCGAAATTTGGGTTGTTTTCATGGATTCCACATCAAAGTTGTTAACTTTGTCGCCACCCTGCTGTGTTATCCACAAAATACACTGGCAAACTTTTACCATTTACGGATATTATTTCAGCGCTTCTTGCGCATCTGTTTACATTCCCCTCACCCGCCATATCCTAAACTTATAAGAACGCTACTACACTTGATCTTATACAAAAGGTTCTTAGAAGTGTTGTTTGGGGAGTAGCCTAGAGACAGGGGCTTGGATTGGCGAAAGCTCGCCTAGCAGCGGAGCGCCAGCTCCATGCGCATCATGCGCTTCTTGCGCATCTGTTTACATTCCCCTCACCCGCCATATCCTAAACTTATAAGAACGCTACTACACTTGATCTTATACAAAAGGTTCTTAGAAGTGCTGTTTGGGGAGTAGCCTAGAGACAGGGGCTTGGATTGGCGAAAGCTCGCCTAGCAGCGGAGCGCCAGCTCCATGCGCATCATGCGCTTCTTGCGCATCTGTTTACATTCCCCTCACCCGCCATATCCCAAACTTATAAGAGCGCTACTACACTTAACTTGGTGCAGGCTGGGACCGAGTCTGACCCTGGGGCTGGTCATATACTGCCGACGCAGAGGATTGCGGGGCCTACCTCGGTCCAGGTCTCAAAGGCCTACTATACCTCCAAATCCTCCCACCCCTCCTCCACCTCCTCCTCCTCCGAATTACCATCCGTGGGCATGGCGCCATCATTCGGTAGCTCTAGGCACAGCAGCAGTGCCGTTGCTAAGCGACAGCAGGCGGTGCTCAAACTGCTGAGCCTAGGTGATAAAAGGCACACCGCCCAAGAGCTATTGCAGGGCATTCCACATCAAACTTGTTAACTTTGTCGCCACCCTGCTGTGTAAGCCACAAAATATACTGGAAAACTTTTTTCATTTACGGATATTATTTCAGCGCTTCTTGCGCAGATGTTTACATTCCCCTCACCCGCCATATCCCAAACTTATAAGAACGCTACTACACTTGATCTTATCCGAAAGGTTCTTAGAAGTGCTGTTTGGGGAGTAGCCTAGAGACAGGGGCTTGGATTGGCGAAAGCTCGCCTGGCAGCGGAGCGCCAGCTCCATGCCAAGAACCAACTAACATAGTTTTAACTGCAGTACCTTTAATCTACTACTAGTTCACTGCCTCCATACATCGTCCCCTTATCAAACGAGCTGTGTCAGGCAGAATTTTGGATTGTTTTCATGGCTTCCATGTTAACTTTGTCGCCACCCTGCTGTGTAATCCACAAAATATACTGGCAAACTTTTATCATGTACCAATATTATTTGAGCGCTTCTTGCTCACCTTCTTTGGTTCCTCTCTGCTACCCATTGGTTTGAAGCCTGAGTCCATTTAGGGTATGTCGCCATGCCACTCTCTAGCCTTCCGCTGCTGCCGCTGCCTCTGCATGAAGTCCCCTATAGTGTCAGGGTCAATTATTGGATGTTTTAGATGCTATCTAGCTTCATTCTGTCACTCTGTCATGGCCATGCTGTTGCCCATAATTTTGGCATAATGGTGCGATTAAGCAGCCTCAGAGGCATCCATGCATGCTGCCCCTGCTGTTTCCTGTCCATTTCCGTGGTGTTTCCATCCTTTTCTGAGGTTCCCAGGTGTTTGGCCAAGCTTCCCTGTGCAGAGCCTTGGTCCCCTTGAAAAATGCTCGAGTCTCCCATTGACTTCAATGGGGCTCGTTACTCGAAACGAGCACTCGAGCATCGGGAAAAGTTTGTCTCGAATAACGAGTACCCGAGCATTTTAGTGCTCGCTCATCTCTAGTCGCAATCAGTTCTAAGCTAATTTCTACGCCTGGTCAGGGGCAGCCTTAGATTTGCACCACAATTTGCACCTTTTTTGCAATTTCTGAAAAAAGTTGCAACTTTCACATCTGGATTCAGGTGATAACTCAGGGAACACTGCGGGAAATTAGACAATGGAAAACTCTGAAAGGAGACAATTTTAGGCACAAAAAAAGTTCTCAATCACAATGACAAGTCTCAAAAAGTCTCAAAAAGCCAAAAGTTTCATACATAACTAATAGAATAAATAATGGCAATTATTTGGTTTAGTTTTATGCAAATCAAAGCCCAACTATCCTGATTTCACCCTTAAAGGGCTTGGGCCTTAAAGACTCATTGGGGCAGATTTATCAAGCAGTCTGAAAGTCAGAATATTTCCAGTCGCCCATGGCAACCAATCACAGCTCAGCTTTGAATATTTTAAATGGGAGCTGTGATTGGTTGCCATGGGCAATTGGAAATATTCTGACTTTCAGACAGCTTGATAAATCTGCCCCATTGTCTTTCCATACTCAACAAGTAGGCAGAGAAGAGCTTTTGATTTTACTGTGGGAATTGATAGATTAGAGCCTGTTTTTGATAGAATAATTTTTTTGAATGGTATAATTTTTACTGTAAATTTATGATAAACATCCATTAACTCTTTCTTAGACAGAGACTGAAACAAAAAGGCAGTCTAGGAAGTGTTTTTAAAATCAATGTGTAAACATGAGGAATAACACAGTTTCTGTCAATTCTATGACTTGTAGTGTTTCCAGGCGTTATTATCATCACTGCAGTATCCCTCTCTATGTATTTGTAGTCTACTGGATGTAGAATTTTCTCTTGTGACTAAACCCTCCTCCCTGCAAAGTATTTCAGTGAGATTCTCCCTTTCTAGTAAGACGGAATTCAGCTGACATGTCACATTAAGTGGACAAGGGAGTCACCTTTTTGGAATGTCCCAAAGTTTCTCGTACGACTGCTTATTTCAAAAGTTGCTAAACATGTAAGAAACACCTGTGTCAGTGTCATCATCTGTTTGTGGTATGTGGCTGAGGAGGGGCTGATTGTACTTTTATGCCTTTCTATTCTTCTGCACGTTTTGCTGTCTTTGCTGTTTTAAACCACACCTGTCTCTTTCCTGCAGCATTATCTCTGGTTCACAGCTAGTTAACCTGTTGTGATTGACAGCTTTCTGTGTTGTCTGGATCTTTAAATTCTTTTAAATTGAATCACTATTGAAGCCGGGGCTATGAGATCATATAAAAGTCTTCCTTACCCCTCTTAAGCTAACTATAGAGTTGTTCTTGTTAGCTACTAGGCTTGCTCTAGCTCTGATCATTGATTTCCTGTTTTTCTGATCCTTGTCTATCATTCAGACTATTCTTCTATTTTTGTGATTTTGTACATCCTTTGCTCCTCTGTTGTGACCTGGCTTTGAAGACCATTCAGAATTGATTGTAATTCAGACTAGGGGAGTAATGATATCAGGTATGTTTTGTCTCTCATCCAAAGAATAGGGTTCAGTCAGTGAAATGTGTCCACCACCACACATCCATGTTCTTTAGTTCTTAGAGTGGGTTATTATTTTAAGATCTTCAGGGTGCAATCAGTTGACTTTAGCAGAGTGTTAGGAGCGGGAAGGAGAGTGTAGTGGCCATTCTGCACTATTACAGCTAGTACTATTACACTATTTGTAGACATCTGCTTCTGGCTAAGAGCAATAAGCAGAAAATAAACCTCTGGAGTTGGACTACCCCTACCAGCTCCAGTGATTGACCTAGCCATCAATTGTCACTCCCAAACAACCCTTTAAAGCAGGATAAAATGAAATAAGGCAAAAGAATATGAGGCAAAAAGACAAACTCAGCTGTGCCCTATCTGGCAAAAAAATAACTGAATCACTATAGCATAATATTTTACATGATCTTAATCTTTATACAAACATCAAAAGTTAAAAGGAGGAAAACGAAATGCACATAGAATTTTGTACATGGCCTACAATCTCCTTCTCTACATGGGAGCAGCCTTCTTAAATGAAAGAGGAATGACATACACTACAGGCAGCGAGGTAAAATTGATTATAATTGATCCTGCAGAATGATAAGGAAGTGATACTAAATTGATTTTTTTGACCCTCTGGGCCGGTCCCTGCAAACCATAATCCAATTTGATCTAGATTTGCTTTTGTGGCCAGAAGCTCCAGGGATTTCCAGGCATGATAAGCAAATGTGACTGATGTATCACACTGCAGATGTCATGCTGCAGCTCTGGCTGTGTTTGCTCTAGAAGTAATGAGGATTAGTATGTCAAGGCTTGAACAGATTACATACATTTCTATAATCACACAAACTATATCACAGGATGTTAGCTAAACACATAAGTTTTATACTTCACTTGGTAGTTGCATGAAGAAGTGGATCTATGTGACAGTCTGTTGTGAGAGAGGGCAGATATAACGTCTGAGAAGACCTTTCCAGTATAGTAGCTTGGAAATAGAGTAAAATCTTGGTTTTTACATAATTTTTGTGCCAAAATTAATAAGTTGAAATAAGTTGGGTGACAAATTCCAAAGACACTTCACCCACATTTCACAAAATGGCCAAATCAGCAAACGATTGGGAAAAAGAAACAAAAATTTTCAAAGTCAGCTAAAACTTCACCAAAAATGTAGGGAACCTGTCACCACATTTTTCATAAATACAACTAGTAGCAGCTTCCCATAGAGCCCTATTAACTGACTTACACCCTTCTTTAAGCTAAGATCCCCCAGATCCCCATCTAATCAACTTCATATCTATAGCGAGTCATGGTGGGGTGTGGCCTCCTAAGGCTCACATCATCACAGGTTATTTAGCTTCTTAACATTAGCTAACTGTACCCCATGCAAATATATGAAATGAAATCACAGCATGCCCCCATGGAGAGGAGTAGAAGTCCATGCAGGCATGCTGTGATTTCATGTATCAGATATATAGGCATTGGGTACAGTTTTCTAATGTTAAGAGGCTAAAGGACCTGTGATTATGTCACCCTGGTCACATGACATTATTGCTGAATGCTGAGAAATGGATGAGTTGGATTAAACATGAGGAGGCTAAAGGACCTGATACCAGCCCAAGGAGGCTACGTCCTCTTCGATTCGATATAGACCTGGATACCAGGTAAAATTATACAGTTGATTATATGGGTATCTGAGGGAAACTATTTTTAACTAAATTATTTAGTAATTATCAAATCTGTAATCATCTGCTTTAGAATGTTCTAATCCAGATATAGGATGAAACACAGGTGTTGGTGAGAGGATTACACTTTATACTTAGAAATTGTACTCAAACCTTACATTTCTCCCACTCCCCACTAATGACTCCTCTAAATATAATGGGCCTTTTCTCATTTAACATCTACTATTTCGTTTTTGGATCTAAATACCCAAAGATTGTGTCCAACTCAAAGTTCAAGCTCAACTGTATAGCTATATATACATTGCATTCACTTTAATGATAAATTACATAAAAATATATAGAGAAGGGAAATGGGAGGAGTGAGCAGAAGGTTATAGAGAAGGGAGAACAGACACATTTTTTTATTTCCCCTTTAGTTCTTTATGCAAATTAATGCTTTATTATATCAATATATAATATCCTGTATATGACCCTCTGCTTCAAAGGGAGATAATTATTGATTATTTTTTTTCTACTTTCTGAGTGAAGTATATAGGAGACATCACAGCAAGGGGTCTTCAGCCACCAGCTCAAGATTGGACTGAAAATCAGATAGATCCGGCATTGGAAAATTTGCTAAAAGGGTTACCTAACTGCAATGTACACACACTATTACAGTATTTTGCGGACTATAAGGTGCATTGGAATATAAGGCGCACCATCAATAAATGCCTGCTAAAATGTTGAGGTTCATAGCACCTTGAGGTTCAAGGCATTGTTCAGACTATTGTGGTACAGAATACAAATGCAAAGTGCATATCAATATAGGCAGCGCATCTTCTGTAGCAGTTATGACTCAGTTTAGTTAATTTATAAGGTTTGTTTAAAAATGGGGTATGCTTTAAAGAGAACCGCTTAGAACTCTTGTCTTAGACTTTACTTATCTTTAAGCTGATCCTCTATTATTCCTCCCCAAGAAAAGATTAACAATGTGACATGGTTTTACCAGTCATGGGTGTGTTCTTGAACCATCTGATAATGTCCAATCAGTGGTAGCACCTGATTATAAGGATGAATGACAGGTCAGCAGGTGGCAGACCTGTGCACAGTTCAAGGCAGCTGTTGTCTGTAAGTATGGTTCATATATAAGGAGCACTGGACTATAAGGCCCACCTTTGATTTCTGAGAAGATCAAAGGATTTTTTTGCGCCTTATAGTCTGAAAAAAATGGTATATGTTATCGTGCAAAGTTGGTTGAAAGGTTGAGTACACTTTAAGATTGGAATTGGGAAGTTGAATTTTATCCACGCAATATAAATTCTTTTAGATCTACTATCCACACAGTTGACAAAATGAACATTACACTTTTACAGTAGTGTTTTTATTTCTGAAACAAGTACAATGCTTCCTACAAAGTGTACGAGCCTTACACTGCATTTGAAGGTGCTAATAACAAGAAATAATGAATACAGGTGACATGGTGTAAATGAAGTTACACTATTCTTATACAGTTATATAAAGCAAAGTGTCGGGACAGTTTTAAAATCAGCAGTAAGCTACTTACTAGAAGTCGAAGTCCTTGATGCCACATAATATAGTCTAATGTCACAGAAATGATGCTTATTGCGTACAGTCACAAATCTGCTCTATTGTAGATACCTTGTGGGTATGATCCTCTCAAAGAGCTGGTGTCCAGATGAGATTTTACTGTATTTTGTGTGCTACTAGGAAAACAGATTGTACCATTTCCAGTTGTTTATAACTGAAGATCCTGCAAATGTGAATCCAGAAATACATGTCACCACCATTAAAGCTTCACTAACTTTGGATATGTGAATATTACAATGACTTTTTTTTTATCTTCCCCTTCCTAAAGTTTTTCCTTGTCCACTTATCATCTCTTATCATCTGCTTCCCTCCTAATTTGCTTTCACAATAAAATCTCGGCTGAATTTTGTCTTGGAAAGAAAGAACAGACATAGATAGTGAGCCCTAAAGTTAAACATCCCTTAGCTCTCCCTACCAAATTGCCCATGCTACCCTAAGCAATAGGTGACAACTAGTTTACATTCCCTTTCTGCGCCAAAGTGAAAACACAAAGATAAAAAGAGGACAAAACAAACCCAGTTGAATAGTCATACTAATACGGGTCAAAACCAAGAGGACAACGCAGTACAGAATCAAGAGACAATGGATAGTCAGAAGACAGGCAAAGGTTAGGAAAATCTAAAATACTGATGTTAATAAAATGCTAGTAAAGACTGTGGAAAACGTATAGCAAGCCCTGGGAAGTGAGAGGAGGAGGCATCTGTTCATCACAGCTAATTTAACTGACCACAGCCCCAAACAAGTCAACAGGAGACAGATATGAAAATAAGCCAAGAGTGAAATAAAGCAGTGTTCCGACTATTGTGGTACAGTATACAAATGCAAGTGCATAACAAAGTCGGCAGCGCATCTAGTTATGATTTAGTTTAGTTGATTTATAAATGGGGTATGTTTTATAGAGAACCGCTTAGCACTCTTGCCTTAGACTTTACTTATCTTTAAGCTGATCCTCTATTATTCCTTCCCAAGAAAAGATTAACATCGTGACACAGTGTTACCAGTTATGGGTGTGTTCTTGAACCATCTGATACTGTTCAATCAGTGGTAGCCGTTTCAAGAGAAATGGTAACACCCAGTTGTGAAGTTATTTATTAAACTATTGTAACAGCAGCAAATTCTTGTAAGCTATCACATAGATGGAAAATCTAGAAATAACAGAATATTATTGCTTATAAGACTAATTCACTACTTGTAGTTTTAGATGGTTTGAGTAGAAGAACACCCCCTCTTCCAATGTACACAATGTGTGGTATGTTTCAATTTGAGTTGATATGTTTTAAATTACCATACCAGTAATGTATTATCAAAGATTTTATTACAGAATAACATCATCATATGCAGCAAATTCTCCAGGTAATAATATTAATCGAAACATGTGCCCTTCCACAATTACCAAGATTTATGGGGATATTTTATGACTTAATTATGGAATTACTATACATGTATTATTCTGTCTTAAAAATGAACAAATAAACTCATTAAATTGTTGATTTTAATAGAGGGTTATTTTTTGGATATAATGGTCATTGACTTTATAAAAAACTACAAAAATAAGGTCTATTTTTTGGATCGTGTTTGTCTAGCCAGTTTTTACAACCAGTTGATATTATATTTACAGGGGTTGTTCCAAAAAGTAAGTTATCTCTTAGGCTTTGAATGGGAGAATGGAGGACGCCAATGCGCAAGTATTACTGGCTACATTCAAGTTATTTTCTTTAAAAAAAGACTGCCATATTTTACATTAGATCATTTAAAGGATGGGGGATGGGGGAGACTGCTTTATAGACGTTTTTATGGAACTTTATTAACGAAATATTAGCTATGTTAAACTGACAGAGGTGTTCAGGCTCACGGTGTCTGAGCGCCATTCGGCTTCCCCAGTTTTTAATTTATGCACGCCCCCTCCCCCAGAGCAAGCCTCCTCCTGCTCCCGGCCGCGGAATTACAAGCCTGCCAGTGACGTCAAAGCCTGAGTGTGGAGAGAGTGAGGTGTGTGCTCTCTCCTAGTTCCCCAATCAGGAACAGGAGGAGGCTTGCAGTGGGCTGCTTGCAAAAATTAAAAGCCAGGGAAGCCGAGAGGCGCTCGGGCGCTGTCAGCCTGAGCGCCTCAGACACTTTTACAAAGTTACTATTTTGTTAATAAAGTTCCATAAAAACATTTAAACAACAGACTCCCATCCCCTAGACCGAATGAACAGTCTAATTAGGATACTCTATCACTGGTAATCTGGTGATGGATGTCCTTTAAGACAAACAGCTTTAGCCATCTTGATTCTTAGGAAGACAGTAGTGTTTAAGAAAATAATAAGGTTAAGATTGTGTTGCTTAGAGAAAGAAACCAATGTGAAGAGATAGAAAGTGGGAAAAAATAATTTAATCATCCAAGAGAAAAAAAATGGCCTACTACACTTATATGTCATGGATTGCATGTAGCATGTAAGTGTATAGTAACTCGGCCCATGTCACCGTAGTGGGAGACAAGGCAGTGATTCTGAACAGTCCTTTAGGGTCCTACAAGTTAGGGCTGTGATTATGCACTGATGTGTTGTCATGGCATCGGCAGAACTTAATAGGCAGCTGTCAGTGTTAGGCTGACAGGCATGACACCCTCCAATACATTAGTTATAATTATATCTTTATCCATTACTTCCTCCATAGTTTGCCTACTTTAACTGTCAAGAACCCTATTCTATATTGATGTCTCATTTTCTCAGCATGAAAACCATTCACAATGGGACCTTTTCATAGTACCTCCAATGAACAAATCATATGCCATATCTTTGTGTTGACCACACATGTATTTAAGTTCACATCTGCGTCAGAGGCTCTAAAACCAGAATTCATCACGTGGCCTAAAGAACTAAATTATACCATAGGTTTGTAAAGAAATTATAATATTAAAAATGCATCTTTCTCTATTTATCAGACCGATTGGGGAAGTCCAACATTCAACATAATTTCTAAAATAGACATAAAGGTCTATAGGGGGAGGGTGTCTGGAAGAGTCAGTACAAAATGTGCCAATAAAGAAAAAACCTTAAAGCCAAAACTACATAAGACATTCATTCACAGAGCCGGGAGCATTGGCAGGAAACAATGTCCTTATTTACTAAAGTGGCTTTAATGGAAATATAATGTTGGTTCACATCTGACACATTCCTTTAAAAATCGAATCTACAGAATTGGAATAATAAAAAACACAATACGTTTGCCTTCAGGTCACTGCCTAAAAGGACCTTTTGGTTCAATATGAAATAATATGATTGTAATTAGTCTGTATTCTATAGGGGAAAGAATTGCATAGTTCACAGTCATTTAGTAGAGCTGAACAGACTCTTTTGTGGCCCATATAGTAAGTTGTGGAAACTAGTGAATTGTACTGGATCCAAAGCAAGAATATTACACAACTTAAATCAGTTATTCATGTGGTACCATAGTTCTTTTATTCCCTTGATAGAACCCAGTAGAAGGAGTTCTATAGTTCTATTCTGTGCTTTTTCCTGCCTTAAATGTGACCATCACACCACAATTCAAGGTTGAACAAAAGTTCCAATCAAGTGAAACTTTTCGCAGCGGAATAGATTTTGCAGACTTGTTGAGACTTGCTGTACTTGCTTTGAAACTCTGCGCTAGAATGGCTGTATAATCCTGCCATTACTTATATTATTCCTGCTACAGACTGCCAGACCATATGAAAGGTAGTTTAAATGATAACATGATAAAATGTAGATCTACCCTACTGCTCCTTACCATGAATTACTAACCTGCTGCTACCGAAATCTCACTCTGTTTGTTTAGAGTATTTATCTCATGAATACAACTAGACTCATGAGCTCTATTATCTTTGGAAAAT